>NW_004524601.1:9089547-9095908 GCF_000260255.1 Octodon degus | reverse complement strand
ATTAACACTTAATGTGATTTTTTTTTTCACATTGTTGCCTTAGTTTCCTAGTATTTATTTTCTATCTGCGCTTTACATTTGTTCCTCATTTCCTACTTTCTTTTGGATTATTTAAATTTTTTTATGACTCCGTTTGATTTTTTTTTTCATTACTTTGGCTATAACTCTTTGTTATTCTTGTGGTAGATGTTATTGGAATTCTTAAACATCTCCGATTTTTCAGAATACACGTAGAGTTGAGATTGCACCACATTATGTGACGTGGAGAAGCCTTGTAACCCATTAAGGCCATATATGTCCGTTGCCCAAGCCTCATTCTGTATGCTTGCTTTCACATTCTCATCTTAGGTCGTTATTCATAGTGTACGTCTTGCCCACTGTTATTTATTTTGAAAAAGGCTTGCTCTGATTCTCTCTCCTTGCTTGAAGCTTGATTGTTAGGAATGTTCTGAAGTGCCCAGTCTGTGGGCAGCTAGCTGTACTGGCTAGAGAAGTGAGTTTGCCTTGCTTGCACTGGCCCAGGCGAAGGCCAGAAGGCTTTCTGGGATAGAAGCACAAATAACTAAAAACTTTTGCTCCCTGAAGTCTTCCTCAAGGTAGGCTAGCACAAAAGTCTGGCATAAGGGTATCACGCTAGATTAACAAACCGTGGACAAATGTCTGTGGATTGGTGAGGCGGTGGTAAGACGCAGCGAGAGCTGCGGAATCTGTCCCAGGGAAGGCTCACAGAAGGTTCTGCTCACAAGGCAGCCGAGAAAGCTGTTCCAGATGTGTCCTTGCCCTCCTCCCCCATCTGTCTGTGGCCTCCTAGCTCTTGGTTGGGTGCGGTGTGGACTTAGACGCAGGAAAGCATGAGGAGCTTAGGTTTTCCTTTTTGAACACACGTACTTTAATAGTTACTTAATTTAGGAATTCTTAATTTCAGAGCTAGAAAGGAAGAGAAATAGCCAAGATTGGTAGCTCTCAATTGTAGATGAGAAATTTGAGACTGAGCTATTTGAAGAAGGTTGAGTTCAGAAGGGGAATTTCCCTGGTGTGACTTGAAAGTACTTCGGGCTTCAGGATATATGAAAGGGAATACCATATTGGGAGCTTTATTTATTTATTTATTTATTATTTATTGTGGTACCAGGGATTGAACTCAGGACCTTGTGCTTGCCAGGCAGGCACTTTGGGAGCTTTAGATAAAAAGAGCATTGGAAACAAAGGGGTGTGATCGGTTGTCTGTTTAGATATGTTCCTGAGATTTTGTTTCTCCTGTTAAGTGCTTTGGCCAGCAGAGACCCCTCTACCAGTCCTCGGTCCTGGTTTGGAGGATGATTTCTGGGGAAGAGGCAGAGGCTGAGACAGGGCTGTGCTCGGGAGAGCAGAAGCTCTAGGCAGTGATGGTGGGTGAGGTCCCAGGCGGGGCAGACATCTGTGCTTTGCAGATGGAACAAACTTAGCAAGGAAATGGCAGGGTGGAGAAGTTGGGGTTGGGAGGAGGAGCCCTGCCACTGTCCCCAGTGACCATGGCAGCAGAGCCACTGTGATGAACAGTGTGGGCAGAGGAAGATGCCAGAGGACCCTAAATATCAGCCTGGCTCTGCAAATGTGCAGCCCCACATTCCACCAGGGCAGAAAATAACAGAGGGCTCCACACCAGGCTCCTGAGGCTTCAGGGAGCGCTGCAGCTGTTTGAAGTGCACCGTGGACATACTTGGTGCTGGGGAAGTTCGGCTCCCATGGAGCAGCCGTGGACCTGCTCTGGAACTGAGGGGGCCAGCCAGGCAGATGCCCCAGGTTGCCCCTATTCTCAGAGCTCGACGAGAGGACAGACCGAGCGGACCAGATTGCACTTGATGTGGCGGGCACGAGATCATTCTTACCCCCTGACGCTATCGACCTTGTATTATAATTAACCATTTATTTCTGTGTGTGGTAAATAACAATGCTGACATGGTCACAAAATAACGAGAAGCATATGGGTCACAACTGGTTTCAACTAACAACTTCTCTAAAGATTTATTTAGATTCCGCAATTACAGAGAGGTTTGGAAGACTGGCATGTGGCTTCAGTTTATAGATATAAACACTGGCCTTCGGCCTGGCTATAGCTTAGGTTGCCAGGGAGGGAGAGAGATGAGAGTTAGAGGGGGCTTCTGTTCCTTGGGGTCCTCCCTTTGGCCATTTCAGAAACCAAAAAGCAAAGTGACGCTCTGGGCTGGGAACAAGTAGATGTGGTCACATTTACCCTCCCTTGATGGTGCTTCAATAAAGCAGGCGAGGTTTCCCAGGGCTGAAGGACTTCAACTGGTGAATTTTCATGCCAGTTTGAAATCAGTGGCTTTCTAGAGCCCTGAAAGAGTAAATCTCTTTTAGCCTTTGTCTTCTAAAGATGACAACGTTGGGAACATCTCTCTGTGAGATGAGGCGGCCCGTTTTTGAAGATAGTTAAGTAGCTTAGGGCAGTTGGCCCCCTGTAGCCAGGGACTCAGCCAACTTTTGGTCAAAAATATTGTACTGAATATCCACTGTACTAAAATATGCTGGCTCTGTTCCTGTCATTATTCAGCAAACAATGTGGTATAATACCCATTAACATAGCCCTTACATTGTCCTAGGTGTCATGAGACATCCAGATATGGCTTCAGGTGGCCGGGAAGCTGAGTGGAGGCTGTATACACTGAGCTGTTTTGTAGCAGGGCTGGAGTATCTGCTGATTTTGGTTTCCAGGTGGATGGGGTGGGGGCGGGGGTCAGATAAGGTGCTAGAGCCAGCCCCCTTGACTGCCAAGTGCTGACTACATTTCTATTTGTACAGGCAAAAAAAAAATAATAACAGTATTCTGCTTTGGTGTTTTGACTTGTGATAGGCACATGCAGTGTCATTTGGTGTCGACTCTCTGTGTTAGCTGTGTGTGTGTGTGTGTGTGTGTGTGTGTGTGTGTGTCCTGTGGGGTTATTCAGATTTGAAGTAACTTGCCAATGCTTTGGGTTTGGTGTAAATACAGAGTTAAATCGCAGCCCCAGAAACCCATGTGGTGACCTGTACCAGAAAGCCCACGAAGGACTCAGCTGTCAAGTGCCTTTCTGTACAGCTTGACGAAGATGATACCGAAGTGGTATCTGTGAACTACCGTGTCAAGGAAGGCAAATAAAAAGCAAGTCCAAGCAGTAGTTGCCTTCCCCACAGGGAGGTCTTAGATCAACTTCAAGTGTTTACCGTGCTTCTCGGAGCTCACGGCTGTAAGGGGCTTTGCCCTGACCTGGAGAGACTCCATCTGAGCTTTCATCCCTAAATTAACACTGATTATATTTCATGCATACAGTTCTGTGTGCAGAGATCACTTGGAGAGGAAGCCTCTGCCCTGGAGCAGCCTGTGTTCTTGCAGGAGGCCAGAAGATAACCAGTCACATGAGGTGCTCTGACGCTTATTCGGGGCTGACACTTCCAGAGCATCCTGGTATGCTTTGGCCGCATCCTCCCATTCTGCATGGGAAGTTCGGCCACGGAGTGGGCGAGGTGGAGTCTGTGGCCCAGTGAGCTGGAGGTCTTGTGCCTCCATGCCCCACCTTTCTCACTTCCTAGTGGTGCAGGGCGGGGGCACGCTTCCTCTGGTAATCAGAGGCCACCAGAGAGCCCACCTGGATCTGGAACAAGCTTTGGTTATGTAGCAAACGGATGACTGACCTTGAGGGACTGGAACAGATCTGTGGGCACTGTGTAGACAAACACACTAGAGCGACTGTCACTTGCAGAAGACCCTGGGTGCCAGACATCTCATTACATTTTCTGTTGGTCTCTCCTCCTCTTGTTCACACACTCACTCATCAGATGCACTCAGATTCTTTGCTACATGAAAGGCCACATTGGCGTGGGACAGGATGGCTGCAAACAAGGCGAGGGGGCAGGTCTCCTGTAGGGTTTTAGGGTAGTCCAGCGGGAAGGTAGGTACACCCACAGCATTGTGGGAGAACATGGTAGGATTCACAATAGTTTTGGGGTCTGGTTGTGACCCTTCTGAGGTCACATCACCTCTCACAGTGGTTGCTCTGAAGGAGGGTAACACGTGCTTTGAAGAGCTCTGTGGAATAGGATCTCAGCTGGGTGTGGCGCACACCTGTCATGGCAGCACTGTGGGAGGCCGAGGATCACAAATTTAGGCTCAGTCCAGGCAACACAGAGAGGCCCTGTCTCAAAATAAACAATAAAATGGCAAGGGCCGCAGCTTAGTGTTGAAGCCTTGTTCATTCCCAGTACTGGCCCCCACTTCCCCAGAATCAAGTTATGACTGTGAGGTCACCTCCCTCCCCTCACCTGGCAGATTTGAGGTATGGAGAAATAGTACCTACACCTTGTGAAGAGAAGCCCATGTCCCCGCTGCCATAGAAAACCTCTGCGGTGTGGCGGCCATGTGTGAGTTCTCCCTGGAACCGAGGCCCCACCAGTCTCCTTGTCTCACACAGCGCTCTGTCACAGGTGCCGTGTCCCCGGTGACTCCCAGTAATACAGAGCACTGGGAGTCAAGATCAGGGCTCAGTTCTGTCCCCATGCTGCCATCACCCTGGCTGTGTGGCTCTGACAGTCATGCCCTGGCTTCGTGCTGGGCTTGTGAGGTTGAAAATGGTGAGAAACCGCAGAGGCGGGATGGCTGTGGCACCTGGTGAGTCCCCGCTCCTGGTTCTCCTTGTTGTCTGATGTCGCCACCCCACTTGCGCCCTGTGGTTGGCTCCTGATCTCCTCTGCCTTTAATTTGGAATTGCTCCCCTCTCTAGGGCATCGCTCCTGCCTGCTCCTCCTTCCCTTGGCCTCCGCCCAGAGCTGCCCTTCGCCCCTCACGTCCCTGAGCTCTGAGCCCTTCGCCTTGCGCTTCCTCCCCTGGGGAGGACCCAGCCAGCTTCTTGTCTTGGGTAGCGCTTTGCCTTTATCTTTAGCATGGGGCTGCACTTAGTGACTGCATGTCCTGCTTGTTTCCTTAGTTTTGACTGAGAACTCATGTAAGATGTGGAGCTGTGTGCGTGTTCCCACCATGTTCCCACATGTCAGATTCTTAGTAACTACCTGAAGGGCCGAATTAAAAGAGGAACTTTACCTATTTTAAATGTACTATTGTCAGAAGTATTTTTCAGTTAGCTAGAAGAGGCAAGATTCATGTCATTAGCACATTTTGAGAAGGGGAAGGCCGCAGGTGCCTGACCTTGTCTCCTTGGGAGGGAGCCCTGTCACGCCAAGTCCAGGTCAGAAGCCAGGGCCGGGCCTGAGGAACCGTGGCAAGTCCCGTGGTGGCGGTGCACCTCAGCTCCCATCGTTCACTGTAAAGGTGTTAGTTGTGTATTTAGCTGTGTGAGGGTGACATGAGCTGTTTGCGATTTTTTTTTTTTTTTTTTTTTTTTTTGCAGAACCGGGGATTGAACTCAGGTCTTTGCACTTGCCAGGCAAGCGCTTATTCTATTGAGCTATCTCCCCAGCCCCTGGCAGCATTTTTCTAGCGTTTGGAAAGGCTGCTTTTGCCTTGTACTGAAGCTCCGTGAATTGCCCCGAAAATCTCAACGTTGTCGTCCTGTTGTGGTCGTGTGAGGCGCAGCATTTTCTCCTTGGCTGTCTGAATTCCGAGAGCAGCCTGATAGCGCGGGGGTTACATAACAGGACTGTGTGGCGCGATAGACGGGTGCCGTTTTGGTTCGTGGATCATCTGAGGAGGCATCGTGGGCCAGGAGAGGTGGAGTTGCAGATTGTATGAAGTCTGAGGACAATGCGGCGTGACGCGCTGCTTGCTGCCCAGGCGGCTGGGCGGCCCGGAGGAGCCTGCTGCGCGGCGAGAGTCTTGTCCTGAGGTCTGTTCTCCTTTCCCTTGCAGCTTCGCCCTGTCCGACGAGGCCTACAGATCCCTCCGTGATCAAGACAAGGACCAGTGCATCCTCATCACTGGGGAGAGCGGAGCAGGAAAGACAGGTGAGGCTCGGTGGAGCAAGCTTGCCTTCCCAGGAGGACGTGAGTGCGCCCGCACAGAGGGGCGGAGCCCCGACGGCCGCTGCGAGTGCTGCGACTGCACCTGCTGACGTCGTGCGTGGTGGGGCGCCGCCTCCTTCATCGCAGAAGGACCTGGGGACGGCAGGGTCTCCACCTCACCCGCGGGTGGGGTTTCGTGCTGGATCCTGGGCCTTCCAGTGCCTGCTCATAGTGCTGGGAGGGTTACCCCCCCCCCCCAATGTGTCAGCCTTCTCTCTGAGCACTGCCAGTTGACTCCAGTTTGGGGAGGCTGCAACCACACCTTACCCTGCTAAAAATGAGAGAAAGCACCAGAAAGTGCTTAATTCCCCCCATCGCAGGCTTCCTTTCTAATATTTGAAGACTTGAGATTTCTCCCCTCCCCCTCCCC
>NW_004524601.1:9085902-9089447 GCF_000260255.1 Octodon degus | reverse complement strand
CCCTCCCCTCCCCCCCTCCCCTCCCTAAAAGGGTTAAGTGTCTTGTCTTGCGTCCCTGATGAGAGCATTTTGTTGGATATATGATTGGGGGCGAGGAAGTGACTTCACTCAGGGCGCCCAGCTGCCTGGAAGGGGTCACAAGAGCTGCACCCTCTGACCCCAGATCTGGACAGGGCCCGGGGCCGCTTGCCCTGGCCTGCTCCCATGGAGCCGCTCAGTCAGGAGAGGAGGAGGGGGGGAGTGACGGAGTAAACTGCTTCTGTTTTCTAGATGAACATGTCATCACTGATTATTTCTTGCACTGTGCAGAAGTTGGGGTTTCTAACTAGCGTGCAGGGCTGTCGTTGCCAGGCTTGGCCAGTTTGGGTGCTCACTGGCGCAGAGAGGATGCTGGCCGCCTGGCTACACCCTCCCCTGCCTGTAACTAGACGTCGTGATTTCAGCAAGCGAGGCCGCCATCCAGCCTAGTTACCAGGCGAGGAGGATAGGTCATCGCGCGTTCTTCTTCCCTGTATTCCAAACCTCCATTCCCGTTCTGTCAGCGCTTCCTCAGGGTGTATCTCGTGCCAGGCTGCTTCTTGCCTTTTCTCCTGTGTCTGCTAGTGACCTGGGCAAGCCCCCGCCTCATCCCTCAGGAGAACTCTTCGTGGCAGCTTCTTTCTGCCGGCTCTCTTGGCTCCCCGCTTGTCTGCGTCCCTTTCGCAGCCTATCCGTCTCTGCCAGTTGGATCTCTTTTTACCTGGATGGGCTTTCACAGGACTGGGGCATCTTAGCAGATTATTTTTATCTCCCCCTTGTCACTGCCTGGTCCTTTCCTGTGGGATGAATTTCATTCCTAGAAGGATCCCAGCTTCTCTGGCTGCAGACTGATAGAGAAAATGTGGCCAACTGCACAAAAGGTTTGAAATGTGCCTGCAATTACATTCTCTTGCTTTTGCGTCTTTAATAAAGTGCTTTCCCTCTGCTGTCTAATGTAAGAGTGAGTTACCTTACCTGGTAACACCTTACTACAAATTTGAAAATTAACAGAAAGGAAAGGCAGGTTACAGGAAGACTCTGTCCCTTTCCTGAAAGCACCGGTCACCTCAGCCCAGTCTCCCTTGTCTGTGTCGCGTCCCTTCCTATTTTGTTTTCCCCCGGAATTCAAGCTGGTAATATTCCAAGGCTCTGAAATCCTCCAGCTTTTCTGCCCCATCCTCTGCTGACTCATGTGCATGTCGTTTGCCTCATTGCTTTGCTCCTGAGTGAGTCATGAGGTGCGGGCAGCAGTTACTGTGTGCATGGTCCTGCCTGGCTCTTGGGTTTGCCTCACTGTTTACTGTCCGGTGAGCTTCTCCACAGATCCGTGAACTGGTAACACCTGGTCCTGCCTCTCTCATATTGAAAGCCTGGTGAGGAGGCTGTAGGTGCCGCTTTCCACACTACCTGAGGTGGAGAAAAGCAGATCGCTGCGTTGTCCTGGCCAAGCTCTGTCACACAGAGCCTGTCCTCTTTCTACGTAGTTTTCTTTTTCTGCTCTGTGACTCCAGTGGTAGAATCCAGTGTCCCAGCCCCCACTTGGAACCCTGTTCTCCCATCTGTTCTCTGGACACAGTCCTCTTGGGATCCCTGTGCCCTCTGTGGTAGGCTGGAGTGGATGCTGCCCCCAGGCCCTTGTGCTGTTGGGTGACAGGTGCTGCTTCAGGGCGGAGGGAGGAAGAGGACACCCACGGGGACCCCAAGCGACCTGCTGCTCCAGTCCTGGGAGGAGAAGCACCTGGGGCCCCGTACCTGCTGCTGTCAGATAGTAGCAAAACGAAAACAAGACAAGCAGATAACAAGCTCTAGTATTTTGTTTGGGTTTCAGCACACTATCACATGGCTTGTGCAGCGTCTAAAAGCCCAGCGTGGAGTGTGGTGGGTAGCAGTCGGCGATTGGCCATCTTTGTGCAGAGCTGGTCTGAGTCACCCCTGAGGCACCTGTCTTGCTTGTGAACTCTGTGCTCCCTGCGTCTTGGGGGCACTGTGGCCTCCCTTGCCTTGGCTGTTGGCCGTCTGTCCTGTTGTGAATCCCGCAAGTATGGGAGGAGGGACCACGTCAACACCGCCTCTTCCGGACTCAGCCCAACTGCGGGGGTCCGCTCCTCTCTGCTTCAGCTCTCACCTCAGTAGCGTCTTCTGCGACTCATTCCTCCTTCAAATGTTCGCTTACTGACTCGTTTCTGTCTCTTCTGCTTTTGATCTCAAAAGAAATTCCTTTTGAGATCAGGGATGGAAAAATTGCCTCAGATTTGCCTGTGATGTTGAGTTGTCCTTGGACGCTAAAGTTGAATAGAGCTGAAAATTTGTGCCTTGTTAAGTGTCTGTTGCCTGCCGATGGCTTAGGGAGAGGGCAAGGAGGGAGAGAATCGCGTGAGGAATGTAGACAGGAGGGGACGGACACCAGACCACCTGGGGAACGTCAGACTATCTTACCCACAAGTTTAACAGTCTTGGTTTTTAGTTATTAAAATTTGGTGTTAGTAAACACCTGGAAGTGGAGAACCAGTGTTTATTGAGGACCTGGAATGGGCTTTTCAGAGACTTTCTCTTTTCATTTATAATAGCTGCTGAATAGTTGATATAGCACCACCACATAGATTCTCAGAGGGCTTACTTTATAAGAAGTAATTAATTTAACTAGGTCATAAATCCCCTCAGCAGACGGTGATATGATTGGTCTTAAACATGAGAGACAGGCTTAAGCCATGGGTTATATAATATGGACACTTAGGGAGAGGCGTGAACTCTTTGGATCCTTTGGGGTGCTGTTTAATTCATCACTGCTGTGCTGAATAAAAAATTCATCACACCTCATAAAAATGCCCAAGTATTTCTAGGCAGCAAACTCAGAACTCACTGCAGTGCATACAGATAATTTGTGGTGAGCCACTGAAGCACGGTTGGGGACAGGCAGGCAGAACACGAGGGAACCGTCTGAACTGCATTTTTCCAAAGACATCAGAAGAAATCTGTGCCTGAGAAGGCCCTGATGTAAGAAAACACTATGAATTATTTGGTTTCGAACTCCACAGTGACATCGGTCAGCCATCTGCTAGGAGCACTAGGCAGCCTGCCTTACTTCTGAGGCGCTTGGGTTCTAAGCCCCCGACGACCTCATCATGCTTTGTGTCTGCTATGGTTCCCTCCTCCTTGGGGACAGAGATGCCACTGACTTACATGGCCTTAACGTCGACGAGTGTTTCTCCCCGCTGAAGACATCTGCTGAGAAGTAGGACGGCTCAGCAGGCTCAAGGCTGGACTTAGCCAGCTGTTTGCTTCCTCATGTGCGATAGGCTTTTTGGACCCATGTTTTACATGATTCTGAGGTTTTTGTGGCCCTCTTTAGAAGTAGGTGACATACAGGGCCATTTTAATGGGGCTTCACCAGCCAGGATCTCCCTTATAGCAAAGCCACTTTCTCCTTGCAAGACCCGTGTTTTGTTTTTGGGTCAAACAGTTCACAGTGGCTGGTTGGGTCGGCCTGAGTTCAATCCCCAGTTCCGCAAAAAAAAAAAAAGTATATA
>NW_004524601.1:9079475-9081995 GCF_000260255.1 Octodon degus | reverse complement strand
CATGCTTGAAATACCTGTCATCTTGGTCTTCTAAATGTGTACCATTTCTAATGTCATATCAATTATTACTATACTCTCTTTAAAGTAAATTTTTTAAAAAGGTAATAAAAGAAAATGAGAGACAAGAAAAAAAAAAGAAAGAAAATGTTTATTTCATGATTAACGATAAAAGTGCAAATAATTGATTCTATCTATTTATCTATGTCTATCTGTTTATTTTTGTGGTGCTGGGAATCAAACTTTGGGCTTCCCACATGCTAGGCAAGCATTTGACCACTAAGCTAAAATACAAGTAATTGGTTGTATTTTTGTGCATTTGGTACAGGGTCTCACTATGCAGCTCAGAGTCTTAATGATCCTCCTATTTTCAGCCTCCCCAGTGCTAGGATTATAGGCATGCACTATCACGCCTGGTCTTAGTGGCCAGCTCAGCTCGCCCAGCGGTGGGTCCGGCATGGCAGGTGGTGCCAGGGATCGAACCTGGGTTCCAACTTGCCTCAGCAGGTGCTTAGTCTGCTGAGCTATTCGCTGGCACACCTAAGTAATTGGTTTTAAGTGCATAATTTTGGTAATATTTATTCCTTAAAAGGAAACCCCTGAATTTCAGATGTCATTTTGAGAAATGTTGCTACATGGCATATATTTAGGTAATTGAAATGTGAACCATGGACACCTGGCTAGGTGAAGCGGGGATCTGTTAGCCACCTTAAGCTTGGTTGTGGTCATGAAGCATCGTGTCCCCGTCAAGGGTAAAATCCAAGGAAGTCCTCAGTCTGTTCAGAGCATGAATCACCCTTTTGGAGCTGTGGCGTGCAGGCCCCACGACTCTGCCTATGCTGACTCTGTGATTGGTTAGTTTGGAAGACTAAAGGTGACATCACAGGGTTCGGTGCACCCAGCCTTGGTCTGGATCTCCTCTGGAGGCTTCTGCATGTGGTGAGGACCAGTGTCCCCGATCTGCCGCATCAGTCCGAATGCTGTGGAGATTACTAGAATGGAAAAACCCCAAGTCTAGACTTGAAAGAAATGATGGAGCTGACTGAAGTATCCAGACCACGCGTGCTCGTTTTGCTGAGGCCCTGGGGTTTTTTCTTCCAGTGAGATGTTTGTTGTAGGAGGTCTGATCTGATAGCATGGAACCCCTGTATCCCTAGGTGCCCCGAGCTCTTTCTCATCAGCCCGAGAGCCAGAATTCCATTTGGAAATTGGAAATGTTTTGAATAATTTGAACCTACTATGCAGATTTGTTATAAAGCATTTTTTTTTTTTCCCTCATGATTCATAGAGCAACCTAGGACTGGAAGTTTCCTCCTCTTTCAAAGAATGAACCAATTGGATGATTCTTCCCATTTCAGCATTTGAAGTTCCTCAGTAATTTAATTTTCCACTTTAGTCTGGCTGACTGTATGCTTCGGTTTGCCTTGCATGGGGATAATTCCTACTTGTAAGAATGTGTAATTGGTAGAGAAATGCTTTGAAGAGAGAGCTCTAATGGAAAGTGAAATTGGATAGGAGAGCACTGTTTGGGTTAGAGATGGTACGTGCCAAAAAGCCGGGGTGGAGGCACTCAGGCCAAGTCTGCACCGAGTGAGTCTCACCTTGGCCAAATGAGGTAGGTAGAATGTGTTACACCGTATGGCAGCAGGTGACAGCTGTCGAGGGAAAGATGTGGCCCAACTTTAAGGCCATTGCCTTTAAGAAGGATTACTTTTTACTCTGAAAGGTATTCATAAACCTTTAGTGCTTCCTTTTTACAAGGCAGTTAAACTCTAGTTACTAAATTAATAATATCTTTAAGTGAGGGTGAATTTGCTTTCATATAGAACTTGAACATTTTGGGATGATTTGATATTGATTTAATATTGCTCTTGGGGATTCTAGAAAATAAGTAGGAATTACTTTATGCCTATGTGGTGAGAAAGTGTTGTCAGGTTTAAATTTTGAAGTTTAAGGTCTAAATAGATAGGTTTTCCTGCCCCTAAATTCTTGTGGCATCCATGGAGAATAAATATGAAACACTCAGTTTTTTTCCAATTAAGATTAATACATCTCCATGAATGGATTTCATATGGTGTTTGTTGCCACTTGCTCCCACGGTGACATTCTGCTGAAATTTGTGATGGTGGAAACACCCTGGTATTTAAGAGTGTTCTTCGCTTCAGAGAAAAAAGAACTCATATGTGGTGAGGGCACGAAATTTCCCCTGGTGGAGTTGGGGGACTGACTCATAGGTGGTCGCTGGCAGCTGCTGCATGGTGGCCCACAGGATGCAAAGCAGTGGCTGGATCCACTCTTGGCTCCTCTGGGTTCCTGAAAGTTGGCTTCTTGTAGTCTAGAAAAGAACCCAAGATTTACCATTTTGGAGGAAGAATGTGTTGCCTCTGTTGTAGCAGCTGCAGAGGAAGAGCTCAGATTGTGGCTGGCAAAAATTAGTACCCTGGAACCCTCCAGCCAGTTGGTGGAAAAGAAAGGCCAAATCTCTCTCTCTCTCTCTCTCTCTCTCTCTCTCTCTCTCTCTCT
>NW_004524601.1:9066784-9079375 GCF_000260255.1 Octodon degus | reverse complement strand
ATATATTATATGAATTCATATATATTGGCCTCAGACTCAATGCCACAAGGGGTGAAGCTCTCACGGGCAAAGCTCTGTCGCTGCTCGCATATGTGCCTGCTTGGCGTAGGCAGTCTGGCTGTAGGAGTCTGAACCACCAGACCTGTGAGAGCCTGGTCCCTAGAAAACCTTAGGTGTCTTAATCACAGAGGTAGAGAGGCGCGTAGATGCGCATGTCACTGTGTATACGTGATGTGTGACTCTTATCTGAACACTTGGGTTATGTGACATGATCCATATTTAACACCGACGACATTCCACGTACCTGTGAATAGAGAAGTGAAAAGCTCAACGTAAGCCTCGCCTGTACTCCTAGCTTTTGCTGCCTGTTCCACAGAGCATTTGAATCCACGTGGAGCCTGCTTAATTCACACACATAGAATGGATTCTTTGGAGTGGGATTTTTCAGACTTTTGTCCCCAAGATCACAAAAGTCTCTCTGTGAAATGTTTGTTTCACCTTGTTCCCTTGCTGGCTACCATTTCATAGGCTTTCTTTCATTAATAACAATATATATGAATTCATACTTTTTTTTTTTTTTTTTTGGTGGAACCGGGGATTGAACTCAGGCCCTTGCACTTGCCAGGGAAGCACTTATTGTACTGAGCCATCTTCCCGGCCCCAAATTCGTATAATTCTGATGGTGATAATTACAATACAGAATCCAGTACAGAGTGCCAGAGAGTACAGACTGAAATTATTCCTAACCCTGCAAGAATTTAAAGTCCTCAGAATTGTAAATTCTCGTCTCTAAACCCTTTCCTTTCTTTATAGAAATTAACTCTAATTTAAGTATTCTGATCCAAAAAGTGTTTCATTAATCATTTGTTTATGAGTGCAGAATACCTGTTCACTCTAAATGTCTTACCCTTGTCTGGTGAAAAGAACTATTGATTTCAAAGATTTCATATTTTGTTTGTCCAACTGCTGGCAAATTTTAAAATGCAAGTTACATTCAAATGTATATGTGTACATAAATTTACATATATGAAGCATCTATGATGTAGGGAGACCAGTGATCCATGAATTGCCTCCAGGTCACACCGTTACATTTTGCCAGTTTTAAATGCCAGTGATTTGTTTTAACAGCTTGATTCAGAAACTAGACTTTGAAATATGAAGGATGCTATTCAATTCTTGATTCTCTTCAGAAATAGGTTTCATTTGTAGAAGTTAGTACATGGAGATTTGACATGTATAGATACATACATATTTGGAAACAGATCCAAATTAGTTTGAACTTTAGCACTGAAGAGCCTAAAGGAAATGAAACCGAAAGCCTCACGAGCTGTCCATGATTTCCCAGCATGCTGAAGGACCATGGAACACCTCCCCTCAGCAAGGATGAAGCTCACCACATCCTCATCCAGTTTTCTAGAGCAGGACCCGTTTCTTGAACTGCTGGAGTGAAAGGTCAAGTGTTAAGTCAGAAAAACCATGAACGAGTTGGCTCTTGTCGATAGTGTGACTGATTAAAAAGAAATTCTTCTTAATCTCAGCTTCCAAAAGTGAATTATTAAAGTGAGCCCACTAATACAGAGTCCTGAAGAGAGTTAAGAATCTCAACATAAAAACTTTTTGTCACTTGGATTACATGCTTTTAAGACAGATTGAAGTATATCTTTGAATAGTATTTAAAAATTATATCAGAATTGCCTAAATATGCTTTAAAGTTCATACAAAGGGCCACAGAGATAGCTCAGTAGATTAAGTGACTGCTTAGGCAAACGCAGGGACCAGGGTTCAATCCCTGTCATCATATGCCACTCTGGCCCTGTCCCCAGGGTGTGCTGAGCCAGCCACCAAGACTGGATGTGGTGGCGCACACATATAATCTCAGCCCTGGGGAGGCTGAAGACAGGAGGACACGTCCGAGCTGCATAGTGAGACTCTGTACCAAATACTTAAATAATTAAGTTTCATACAAGTAACTTCTAAAGTTACTTTAAATCAACAGATGTGTATATACCAATAGGCATTGTAGGTTTATATGTATTTCAAGGGCAAGTGATAAAAGCCTAACCTGTATTCCAAAAGATCTGTTCCTGGTGCCGCTTTCAAACAGATATGACCCTAAGAGAACCTGATCCCAATTTGTTCTGGTTCAAAAAAGGCCTTTGGAGGCCAAGTCAGTTCTCACAGCTGCTGAAGGTTCTCATTACCAGTTCTCTCACCCCCTACCCTCCTCCTAGACTACAGCAAGTTTGCAATGAGCGCAGGTTGGCCATGAATCTGAAGTATGAGGTTTAGTCATGGGAGGTCCACAGTTAGCAGAATGAAACAGCAGCCTGGACCTTTCGTTTCTTGTCCGCCGAAAACTCATCTTTCATCTAACGTGTGTGTGGTGTGTGTGTGTTCATGCTTGCCACTGTTTACAATAGTTATTGTACCTGTACTTTCAGTCCCCTAATTTTAAAGTGTGAGGAAAGATAGGCCAGAAATTTCTGTCAATTAAGAAGAACATCAGTGGCCCTTGTGAGAATATGGGTGCTGGCTTTAAGGAGTGGGTCCGAGGCTGGGCCCTAAGTTAGGGTGCACATGTGGCTTCTCCAGAGCCAGAGACCAGACAGAACAGAGAGGACCATTTTCCTTATCCAGAAAGCAGACTGGAGGGAGATCTAACCGCAGTCAGGAGTGAGAACCCAGCTTCCAGCCCTAGCTCTCAGGGCTTCATGAGGTTGCTTACCACCTGTGTACCGTACTGGTTGATACTGCCCCACCAAAAGCCGTTATCCTAAGACTGGAGCGTTTGGTGGACGTGCTTAGGCTCTTGGAGCTCCATGTTTGTTGACTTAGGTTGCTCAGAGACCCTAATGCTCAGAGGCACATGCTGGTCGTAGTCTCCCAAACTGCAGTGTTGAGTTGTCTCACTGCACTGAAAGCAGAGGTGCTGTCATTTGTGTCTGCGAAGGCTCTGTGCCCACGGCCACCAGCACCAGTGCAGAGACTTGCGAGGAAGCACATTTGGGCGGATGAGCTTCCTGGCTCTTGAGACCAGGCTGTATAGTTTATTCTGCCAACAATTAATACTTGAGTGTTTCCCACATCCTAATAGGTGAGCATTAGAACAGAACAGCTCAACACGCAGCAGATTCCATGGCAAATAAGTTTGGGAAACCAAGTCTTCTGGGTCTTTTCCCAAGTGCACAGTGTATCTGAGCCTGTGAAAGTCTCCGTGGGTTCCTGCACTGCCCTCCCCATGGCCCCAGACTCACCCGGCTCTGGATCTCATTTCCCTTGAGACCTACTGTCATACCTAGGAATTCAGCCTTCATGGGATCAGAGTCTAGGAGACGGATGCCAGGAGGCAAGAGACTGATAAAGGAGGGAAAAGCTACCAAAAACCAATTTGTCCACCTCATTCATTTGCGTTAAGAATCTTCCTCACGTGGCCTGATCTCTTAGCAGCTTACCCTTCAGGGTTACTGGTGAAGCCCTTGAACTCAACCCTACTCTGAAGGATTGGTCAGATCCACCAATAATGTAGCTTTTAAATTGAATTGAAGAGGAATCAGTCTGGTCTACTTGGGAGCAAACCACTTGATTTAGAGAATATTTTGAGGAAGAGCAGTTCTTTGAGGCTTTGGAAACACCTTTGGTATGAAAATGCTCAAGTTGCCAAGCTATTTTTGGCCCGAATCATCTGTAAAAATTGTAGGCCAGTAATTGATTATACTTGATTGCTTTAAGAATATAATTCTCCTGAGGTTCTGTTGGCTGTATTTCTAGGCAATCTTTTTAATAGCCCGTTGATAAGGAGCACAATTCTTCTTCTGTCTAAAAGCACTCAGATTGAAAAGAAATCTCCCTCACATTATTATTCTTGGATATAATGGCATTTGAGAACACTGTTAGTGTTCTTCCCCAATTTCGTCCCCCCCCACCCCCCCCCAGGAGTTCATAATGTACGTTGGGTTGAATAACATGGCCTGTTTCATCTGCAGAGGCGAGCAAGCTGGTTATGTCCTATGTGGCAGCTGTTTGTGGAAAAGGAGCAGAAGTCAACCAAGTCAAAGAGCAGCTCCTGCAGTCCAACCCGGTCCTGGAAGGTAGGCTTGTCTGTCTCTGCTGGCCCAAGGGGTTCCCAGCTGTGGATCCAGTTTCAGGGTGCTCACGTTCCTGGGATGCCGAGAGGTGAGGAGGCATGGAAGAAATTTGGGCCAAAACCTGTTGTGCAAACAAAGGTGTCTTCAGAATGCTTAAAGCAGGGAACAGTTTACTCACAAGAAAGAGCATTCCAATTACAATCCTTTTTCCCCTACGAATTACTTAGATTTTGCTTGAAAAGAAAATTGCTGTGATGGCGCAGTAGAGTTTTACCACTTAAGAGACCACCTGTGCCTAGTTATTTTTGCTGCCAGGGGAAATCCTTCAAGATTTTTCAAGCCATAGAAAGCTTGAGCTTGATTGTGGAGTTCACATCATCTATTCCTGTGTTGTCACAATGAAGAGCTCTAGACTGTTTGTCTGGATAACAGAGATCTGTTTTCTCAGTCTCTGGAGGCTGGAAGTCTGAGATCAAGGTGCTAATAAGGTGGGTTTCATTCAGAAGCCTCTAGTCTTGGCGTGATAAGTGGCTGTCCCCCTGTGGTGTGTGCGTTGGTGGGGGAGAGCAGGAGTGAGCTGTCTAGTGCCCTTCCTTCTAAGGGCACTAATCCCTTGGTGAGGGCCACACCCTGATGAGCTCATCTCACCCTGATCATCTCCAAAGGCTCAGCCTCCCAGCGCCATCACATTGAGGGTGAGAGCTGCAGGATGTGAATAGGTGGGGGCATAGCTCTTGTTCCACATGACTATCAGGAAATGAAGCTAGAGATGAGCTCTCTTAATTCAGGAAAGGATGGTGTGAACCACCTTATATGGGAACCATATGTCAGCGCTGATGGATGGGACGCCAATAACTGTACTTTAGATGTGTCTTTACCGTTCTTTACAACACCTGTCAGGGTGCAGTAGATTTTCTGGACCAGTGTTCTGTTCCTCCACAGGGGTGGGGGCGTTGCCCTCTTGCCCCAGAGGAAGAGAAATCTTGTCCTTCTGTGACTGCGAACAGAGCCAAACAAGGCTACTTCTTCAGTCCAGACATTCCAGTGAGGTGCGATTTTGCCTCCCCAGGGGGCATCAGAAATGCATGGAGGCATTTTTTTTTTTTAAATAAGCAGAATATATTTATTAAGGGAAAGAGAGCTCCTGTCCAAGAGACAGACAGGAGGAAGGCCCAAGTGGGTTGTCCCCCTGGGAAGCTGTCTCTTCCAGGGACTTTTATAGAGTAAAACCATGTGGTAAGGTGGGTCTAAGGTGGTGAAAAAGACATAGGAACTCGCTTAGGTGGGCATGAGTTGGGACGAAACTATGGTCAACCAATGAGATTACAAGCACTGATGCTCAGATAAAATTGATTAAATCCAGTACCAAATGGGGAAGCAAGTCAGGTAGCAAGCAGACATGAATACAGGACAGGATCTCTTCCTGTTTGGGGTTGGGCTAGTGACTCATTTGGGCTCTTTCAAGGTGATTGATACCTATTTAGAATATCAATCCCTGAAGCCCTTCCCTAGCGAAGTATGTAGCTGTATTTGTTTCCTCCTTTATCTTGAGGTCTGGCCCATATGGGAGTGTCTGTCTCTTCCAAGTTGCAAAGTTACCTTGTCTTTCATCTTGTCTCCTTCAGGGTCTGGTCCTGTCTAGGCATTTTTGATCCTAACATCTGGGACTTAGGGCACAGTTGGCATCTAGTGCTCAGGCAGAGGCCAGAGATGCCCAGGGAAGGCCATGATGCATAAGGCCCTGGGTTTAATCTCAAGTATTGCTGAGAGGAAGGAATGAGAGAGGGAGAAAGAGCAGAAACAAAGGCCAGATCACCTATTGTTTGGATCTTTCTGCTCTCCAGTACCATAATAAGCCAGAGAAACGACACCTTTTCCTTTTTGTACCAAAATCTGCCTGTATGCCTGTCTCTTGCTTTTACATCACTGTCTATCTGCATATGCTTATTTTAAGAATGCTGGGATTCTAGGAGCAGTGTTGTGAAATGCTCTGGCTGGCATCCGCGACTAGAATCTGGCTCTGTCTTCAGTGGTATTTGAGATGAGGCTGCATGCAGTGCAGGAAATGGGAGAAATGTCCACTGTGGGCATGTATTCTCTTTTATGGGAATACTTTCCTTTTTAACTGGAGCTGCTACTGTAAATGAACATTTTGAACAATGAACTTAAAAAAAAAAAAACAATTGAGGAATGTGTCTCGAATGCTCTATAATAGAACACTTGTTTTTGGCTCTGTGGGTCCCAATAAAGACTTCAGTGTTTAGGGTTGTGTTTACTAATGTGCAACTCAAGACCGGTTTGATGAAAAGATGGTTTATGGCTCACAAGTGGTGCCCTGAATCAAGCTCTTTTGAAGCAGATCCTACGATTGCCCTTGACCTTCAAGTCACAATAAGTTGTCCTTTATTTGTCAGCATCTTGAGCTGGGCTTTGGGGCTATGCAAGTTTGTTATCT
This sequence comes from Octodon degus, assembly GCF_000260255.1. Classification (NCBI taxonomy): domain Eukaryota; kingdom Metazoa; phylum Chordata; class Mammalia; order Rodentia; family Octodontidae; genus Octodon; species Octodon degus. The sequence goes on along the minus strand of NW_004524601.1, from coordinate 9,072,835 downwards.
TGGCAGCTCTACATTTTCACACCTGCCAAAAAGGGTTAGTCTGTAAAAACACAAGAAATACCACTGTCTGCCTGATATCTGGGTCAGCTTCCATCGTGGTCATGGTAGCGCTCAAAAAGGCCTTTGACTTGGGCCTAAGATGGGATCCTCCTAGTGGGCTTCTGTTTTTGAGTATTTCTAGTCTACAGCTTTCTTCATGCAACCTAGTACCCAGCATCTGTGGGAGGATTTGGTGCCAGGAAAAAGTCAAAACATAAATCAGCTCTTATTGAGAAATGTAACAGACCCACCCAGGTTTGGGTGTCAAGTGTCTTAAGCTGATTTCTGTTTAATACTTCTTCGTTCTCACTGCTTTCAAAACTAGAACTAGCTTGTATCCATCATTGCTAACTTTGGGGCTTGTTCCTCTAATCCTTTTCTACCCATTTGACTGAACTGGAAGGTCCTACAAAGGTGTTCAGAGACCTGATGCCCAGCCCTGTATTGCAGAGATTCATTTCTGTTCACCACGTTGCCATCCATTCTTCTAGCTACAGCTACAGCTAGAGGTAGGGGGAGGGGGAGGTTGTTAGAAATGCAGACTGTCAGGTCCTTCCTTAGGCCCCTGATTAGTGCATGAACGTTTGTGATGCGCTGCCTAGTCAGCCCAGGGTCCCGTTGGGTTACACTGCTTAGACGTCTACTCTTTGCCTTTTCCTTCTCTGATGCACAGGCCTGGTGACAGTCCTCTAAGATCATGTGCCACCTGTACAAGGTGAGGGCCTGTGTGCCTGGTAGTGTCAGCCACGTGGTCCTTGTGCATGCTGCTTTAAGACCAAGTTCCATGAGACATTTGACTCTGACACATCTAAGACTGGAACAGACTTGCATTTTGCATTTTGGGCCAATTTGATTTCTGGAATGTTCCACTTTTTTATGGACATAAAAAGTATGTAGCATTTTTAGTCAGTCTCTTTGTTGCAGTTACATAATTAAGCACATTTAAATAAATAGCTTTCTTTTAAAATTGAGCCATTTAGGGCTTTACATGTCACCTTTTCTGATCTGGAAACCTTGTCCGGTTCCATCAGACCTTTGAGAGTAAGTTCCAGAATGACCTGTTTGCTAACAACGGTGCTCACTGCTCGCCTGACTTGCATCTCAGAGAGCTGTGAAACACTGAATTAGGAAAGATTATGTCTGCAGGAATACTGGAAAATTGCATTAATCATAGTAATGTCTCTTTCTATGAATGTTATAAGAAGACTTGGGAGTTTACAAACTTACTAACTTGTCAGGCATGAGTCTGTGGAAATCCTGAAGATAGAAGTGTCCTTGCTATAGGTTGCATTTGCCAGGAAGGATAGAATTTAAGTACTATATTTGCTGTATGTTTCTGCTTGAAAGTATTTTTTCTTTCAATTTTAACTGTGCATCTGTTTCTTTCTTGCTAGCTTTTGGAAATGCCAAAACTGTAAGGAATGACAACTCTTCTAGATTCGTAAGTGTTTGTATAAGCATACTTAGTGTTTATATTTAATTTATGTGTGTTTAAACAGTCAGTAGATGTTGAATATTTCTTAACACACACATTTGTAAAATATGAATACTATCCTTACAGAGACCCTGAAATTCCCATAAGGGCTTTTTAAAAAAATTTTTTTGAGAGTGGTAAATATTTTTTATCATGCTTTCTACCATAAAATTCCGTGAGTGATTTAAATGAGGCTGTTTAAGATGACTCCACTTATATGAGTTTTGGTATTTAGAAATCATAAGAATTAGAAATTAAGGCGGGAGGGAGGGAGAGGGATGGACAGCGCAGTGAGGATGTGTTCTGCCCATGTACTGACTTCCCACGAGGATATAAATGTCATGTACAGCACACGTGTGCTAATTCACTGACATTTTTAAACTATTTAAAAAATGAACCAGAAATTAAGTAAAAAGAAAGAGCACCGAGTATGAGGTTTGCATACGCTGTCATCTTTGTCCCTGTTTGGTGGCCAGCAGGAGTAGGTGGCCTGTGTTCTAAAGCTTCTCCGTGGTGACATCAGTAGGATGCGTCAGAGATGGGAGGCGAGGGGTGAGGCCGAGGCTTGTGGGTGGCCAGGCTCAGCCGAGTGGAAGTCCTGTTTCACTAGCGAGAGCCCAGTCCTTGCCACCTTGCCTGTCCCAAACTGTCTGGCACACACCCCACACGTTGGCACCTCGGGGCCCTGCAGTGGTGCTGGCCTCCTTGCCCGGGTCTTCACTAGCACAGCCACACACGGCCTCCACTGGGGCAGAGGTGCGGATGGTATGTGGTGGTGGGATTTGGTCCCTCTGTGATTTCACCGGGCGTGTACCTTTATTTCTATATGAAAAGCCCCTTCAGCTTGTGGGCAGTCTTTTCACACGCGACCTGTCCGTGGGGATCATGCCGTGTCATCCCTCCTGAGACACGTAGGGACCCTTTTCTGGTCTCTTCAGGTTGCTCTGGCTTTTTCCTCATTAGGTTGCCCGGCACTGGAGAAGAGTGACCTAAGTAGCGGGGCTTTGGATGGCTAAAAGCGGAACGTGAAACCAGTTTCTAGTTCCAGGGCTGTGAATTTTTTCCATTGGATTAGCCTGTTAAGGTGTTAGAACCCACTCGATCGATGCCTTTTCCTGTTGTGGTAACGTGGCTAATCTGACTGCAGAAGCAGAAGTGAGGTGTGGGCAGATAGGATTTCAACAATCAAGGTTCTTTATGGATAGAGGCTTTATTTTGTTTTCAATTTGTGTGTACACACACACATCGCTTACCAAATATATTTAGTCTCCAGGCAGTACACATGTAAAAACCATATTGCTTAAAAGGTAATTAGCGCTTAGTAATATTTGAAATCTGGTGAAAGGTTTAGCGGGTGATTTAGCTTATTAAGTAGCTTCAGAGAAATCGCATTTAATGTGCGTCTTAGGAGATGAGATTAACACTTTATTATAGACTAAATCATTTCATGCCCAGTTTTTAGTAGCTTTTCCCGTGTGGTCTATGACCGGACTGTACCCAGATGTACAGTATGCTTGTGTACAGCTAGCACTTCATTGTATTAAAGTTATTACTGTGAGGGCCGGCCAGATAGCTCAGCGGATTAAAGCACCTACTTAGGCAGTCTCAGGGGCTGGACGTTCGATCCCTGGGGCTGGCCGTGCCAGCCCTGCCTTGGGGTGCGCTGAGATTGTGATTGAGACTGGGCGTGGTGGCAAGCTCCTGTAATCCCAGCTCTTGGGAGGCTGTAAACAGGCAGATCGCTATGAGTCCAGTCTACACAGTGAGATCCTGTAGACCCTGTCCTAAAATACGTAAATCAATAAAGTTGGTGCTGTGCATCACAGTGGTTTTGTGGTACAGACTGGAACACAGGGACCTGGAAGATTCTTTGACTGACTGCCTGGTTAGCCCAGAAGGAATTCCCTGCACTGAGGATTCTGATGGAGCTTGCCCCGGCCTGGCTGGTGTCACTTACTGAACTTCTTTTAAGAAAGGGATTTTTGGTTTTCTCTCACCACCTTTGGTTATATGTAAGGACTTTTTTGTTGCTTTTGTCACAGGGTCTCACTGTGTAGTTCAGTGGGACTTAAACGCACTAGGTAGCTCAGCATGGCCTCAAACTCAGCAATCCTCTTGCCTCAGCCTCCCAGGAGCTAGAATTACGGTTGTGCACCACAAGCCCAGGACCCCGCCCCTGTTCTTGCCAACAGGCTTCCTGGGAGGGGCAGGGTGTGGCGCTTGCATCTGCATGGAGGCTGAGGTAGGCCTTGGGCAGGGTAGGAGAGACACCATGAGCTTCATTCCGAGGCATCTTACTCAGAAGTTTGGTCAGCTGCGGAGTGCTTCCAGCAGCAGTGACTCAGCTCTCTCCAGAGCTCTTCTTTGCTCCTCGCTGATACTATGACTTCTCCAAAGAGCTGTCATCCAGGCCCTCACACAGAATCTACCCTGCATCCTCCCCTGCATCTGTCCCCACACCCTGTCCACGCCTGTGCTCTGCGTCCTCTGGCTGCCTGTGCCCTGTGTCTACCTTCGGTTTCATCCTGCAGGCCAACCTGTAAGCCCGGACAATTTCTCCCCGCCCTTGTGGTGACTTGGCATCCTGTGTCCCACAAGGGGTCTGCGCTGTCCCCTCGGCAGCCCAGGCCACTTTCCTGGACTTTGTCCATCTCGTCTGAGGTCCAAGCCAGGCCTGTTGTCACTCTGTGGGCAGCTCTCAGCTCCGTTTGCTATTCCCTCCTGCTGCTTTTACTCGAAGCTGCCCGTGTCGCTGTGCTCATCACAGCGGTCACTTGCTGCCAGCCACATCTGCTGGTCTCTTGCAGTCTGCACCGCACTCGCCAGGTGGTCTTGTCAGCGGCCAGGCCTGCTTATGACATCCTTGGTGAGGAGCCTTCATGACACGGCTTGCTGTCTCAAACATGCCGGGTGCTGCCGCTCCTTCGCCAGTCTCCACTTACTATGCTGAGGGATGCCAATTTTTAAATTATATTTTATTAGCACGTTTGTACTACATCATGATCGCATTCATAGTGGGCAGTTGCTCATGCGCATAACACATCTGATGCTTTTGTGTCCCCTCCCTCCGTCCCCTGCCTCCGTTTCTTGGTCCTCTTCCCATCTGCCCAGAACTGCCCGTTCTTGCACCTGCCCTCCCACCTCCTGGCCTGCCTCGCTCCAGGGCTTTTGCTATTAAGCTGTGCAGATACCTTCTGCTCCTTCCTCTGCGCAGCGCTGCCCTGTGTGGGGTGGTGTGTGAGTGGGTCCTGCTCCCCCGCCTCCATCCCCCTCTCTGCTATAAACTCCTGGGAGCCAGGACTGCGCTTCTCATGTCCTTGGGCTGCTTCGTCATTGAAGCGGTGTCTGATAGACGTCTGCTCAATCGAGTAAGGTGACAGTGAGGAGGAGGTTGAGGGAGTCAGCCTAGCTCCCAGAGAGGCCCCAGGCGCGTGGCTGGCCAAGCTCTGGGTGACCACACTTCTTCTTGGTGCCTCTTCTTCCACAGATGAAAGTTAAAGCATTCATTCCCATTCTAAGCTGTCTATTTCTAAGACAGGACATGAAAAGACAAAAGACTTACGAAGTCAGCACATCCTTTTCCAAACAAGAAACAGCTGTCAGAGTTGTTCTGTTATTGTTCCTTTCTAACTGGCAATTATAGACCAATTCTTTTAAAAAAATTTTTCTCAATATTAAACTACGTGTGTGTTTTAAGGGAACATCTATAAAGTGCGATAGGATCATGGTCTGTGTGTTGCCACACTGTCCCAGTCAAAAGCCAGAGAGGGTGGTGATGGTTAGTGTTCGATTCTGAGCTGGTTACAGCACATATCATATCTATGACTTCGGTTGATATAAAAACAGAACTTTGCATTTCATCCACTGTCCAGCATGACTGGACTTGGTAATCAGGGTTGACTCCATATTCTGCCTATAAAAACGAGATGATTTCTCCTCCCAGTCAGTACGTATGGAAGAGCTATGTATTTTCCCCAGCTTTCATTCTTAATTTGAGTATTCACGCCCTTTGTAATTATGCTGGAAAACATTTCTAAAATGGGAAAGTCCCAAAATGGCTGAGAAGATCTACGCTCAGATTAGCAGTGGTATAGACATGCTTTGAGAAAAAAGGATATTTAGTATTAATTATATGTAGAGGCGCACGGTTTTGCCTCATGGTTATGTGGAGAGCCTTTCATAATTACGTCTAAACAAATGCATTAGAGTAAGTTCTGCATAGTCTGTTCTCTGAAACACTATTTTGAGATGAACTTAAAAACTCACCAAGTCTTTCTTTAACAGGGAAAATATATGGATATTGAGTTTGACTTTAAGGGTGACCCACTCGGAGGTGTGATAAGCAACTGTGAGTATTTTACTTAATTCTTTGTAAAGTTGTTACAAGTAATAAGACATATGTATAGTAGAATACTTAAGTACTTGCATCTTAAATACAAAAATGTTTCATGTCCTTAGACTTTTAACCTTATTTCAGATTGCTTGGTAATGTAATGTACAGATCTTTTATTTATTTTTATTTATTTATTTATTTATTT
>NW_004524601.1:9054339-9061149 GCF_000260255.1 Octodon degus | reverse complement strand
TCTCTCTCTCTCTGACATACTGTTATAAGTCTGGAACTCACTGAATAGTTAGTGTTGTGAGGGTAGAGATGTTACTAAAATAGGTGACAATATTTGCTTCAGTAAAGACAATAAAAAATATGGAAGCACATCCAGATGTTCAGGTCCGCTGATCTGAAATAGCATCTCTCCTGCTTTGTTAGGGCTTGTTGGTCTCCTGATACTTATATGTTTGTATTTGAGGATTTTTATCTAGTATTATGCATCGGAAGCTTTTAAAAACCTGTTACTTTTATTAACAGTCCCAGATGCCTTGTATTTGTGGCACTTCAGACTAGAGAGAAATTGTAATATATACCTCATGGGATTTATATTTACTAAAATAAGAATAGCAGAGATGTATGCTATGAAATAACCTGTTGTTCTTTCAAGCAAGTACAAAGCTATGTAGACTAAGGATAAGAAATGAGGTTGTCCTTTTCATAGTAGGGCATCAAGAACCTAGTATAACACCTGACACACAGTAGGTGTGTTACTGCTGGAGATGAAGATGGATTGGTTTATTATAGGCAGCCCCCGTATTTCTTGTTTGATTATTTATGGCATATCCATGAGCCCACTCAGGCCATACAAGCTTAGCTCGTGCTGGTTTATTATGTGATTTCCAACAAAAAGCAAGTTTTGTAGTTCTGATTTTCTATTCATTTTTGAAGTGGGAATAACAGCATTCTTTAGTTGACTGGGTGAGGTATCAATTATTGATTAGCATCTGTTTTAGTCAGCTTTTCTGGCCCTGGGACAGCATACCTGACACAATATAAAGGAGAAGTTTAATTGGTTCGTGCTTGCAGAGGACTCAGTCCTTGGTTAGCAGGCTTCGAGGCAGGAAGAGCTTGGTGGAAGGCGTGGAGAAAGAAAGATGTTCCGTTCTAGGGACCAGGAAGCAGAGCAGGCGAGCAGTGCCAGAGGAGGGTGGCTGGTGACTACCGCAGGGCCTGGCATCTGGTACACATTTGATAATAATAATGTAAGCAATTCTATGCAGTTGAGAAATTGGTTGAGAAGCAAGGCCTTTGTTTTATTAGATACTTGAATCTGAATGTTTTCTGTTAATTATCATTTTAAAATAATTTTGAAGACTTTTTCCGAATCTCAGAAAAGTTGGAAGTCGAGGCCAGGGAGATAGCTTGGTAGAATAAGTACTTGCCTGGGAACCGCAAGGTCCTGAGTTCGATCCCTGGTACCGTACTCCCACACAAAAAGAAGTCCAGCTTGATCTACTACTATGGTCCTAGGGACTATGAAGGGAAGCAGATGTTGAGATTCGTGTGTATTTCAGTTATTTTTGCTGCCCTATGAGCTCCCCAAAACTAGGAGGGTAAAATAAGGACCGTTGGAGCTACTTGGGGGTTCTGTGGATTCATAATTCAGGAGGAGCACAGCGGCGTGGCCTGTCCTGTCTATGTACAGGCTCCAGCCAAGGACAGGCACACGGTCAGGGCCGACATGCATGCCGTCACCCACATGTCAGCCTCTGGTGTGGAAGAGTGCAAGGGCCTCCTGACTGGAGCCAGCCTGGGGCTGCCCATGTGTAATGGGCTGCTGGCCACATGGCAGCGCGACTCTGAGAGGGAGTGTAAGGGAGGGTGCGCACTGGCAGCCAGTCTGCAGGGAAGCAAGAGGAAGCGGGAGTGCTGGGGAGTGCAGGCACGTCGCTGTGCTGTCCTGTCAATCCAGGCGTCGGGCACGTAGATCCCACTGCTCAGTCCCAGGGGGCTTGAGACGTTTCATTTTGAACAGCCACAGGATGACAGGTGGTTTTCAGGAGTGGTCACACTTTGTCCCCATGTCCACACCCGTGAGAAGTCTCCTTCACTGACCCAAGGCTTGGCCATGAGATTTGTTTCAGTCAGTGAGACAGTGAGCAGATACAGTATAACTAGTCGTGAACATTGGTTTCCTGTTGGAGCGGTCCTTCCTGCTACCCTTGGGGACTCTGTGGTCACAGCCATGGGAATGATTCTGGGCTGGGGTGTTGGAAGGTGTGAGGCACCTGAGTGATCCACTGGTCATCAGTTGGGGACATTGGAGACCAGCTGCCAGCAGGGATTAGCCAGGCTGACTCAGCCAGGAGCTGCGCAGCAGTCGTGAACTAGTAACACATAGTCTCATTTTAGGCTTCTTAGAGGGGGGTGGTTTGTGACGCAGCCAAACTTAACTGGCACAGAGGTCCTTCATCCAGTTTGCAAACATATGAACAGTAGGCGGGAGAATCAATTTGCAGAGGGAGTGGTAACTGAAAATACGTTGAAGAAAGTGGCTCTAGTTTTTCTCCCAAGTCTGTGGTTCCTGCTAGAGGTCCTCCAGGAGACAGGTAGCAGGGGTTGTTGACAGCCCTGAGCTGCCTGCTGCCTGCTTGTCCTTGGGGGCACTGCCCTGTCTTCTCAGGCCCCTGCCTAGGGCAGCCCGTGTCCTCAAGTCTTCTTTCCTCCTGCTGGAGGCGTGAGAAAGGACGGAGGGAGGCAGAGCTGTTACTCCAGGGCAGATCCTTCCCAAGGAAATGGGAAGCAGAAGGGCTGACCACTCCCTTCCCAGGGGATGAGGAGACGGATGGCTCCAAGTTCCTTCTTCTTCACATTTCGTGTGAATTTGTGGTTATTTGCGTGGCCCGTCGGTCAGTCTGTGAGTGGCTCATTCATGTCCCTTTGTAGGAGACAGAGCATAAGGTGTGGCTTTGATTTCTGATGAGCAGTCATAGCTGTGGAGAGAAATTTGTGTTACACAAGGTCGCCCACAGTCTCTTCTGTGCCCTGGGACTCTGTTGAGGTGCATCTGGAGGCCCCTGGACAAGAATCAGCTCTCGGGAGCTACCAAGTATTTCCCAGTAAGCGTCTGCTCTTCATCTGTGTCCTTTATGGTTGCAGATCATTGAAAAACCAAGACAGTGCATTCATTACCTACTTTGAAATATTAGGATGGCCCTCTTTAGCATTTTGATTCTTGTTGTTGTTTTTGTATTTCAGGGAAGGGTCTACAGGGTGTTCAGGGTCTCACTACTAGATCCGACTCGTAGTGATCTGCCTGTTTACAGCCTCCCAAGAGCTGGGATTACAGGTTCATGCCACCACGCCCAGTCTCAATTGTTGTCTCAGCTTGCCCTGGGGCAGGGCCAGCACCAGGGGTCGGGCCAGCATGACAGGCCCAGGGATCGAACCTCCGGGGATCGCGCTCTGGGACCCTGTGTCTGCTTACGAGGGAGCCTTTTGATTTTTAAAGCTCTTTAAGAAAACAGAAATAACACTGTGAAGTGCATACAGCTCTGAAGCTGACCTTTCAGTAGAGCAGTTCTGTTACTCGGTGATGGATAACCTCAGCCAGCAGTCGGTCCTTAGCTGTAACTTAGATTCAGCGTTCTGTGTTGTCGTCCTTGTTTAGCCACACTGCTTCACTATGACAAAAAAACTGTATGCTTGCCAAGAAACAAGGCTGTATACAAATGAAGAACCCAGGTATCCTATATACTTAAACCTCGTATAAGAAATCTATATTGGAAAAATATGCGTAAGGATAAGATATTAAGGATATCTCAGTTTTAGTTCCGGGTTGGGACTAGGATTGTGGATTCACATTCATTCATGAGTACATTTTTAATTATTAGATAGTAAATTTGTACCAGAAAACAATCCACCGTGAAAATGCATAATGTGTATATGCAGCTGCATCCTAGTGAAAATAGTACATATCATCAGCCGAGTTGTCTTAATTCTATACAGCCCAAACTACTTTTTTTAATGAATGAGCTCTGGGAATTGTAGGTGTTTTCCTGTACCATGTCCAGCTCTCATTAGTGCTCATGATTTTTATTTATTTGGTACAGGGTCTCGTTCCACTGCTCAGACTGGTAGAGATCCTCCTGTGTCAGCCTCCCCAATGCTGGGATTATAGGTGTGTACCACCACACCGGGTTTCGGTGGCTGGCTCAGCAGGGCCGGCACAGCATGTGGTACTGGGGATCAAACCCAGGTCCTTGCGCTTGCCATGCAGGTGTACAGGCTTCCCTGGCCCATAGTGCTGATTTCATAGCTTTAGGATACTCACTTTTGAGTGAGAACTTTGTACAGATTCCCTAAAGTGCTTGCAAAGCGCAGGGGAAGGCAAGCTAGAGTGCAAGGCTGGGCACACTGGGTGGCGAAGCTCCCTCAGAACCTCGCTGCATACAGGTGGCGCTGCGGAGACCAGGCCTGATGGGGAACAGTGTCAGACCGGTCCACCTGTGATCTCAGGCCTTGTCTCGGGCAGCAGAGACCTGTGTGTGTGTGTGTGTGTGTGTGTGTGTGTACCCTCATGAGCAAGCCCACTCCCTGGAGCCTCCCCCTCCCCCAACGTGCCACTCCTAAGGACCTAGTCCCGACCCTGGGGCAAACAAGGATGAATGACAGAGACACAGAGTCCGTTTAACGTGCAGGCCGCCAGGGACTCCTTCCTGCAGTGGGCAGAGGGGCCGAGTGTCTGGCTCTTGCTGCTTTGATTCACTCACACATATGCAGAAGCAATTAACTAACATGATTCTTCTGCCTCCCACTGTCTGTTAGTACATGCCCTGTTGACAACGTAATCTCAGCGCTGCTCACTTCTCCCTAGAACTTGCTAGGTGCCCTCAGCCCCGTGCCACCCCCTTGCATGCTGCCTGTCTCCTGCGCACAGAGGAGGCCGGTTAGGCCTTAGTTCTCCTTGACTGGCCTCCCACAGGGAGCCCCGGCTCAGCCTTTGCATCTGGTTTCTTTAGCTATAACAACACACACAGTGGATGATTTGTAAGAAGACATCTGCTGGATGTTTTTAATCCTTAAAAATTATCATCAGTGACTGTCACTCTGCAGGGTGTACAGTGCCTGTTTTCTAGAAAAAGTGTATAGAGATGATTTTCAGTTCTTGGACCTTAACTCTCGCCCTGTAACCCTAACCCTAACCCAACCCAACCTTAACCAAGATGACCTCAGATTTGGTAGGTGGGCGTTGTGGCAAGCGCCTGCGGTCTCAGTGCTCTCAGTGACTTAGTGAGACCCTGTCTCAAAATTCACAAAGAGTGGGGGATGTTCCCCAGTACAGAGGCCCTGAATTCAGCCCCTACCACTGCCCCCCAAAGAACATATGTGCCCGAAGATATGCAAACATAAGCCGACCCGGCTGCTCCCCCTGTGGACACCTTCCTGAAAGAGCCAGACACCGGCCCACACTGAGGCGTGCGCACTGTGGCTCTAGCAGCACAAGCCCTAAGAGCGCCGTCCTGGAAGCAGCCCGTCTGTCGACCAGCAGGTGAGTGGATGAAGGAAGTGCGGCACTTGGGCGTGCCGGAGCGCTGCTCTGCCAGGAAGGGGGCATCTGAGTCATTTGTAGAAAAGTGGATCCACCGTGAGGCCATAATGTTAAGTGAGAAAAGTGACACGCACAGGCTTCAGGATCGTATGGTTTCTCTTCCACGAGAAACAAAAAGTGTAAATACTTTAAATAGACAGGACGAATAAGAGGAAACAAGGGCAGCGGATCCTCTGTCAGGGAGAAAGGGCCCTAGAGGTGGTGGAAGAGGAGGGTGGATGGCAAAGTAAGATGAGTTTGGATGTTTCATGGATGTGCGCCAACTCCCCATGCTTGGTGTAATTATGGACTGTGTACTCCAAACACGCACGACTAAAAATAAATAAATACTGAATAAATAAATAAGTTCATACTCGCTCAGAATTTTCCACGGAAGCTACTGTGGATTTTGCCCAGTAACTCACTGGCTGTTTGTCACTTTTTTTTTTCCTTCAGGGAGGAAAAGATAGAAAAATTATAGTTCTTTAGTAGATCACAGGCAGATGCTTGTTTAGAATTTCCTTTTGCTGTAACGAATAGGCCTGGGCCCATCAGAGGAACGGAAGTGCCTGCTTGGAGCATTGGAAGCCGCCCAGGGTCTCCCTGGGGAGGTCACGGGTCTGAGTCCAGAGGTTGTGGTGTGTTTTCCTTGTCACTGAGACCTCACCGGCAAAAGTGAGACAAAGCTGATAGCTCTGCCTTCATCTAGCACTGGGTCCTCTCTGCGGGAGAGGTAACACGTACGATAACCTTTCATCCTACCGTTTAACGTGACACCCCAAGGTCGTGGGACTTTTCTTCTCTTCAACCCTTTCATTCCTTTTGTTCCTTTGCCTATAGAAAGCCTCCACCTTCCAGCTGGTGCCATTGTGGGCACTTTGTTCTTTCTCGTGTCGTGCTCTGGGGAGGGTGTTGGCGGCCACACACAGATATGGGCCCGTGACCGTGTCAGGGACTCGCTGGTGTAAGTCAAATTCAAGAAATCGTCAAAATGGAAAGTGGGGGTTTAGTGTTGTCAGGTAGTAGTGGCGTTGTAGAGTAGGAGCGGAGCGGGTCCTCAGCTGTCGTTTCTCCGTCCCCACTCCTTTCCTGGTCCCCTCAGCATAAACTGCTCAGTGAGCGTCTCACTTCCTTTAAAGTGTAAATTTCTATGCACGTGAGTATAAAGTTAGCACTGCATCTGGAGAAGGAATATCTGGGGAATCCCATCGTCTCTCTCCGGTACTACACAGCTAGCGCGTACTAAGAACTCTTCCACGCCACAGCTCGTAGGCAGAGGTGAAGGCTGTGCCAGGATTCTGCTCTGACTTCCTTCCGGGGCACATTGAAGTAAATTAAAATGCTCAGGTGCTAGGTTCCTGCGGGGAGCTGAGCCATGTTAGGAGGGGAACTGAGCGACTGTTCTGTAAGGCTTCCTGCTGTTAGATTGTGTCAGTGTGTGAAAAAAAAATATGAGGACCAAATGGTTTTAAGCAT
>NW_004524601.1:9042217-9043589 GCF_000260255.1 Octodon degus | reverse complement strand
GTGTCACATGTTTTCCGAGGGTTGGATCAGATGTCCTGAAGTTTCGGGCTGAGCTCTTCGGAGTGGTGGTGGATGTGTTGGCAAACAGTTCTTTGTCATCACGCTCGGGGAGCCCCTGTGGGGTATGAGGGCGGCCGGCTCTGGAGCTGAGCGGCCCTGAGGGACGTGGCTAGCTTCTTGGCACTGTGGGCAGAGCCTGGGTTTGTGGTCACCACCTTGCCATGCTGCCCTCTCTCCTAAGCCCTGTGTCATCTCGCCATGACAGTTGCTGCTGTAGTGGTTCGAAGTGGGGTACCGGCGGGGGGTGCCTGGAACCATGTGCGACACCAACAGGTGAAGAATTTCCATGTCTGAGGTAGGGTCTGGGCTCGGTCCCAAGCAGTTTCTGGCACTTAGTGTGTGAGCATGGAGCGGGCCGAGACCCAGGACTCCAGCCATTGTTCCTGGAAAGATCAGGCGCCCGTCTTTTGTTTGAAATAGCATTTTATTTATTTTTTATTTTTAAATTTTTTTCCTCCTTAACTTTATTGAAAATCAATAATTACATAGTATATTAAAATTGTAACTCAGTGGTAAGGCAAATATTGAAATGTAAAAGATACAAGATGTAGATAGAGTGAATCTTAGAGAAATATTTCTGAAATGAATATATAGCATGAGGTTCTTGGACAGTTGTTATATTCATTTAAGTTTGTAAGTTATTTACAATGTTCAAATCTATTAATCTCGTGCTATATATTCATTTCAGAAATATTTCTCTAAAACTCACTCTGTCTACATCTTCCATCTTTCACATTTCAATATTTGTCTACAATTTTAACATGAAATAGCATTTTAAATTTCAACTTTCGTGGGAATCAGATGTGCAGTTCTCAGTAAGGGGATTGCTGATGTGAAATCTTGCAGCTAATCTTGCCCCCTCCCTGGGTAGTGCGGCCCCTCTGTGTCGCTGGCGAGAAAGAAGCAGGGTGCTGGGCAGGAGCAGCCTCTCTTGTCAGGCTTGGCCCTCTGCGGAATGCCGCCACTTTAGCTCCTTTCTGTTGTTTTTTTTTCATTTCTGGATGAAGTCTGAAATCTTGATAAGACCTTGAATTTATGAGATGGAAAATTACCTGGGATCAGTGAAAGTACACGGTTGCATAGCACCAAATTCCAAGACTTGGGTACCCAGAAAAATCTGCTTGGCTTCTCCAGGTGGCAGGGCATTTGGGGACACTGGGGAACCTTCCCTGGGGTCCTGGGGCCTGATGACAAGTCCTGTTTCCACCACTTACCACTGAGTTACTTATACACTGGACTGCCAGTGTGTTTACCTGGGAGGTGGTACTTGCTAAAAGAATTGGGAGGATTCGGTGAGATAATGTCTGTGGAG
>NW_004524601.1:9037918-9041397 GCF_000260255.1 Octodon degus | reverse complement strand
GGCTTAGTCACACATTTAAAAAATAAAATGGAAGAATAGTTCAATGTTAATAAAGAGCAGTAATAATGTATATAAAGCTTTATAAATTTTGATATATAAAATGAAGTTGCTCAGTGAGGATTTAAAAGTAATAACCACATTGTGTCAGCTGATACAGTCCTGACACTTGGATACTTTAAGGAATTAGTCACAAGAATAAACTCCAAGAGCAAACAGCTAAGTGATGAGAAATACTGAATAGTCCAAGCCTGAAGAGTTATGAAAAGTCAACCACACTCAAGGAGGAAAGTTGTCCTAATAACTGATGCACCGATGCATCCGCTGTACCCATGCAGGGGAAAGGTGTTGAGAAGGATAAAGCTGGTGGTTGTCGTGATGTATGTAGGATTTCCACGTGATGACCTCATCGCAGGGACTCTAGAAGCCTCAAGTGAGAGTCACACAGTGATCAGAGCCTGCCACCCATTCGTGCCACTCTTTGCAGTATATCCCACCAGAATAATTGAAATGGATCAAAAACAGTTTGTGTGAAGAACACTTATCATTGCCCTCTGTGTAGCTCTAGAAGCAGGAGTGAGCCCAGGTAGGCGATGCTGAGAGAAACCCTCTAAGAAGAAATCCTTGGCTTTAATGGAATAGTACACAGAACATATTTTGCACCCTAAAAATGTGGAAAGGGGCTTACTCAGTAAGCACATATGTGAAAGCCAGGGTGTGAAAACCATACAGTAGTAATAAAGGTGATTTTAGGAAAATGCTATGATCATTGTTTACCCACCAGTTTTTGTTCTGTTGATTCAGTACATAATAAGACAGTCAGTCATCTTACCAGAGGGGTTGAAAATGACATATTGAAGGTGATTGCGTGTGCAGAGAAACTTAGCCAATTTGCGTATGTGACTCCACAGACAAACTTAAGCTGGAGCGGGATTTCAGCAGGTACAACTACCTGAGTCTGGATTCAGCCAAAGTTAACGGGGTGGATGATGCGGCCAATTTCAGGACTGTTAGGGTAAGTGAGATCCTTCCCTCATGCTTTAAAATGAGCAACACTCTCTTGCTCACTCAGAACTGGTCCCAGTTGTGCTCTTTCTTTAAAGCATAGCTGATGCTCCCTGAGGTATTAGACTTGCACAAGAGCTCATTACGTTTTTATTAGCTTGGCTTTTCACTAGCTTGAAACTGTGCAAGGTTGCAGAGGTGCTGCTCTGTGAGCACTCGGGACTTGACTGTTGATCAAAAGGAGCTTCCGTGTATTATCCTGAGGTTTAACTCTTAATGTTGTATGTAAATTCCAAATGTTTTGTAGTCAAAGCTTTGCAGCTAAAATTAATTTCTAAGTGTGAAAACTGCCCTTGGATCGTGTTAAATCTCAACTGTTTTTGAGGCAGAAAATCTTGTTTTTATACCGTTTAGAAAACTGAGGTGCAAACCCAAATACTCAGCATTCCGCTTTCATTAGAGAAGAAACGGCTTTCTGTCCAACTCCATTTTCTGTCTTTGTGCGGTACCTACTTTCAAAGTTAGTCTATGATGACAGGATGTGCTAACTAGCATTCTCATCGTGGACTGCTGGGGCTTATGGGTTGGGGTGGGGGTGGGAGCGAGAGGGGGCTGGGAGGGCACTGAGGTCCCCTGTGAGTAGCACAAGATTGCCATGTGTGGGCCAGTGAGATAGATCAGCAGACTAAGTGCATGCTTGCTTAAGCAAGCACAGGGCCCAGGGTTCGAACCCCAGCACCACATGCTGCACTGGCCTAACCCTCAGCGCGCTGAGCTGGCTACCAAGACCGGGTACACAACTATAATCCCAGCGCTGGGGAAGGAAAGGATGGGCGGCGGCTTTCCCTTGCTCTTTCGCCTTTTGTGTATGTTTGAAACTTTCCATAACAAACAAAGAAGTGTGTTATTTCCACTGCTGTGTAGTCTCTTTCTCACACATGAGCACGCACACAAATAATGCCAGCTGTTCTTGGGCAGAGCATCTCACAGAGCCTGTCTTTTGAGAACTGTGTAACCATGTTCGTATGGAAGCACGAGTCAGTTGACTCCTGGATGTGGTTGCAGTTAGAGAGTTGGGTCCAAGGCCAGTGCTGTAACCACTGTGCCTGGCACATAGTGTCAGTACTTGCAAGCTTAAGGTTGAGCCAGTGCCCCTGTTCCCGCTGCGCCTTGGAGGAGACACTCACTTTGCGATCCAGAGTGTTCTTGTATGTAAAATAAGGGAGGAGATTCGTTAGGCAACATCCAAGCATATTGATTGGTTTTGTTCCAGTAGCCAAGCACGGCTATCCCAGCGTGGACCTGGCTGCTCCTCCAGCCTCCTCTAAGCCCTCCGCCCAGCATGCAAGATGCTCTGGTCTAGAGTCACACCAAGGAAGACAGTAGCCTTAGCTTACGATTTTTCATTCCCCAGAAATAAATCTGATTGATCTTTTTTACAAAGATAAAGAGCCTCAGAAAGCAAGCAGGTGCTACCTCTCTCTCCCCAGAATGCCATGCAGATTGTGGGCTTCATGGACCACGAAGCCGAGTCTGTCTTGGAGGTGGTGGCGGCCGTGCTGAAACTGGGGAACATTGAGTTCAAGCCTGAATCACGTGTGAATGGGTTAGACGAAAGCAAAATCAAAGATAAAAACGGTAAGTCTGTGCGGACTCGGCTTTGTGTAGGAAATTGCCTTGAGCGTCTGCCCTGGTTTTCCTGTAGGAAACGAAGTGCTGCTTTGTGTTGGTTTGGAGAAACTTTCTAGTGAATCCGAGCTGAGACAATAGTGGCCGCCAAGTCTTCAGCTTTCTGATTTATTGTGTCGGGCTGTTGTACTTGAATGTGATTTAGGGCCCACTTTGGCCTTGGTAGTAATTATTAGCAGCGCACGGAGAGCCTCCTTCTGTGACTGTTTCCCTGTCCCCAACAGAGTTAAAGGAAATCTGCGAGCTGACTGGCATCGATCAGTCCGTTCTAGAACGTGCGTTCAGTTTCCGAACAGTGGAAGCCAAGCAGGAGAAAGTTTCAACGACCCTGAATGTGGCTCAGGTGGGTAAACTGGTGGCTACCAGAGAAAAAGTTTTGAGCTTGGTGGTATTTTTATATGAAATTGCGTGTTGTAAGCTCTTATTTCCACTGTTGTACTGTATTGGAAACATTGCTCCAGGCACTGGGGACGCAGTGATAAAGTGGACGGGGGTCTCAGCCCACCCTCGTGGAGCTTAAAATCCTGGAAGGGTGAGCTAGATAATAACAAGAGCAGACGCGAATGGCGCACAGCAGAGCAAGCCAGCCGCAGGCGACTGCACTGACCAAAAGAACCAGGGGAGCAGGGTGAGGAAGCGTGACGGCGGGGGCAGGGTGCCAGAGTATCCGAGCCAAGGGTGGTACAGGCTGTCCTGGGTTTCATGGGTGGTCATCCAAAGCTGCCAGGTTGCTCGCCACCCCGAGATGCCGGTCACAGCAGAGTGGGTGAGGCGATGCCGTGCAAGCT
>NW_004524601.1:9019552-9028086 GCF_000260255.1 Octodon degus | reverse complement strand
GCAGGGCTGGCGAAATAGCTCAGTGGATTGAAGCACCTGCAAGCAGGCACAGGGGCCAGGGGCTCGATCCCCCGGCCTGCCGTGCCGGCCCCTCCTTCGGGGTGCCCTGAGACAGCAATTGAGACTGGGCGTGGTGGTGGCGTGAGCCTGTAACCCCAGCTCTTGAGAAGCTGTAAACAGGCGGATCACTATGAGTCCAATCTAGTAGTAAGACCCTGAACACCCTGTAGACCCTTCCCTAAAATACAAAGAAAAAAAGAAAAAGAAGAAAGTACAGCTGCCTGCTTTAAATTAGAATGTAGCCTACCCTTAGCCTCCCCTGTTGCTAAGAGGAAATATACAAGTAGGCCAGTATTTTTAATGCATCTTTTGAAATCCTTCGGTGTTGAAAGTCCATGATTGATACTTGGACATATAAACTAGCAATGAACTCTACTGAGAGTAAGGTTTTCTGTCTCTTTGATGTTGAAAGGATAGACTCGAAGTCTAGAATTTTAGAAAGAAGCCCCAGAATTTCAAATTGTGGTGTATTGTGCACTTCTAAATATAGTGTGAGGGCTCACTGTCTTGCCTGCGGTTGGTACGCAGTGTGGAGCTGTGTCGACTAAGGACACTTTCCTGTTCACCTGCATGCTCTAAGGCGGCTGTCCAGGGTCGGAAGTGGACTCCAGCTTCAGGCGAGGGGGTCGTGTACTGATAGAAATCCCAGAGGGTCCCTGATCGGAGGTGCTTCTCAGCACCTTAGTTTTAGCCCGGGGTCTGGTGGGTGAGACTGGAGCAATGTGGCACACATGGAGGCTGTGGAGAGAAGTGGGGGTGGAAGTGGGCACTGAGGAGCAAGCGCCTCGTCCTCTGTGGAGACCTTGACTCAGGAGGCCACTCACAGCGCTCTTGGCAAACCACGAAGGATCCAAATGTCCTGTTGCTCTGGGGCCTTAATGAACCAGTAATCAGTTTCTGGACTTGGTCCAGGTATTTTATAGTTTACAAAGGGGAGAGAGAACCCATGTTAGGGACCTCGTGTTTACTTAGTCCCTGTATAAATGAAGAACTGTATTAGATTGGTACAAGTGGGAATTCTTTAAACTGTTACCTTTGTTTGCATGTTTGAACAATGTCAACAACTTTGACTTAGGCCACCAGAAGTGTACGTCTTTGGCCTTTGGTGTTGGCAGTAATTATTGCCCTGACCAGTCATAGCATGTTTTCCATGCTGGAGCTGCAGTAGATGCTGCGGATTTCCGTGAGGAACTTAATTCATGCGTTGATGATGGTAGTATTCTATATTTTGGCTTTGTCTGATAGGTTGGTTTGCTGCAATAGAATAAGGTAGGTGAGTCAGGCTTCTATTACTCCATCTCCAGGAAAATATTCCTTTTTTGCCATCCTGTTTGTTTTTGAATTGGAGGGCGGAGCCAGACAGGACTGCATAATGGAATTGTGGGGCCTGAAAGGGAAGTACTTCCGGGTCAGTCAGGGTCTCCTTGTGATTCTGTGATCTGCCCGTTGCTCCTGCCCCTGGGTCTTTGGGAGGATCTAGACCTTGGGTATGTGTCAGCCACATTTTCCTTTCCAAAGAAATGTAGATTAGAAGCATTAGATTAATTTTTTTAATCTTACGCAAGCCTTTTTATCCTGAGTAATGCTCCTGTAGCAGAAAACCCCAGCTGAGACCCCACGTGTAGCCGTGGTGGCCCTGTCTTATGGACACCTGTCTTGGTCTAAAGTTTTACACCCACCAACCAGATAGACTGAATGGTAAGAGCTGTCATTTGCTACAATAAGTAACTCTCAGCAAGTGTTTACTTCAAGTGTTTACTTCCTGAAGTCCATTGCTGCTTAAGAACTGATGGCATTTTGTGTACTCTGTCCCTCTTTGCACCAGAGTGCAGTAAGTATGACCCGTGTGCAGTGCCAGTCTGTCGCATGCGCCTGTGCTAATGGCTTCGCCAGCTGTGTGGGTTTTGTGGCCCGTGGTTGTTGATTAACTGTGTGGACACGAAGTACAGAATTCGCAGAGGGATTTTTAGAGGTTGGCAGCAAATTTAATGTAGAGCTAACTCGAATCTAAAAGTTGTGCTGTGCTTGTGAAGTGTTGGCCCTGGTTTCTGATGTGCTTGTGTGTATTTCACAGTCCTCTTCGGAGCTGTACTGAAGGATGTCCCCAGCCACTTGCCGTATCTAACGGCACAAGTTACCCTTCTCTCCCTTTGCCCCTTCGGGACGGGTGGAAGATTGAGCATAATTGTACTGAAATAGCTTCACGGATACAGAGTTGCAAATAACAGAAAAGATTGGCTTCATGTTTTTGCTTCCAGAAAACAAAAATCATTCCTTTAAACCAGTACAATTTCAAATTTTATATGCTTTTCATTTGTACTAGTACTATGCTATAAGAACATATTTCCTTAGACAAGAGAGCTAGGTTTTCTCACGTCTGAAGTGGCTTCATACTGGGTATCTAAGTCATCTGCGCCATAGTGATAAGTCATCTGCACCATCGTGATTTCAGTTTTCAAAATCGTTTGCTCTGCCGATCGAAGTTCCAGGTTTCTGATAGTCCGCCAGCGAGTGCCAGGGAATGCCCTTGTGCCTAAGATGTATTTGTGGAAGTTCTGAAAGTCTTTACTTTTTAGTGAGAACCTTTAGGATTTAGAAAAAAGCAAAGACTGTCCAGTAAATTTAGCACAGACAAGGCCGGTCCATCGTGGGGTTTCACGTGGTCATTGGTGGCGAGGATTAGTGCTCCCTCTGATCAGGTCATTGCTGGGAGTTGTACATCTCTAGCTGCCTGCTCAGATGCTCTGCTGTAAGGAGCATCTGAACATTTTTCCAGGCTTGGACCACAGCTGATTTTAAAAGATCAACTTTCAAAGACGTCTGTGACTTTTCTTCCTTTGGTTATTTTTGGAGCAATGTGAAGGACAGTAGCTGCACACTTGCACAAGTAGCAGTGCCCCGTTCCACAGGACCGGCTGCCTCTGCGGGAGAGGTGGAGTTCACCTGGGTACAGTCTGCCCCTTGACTCCCACGGATACCGTCTCTTGGCAAAGCAGAGAGGTGGAGATGACAAGGCTTAGTCCCTGGAAGCTGTAGTCCCGGGTAATGCATTCATTCGACAGATTAGTAATTCGTGCCTTCAGTATGTGCAGCCCTGAAGCCCATTAAGCCCTGCAGCCATTCATCCATGACTTAGGCATGGGCCTTGCATGTGAGAATTCATTGGAGTCACCAGTAGAAGGGAGCAACTGGTCAGACTAGGTGGAGAGGGGCGGGCCTGCGGAGAAGAGAGAGGCACTGGTGGCCAGGGCGAGGCTTTCGACACTTCCGTTTCCTTGGGTCTCTCTTTGGTAGGAACCTCACGTCTCCCCCAAGGGTTATGGAGTCCTTGGCAGGCACAGTGCAGGGAGGGAAGCCAGCGAGCAGGAGCGTGTGGTCTGCTCTGGTCCCGAGGCTGTAACCTTCATTGCACGAAGAGAGAAGCTAACCCATGCAAGTGAGCCACAAGTACAGAACTGATCAATATGTACATGCACACTGTACACTCGCTCCTGTTCTTATAATCTGATCAGGAAGGGCAGGCGTGCCAGGGCTCAGATCCAGGGCTTGTGTCCGCAGAGCTCCACCCTGGCGTCCGCAACGTGACTGTGATGGGCCGGGGTGTCAGCGTGAGGGCTAGGTGGAGAGGACAAGGTCAGGGTAGCAGGACGGAGGAGCCTCAGAAGTCGGCGGCAGACACTGGGAATCTCACTGGGTCTTCACTGATCCTTCAGGGCAATTTTTCTTTTTCTTTCAACCGTGTCGGCTGCGTCCCTGTCGACTAAAAGTCTTCACCCTGGTGGTGCCGCATCACTGTGTGGACGTCATTTGTAACTCCTGAAGCCCCCATCTGTGGAGCTTGTGCTGGTCCTCATTCAGTGTGCAAGACAGCGTGTGGTGTGACCCGTGGGCTGAGGTGTCTGAGTGTCCTTGTCAGGAGGAGCAGGGGACACAGCTAATGAGGCTTTTTCACTTTCTCCATACAGGACAACAGCTTCGAGCAGTTCATTATCAACTATTGTAACGAGAAGCTGCAACAAATCTTCATCGAGCTTACTCTGAAAGAAGAGCAGGAAGAGTACATACGGGAGGTATGTTGAGGGGCTTCGTAAAAAATATTGCTTGCTCTGTACTCATCCTCTGATTTCTGGATTCCAAAGGCTGTCCAACCATGAACCTGGCATCAAATTTTTCTCAGCTGAATCATGTTGTGTGTCTTAAAAACTTGTTCAGTGTATTTAAGTTAGTTGACTACGATAACTGGGATTCTTTTTGGTACTGTGCTACCAGTGCCCACAACAATTTCAAACACATGGCTGGTGAGGAATAAGTATCAAGAGGGGGTCTCTGGTTTCCTTGGATTCTGGTGTAATGGTGTGGAATAGTAGTGTGCTAAGAAAATAGTCAAAGGTGAATGGACAGACTGGTATATCTTCAGTGGACCTCCACTGTGCCATAAAAAGGAACGGGTAGTTGATAATACCACAGAGTGTGAATGATGGTAGGTTGTGCTGGTGGAAGAAGCCAGACTCAACAAGCTGCATGCTGCATGACTCCGTCTGTATTCATCCCTAGCTAAAGAGACAGATTCTGAGCGGAAAGCAATTGATCTCCGATGCTCAGGGTGTGGGAGCGGGGTGGGAGGTGGGAGGAAATGATGATGGGATGGTCGCACGACACTCGAGACTGTATGTCACACAAAGTCACTGTCACCATAGGTAGATTTGAAAACATTTTGAGGCTCAATCGTAAAAATCTTGATTTCCAAATTTATAATAAACATAAGTAATTGACTGGTATTGAATGAAATTTTAAAATGCTAGAAGCGATGTTTGCTGAATCCTGTCATCTTTAGTTCTGTTGTACATGGATGGCTTTCACACTCTCATTTTGCATGTAACCATTTTTTCTAAGCAAAATTATCTCAAAATGAAAAGGAGAAATTATTTTACATTGCCTATATTTTTGTTTCCTTTTCATGTATATTTAAAATATCTCAGTAATGAGGTCACCTATTTTCCTTTATTTCCTATAGTGTGCTCTTAGGCTGTTGAAGACACTGAATCCTTCTCTCAAGAATTTTTCTTTTCCTTTTTTGAATATTTATATATCTATTTGTTTGGTGCAAGGTCTCACTACGTAGCTTGGACTGGTAGTGATCCTCCTGTCTCAGCCTCCTCAGGGCTGGGATTACAGGTGTGCACCGCCACACCTGGTTTCGTTGGCCAGCTCAGTATGCCCAGGGGTAGGGCCAGTGCGGCACGTGGTGCCAGAGATTGAACCCCGAGTCCTTGCGCTTGCCAGGCCAGCGCTTATACTGCCGAGCTATCTCCCCAGCCTCAATGTAGATTTTTCTATTGTGACTATTATTAATCTTTAGTGACTTAGTAAACAGCTCATTTACTCTTACGCTGAATTTTGAATATTTCATCTTGGTTTTTGAATGGTTGTTTGCTTTAGAGATGTTTTTTACTTGTTTGGCATTTTCGATGACATAAATAGTCTTAGAAGTGAGGCTCATGCTGTTTCTTTCTTTGCATCGTAAGAATACCAAAGCGTGGATGTGTGACTCACAATAATTTGTGCAGTTTGTCTACAACACTTCAGAAAGTGTAAAGACTCCTGGCTTGCTTTATGAATTACCTTTTTCCCTTTAGAAGAAAAATAAATATTTATGCTTATGAATGAAGTGTAAGCAGATGAAGAAGGATTGCATTTGGCCTTGGGGTTTGGCTCTGCGGCTAACGTTTGTGCAAAGAGATAGATCGGGTTCATGCCTTTCCTTGTGGTGGATGTACTTGGTCTTTAGCACTGGGATTTTGCTTTTTTTGTTTTGATAGTTAAAATAGTTAGCTGCCCTACAACTTAGGGTTGACAAAATTAATTTTTTTCTTTGTGATGGCAAATAAAGTACTGAAAAATCCAGGCCAGAGATTCCTGGGATCAAGTCCTGCCACATTTCCTTCTCTACTCTGCAAATGTACATGGAGTAGGGCTGACCCTAGCTAGGGCCTGTGGAGTGAACGTCTGGCTCAGAGCCAGGGGGACGTGCATGGGAAATGGCCAGGGAGGGACCTAGATCCAGGGGCCCCGAGCATGCCAGGGTGGGGGCGGGGGTTATTTGCAGCCCTAGTTCTGCGTGGAAAAGTAATCTAGAAAGGAAGTAAAATTCGGGGAGATGAGCAGGGTGTCCTCACGTGGATGGCAGAGTTATGTCATAACTATGCAGATTCTGACTTTTTTCTGTTTCGTTTTTTAGGACATAGAATGGACTCACATTGACTACTTCAATAATGCTATCATTTGTGACCTAATAGAAAATGTGAGTACTTATGTACCATTTTTTAAAAGAAACTTTTAGTTATATATAACTAACACTGTGTAGAATTATATATGCTTTTGTTGGTAAGCAGGAGTATTTTCATTATTTTTTTTTTTAAGGAGCTACAGAGTTGGGGAGACTGCATTGTATCCCTGAGAGACCTCATGACTAGAGAGACATTTCGTTCCTTAGCCAGGATCCTGCAGGCTCACCCTGTTGGCCGTGTCACGGTCTTTCCTAACCTCCGGCCATCGCCTTCGGTCTTCAGCCTCTCTAGTATGGGCGGCCGAGGTCTTGCCGTGACTTCTGGGAATCTAGTCCCGCCCAGAGTTGGCTCAGAGCAACCATCAGTGTACTGCAAGTCAACATGTCTGTCTTGTTCCTAAAACCCCAGGGAGCCCTTAGCGTACTATCCCCACCAAGGTAAAGGAGGAAAAGGGTACAGACCAGAGCTGAGTGAAATGAGTCAGGTACAGGCCTAGCACTGATCCAGAATTATGCAGCAGGTTAATGTAGGTGTGGCCCAGGAGCCAAGGATCCTTGGATTTTTCAGGTGGCCTGAGTGTGTGTATGAAAGCTTATGAAAGTGTGAAAAACTATTGGGTGATTTGAAGAATCTAAGATTTTTTATTTCAAATCATATCTTTTAGTTTACTGTAAATGGACTATTTATAAGAAGACCTACTAGTTGTAAAACTGGGAGGTCTTTATAGTTTTATGCCTGGGATTACTCACATGCTTGACCTTGATAAAGCAAGTTGAGTCAAGGTGTAAATTTTATTTTCCCATGGCCTATAGCTGTCAGAGTAGGTGAGCACTGTGTTTTATGAATATAGGCTCTGAATTTATGGCAAATCATTTTTTGTTCCTCTCTTCCATAAGAAATTTTCTGATCATCTAGAGTTCCCCCCACCCCAATATTCAGGCTAATCCTAAATTTAAAAGAACAGTTTGGGGGCCAGGCAGATGGCTCAGTAGAATAAGTACTTCCCTGGCAAGTGCAAGGGCCTGAGTTCAATCTCTGGTTCTGCAAAAAAAAAAAAAAAAAAAAAAAAAGCATAGTCTTAAAAACTGCATCTTGGGTTACATGAAGAATTGCATTGTGAAGCATCACCACTTGTCAATGAGAACTAAACTTTGTTTTGAAAAGCCTGTTAGAATGGAACACTGGTAGACCACATAAAGAATTCAAAGCTCGAACCTAAAATCCATTTTAAGAAATCTGTAGATTTCCTGAAAGTTTTTTCTAGCAAATTCTGTGACCTAGGTCTTGTCTGTGGGAACTCTAGGCTTTTGGAATTCCCAACTAACACATTTTTCTTCATAAACATAAACAGCATGGCACTTGATGACTTCCCCCCTTTAAGGAAAGGGGTGTGGTGTGGTGTGTAGTGTGTTTAGTTTAACTAGGTCACTTCGGCCAAAACCCCCCTACATGGGTGAGCTCAGAGAAGCTCCCACACAGGCAAGAGCCTGGGCACGTAAAGGGAAGGTTTCCTTCCGGTGTCGTGACACAGTGGTGTTTGTCCTGGGGACGTTATGGGTGTGCTCGAGTCCTCGCATCCACACTTCCCCTGGGTTTTGTGTGTAGCTAGTATGTGCTGGTCAGAGGAGTCAGGGCCTCGTGAGGGAAGGGAAGAGGAGTGGGGGCCTCGGGGACATGGGTGGCGTGCTGGTGAGCGAGTAGGTTGTGCTTAGAGTTAAGACTCAAGGGCCTGTAGGGGCAGCCAAAGGGACAGCAGCACCTGTTCATCCAAGTTGATTTTTGATTTCTGATTTTTTTTTTGTGTAAGGCTACATGCTTTTGCTATAAGGGTCACAGGGTCTGAATATATGATAAGTTCTTACCCATGGTTCCTGCCTGTTGGGAAATTTTATATGAAACAGGAATTCTCTTCTGAACATATTCTTGAGAACAGCAAGACCACAACAGTCACGAAGAGTAACATCCCAAACGATAGCTTATTTATTTGTTGCCACTAAACACTCAACTATATATTGAACACCATGAATAGTTTGGAAACAAATGAAGCCAGTTTTCTTTGTACAATGAATAAAAATAATGGCCTTTCCTTTGCACGGTGATCTGTGATGCGGCTAGAGGCTAGACTGCCCCACTGCCTATGGTTTGCGTTTGATTTTCAGCTGACGGTGGGTGTCAGTGCTAGTGCGG
>NW_004524601.1:9010217-9019452 GCF_000260255.1 Octodon degus | reverse complement strand
CCAAAGCTGCCAGGTTGCTCGCCACCCCGAGATGCCGGTCACAGCAGAGTGGGTGAGGCGATGCCGTGCAAGCTGTTTGGAAGGCAGAGGCAGCAGAATTTGCTGACGGCACAAAGCATGGCCTGAGAGTCAGGAGGACTGAATGTTCTAGGCCCAAGCTGCTGGAAAAATGAAGTCGCCACTCCCTGATTTGGGGAAGAGGGTTGTGAGAAGCCAGTTCTGGGCTTAGCTGGCCAGATGGGACTTGCTGCTTTCGTGTCCTTCATGCTAGAGCTCTCCAGGCCTTTCGGAGACACAAATCTGGGCCGTCTCCTTCTCTCCTTTGGGTTCATTTAGGTAGGTGGACCCGTGGGTGTCTGTGCACCATGCACGTGTCTGCAGTGGCAGCTGGAGCCCCGCTCATTCTGGGGCCCAGATCTTCCCCACCTCTCAGGGATGAGCTGTGCCAGACTCGTGGTTGTGACAAATTCAGGACTCTTCCTACTTGGGTCTGCTTTGTTTATTCAGCTGTATTCTTCTGTCTCCTCCTTCTCACTGGCCTTCAGCTCTGTAAATCAGAAGTGGAGTTGGGTGGAGTTCAGCCTCATCTGGGGTGTGAGCAGAACCAGGCTGTCCCTTCACTCCTGCTCTCTGAAGAAAGCCTCCCACGCCCGTGGCTGTGGCAAATACTAGAACTTGCTTTTGTATGTGGAGATTCAGTTGCTCGCTGACCTGCCCTGCTATAACTGCTGTCTGCTTCCCCTGCTAAATGATTGCTTCTTGTTAGGTCAGATTGCAAGCACCTGACCCCATTCAGGTGTGCAGCACAACCCTGTAATCCCAGGGGGCTGAGGCAGGAGGATCACAAGTTCCAGCCCAGCTGGCCAGCTGAGCCACTTAGCGAGTCCCTGGTGCACAATAAAGGGCTCGGAATACAGCTCAGTGCAAAGCCTGGGTTAGTTCCCAGCAGCCTCCCCAGCCCTCCCCAAATGTTGTAAGATTGCACAGCACAGAGCCCCCAGGGGACCCCTTAGTAGAAAAGTAAGGAATTATGGAAGACTTTGTGGAGAGAGGGAAGAATTCCTATTAAGAGCAGGCAGTGGGGCATTTCCATCTGAAAGCGTCAAGAAAGGCCAGCGTTGGAGCCATGCAGGAGCAGAAACAGGTAGGGCTGTGCTGTGGCTTAGATTTGGGAAGAGGATTGAGGGCTGTGTCTTGGGGTGTGTTTGGGGATTGAGAGTGGGACGGCTGCAGCAGGGGCCCTCAGACCTGGCTGTGCACCAGAATCACCTGGGGGCTGGTTAAGCGCTGGCAGGCTGCACCCACAGAGAGCTGGACGTCATGGGTCTGGGTTAGGGGGGAGAATTTACATCTCTTCCCATCAGTGCACAGGTTGTGGCTACTGCTGGTCCGGATCACAATCTGAGGACCACTGAGTTTGGACACATTTCAGTCCACAGTGTAGGCGTTATAGTGATGCTGTTGAGCGGCCTGTGTCCTGTGAGAAGTCCTGGGTAGGGTTTTTTCTGTCTTTTGGGTCTGTTTAGAGTGAGTGTTCTACTCTAAGAAACCAGGTCCAAGTGCATCTTCCCTGATGAGCTACTTTGAGTTCCCTTGTAACACGGGCTACAACCAAGTCCACATTTTTAAACTCTTGCCACGGAAACGTGGCTCCGGACCCCTCGTGCAGCACCATAGCTGAGCGCAGCTGCCTTCGAACGTGGTCAGAGTATCAGATTCTGCTGGCTTCTCACCTGCTTGGTCTGGTCCCTACAGGAAGCGATTTATTTTATTCACTTTTCCTCATAGCTTCCGCTCTTGAGGCCTAGGATTCTTTTTCTTGCCAAATGCCTCCTTTCCCCCTGATATGCTCAGATCATTCCCCAGATAGGATGACTGAGGTTGAAGTAATGCAAACTCAGGCAGAGTTCATCATTCTTTCTTGGCACTGCAGCCCTGTCCTTGGCCTCTGAGGCTCTCAGCAAGCTGACCCCAGGCGGCTTCTCTCAGGCCGAGGCTTCTTTGTTCCCCGTATGCCTTGCTTGTTTTAACCTGGTGCCTTTGCTTACTGTCTGCCTACCTGATTGCCCCCATCCAAGGGGCTTTCCTGATCCAATAGGCGCAGGTTCCCTTTCTTTTCTTTTCTTTTTGTATTTAGTACAAGGTCTACAGGGTCTCATTATGTAGATCAGACTCATAGTGATCCTCCTGCTTGCAACCTCCCAAGAACTGAGATTACAGGCGTTCACCACCACCCAGTCTCAATCACTATCTCAGTGCGCCCTGGGGGGTGGGGCCAGCACAGCAGGCCCTGGATCAAACCCCAGCCTTGCTTTAATCCACTGAGCTATTTGGCCAACCCTCAGGTTCCTTTCTTTGAGCTCCTTTTCTCTGCCCTTTGGCACTTGGCCTCGGATTCTCTCACTTATGTCACTTTGGTCTCCCCAGCTCCATGACAGTTCCTAGAGGGTAGGTACACATCTGGGTATCTCTGTCCCCACCTTGTGTCCCAAGATATACATCACTTGGGAAGCAGATCCCACGTGGGACTCTTTTGGGTTCTTCATGCAGCTGCAGAACTGCATGGGCTTCTCCGAGTGTTGTGGAGATGAGGTGGTGTGGGTCGGTCGGGCTCGGGAAGTCAGGGGTGGCAGATTGGCAGCCCCTGGTGCCACACACAGCTCAGTTGGCACTGTTTTATATGAAAGACGCTTGGCTTTTACTTTTACTTTTTTTTTTAAAGTTTAAATTTGAATGTCTTGGGGGCCTTCCACGTAGCTCAGTTCTTTAAGTGGCTGCTTCAACAAAGCAGTCAGGCTCAGGTTGCTGTGGTTCGATCCCCACAGCTCAAGCCAGCCAAACCTGGCCTGAAGGCATTCGGAGCAAAAATAAATAAATAAAATTAAATAAATTTGAATGTCTTGGTGTCTTTCTGTTTATAGCTTTTTAAATGTATGTTCTGCTGCGGAAGTATCCACTTCCTTCTTTTGCCACTTTCCAGCTATATTTTTTTGTTGTTGTTGATATTTTTCTTTTTATTCTTTTGATATAGGGTCTTGCTATGAGCTCAGACTCTTAGTGATCCTCCTGTCTCAGCCTTCCGAGCGCAGGGATTGCAGATGTGTGTCATCATGCCTGGTTGCAGTGGCCAGCATGGAGTGCCCCGGGTTCTGGGGCTGGCACAGCATGTGGTACTGGGGATCGAACCCGGGTCCTTGTGCTTGCCAGGAAGGTGCTTAGACCACTGAGCTGCACAGCCCCTAGCTGTATTTTCTGCTTCCAGCTAGAGTGAGGTTTGTGATGTGGGAGGGCAGCTTGATGTGAGCGCAGAAGTGTCCCATAAAGGGCAACGGGGCTCTTTCTAGCTGTGATGCTAGGGATGTGAGTGTGATAGGGAAGTGGTTGATGCCACTTCACCTGGGAAGAGATGTGGAATGAACGTACCGATTTTTAGAAACTACTCAATAGAATAAAGAATTAAGTGACACCATCAGTTGGAGCCATTTAAGGTGCCTACCTCATCTAACAGGTTGTGCTCTTTAAGAAATAAAAATATACCAGTTTATTTTGATTCAGAGAGTCAGTAACAGCCGACTCTTTCCTTGTGAGTGACAAAGAAGACGCATATGTTGACGCGTGGGGCTTTCCTGCCTCTCTGCTGTTGCTTTTCTGCTGACCTGTCCCAGCCGCCTCAGCAGGACAGTTTTTACCTGTGGTACTCACCAAGCTCCTGCTCCTTCCAGGAGAAGTTAGGCTCTTCCCACCAAACCTGACTTTCCAAGCCTTAGGGTGCCAAGTCATTAAGATACACACAGGGGGCTCAGGAGGAGAGCTTGCCTGTCCTGCCTGAGCCCTGGGTTGGTCCCGAAGACCATCCAAAAGTAAAAGACGTACATACATCTGTCTCTCCTGCGACAAGTAACTCCAAACAGCTTTAAAAACACATAATGAAGCACACAAAAATGATCTATTTTATATAATTAAAAAATTCAGTATAGATTTTTAGAAACTACTCGATAGAATGAAGAATTTAATGATGCCATCAGTTGGAGCCATTTAATGTATTTCCTTTCCTAGTTTTTAAATGTGTAGATTAAAAAAATAGGTGTTGCATTAAGCATATGTTAAAAGCATACATTAAAATTTTTCTCAAATAGCATAAATATTTGTTTCATGAATTTTATAACCATTGTTCTCCAATAACTGTGTTGTATCTCTTTCAGTGAGTGTGTATTTACTTTACTATTTCTCTTTTGGGTTTCAAAATTGCTTCTGATTTTTCTCTGTTCTGTAACGTTGAGCTAAATATCTTTGTGACAAAAACTTCCATAGTGTTTAAAATTAGGTCCTTTTAGGGAGGCAGCTCAGTGGCATAAGTGCCTGCCTGGCAAGTGCAAGGTCCTGAGTTTGATCCCTGATACTGCAATAGATAAATAAATAGAATTAGGTTCTTTGGATACAAAAAATAACAATAAATGTGTATAAATAATTAGTCTGATTAATGGCTTGAATGCTTATCCAAAATAGAACAACAGATCCTAAAAGAAATTTGAAATTGAGGGCTTTAAGTAGTTTTAAAAAATATTGTGAATATTTGATGGAAATGAAGCATTCTGGTAGTTGTGGGTTTTCAGTTCTTCTTTTTTGTGCATAGGCTTATTACGCCCGCGATGCCCTGGCTAAAAACCTCTACAGCAGGCTGTTCTCGTGGCTGGTAAATCGCATCAATGAAAGCATTAAGGTACTGGATCTCATCGTAAATGGCGCGCACACCGTCCTAGTATAAGCATTAAGCTGGACAGAGTTCAGTTGGATGATCAGATGATTGATTAGCACTGTGGACTTACATGGTAGAAGAGGGACAGTGGCTGGGGACTCTGCTCATCTTCCTGGGCAGTGTGTGCTCTGTCTCTCCGGTGAATAGGCAGAGGCCTTTGTGGAATTACTGCAAGAGCTCTGGCTCCTCCGGTCACTGTGCACACACTTGGCTGGAGAGGCCACTTCATTTTTTGGGAATTAATATGTTCTTCATTAAAACAAGAGTATTACGTTGGCTGACGTAAAGGCCCTGTCTCTCATACAGTTCAGTGACCCCCCCCATTTTTTATTAAGCACCAGTAATATCTTTTTAAAATTCCATACCAATATCATAGCTCATTAAGTTAAAAAAAAACCCACTAAATTACAGTTAGTCTTCTAATGAAGAAAACACAATTAACTTACATGTGTGTGTCCACTGAACGCTTCTGTGTGATGTCATGCCACAATTAATTCATTATTTCTAATGTTTTCAAGGCACAAACGAAAGTAAGAAAGAAGGTCATGGGTGTTTTGGACATTTATGGATTTGAAATTTTTGAGGTAAGATTTTCAGAATTTCTTGTAGCACTTTTATTAAAGTAGAATAGCTGGAAAGGAAATCTCATATTTTATAGGCAACATGCATGATAGAGAGAGAGAGAGAGAGAGAGAGAGAGAGAGAGAGAGTGTGTGTGTGTGTGTGTGATCTCACTGCTAAGAGCATTTGGAGAAATTGTTGACTAAGAACTCCTTATTTTAGTACTAGACTTTTGAAATGTCAAGTGAAATTCTAGAGACTTTAGCAAGCTGTGTGGACATTCTGCCTTGGTCGTTCACCATTTGTAGGTGTATGACAAGTAGGTCACGTGACAAGAGCCAGCACGTGTGAGCCGGACGTTCGTCGTGTGTCACATAGCCTGGGACCAGGGGATGGGCTTGGATGATGTGACTCCTTCAACCAAAGCAATTTCTGCTGCGTTCAGAATGAGTGTTTAAAGAGGATGCCATGCTTGTGGCAAATTAAGTGTTTTGATATTACATGCTGATATGAGGCTTTCCTGTTTACCCCCTCGCTAAATTTGACATTTAGAAGACGCAGTCTCTACGAGGGGTCCTATTTCAGTTTCATTCAGGGAGATGCGTTGATCAGGCCCCTGTTTTCTTAATTCCTGCCCACAAGTCATGCTTGGTGAATTCCTGGGGCGTCAAGGCCCTGCTGTGCGGGTCCCCGAGAGAATGGACATGTTCCCATAAATTAGAGGCACAGAATCACCGGAAGCGCACGAGAGCATTCTCATCTGCCAAGCCGGGCCTTCCTAGCGGATTACTTTTTCTGATTGTGTTCGTGTTTATCGTAACGCGTTCTCCCTCAGTTACGTGCTGTTCTTGCAGCTAGCGATGGAATGTCGGGCTCTGTGCAAGCGCTGTGGTGGTATGTGTTTTTTCCTAATTAATTCTCAGAGCAATTTCATGGAGGTACAGTAGTTGCTATCATCCTCATTTTTTTGATTGGATAGCAGGGCCCTGAAGGCCAAGGTGCTCCCTAAAGTTGTGCAGTTACCCAGTGGTAGACACAGGACCCAGCCATCCCTGGCCCTTTTAATGCTTTTATTCATTGTTTCTTTCTTCCCCCTTGCTTCTGGGGTTGAGACCAGGGCCATTTATTTACTTCTGTTCCAAAACTTGCAGGTTTCTTAGTATCTGCAAATAAGGGAAAACCCAAACTTTAATAGGTCCATAGCCCCAGGTCCCTGTGTCTCTCCCCTTGTCAGCATCCCCAGTCCTGGCCAGCATCAAAGGCTGTCCTGGATGGATAGAAGTATGTGTGCGTGTATGTGTATGTGTGTGCACGCGCGCTCGCACACACACACGCACGCGTGTGCTGGCAGCTGCCCCGTGTGTTCTCAGAGCACAGCTCCCCCACACCGTGTCTACTGCCCTGAAGAAAGCTGCTAGCCCCTGCGTGAGGGAAGAGTTTGAAGTCTGGGAAGTGGGAGGTTTGCTCTGAAGTCACTGCGTTGACACCAGTTTCCTTCTAGCAAGACCTCAGGTTACTGTCAGGAAATGGGCGGAGCATAGCAGTCATTCTTCATACTTGGCAAGGACAAACATTTCTTACCGGATACTGTGCATTGCTGGGCAAATGTAAATGATTTGATGAGCAGGGCGGATAGTAAGCAGGAATGTCACTAGCAAGTTACAGGAAAAAGTTACATTTGGTGATATTCCTGAAATCTGACTTAATTTTAATTTTGACAGAAAAAGATGTATTGATTTTAAACCAGAGCGCCATTGCTTAATGTCATGTCACAATACTTGGAAACTTTTAAAATAGGATAATGGGCTTAAGCTGGGATGTCTGCATAGCTTCGTCTTCCAGTGTGTCCTGAGATCTAAGCAGCTCTAGGCAAGAGACCCTGAGAGCACGTGAAGGAAACTGAGTCATAGCTTTCCAGAAATCTGAGCGCACTTCTCAAGCTGTGTATCGAGTGGCTGATCTGAGCCAGGTTCCGCAGGCCAATCAGACAGAGCTGTTCTTGTCTGCTCAGAGATAACAGTCTGGGCTTCGAGATTGAAGGCTTGCTGCTGCGAGAGGACACAGCCGTCAGACGGGAAGGTGTAATCAGAAAGCCGGATCACTTCTAAAAGTGTTTTTGCTAAGGACAGAGCTGGATGTTCCTGGGTAAATACCCTTTAACTTGGCGCTCGCCAAAACACCTTTCAGCAGCCGGAAGCACCATTTTCCTTCTGGTTAATTCAAGTTTTTCTTCGATCCTTTCTTGCCGGACTTGTCTTCCTTGTATAAGCAATGCCGTTTCCCTCAACACTATTACAACTAGAGAACTTTTGGTTCATGCAGACATGTGCATTCCTTGGGGAAATGCTTCCTTCCGTTCTTGTGAGGAAGGGTGCACCGGTAGCTCTGAAACAGCTCAGCCATGCTCTGGAATTGCCTGCTGAGCTTTGGGACATTCAGACGTCCAGGCTGAGTGCAGAGCAGCCGTGTCAGCTCTCGAGGTGGGGCGCTGGTGGTAGCATCTTCGCAGCCGGTGTGCAGTCAGAGAGCTGGGAGCAGGTTCCCTGGCAGACAGAAGCCTCCCCAGGGAGCTGTAAATGTCAAACACACATGACATTTTCGCTGTTGGACCTCCAGACAAAAACCCTTTGTGAGATGTCAGCCTCATCTGCTGTTGATCTGTATGGAAATCTCATCTCTGGAAATGTAGGTGATCCTAAAACCAAGCCTGGCGAAGCCCAACTCAGCCCGGGAAGATCCAGTGCTATCTCCAGCAAGTCTTCGGTGGCCATCATTACAAGCTACTTTCCCTTCTCCATGAGCTAAATGCTTTGCCACATCCCTGTCCCTTAGAAGGGTAGGCTTTTTAAATTATATTTAATTGTTCTGTTTTCCTGTCTAAACTTCCTCAAATTAATCTTCAAACATCTTTTTTTTTTTTTTTTAATGGTACCAGGGATCGAACTCAGAACCTTGCACTTGCCAGGCAAGCACTTATTCCACTGAGCTATCTCCCTGGCCCCAAACATCTCATTTTTAATAACCTCTTGATTTTTATTTTATAAATCTACTTTAGGGAAATTCAGAATAGGAATATGATACAGAACTACAAAAGGTTTTCTTTTAACAACTTGTTCAGATACATAGCCCAGATGCCGGCCAGCCTCTGCCTGGATTCTCAGCAGTATTCCAAGTACATGGAAACACAAGGAAGTGTTTAGGATTGAGCACTGGAAATGCAGCTGATTAAGAAAACCACAGACCAAAGGCCCAGGGCACAGAGTATGGAGGGAAATATTCACAGTCTGCATCAACATAAAAATGGATCTTTCTATATTTTTTACCCAAGTGAAAATGATAGCATATAATTCGAATTCTACCTTTGCTCTTTGGTGGAACTGACCATAGCAATTAAGAGCTCTGCCTTTTCGAATGCCTCAGTCATCACTTTGATAATTGGACAGTAAAGTCCCGAACATTTGATTTTAACTTGCCTACCCCTCCTCGGTGGCCCAGCGGCAGCCAGTTCCCATGAAAACGTTTCAGCTGAGGCGGTGGAGACCTTGCATTCCCTTTGGTCCTCTCCAAATGGGAGACAGAAACTGATGCGTTAAACTGTGGGGTGATGACACGTGAATCTGACTACGAAACCTTCCAGCTCTGGCTTGTGGGCGGAGGGTGGCTCGCTGATCCCAAAAGTAAGGTCCAAGTGATGACTTGAGATGCACAGAGAAGAAATGGACCCTGAGTTCTGGTAGTACCTAAATCCAACCTTCCAAAAGAAGGAAATTATGCAAGTACTCCACACAATTCAGTTGGGACGGTGTACTAACTGAAAACATAGTCCTGGATTTCTGAGAAACGTTTAAAGTATCTCCCTAAAAGAATGAATGCTGAGCTGGGGAGATAGCTCAGTAGAATAAGTGCTTCCCTGGCAAG
>NW_004524601.1:8991837-9002612 GCF_000260255.1 Octodon degus | reverse complement strand
GATTTTTCAGGTGGCCTGAGTGTGTGTATGAAAGCTTATGAAAGTGTGAAAAACTATTGGGTGATTTGAAGAATCTAAGATTTTTTATTTCAAATCATATCTTTTAGTTTACTGTAAATGGACTATTTATAAGAAGACCTACTAGTTGTAAAACTGGGAGGTCTTTATAGTTTTATGCCTGGGATTACTCACATGCTTGACCTTGATAAAGCAAGTTGAGTCAAGGTGTAAATTTTATTTTCCCATGGCCTATAGCTGTCAGAGTAGGTGAGCACTGTGTTTTATGAATATAGGCTCTGAATTTATGGCAAATCATTTTTTGTTCCTCTCTTCCATAAGAAATTTTCTGATCATCTAGAGTTCCCCCCACCCCAATATTCAGGCTAATCCTAAATTTAAAAGAACAGTTTGGGGGCCAGGCAGATGGCTCAGTAGAATAAGTACTTCCCTGGCAAGTGCAAGGGCCTGAGTTCAATCTCTGGTTCTGCAAAAAAAAAAAAAAAAAAAAAAAAAGCATAGTCTTAAAAACTGCATCTTGGGTTACATGAAGAATTGCATTGTGAAGCATCACCACTTGTCAATGAGAACTAAACTTTGTTTTGAAAAGCCTGTTAGAATGGAACACTGGTAGACCACATAAAGAATTCAAAGCTCGAACCTAAAATCCATTTTAAGAAATCTGTAGATTTCCTGAAAGTTTTTTCTAGCAAATTCTGTGACCTAGGTCTTGTCTGTGGGAACTCTAGGCTTTTGGAATTCCCAACTAACACATTTTTCTTCATAAACATAAACAGCATGGCACTTGATGACTTCCCCCCTTTAAGGAAAGGGGTGTGGTGTGGTGTGTAGTGTGTTTAGTTTAACTAGGTCACTTCGGCCAAAACCCCCCTACATGGGTGAGCTCAGAGAAGCTCCCACACAGGCAAGAGCCTGGGCACGTAAAGGGAAGGTTTCCTTCCGGTGTCGTGACACAGTGGTGTTTGTCCTGGGGACGTTATGGGTGTGCTCGAGTCCTCGCATCCACACTTCCCCTGGGTTTTGTGTGTAGCTAGTATGTGCTGGTCAGAGGAGTCAGGGCCTCGTGAGGGAAGGGAAGAGGAGTGGGGGCCTCGGGGACATGGGTGGCGTGCTGGTGAGCGAGTAGGTTGTGCTTAGAGTTAAGACTCAAGGGCCTGTAGGGGCAGCCAAAGGGACAGCAGCACCTGTTCATCCAAGTTGATTTTTGATTTCTGATTTTTTTTTTGTGTAAGGCTACATGCTTTTGCTATAAGGGTCACAGGGTCTGAATATATGATAAGTTCTTACCCATGGTTCCTGCCTGTTGGGAAATTTTATATGAAACAGGAATTCTCTTCTGAACATATTCTTGAGAACAGCAAGACCACAACAGTCACGAAGAGTAACATCCCAAACGATAGCTTATTTATTTGTTGCCACTAAACACTCAACTATATATTGAACACCATGAATAGTTTGGAAACAAATGAAGCCAGTTTTCTTTGTACAATGAATAAAAATAATGGCCTTTCCTTTGCACGGTGATCTGTGATGCGGCTAGAGGCTAGACTGCCCCACTGCCTATGGTTTGCGTTTGATTTTCAGCTGACGGTGGGTGTCAGTGCTAGTGCGGTGGCCCAGGGACTGCTGGCCCGACCCCTCCCCCCACAGTTGGCCCTGCTCGGGAAGGCTGCTTTCTGTGGCTTGTGCGATTTGTTTGGATTTTCTGCTCTTTGTTGTAACTGGGCAGAATTTTCTTACTCCCGTGGTTGATTGTGAAAGGCAGAGGCATGTAAGAGTGATCATTCTAAAGTGCAGCAAGGAAGGAGAGAAGGAAATGCTTCTCTTTCCCCCTCCCAGAACACAAACGGCATCCTGGCCATGCTGGACGAGGAGTGCCTGCGGCCCGGCACCGTCACGGATGAGACCTTCTTGGAAAAGCTGAACCAAGTGTGCGCCACCCACCAGCACTTCGAGAGCAGGATGAGCAAGAGCTCGCGCTTCCTCAATGATACGTCCCTGCCCCACAGCTGCTTCCGGATCCAGCACTACGCGGGCAAGGTGGGCAGCAGCAGCCCGCGTGCCGCAGGCTGGCCCACGTGGGAGGGTCTCCCGCACTCTTGGGCTGGGAAGGACGAGTGGATCCTTCAGGAATCAGATGGGGACAGTTTGGAGAAAAGTCTCACTGATGCAGAGAACTGAAAGCAGAGCTAGTCCAGTAGACCTCAGGAACAGTTCCAACATGTTTAAAAAGTCAGTTATAAGCTATTGTACAAAAATACGCATCAACACCCAACAAAGGAGATTTAGCAGTGAAAAGTAGGAATGACTGAAGTCCTCCAGTAAAGTTGTAAAAAAAGAAAAGAAAACCCAATTAACAAAAATACTTTTTTTTTTTTTTTGGATTTTGAAGACACTGGGGAGAATACTTGTGGTACATAAGGATAATGTTAGCTTAACCTTGAGATTTTTTTTTTTTTTTTTTTTTTTTTTTTTTTTGCAGTACGGTGGATTGAACTCAGGACCTTGCACTTGCCAGGCGGGTGCTTATTCTACTGAGATATCTCCCCGGCCCTGAAAATCTTATTTCATTAATGTTAATATCACTAAGATAAATATGATATAAGGTTGCAAACTTCAAAAGGCAAAATAGTTATTATGTATTTAATAAAAATTAGATATATAGTATTTGGATGGCCTTTTAGTTCCACTTTGGTGCCTTATGTTTTCCATTTGCCTGCATGAGAAGATCTGTCTCTGACCAGTTTCTCTGCCACTTTAGGGAATCTGTGAGGACATAACCGTTGTCTGCTTTTCACCCATCTACTTTTAAACAGCCCAGAACTAGTGGATGAACTGCAAAATAAATGTAAATATATGTTTACATTTATTTTGCAAATATTTTGCAAATATCTCAAAATATGTTCAAACACCACAACAACCCAAAAGTCTTCTGCGCCTTTGTGGCAGTTTTTCACTTTTGTCCTTGTAATTCCCCCCCTCTTTTTTTTTTTAAATTTTGATTTTATTAAGAAACAAATATCAATGAGACACTTTCCAAGCTGATTAATAGGACATTTTCAATAATTAATACTTTGCACGTTGTTATCTTCTCACGTCCTTGTAATTCCTGAGGAGCAGCAGAGCTTCTTTAGGTCTCTTCTGCAGCTTAGAGCTTACACATGAAGGCACGTTTGGGGCTGAGTGTGAGCAGCGCGCCAGGGATTTTGCGGTGGGGAAGGCAGCGGCTGCAGTGCGGATGTGCTTGGAGTAGCTGGGTGGCGTTACTGTGCGCGCTGTGCTGGCCATTGAGTTTGTGTCCTGCTTGCAGGTGCTGTACCAGGTGGAAGGGTTTGTTGACAAGAACAATGACCTTCTCTACCGAGACCTGTCCCAAGCCATGTGGAAGGCCAGCCACACCCTTATCAAGTCTTTGTTCCCTGAAGGGAATCCAGCCAAGATCAACCTGAAAAGGCCCCCGACAGCAGGGTCACAGTTCAAGGCATCCGTGGCCACCCTGATGAAAAACCTACAGACCAAGAACCCGAACTATATCAGGTATTTCTGGCATTTAGAATACAAATGTGAGCGCATTCCTAAGGAATGTTGTTTTCCTATTTGCTTAAATCTTGAGCGCAACCAAAGCGAGGATAAGTAAAGTGGTTACAGATCAAATAATATGATACCTGGGGCTGGCTTGAAAATATTCCACTGTCCTTCTCTTCTCAAAAATAAGGAAAGAGAAATAAACGTAAGGGAGAAAGAGTGACGCAGTGCAGGTGACGAGAGGCACTTCTTGAAGCTAAGTGGTTGGTGCCTAGAGATTCTCTACTTCTGTGTTTTTAATGTGGGTTTTTGTTTGTTTGTTTGTTTGTTTGTTTAATGGCAAATTAGGAAATAAAATAGCAAATGTGTTCCTGGTCAGGGTTTTGCAGATAGCTCTTTGGCTGGTGTCATTTTGGATTCCTGCAATATTAACTAGGAGCAGAGGCACTTCAGTTGCAACTCTGCTGTTTGTAAGGAAGCTGGCCCCTTTTTTTTCTGGGGAGAATTGTGGGCCAGGAGTGAATAATGATACCTAAAACAACCTTGAGCATCTTGAAGGCAGTAGAAAGGACTTCTTAAAACCGCTAGCCTCTTTTTAAAGCTTTTAGGTCTTCTTAGATGCCCCTGTGTCCGGATTCAGGGAGGACCCACGAGGACTTGTGTTTGCCGTGGAAGCCTTTCGGGACCTAGCCTGGGAGCTGTGCTGGCTGCAAGCTCAGACTGCACAAGAGCTTCTCCACTGCACTCACACACACAGACACGAAAGCTTGGTTATGAGGAAACCAGAGAGAGCCAAGGACATTTGTGTGTTTGCCCGGTTTACCTTTCTGTCAATAGAAACATAACTAGGCAAAATGTCCTGGTTTGACTGCTGTTAGGTGAGCACATACATTAGGAGAAAATTAGCTTTCTACAGCAAATTGTCTGCGATCAGTAGCTTTTGTTATTCTAAAGTGAGTGGATTTTTTGATTTTTTTTGTGCTCTTTTATTGAGGGATCATTGATAGCAAGTGACATGCAGGACCTAGGAGAAGACTTGAAGTTTTTAACCTTTCCATGCACCTTGGTAACCACACAGGTCAGGACAGAAAACATTTCCATCCATCATTCCAGAAAATTCTTTCATTCCCTCCCTCCTCTTTGTTTTTACATTTCCTCTCAAGAACTCTTAATAAACTTCAGGGTTGTGAGTGTATTATCATGTTTTCTTCATGAAATCATTACAGTTTCAGATTTCATATTTAGCTGTACTTTCCCCCATACAGGTATTCTGTTTCCCTGGCACCAGATATTAAGGGGAAAAGAAATTCTTTTCTCTAGCCAGTTGCCCTGGTGCCTTTATTGGTAATTCGTTGAATATATATCTGGGTTTGAACTTTCAGACCCTGGGTCTGAACTTACCATTCCTCAATTTGTCTGCTCATACTTAAGCCGAAGAGTAAATATAATATTTATAAATGGTAAAAGGAAAAGCATAAAAACACCAAGGGAAAACTACTTAGGCAGCCATAATCATGAATTTTTAACAACTCTTATTTAGGTCATAGGAATCACTGCTGTGTATCCCTAAACTAATGGTGGCTTAAAAAGGACAGGAGCAGCCTTCATTTTTTATGCAACTTTTAAGGACTCCGGCACAAATAGGGCAGCTCCTTCTAGTTTGTGGCGATGACATTTCCGGGGTTTATTCCTCACCTCTGTGGTTGAAGATGACTGTTCACCCTCACTGTGTTAGCAGCCAGCTCCACTAGAAGACAACAGCAAATCCCTTCCTTCTGAAGACAAAACACCAGAAGCAACCTCCTTACTTCTAACCCTAGTGGCCAGAATTGGGTCACATGGCCATCCGTACTGGCAAAGGATGCTGGGAATGGAGGCTTTCCCAAGGCTGGAAAGTGCCATATTAAAAAGAAAGAGAAAACAGAGTACCTTACCTTTTGATTGAAGTGTAGTATACATTCAGCAGAGCGCATGAGTTAATTGTGCAGCATGTTGGCTTTTTACGTATGTGGCACATTTTACCCCATTCAGACGAGGACAGAAAGCATTTCTATCATCATCCGGGAGGTTCCCTTGGACCCTTCCCACCAGCGGTCACAGCAGTGCTGCTTTACATGAGGTTTTTTGAACATCAGATATGTGGCGTTACCCAGCATGCAGTGTCTTTTCAGACTGCTCTCCAGAATGTCAGTGATACCTGTCTGCACCACTGAGTGTATGATTGTGTGTATTTAATTACTAGTACTTACTTAGCTTGAAATAGTTAAAAAATAAAGTGATTGGGTTCACCAAGAATAAAAGAGAACTCTTTCACTACAAAATGATTAGACAGAGGCCTTAGGAATACACTGCAGTTACATCTACGGAGGGTGGAAGCTAAGACCACAAATAATTGAAATCTTCTAGGTGTATCAAGCCAAACGATAAGAAGGCAGCTCACATCTTCACCGAGAGCCTGGTGTGTCATCAGATCCGGTATCTGGGGCTCCTGGAGAATGTGCGGGTGAGGCGGGCAGGCTACGCATTCCGGCAGGCCTACGAACCTTGTCTCGAAAGATACAAGATGCTTTGCAAACAAACGTGGCCTCATTGGAAGGGCCCGGCAAGGTAAACTCACTAACTGTGTAATAATTTTTGAACTATACAAATAATACCCCCTTAGGTGCTTAGGCAAAACAGTGGTCTGAAAACTTGTGGTAACCTTTGTTTTGGACCCACTTCCAGTTGGATTGCATTTTGGCTGAAGTTGTTGACTCATTAAAGAGGTCGTAACTGTCTGTTGGCTCAAACAGAACCTTCAAATCCACACTTTGAACTTGCGTAGGGTTAAATGTTAAATGCTGTGCTAAGTTCACAGGAGAGGCTATGTGCTGGAGCGTAGAAAGAGATGCACCTCGGGTCCTGCTGTCAGCTTCTGGCTTTTCCCGTGGGGAATCCCATGGAGGACAGGCCCCGTGCTTTGCCTTCGTCTGTCCCACTGAGCAGGGGTTACAGGAGCAGGCAGGACCCTGTAGTTGTGTCAGTGCTGGTCTAGCTGAGTGGGAGACTGTGCCTCAATCCAGGGGCTGTGTGCTGTCAGCTGGTCTGTCAGGAATTGTGCTTGCCCAGCCGGACAGAGCAGGCTGCCCCTTGGAGCACCCCTGAGGCCTGTGAGCTCTCCCCAAGCAGAGCAGCCTGTGTGCCTGGCACCCGCAGCAGCAGGGCATGTGGCCTGGTCGGTGCAGGGACTTTTCTTCTGCTGTCACCAGCCAGGGACTGCCCCTTGTTTGTGGGCTCTCCGGGCTCTCTCCTGAGTTCTGTCAGAGGACTAACTAGCTACCAGCCTGCTGAGAGGGTGAGCCAGGCCCAGGGGGACTGTTGCCTCACCAACTGCAGGTGCCTTCCGAGCCCCAGTGGACCCAGCCTTTCTCGGAGTGTTGACAATAATTAGAGCTGCACCTGTGTCGTTCCAGGAAGATGCAGAAATGCAGACATGTGCTGTGGCCTCCGATGCCTGATTCAGGGCCCAACTAATGTGGAGTCCGGGAGCTCTTCAGTTCCCGCTGCTGATTTCTAGAGTATTTTATTCCCTGCTGGCTTCTAGTCCACAGTTTGGTGGAGCAAGGTTGATGTTAAAAATCAGTGCTGGCCAGGTATGGTGGCAAATGCCTGTGATCCCAGCACCAGGAGACTGGGCTGTGAGATTGTGGCCAGCCTAGGCTGCAAAATGAGTTCAAGACCAGCCTGAACTACATACATGTGTTGAAAAGACAGAACATGGGGGCAGCAAGATAGCTCAGTGACTAAAGCCCTGCTTAGGCAAGTGCAGGGACTGCAGTTCAATCCCCGCATCACATGCTGTGCCAGCCCCACCCCCCTGGTGGGCTGAGCCAGCCACCAAGACTGGGTGGAGTGGTGCATGCCTGTAATCCCAATGCTGGGGAGGCTGAAAACGGCAGGATCACTGTGAGTCAGAGCTGCATAGTGAGACTCTGGAACAATCAAATATATTTAAAAAAAGAAAAAACAGAACATTAAAAAATAAAACTAGCGAGTCAGGCCTGTTCTTACCATGGACAGCACATTGGTCTTTGAGCCTCACCCTGCCTCTGAGGGGCACGAACAGTATTTCAGTGGTTTTCAGTGATTAGTGGAGTTGATTCAGCATTGATTTGAGATTCTTGCCCTTTTTTCTGGCCTTAGTTGATATGTCATTGGGGGTATATTTGATGTAAATATCTTGTTGACGAAATCAAGAAATTGGTTTTAATGCCCCATTTTCTTAGAATATATTATTCTGAACCGTAATTTATTATTTTTTGGGTTTACTGGATTTGCTTGAATTTGTGGAATTCACTCCTGAAAATTATTTGATGCAAGGATGGTTACTATAACAGCAATGATACTTGGAAATGAAATTATTAAGAATATAGGGAAACAATTGTTTAAATACAGAAAAATATACTGTCCTTTCGGCCAGAACCGCCATCTTCCAGTAATTTGCCAAAATGACTAACACAAAGGGCAAGAGGGAACCTGGTATATGTTTTCCAGGCCTTTTTAGAAAACATGGGGTTGTTCCTTTGGCCACATACATGCAAATCTACAAAAAGGGTGATATTGTAGACATCAAAGGAAGGGGTACTGTGCAAAAAGGAAGGCCTCACAAATGTTACCATGGCAAAACAGGAAGAGTCTACAACGTTACCCAGCATGCTGTTGGCATTGTTGTAAACAAGTAAGTTAAGGGCAAGATACTTGCCAAGAGGATTAATGTGTGTATTGAGCATATTAAACACTCAAAAAGTCATGATAGCTTCCTGAAACGTGTCAAGGAATATGATCAGAAAAAGAAGGAAACCAAAGAGAAAGGTACCTGGGTTCAGCTGAAGCGCCAGCCTGCCCCTCCGAGAGAAGCACACTTCGTGAGGACCAATGGAAAGGAACCCGAGTTGCTGAAACCTATTCCCTGTGAATTCATGGCATAAACTGGGGATGTTGCTCTGCCATTCAGTACCTAATTGGCAGCTTAAATGTTCTAGGTCTTATGTAAAAATAAAATCATCCTGTGTTGTAAGGGTGGTTTTCTTAGTTGAACAGGTATGTGGTGCCTTCTTACCTCAGAAATATTTGCAGCAGATTTTCACTATACCTAGTAATTGTGTCTAGCCTTTACTCTTCAGTATTTTCTTGCTGAAAGATATTGTTGAGGCATTGTGCAGGTATATACCCAAAAATTCAAATATTTATAAAATATTTATATTGGCTTGAAGATCCTGTAAATCATCATGGGGAAAAGATGTATCAAAATAAATGGAAGTCACTTTGGAAACAAACTTAAGTCCATTTCAGTTAAATAAATGGTTTAAAGCTATATCACACAAAGAGAGAACCTACCATCAGAATATGAAATAAAACTTTTTGTATCTCAGACAGAAAAATAAAAGTCATTGTTTTTAATCTCTATTTATTTATTTATTTATTTATTTTTAGATCTGGTGTGGAGGTCTTGTTTAATGAATTAGAAATTCCCATGGAAGAGTATTCCTTTGGCAGATCAAAGATATTTATCCGAAACCCAAGAACAGTACGTATCCAAAGCCTTTACCCACTGAGCTGAAGTCAGACTCCTACTAGCCAGTTCTTAAAGAATGTTTAAAGTTTTGACGGTGCTTGACATGGTACCATGAAGGGCACACGCCTTGTTCCTCTGTGTGTCTAAGGGCAGGGGCATTCCAGGGGAGGTGGCAGCACATGGGTCACTTATGAAGCATCGAAATCCTCGTTCTGTCAAATTATATTAAACTTAACCAGTCAGGAAGAAACTTACTGTGGTGGGAAAACTTCCCCCGTCCATAGCGGTTGGAGGCTAAGTCAGTCCATAGTTGTTGTATGTTGAGTTACGCGGTCATTTGAGAGTACAGCCCTAGTTTTAGAGGTAAAT
Source organism: Octodon degus (assembly GCF_000260255.1). NCBI lineage: Eukaryota > Metazoa > Chordata > Mammalia > Rodentia > Octodontidae > Octodon > Octodon degus. The sequence goes on along the minus strand of NW_004524601.1, from coordinate 8,993,146 downwards.
GGAGACACTGAAATGAAAAATTTTAAAATTTAAAGAGCACACTTACATTCTACCTCCCAGAGTGCCAAAGGAATCTTGCTGTAAAGAGTAGACTGGCGTAAAAAGATAGCATAGCGATTGATTGGACCATTTGGGGCACGCTCTGGAGTCACTGGTATTTTGGAAGAACACTCGCATTGACCATGGGGGCCAAGCCTGCCTGATCTGAGGATGGGAACTGCATGCAGCTCCAAACTGGAAGTGCTTTTAGCATCATGTCAGGACTCAAAAAAGGTTGCAGGTTTTGAGAGCATTTCAGACTTGGGAGTTACAGTTACAGAAGCTCAAGCTAAGCTCGTCTGCATCCTCTCGGACAGTTTGGGGTACGCCTCGGCTCCGCCCAGCCACCCCCTGATGAGTCCTCCTAACGTTTCCCATTAGTTATTCACCTTAGAAGACCTGAGGAAGCAGCGGCTGGAGGACCTGGCCACGCTCATTCAGAAGATTTACCGGGGGTGGAAGTGCCGCACCCACTTCCTGCTGATGAAGAAAAGCCAGATTGTGGTCGCCGCCTGGTACCGGAGATACTCGGTAAGGCGCCGGCCATTGGCGATCTGACCTAACGATGCCTATTTCCTGTGTCTCCCCACAACCTCATGAGATGGGTACTCGTGTGGTTCCTTCTGTAAGTATGAGAAGAGCTAAGCCAGTGAGCTGTGGAGTGGACTTGCCAGGCTCAGGCCGCTTTCACTGGACCTAGGTCAAGACATCTCAAAGTGAGAGCTGAGGGTAAACACCACGCTCTCCACACTGATGAGAGGCTTGCAGTGAGAAGTGACCTCTTGGTCATCAGATTGGAGGAGCAGTGTCGTTTAATCCTTTCTCGGTCATCGGATCAGTTTCCCCAGATGACTGGCTCCTCAGCAGGGATTGCAGCATCAGGAATGCTGACTTTAATTTGACAGACCCAGAGCTGTGTTGTGGCAGAGCTCTGGCTTTGGTTAAAGGATTGAATTGTCTTTAGTCCTCCCTTAATCTGGGCCTTTAGTGGTAAGGAAAGATTCAATAATAAAGTATGTTCTTTAATATGTAATTTCTGGGGACTGGCAAGATAGCTCAGAGGACTAAAGCTGCCTGCTTAGCAAGTTTTTAGACAAACGCAGGGACCACAGTTTGATCCCGGGCATGACACGTTGTGCCAGCCTTGCCCCCAAGGCAGGCTGAGCCAGCCAGAATCTGGGCGTGGTGGGACACACCTGTAATCCCAGCACTGAGGAGGCTGAAAGCAGGAGGATCACCACGAGTCCGAGCTGTGTAGTAAGACCCTGTA
>NW_004524601.1:8975543-8991567 GCF_000260255.1 Octodon degus | reverse complement strand
CTTCTTTACTGCAGAGTGATGTGGGGAATGAACCAAATTTGCAGCCAGATCTCATCTTGTGTCTTGTGCCCCTTTGGGGGCTGTCGGTGGCTGTGGTCTAAGGCAGTAATCGGAACAGTGTAGTCAGAGGGATTCCATATAGTGTAGTATGTTTTAGTGTATCACAGTATTTCCATGTCTGGAAATTAATGAAATACTTAAAAGATGAAACCAAAAGAAAATTTGTTTGACCTTTGAAAGAATATCTTTACAGTCGTTCTTTTTTATCTTAAAAATCTGTGATCAGCAGTATAAGTCTTAGTGTAAGTCTGGCTGGCCCTTCGAATGGTGCATTTATTCCTACGCATTCTGCGAAGCCACGGAGGACAGTTGTCACCTGGCTGGTGGGGTGGCTTCCTCTCTTGGCTCCAGCAGCACCGCTCCACCCTTTTGTAGATGCACAGGACTGATCTCTGTCTGCCTGAAAGGTGGGACCAACACACAGCCAGGCCCCACCCAGCCCTCTGTATTTTTTTTTCTTACCTGAAATTGTTAGGAAGACCCATGTTTAGGGACATACTGATTCATTTACCTGAAATTCTACACATTATTCTGAAAGCCCTGTGTGCCAGATCCTGGGAAAAGCAAGGGGGACAGAGCACCCTAAATCCTAGTCTGATGAAGCTTGCATCTAGTAGGGTACCAGATGTGTCACAGATTGTTCCAAGTGCTAGGATGGAAATAGAGCTGAGAGAAAGAGGAATGAGGAGAGGGGGAGTGACTTACGTAGGGTGGTGACCACAGCCTTCAGAAAAAGACTTAGGAGGAGGAGGAGGGGGAGGGGGAGGGGAGGGGGGGGGGGAGGGGGAGGGGAAGGACGAGGACGGCAAAGAACCAGGGCGGCGAGTGTGTCTATGCCTTCTCGGCCGCTGGAGAGCTTTTATGTCAGTAGGCTGGGGTCACCGCATAGCACTGATTCACAGAGGTAGGAATTAGGAGCAGTGTTAATGCGTAATATAGAAACTTGTGATAGCTTGTTCTAGAGAAGGCTTTAACTCTGCTAGAGTGCTAGATCCATATACTCAGCCAGTTGGTAGGATCCGCTGTTCATACCAGTGATGGTTTTGAGTGTTTTCTCTCAATTGAGTATAACTCCAGATTTCCTGAAGGCCTGTTGCTATTTTCAAAGTATTCCGTATTTTATGATGTTTTATTGCTTCTTGGGATAAAGTTTAAACAGAGGTATTTTCAAGACATTTAGGAATTAAAAGGGAGAAATACTGACTGGATGTCGGATGGTCAGATGCATGTAGTGTTGGGATATTCCTGTGCATGTTGGGATACTGTTCTTTGGGGAACCTTAGGATTGCCTGGCTCCTTGTTCAGTAGCTGAGGCCGGTGAAGGGTCACTGTCTGTCTGAGGTACAGAGTTTTCTTGGCCTTTCTCCCTGGCATGCCCCCACCCCGCATCATCTCTGTGCCTGTAAAGTGAAACTTTAGGGTCCCAGAAATCTCGCTTACCTCAGAGCAGGAGCTGAGCGTCCTGGTGCTTCCTTGTGCGGGGCGAGCAGCATTTGACCTCAGGGTTGTGAGACTTCCACTGAGGTACCCATGTTATGGTGTGTGCTCCGCACAGAAGGCCACACGCCCGGGGGACATGTTCCAGCAGCTTCACCTCCCCGAGGCCTCTGGGCATGTTGTTGAGCAAGAGTGTGGCACCTCAAGGAGCCTGTGCCTGCCAGAGCTCTCCCTGCCCTAAGCCCCCCCCCAGCATTCAGGGTGGGTTTATCATTGGCCCTATTGTCATCTGTCCCCTGCAGACTCCTGAGGGCAGGGACAGTGTGGCTTGTGTTCCTTTCCCCATGGTTCAGCTCCCTCGTGAGCTCCATGCATCCTGTATGTGTTTGGTCTGTCAGCAGCAGTGTACTGAAGCCATTACCTGATTTCCCAGCATGAAAACGGCAAACCTCAGAGGAACCGGGGAGGGTGGAGGTGGGCCCAGTGAGTCCCACAGTGACAAATGACAAGGAATGAGCGACCATGCAGCGCAGATGCGGAAGTCCACGTGGGTCCATGGTGCTGAGTGAGCGAACGCCCCACGTAACAGCAGCTGCTAACCTCTGCCCTTCCTCCTGCAGCAACAGAAGAGGTACCAGCGGACCAAGGCTTCTGCCCTACTGATTCAGTCCTACATCCGGGGCTGGAAGGTGAGTTCCGAAGGCGTGTGCTTTCTCGCTTGGGGGCCGGGGTTCATCACTAAGGAGGATGTCATTGGGCTCACCTGGGGGGAGGGTGCCTCATGTCCTGCCCACTTGTAAACACTCAGAGAAAAGAATAAATCCTGTGGGCTCTGCAGGCCCCCGCCCTCCACCGTGTCTTGGCTGCTTCCTCCTAACCTGCTTGCTTTTGGAGAGCTTAATTCTCTGAGGAGGAAGTCCTTAAAATAATACTGTGCATGACTCCAGGATGCCCTGGCCCCGGTGGTTTCCAAAGCTGTCTTCCAGTACCTCCTGCATGCCTGAATCCCACCAGATCTCAGTGCCCTGAGTGCACCAGCTTCTGTAACACTCCCAGGGGCTCCCCGCAGTGACTGGGGGGACAGTGTGGGACAGGGGTCCTGAGCTCTGGCTAGGTCTGGTGGTGCAGGAGTGTCTCAGTAGTGACCTGGTTCTGGTCCTTCCTGCCACAGCTTAGGTCAGGGGTCCACGAATGACAACCTTCAGTAGCTAACTTGAGGCCTGCTCTATAACTTGTGAGCCCAAAATGGTTTTTAAACCACTGCTAAAAAGCAATAGAAGAGATCTCAGGATATGTGAGAATTACATGAACTACAGATGCAGTGTCCAGGGAGGGATTCATTGGAACGCGGTCACAGTCATTGATTTCACAGGGTGTCCGTTTGCCTGGCAGAGTCGGGCGGTATTGGTGGTGGCCACGCGCCTGCTGTGCCAACCTACTTCCACCTGGCCCCTTGCAGGAAAAGCTCACGGGCCCTGCTCAGGTCTTTTCTGCCCACTTTTCTGAGGGGAGATTTTTTGGCATGCTGTGGACCTAGGAGGGATCCTTTCAGTCCGGCCAGCCAGGAGCGCCTAAGGGGTGACAGTGTGGGCCAGGAGTCCGGCTGCTTGGGTTGACCTTTGTCTAGGTGCTGAGCTGCCCAAGACCTTGGCCTCCCCTAGTAGATGTCAGAATCGTCTGTCGTGGGCATGTGACGCACAGGAAACTTGTGCCTGCGGGTAAATCCCTGACTTTGTCCCTGGACTTAGGAGCCCAGTGGGCAGCGAGGTGCTCCGAGGCAGGTCCCGGGCCCGTTCCAGGCCCAATACAATTAGTTTCTAACAACTGCTAGAGAGAAACTACTGGTTGGAGATCAGTATGATCACTGTTTTTAGAAAAATTTTTTAAAAAATCTCTCAAATGACAAGGATAGAGCCCCAAATAGCATCCAGTGGTGATAGGTGATTTCCCGGACATGGGAGGACCCCTAAAGACCTCATTCTGAGACCTGTCCTCTCCCTCCATAGCCACCAGCTGGTAGGGGCTCAGGTGCTTGCCGTTGGGCTGGGGCCATCTGTCTCCTCCAGGGTGTCTTCGTGGCCCTCCATGCCCTCAGGTCTGGGATTAGTGGCTTCAGCTTTGCTTTGAACTGCTGCTGCTTCACTGGCATGGGGGTCAGGACTCTGAGTTACCGAACTTCCTTTCCCTCCCTCCCTTTTCCTCTTCCTCCTCTTTGTTCCCTTTTTGGGGGTGATTCTGTCCCATAGGCTCGAAAAATCTTGCGGGAACTGAAGCATCAAAAGCGCTGTGAGGAGGCAGCCACCACCATCGCCGCCTACTGGCATGGGACCCAGGTAGGCCCACACCTGCAGGACCGGGGGGTCGGGAGTGCCACCTGCAGCGCCGGGCACCTTGAGACCAGGGACAGGGAGCATTTCACATGCGGGTTTAAGCTACTGAGCATGCCTTTGCTCTCTTGCTCTGTCCTCTTGGTGCGGGGTGGCGGCACACGCTTTGGTGATCCCCACATGGCGGTCACAGTGTCTGTCTTTTCCTTCCCCATTGGGAAGCAGCAGTAACCTACCTCTCCTGCCTTACGCTTCTCTGTCACTCCTTTTCACGTGCACCACAGGCGCGAAGGGAGCTGAGACGGCTGAAGGAGGAGGCTAGGAATAAACATGCTATTGCAGTAATCTGGGCTTACTGGCTTGGATCGAAGGTACTGATGCACACGCCCCTCCACTCCATCCTGCCTCTAGCGAGCAAGGGGTGGAATGACTGCAGCCCCTGGCGGCTCCCCCTGCTGCATGCTCCCCACGGCCAGGCTCCGGGTGCCTGGGACATTAGAGCTGTGTATGCACAGGACACTTAGGCATGTGCAGGCCAAAACTAATTGCTTACTAATCAGGCATTAGTGAAACTGCTCTTTTTAAAGAACTCTTAAGTAACCTGCATGTTTAGTTCCCTGCCCCCTGCCAATGTATGCTGGCAGTTTTTTAGAGGTATCGTTATGAGAGGGGCATGCTGGGAATATCGATTTGAGCCTGAATTGGTCTTCTCCAGTGCATTGACAATGAAATGCCTGTAATGCATGCCTTAAGAAAATTAATCCATGAATGAAATTATATTTTTAGGCTCACTGTGGCATCTATTGATTATTCTAAGCAAAATATTCCATATGAAAAGAATGAGCATCTGTAATTTCACAGAATACTATGTTCACGCAAAGCTTGCTGTCATGGCCACCGAGGAATCCCAGGAATGTCAGCATCAGCTGCTTGTTTTCAAAAACAAAAGCCTCCTGAAATACTCTCAGTAATCCCCAGTCGTAGTCGTGGGCTCTGTGAACATTTCCCATACCCCAAGGGACAAGATTTTTAGATGTTTTTGTTACTTAGAAAATCAGAGGTCATGGCTGCTAAAAATGCGTATTCCACTTAGAAACACAAACATCTGTGTTTTTAAGTCCGTCTTGTCAACATCATTAGCCCACTTGGGAGGAAGATGAGAAAACTCACTCTGCCTCCACCCAGAACGTGTTTTGTCCCAAACTATCCACCCAGAACGTGTTTTGTCCCAAACTAACCAAAGGTGTTCATTTGGGTTTTTCTACCACTCCGTGAAGGACAGACTACTTCCTTGAGTCAACTAAAGGCTCTGTCGTAACCGAGGGAGAAGTTCTTCAGATATTACGCTGGCATGACTTTACTGAGTGATCTTATTTCCTGGTCTCCATACTGCAGTGTCTGGAAAAAATAATGTCGACCTCTTCCTCTTAAAATAGCAAGCCTAAAATTAATTTTCCCCTCGGTATAATTTTTAAAACTGTAAGTTGTTTCACTTTTTTCGCCTTGTTTCCATCCTTAATATAGTTCACTGTTTGGAACCTTAGCTGAAGTTCAATTTTTTTTTTTTTTTTAGTTTAGTTTGTTTGGATTTTTGTTTGCACTTCCGGAATGCCCTGATTCCTTTTCATTTTCCAAGTAGTGCTCACAAGAGTTGTCTTTTTATCGGACCCAATGAGAGACCGTAGAGAGGTTCAGATCCACGTGCTGTGAGTGTCACACGCACCGCTAAGCCTTTGGTCCGGCCCATCTCAAGAGAATGAGGACAAAGGAGTGAGGAGGGCTATAAAACAGCAGATAGAGATGGAAAAGCCTGAACCCGAGGGGTACGGGGTGATGCCTGGGGTGCCCCACGAATTGCCCCTGGAGTGGAGTCTCGGCTTGTGGAACACAGCAGCAGCTGCCCAGCGGGTCTCTGATCCCGGGGTGGAAAGTGCACACGGTTCCGCTGTCGTCCTGAAGCGCCTTTCCGTGACTGGCTCTCCTGTGTGGCGGGGTGTCATTTCTGGTCATTTGTTCTGTCTGCACTGGGCTGCCTCTCTCATTTACTATCTAAAACGTTCTAGGCTCGAAGGGAATTGAAACGCTTGAAGGCGGAGGCTAGGCGTAAGCATGCAGTGGCTGTCATTTGGGCTTACTGGCTTGGACTGAAGGTACTTCTTCCACCTTTCTCCTGTCGGGGTGACGCCCGGACCTTGCCCAGCACCTACTAACCCGGAGCAGACTCCTGGGCGCTGCGCGGGGCTTGCACACTCTGGGAACGGATCTCCGGGCCTCCTCTTGGTTCTTTTGGAGAAAAAAACCCTGTACATGAATGTCTTTCTGATTTTAATGTGATTTAATTTCTTTGGATAATGGGTTCAAAGGAGTTAACAGTATGGCACATTTTATCCAAGATACTTTGTTATCTGAATTCTATTTTATGAGCACATATGTTTTTTTGAGTCATGAGATGGAGTATAATTCTTTTTTAAAATTTTAAATTTTTAATGTATTTAGTACAGGGTCTACAGGGTCTCACTATGCAGATCAGAGTTGTAGTGATCCTCCTGTTTTTAGCCTCCCAAACACTGAGATTACAGGTGCACGCCACTATGCCCAGTCTCAATCACTGGCTTAGCGTGCCCCTCGGAATATAATTCTTGAGCCAAAAGCTGACCCATGGGGCACAGTCACCAGCCTACGGGGAGCAGACTTTTTGTTCCCCACTACCTGCCTGTTCTCCCCACTAACGGGGGCCTGAGTTCAACTTTCTTCAAGCGAACATGATTCTCAATGTTCAGAATATGCATCAGAGGATTTTGCCTCCATAAATGTACATGTTTTCATGAATGAGATGATAGAGCCCGGTACATTGTTCAGTTAGGTAGAACTTTAAGCTCCAGGGCCTTGTGATGTGGGCAGGTTCTATTTCACAGGGAAGCTTACTGCAACAGTAAGATAAAGGTGCCCCGGGGTCAGTGCGCAAGTCTGTCCCCAAACTCTGTAATCCTGTGGGCAGACTCAAGGAGGATTCCAGAGACTCACTCACTAGTCTCCATAATGCATCTTCCACATGCATTGCTTGTGGAGGATAAATAGACTCTATTTCCACACTGGTCTTCACTATTTGTGCTTAAATCATTTAATTAATAAGCTTAATTAACATTTAATCTTACTCTAAGCCTTTGGATATTAACTGAGAAGCCAGCGACTCTGAATCAGATAAACTCTTAAATATGTCCCTGGATTCTGCTTTGAACAAGGTGCATCCCCTCATCAAATGTTCAGATAAACCTTTAGGAAATAATTCTTTTTTATTATACTGAGTGTACTAAATATAATGTTTCATGTAATGAATTAAATATAAATTTAACAGGTACTCTGAAGAATCCTAACAAGCTCTACAACTTCTTTCTTTAGAAGTCAAGTGAAATTTTATTCACATTTCCATTTTGCATTCTAATTTTCATAAAAGGAAGTTGAGTCAGGGTATTTATTTGTATAATAATCTTCATCATGCGTTTATCTCCAGTTTTCTGGGTTTAATTGCACAGGGTTTCAAAATATTTTGCATTAGAGGCACACACCAGCAAGCCTACAAAGCAAATTCAGTCTCTCAGTGAGTGTCATAAGCAGAAGTAGGATAACTTGAGATAAAAATTTTGACCCCAGTTCCAGTGAGACAGAAGTATTTAAATATATCGCCATTAGCATTTTGAAGTATAGTTCAGCTTCTCTGAAGTCCAAGAATGTAGTAATATTTTTTTCCCCTTTAAAACCGAGTTATATTGGGAGCTGTCATTTTGCCCTGTGAAGTGATGTAGTTCTTTTTATTTTTTTGGAAAGGCAGACACAGGATTATGGCTCGTGTAGGGTTCCCGGCGCCCACAAGGGACCCTGAGTCCATTGTCTGTGTCGGCATGTCGCCAGCAAGCTTTTACTGAGTGCAGCAGATTTCTGGAGAATTTGGAAAAAAAAAAAAAAAAAAAAAAAGCGTGTTGCGTTGCCCTCAGCTGTGAGATTGAACTGAATGCAGGAGGACTCCCACCGCGTGGCGTGGAAGGCTGTGTTCTGGTGGGACACGTCCACTGTAGCTCCTCCAGGACCCTCTGCTGTTCCAGATTCCGGGGTGGGCTAGCAGGCACCATTTTTCTTCTCTGTGTGACTGCTGTCCATATAAGTTGGAGCAGATTTGAAATATTTGTGAACCTAATAATTCCTAAGGAAATGTTAACTGGCCCATGAATAAAAACAAAAACCGCCTACGTGATGTATAGCAGTTTAATGCTGGTTCTCAGGTTCTGCGGTGCAAGTACCCTGAGGGATCAGATGAGTGGTATAAACTGGGGCAGCAGAAAGTGGAAGGTGGGTTAGGGGCCGTGGGGCTCGGAGTTGGAAGCAGGAGCCTGTCCCCACACCCGGTCCCTGTCCTATAGCTACAGGGCTCTGCTGCTAGAGCTTAGCAAGTTTTAAGAGAAACCTGCAGTCTGCATAACATGAAATTCTTATACACATACAAATCATTTACATAAAAATGATTTGAGTAGTAGATTGCTCTTGGACACCCCCTAAAATATCATTTAAACCCAGAAAAGTGGATACAAAAGAAAAAAGAGACAACATGTCTGAATTATGCAACTATATAAAGGTTTTGCTAAACTGGAATGGTGCCATTTATTGCTGGATAGTAAGAGTTTTAATATTTCTGCTCAACTTCAAATGAAACTGTTTCATTCACTCTTCAAACATATTAGTGCTATTTGGAACACATTTTAAGTAGTAAACTACAACAGTGTAACGAGGGAAAGGTATATGAATTAAAACTACAGTGTTTTTAAGTTTTTTGGTAACATCAAGTATAAATGTAGTAAAATTGAATGGAAGAGGATGGTAGTTCCAAAGCTTTTTTTTGGGGGGGGGGGGGCAGCTCAGCCTACCCTCAAGGCGGGGCTGGTGCAGCAGGCGGGGATCAGACCGTGGTCCCTTGTGCCTGCCTAAACCTGCCTAAGCAAGCCCTTTAGACTGCTGAGCTGTCTCGCCAGCCCAATTCCAAAGCTCTCCTACAGTTCTTGTGTTTAACCAGTCAGTACAAAGTGCATGATATTAAAGCCCTATCTTCATGTAAAAGGATTTTGGAAAGTTTACTTTGGTCCTTCAGACTTTTATTTGCCATTTAATAAATCAAATTGAAGGGAAAATGAACCTTACGTAGCTTATACATTTGCTGGCGTCTTTTTTAAGTTGTCACAAGCTTGCAGCATTGCCTGTAAAATGTTTCTCATCAGCTCGTTAGGTTCTTTAAAAATTACTGATAGTATTTAAAATCAGTTCATTTTGATATTATTTTATATCCCTCAATTTCTTTTTCTCCAACTTAAGACCTTAATGTGCACCAGTTAATTTATTCCATCTGAAAGATCACTCCTGAACTCAGTTGTTCCACATGTTCATTTCATTTTTCATATTATAAAGAGTTGTATGATCGCGATCATGTACTAGCCTTGCTCTAACCATTCATCTGCTTCTTTCCAAGGTGCGTAGGGAATACAGGAAGTTCTTCAGAGCTAACGCTGGAAGGAAAATCTATGAGTTCACCCTGCAGAGAATCGTAAGTTGGCACTTTGTGTATATGGCTAATTAGCACAATTAGATGAGCTGCTTAGTAATTAACAATAGAATGTGACATTTTTAAAAAGCCAACCATGACTCAATATTGATCAAATCATAACTGTTACAGGTAGCGACCGTATTGCCCTCCAGATTCAGGTAGCATCGTATCAGAGCTGTTAGTGGCCTGTGTGGGACTGATAAACTGTCTTATTTGCCTTGGTGTCATGCTGCCAGGGCCAGGGCGCACATGGACAGTGACAGAGGATGGCGGAGCCTGTTGCTGAGCGAAGCCCATCCTGCTGTGCCCTCTGCTCGGAGCAGTGCGTGGTAGGGAGGGGCAGGTGCAGGAGCCAGCCCACACTGCCACTTACGGTCTGTGACCTGAGAGGTTGCCTCGAGCTCTGTGGCCTTCACTCCCCCATCTGTAAAATGAGGATAATGTGGCCCTGAGCTCATAGCAATGTGAGGATGCCCAAGGAGTAGGGGCGCAAGGCTCACACAGTGGCGGACATGTGCTAGGCAGATTCGCACAGCCAGGGAGCCCGTCGTGAGTCTGGAATGTGCTCAGTGCCCCCGCTTCACCACGATCACAGCCCAGGGCCACAGGCCAGCACAGGTATTGGCTGATGACCGTCTTGGCTGGGTGCCGGGTCACCAGTGTCTCAAGAGAACGTTGTTTTACCTATGGAGAGCCCAGGCAAAGATCAAGTTTCAAAGTACGCTTTCTACAAATGTTGCCTTTGTACATCATAAAATGAAAAGCTCCCTACACCAACCCATTGCAGGCAGGGGCTGTTGGCAGTATTCTGCCATGCTGGCCTTTCTGTATCTGTGCTCTGTAGTCCAGTGGTGCTGGCCGAGGGAAAGCGACTGTGATTGGGGATGGGCTTTTTTTTTTTTTTTAATGTATTTAGTACAAGGTCTACAGAGTCGCACTGTACAGATCATACTCATAGTGATCCTCCTGTTTTCGGCCTCCCAAGCGCTGGGATTACAGGCATGCACCACCACACCTAGTTTCCACTGCTGTCTCAGCATGCCCCAGGGGCGGGGCTGGCACGGATCAAATGCAGGCCGCTGTGCTCTGCCTGAGTAGGCGCTGTAGTCCGCTGAGCTAGCTGGCCGGCCCTTGGCTTATTTTATTTAATTCTGATTTCCTAACATTGAAGTGTAAACCGCCAGGTGCAGCTAGAAGGCCCCTAACTCTGTGACACTGGCTGATGTTGTCATGAGTGTTAGTGTTCTCCTTTAGTGGAGGTCAGATCTCCCCGGCTGGTGTGGAAGAGGAAATAGGGACTTCTCTCAATACTGTATGCTTGAAATGGTAAATTCTGCCGTACAGTGTGTGGGGTTTTATTTACCTCATGGAACATAGAAAGCAGTACGTTCTCCTATATATTTTCTTCATCCTGGTATTGTCTGTCAAACCCGAAACAGGTACAAAAATACTTCTTGGAAATGAAAAGTAAGATGCCTTCCTTATCGCCAATAGACAAGAACTGGCCCCCGAGGCCTTACCTGTTCTTGGATTCCACTCACAAGGAGCTGAAGAGGATTTTCCACTTGTGGAGGGTAAGAATTTCCTGCCCTGTTTTTTCAGTGGCTCCCTTCACACATAGTTTTTGAGTAGAATTCTGAGAGCAGCCGGTGTAAAGTCACGCACCTGAAGGGGTCACTTCTGTGAACCTCGCGTGGTCAGCTGCAAAATGGGGACTTTAGCACTGAGCTCAGAGCTGCTGTGAGGGGAGGGGGTATGTGTGTGTGCGCGCGTGTGTGCGTGCACACGTGTGTGCATATGGTTTGGAGGTTTAATCCCAGGGTTTCTCACACAACCTGAGCACCAAGTTGTACCCTGAGCCTAAAGGCGGGCTTTTCTTTGGCCTCAAAGAATAGCACTTGAGGACTTCGGTGCTCCTTTCTGCAGTGACCTTTGTGGTCGCCTTGACCATGGTTGGAGGAGGAGCCCTGGGCCGTGCTTGTTTTCCGTTGCTTCCAGTAAAGATTTTATTGGCTTGGTTGTTTTGTTTTTCTCTTGGGGAAATGCTACAGGAAATAGAAACCATAAAATGAGAGCACGTTGTGACCAGGTGGATAACTAAATTCTACAGACTGTGGATTTATTTGATCAGATTATTGAATGTGTACACGGGTGTGTGTGTGAACACACACTCTTTGATTGCCTGGAAAAGGGACATGGATGACCTTAAGGGTCTTCCCTCCACTGAAAGGAGGAAGAGAAAGCTGGAAATCTCTTCTGTACTGTCTTATATATGAGCGCTCTGAACTGTATAGGAGAGCATGGCGTGTAATTTCTGTGTCAGGACACACGGGGTCCGTGTAGACACTGACTTGATTTGGGCAGAGGTTGGTGTGTGGAACAGTAAATATATGCAGCTGTCAGATGTGGTCAAAACCATTCCACAGAAGGGTGGTGGGGGCGGTACTCCTGGCAGCTCGTGCCAACCTGGCCGTGTGGCCCTTGTACTCTGTGCCTGAACTGTGCGTGTGTGGAGTGGTACTGTCTCGACAGCATGAGGAATGGCACGGGCGACGTGTGCGGCAGTCCCTGAGTTCTGTTCCCTGAGGGATTCAACAGCCTGCCCGCCGTTCCTGGACACTGTCTCCAGAAGTCGGGGAGCTGCTAATGCTGGGTGCACTGTCCCCAGCTCTGGAAGCCCCACCTGACTGCCTGCACCCGCACTGGGTGCCCAGAGGGCTTTTAGTACCGAAGACAGCTTCCTCGGAGAGCTTGGCGGTGGCGATGGCATGTCTTCACGAAGTCCCCACCTGGGACAGCTCCTGTGGCTGTCCCTGGCTCCTTTATCCACTTCCTGAGTCACAGTGAGAGAGAATCTCGCAGGCCTGCTGTCCTTGTTCTGAAGTGGTAGTGAGGGAAGTGGGGCCTTCTTAGTGTAGTGTGCTCATGTGCTTAAGCGAGGTACAGTAGGGCAAAAAAGAGTGCTGGCGTGTAGAAAACATGAACAGGTTTGTGATGCTTTGGGTCAAGTGTGTGTGTGTGTGTGTGTGTGTGTGTGTGTGTGTGTGTGTGTGTGTGAAAATGGGACACCCTGAGTTCTGGCACATCCTTTCGCCCTGCCATTCCTTGTGGGGCCCTACCAAGAAGACCCTGGTATGTTGGAGAGAAACTCCCTAAGTCCTGTGGGACCAGCAATAGTTTCTGTTGCATTTTCCAAGACCACTTTTTAAACACTCACCAAGAAAAATCAGTCACAGCCCACTGCATGAGTGTCCTGTACACTTCACTCTCTTTTTGCCGTTAAATTGGCTAATGTATTTAAGAATGACTAATGATTTATATGAAGTGATTTTTTGGTTGTTCTTTTCATATCTCACAGTGTAAAAAATACAGGGACCAATTCACAGACCAGCAGAAGCTCATTTATGAAGAAAAGCTCGAAGCCAGTGAACTCTTCAAAGACAAGAAGGCTTTATACCCATCTAGGTATTGCGGTTTGTGCTCTACCCGTGAAGTCAGTATTTCACTTTCTTCTCATTACCATATTTCTGCGCTTTCTCCAGTGGAGTTTGATTTGAGTACTAGGTGACCAGCATTCGCTTCTGTGGGTCATCTTGCGATCAGCCCTAGGTGATGAATACCTCAGCACCACACTTAGGGACTTCCAGGAGGGCTTGCTGGATTAGCTTACAGTTGGGGGCCTCTGCAGCCTGACATAGTGGCCTTCGTCACAGACACTGTGTCCTCAGAACAGAAAGAGGGAACACACAGATGATCAGCAAGTAAACTCTGTGAAAAAGACTGCTTGTCCTAGTACTTACACATAGCCCACGTTCATCATCTCACGTGAAAATCCTATCCTTTTCAACGTGCTATTTATAAAAGAGTAGCCTACAGAATTTCAAACCAAAATCTTTTAACAACTTTGAGCCTTTCCTAAAGAATGACTTTGAAATTAAAAAAAAAAAAAAAACCCATGCTAAGGCTTCACATGTATTTCATAGATTGTCTCAACCTTTCACATCTGAAATACTTTAACTCGTCAGCTGGTGCTGGCTTGGCTGTGGGCTGTGGTGTGCACTCCCTTAGCTGTGACTCAACCCAGAGTTGTCCCGAGCGCCTGCCTTACGGAGCGTATTTACACAGGAAAACCGCTTGTGTGCTTTCTTCAGCAGCTGATGTTATCTTCTGTGCGTTTGTAGTCCAGAGAGGGTGCTGGGGCTAGAGCCCTCCTGAGCAGCTGCAGCCCTGGAGCATAACCTCCAGGAGCGCTCCCGAAAGATGAGTCTTCAGATGCTGGAGGCTGCAGCATACACCCTTGAAGAAACAAACTCAGAAGTTTTTTGTTTTTGTTTTTTGTATTTTTTAGGGAAGGGTCTCCAGGGTGTGCAGGGTCTCACTACTAGATCGGACTCGTAGTGATCCGCCTGACAAGTTCAAAAGTTTTTAACACTTTTTATGATGTAAAACGTGCTCAAACATGAACACAAAACATTAACTTTAAGCTGAGTCTTTTCTCAGGCCTAGTTTTGCGGGGTGTTGGCACCTCGCCCATGCATGGGAGGGGTGCTACCTCCCCCTGTGAGAATCGCAGCCTTTTCCATTGTGGAAGCTGTGAGCCGCGTGACCACCTACGTGGAGTTCTCTCCCTCGTCCACACCCACGGCTCAGGCATTTACAGTTGCGTGTGCACACTGGCAGCACTAAGTAGCTCAAAATGAAGCATATATATATACCCAAATTTTACAAAAGTAAACAAAAAGGGGGATATAAATGAAGGACCATTTTGTAATATATATATATATATGTTTTTTTTTAATTTATTTTTCTTTTATTTAATTTATTATTTTTTTTCTTGCCGTCTCTGGAAGCTGCCCCAAGAGGGCCACCTGCAGCCATTAGGGAGACGCACTGTGGCATCTCAGTGGCCAGTGTGCAGCGTGCCCTTTGCCCCTACTGGTTGGAAAGGAAGCTGCTCTCAACCTGCACCTGGCCCGGGCTCCTTGTGTCCCACTAGGTCCGCCCAGGAGGGCAGGCATGGGTCTTCACGGTGATCCCTCAGAGCCGCTTTACTCTGGGCCAGCTCGGCAAGAAAGTGCAGCTCTTCTGGAGCAGGCGGAGGGGCTCGGTTCAGCTTTCTTCCCAGGCATGTCGGTGGGCAGCATTAGTGAGCCCCTGGTGGGCAGCTGCTGATTTGGCTTTGGCAGATTGCAAAGATGGCCTGTTCCGTGGCAAGAGGCCACGTGCTTGCGTGTGGGTGTCTTCGTCAGTGCTTTCTATTCAAATTTTTCTGCATGAAGATTTTTATCCAAGTCATACCTATCAGATGCTGTGATCGCTTCAGAGATGCACAGACGCAAGTGGAATGTATGAAATAAACTGAAATCACTTCTCGTGACATTGTCAGTTGTTCAGAGCTGGTGTCATTTTACCGGGATAAACACATTTGAAATGGTTTCTAATGTACAGGAGATTTTTTCTCCTTTAGTGTTGGGCAGCCATTCCAAGGAGCGTACCTGGAAATCAACAAGGACCCCAAGTACAAGAAACTCAAAGAGGCCATTGAGGAGAAGATCATCATCGCCGAAGTTGTGAGCAAAATTAACCGTGCTAACGGGAAGGTAAAAACGCTAATCCTGAAAACTTCCAAGCCCTTGATCAGTGAAAACCACCAGCCTTAGATTTCGTAGGGGCCCTGAGTTTTCTGAATATTAAAATTTGTAGTTTATGTTTTCTATATACGTTGAAGGAGGCAATTTCACCATTAAACTTAGGCGGAATGTTGTAGATTTTTCTGAAATTTTTCCAAGTTAAAATATGCTGCTTGTGCCATTTAGTGTGTTTTAGGTTTATGTAGCTCTGCGTATTGCTTGAAGATCCTGGAATATAACCTACATTTCTGCGCATAACTAGCGTGTTAAACCCATGAACCATTTGGGGGATATTTTTCATCACTGGCTTTGTTTATTGTTTTGTTACAGAGTACATCCCGGATTTTTCTCTTAACAAATAATAACCTCCTCCTTGCTGACCAGAAGTCTGGACAGATCAAGTCCGAGGTGCCCCTGGTGGATGTGACCAAGGTGTCCATGAGTTCGCAGAATGATGGCTTCTTTGCTGTCCACCTTAAGGAGGTAAAATCTCGCCTGTGGATGTCACTGAACGGTTGCTTCATTGGTCCCGTTTCTCAGCCATTGGTTTAAAAGTGTGCCCGCAGGCCTAGTCCCGCTGCCAGCTGTGCTTCGTACTGATTTGCATGTTTTGGCAGCGTGGCACTGTGTATAGTCTCAGGCTTGGTTTTCAATAATCCAGGAATGTGAGTCACTTATCACCCTGCTCTCTTGACTTTTGGAACTAATACCTGAAAATGTCAAAATATTTGAAATCACATTTCCTGTTGTTCCTTCAGTATGCCAGATGAACAGATGTTTTCTTATTCATCTTTAATTTGGAGGTTTTACAAATGGTGCTGGAAAAACTGGCTCTCTACATGCCGAAAACTCAAACTTGACCCGGGTCTATCACCATGTACTAAACTAAAGTCAAAATGGATTAAAAATCTAAACATTAAAGCAGAGACACTAAATCTCCTGGAAGAGAAAGTAGGTGGAACTCTTGAAGACATAGGGGTAGG
>NW_004524601.1:8947901-8973203 GCF_000260255.1 Octodon degus | reverse complement strand
AGAAGAATATATGCAGTGTATTATTTGTTGAAACTGTACTTCCGATTTGATTTGAAACTGTCTCATTGCTGTTTATCAATAAAACTTTGAAAAAAAAATTTAATCACAAAAAAAAAAAATTTGGAGGTTTTAGTCAAAAGGTACAACTACAGTAAACAATTGCCTGGTGATTTTGACCAAAGGAATTTTTTTTCTGTTGTGTGAGTGGTTAAGCAGAGGCACAAGACATGGTCTCACCAGTGGACCATGCTGACTGTGGCCACATGATTTAATGTTTACATGCCAATCCAATGTTCTCATCTTTAAAAGAGGGGTGGGAGGTGTCCCTGCTATATAGCATGGTTATGAGAATCACGTGAGACCCTGTGTCCAGTGCCTAGCACAGCGCCCGTCACGTGACACTTTGGGACGGCGTGTACAGGTGCTGGCCGAGTGATGGTACTCAGGGCTATGCAGCTGATGGGTAGTCCTGCTGTCCCCCATGAGCATGGCTTAGCCCGTGCTCCCCACTGTGGCCACCAAGTCGCAGGCACATCGGGTTCTAGGTTCTCAACCACGGTGACACATTAAACAGCTTGGGAACTTTAGGCTGGTCTTGGGGCCACATCCCCGTGTAGTTGAGCCAGAGTTTCTTGGGCTGGAGCTGAAGCATCCAAGCTTTGAAAGTTTCTCCCGTGGCTCCCCCTGGCTAGCACGGGTTGAGAGCCGCTGCCCTAGGATGTTTGTTGAAGCACTACTGTTACTTTTTTCTCTAAACTTGTTCTCCAGAATGAACTATAAGTTAGGTAAGGGCTCCTTGGGCCTGAACTTGTACATCCACCACCAGTGGCCTTTGGGTAGCAGGGAGCTGAGTGTCCTCCTCGGGCACAGTGGAGGAGGACTATGCATCGTGCTGCTTTGGGGAGATTGGCTCTGATGGGGGTGTCTGGTGTTTGCGTGCACCCCGCCCCGTTCCTTTCGTCACCTGACTTTCGGCTGTGTCCTTTCAGGGCTCTGAAGCAGCTAGCAAAGGAGACTTTCTCTTCAGCAGTGACCACCTGATTGAAATGGCTACCAAGCTCTATCGCACGACGCTCAGCCAAACCAAGCAGAAGCTCAATATCGAGATTTCCGATGAGTATGTTCCTGCCGTCACTCACCTCTTCACTTTCAGCCACATGGTTTCAGGCCAGCACTGTGATTTAACACAGTGACTTAGCAGGCTGCGGGATGGGTCTAGGGCTTGTGCTGGGTGAAAGCCTTACCGTGGGTGACACTGACAAAGTCCCTGCCTCTGGTGCCTGATGTTCCAGTGGAAGAGACGGATATGCACAGAAAAAATAATAGAGGAAATGATTCTGGTTGCTGTATTTTTTTTTTTTTTTAATTTATGTATTTGGTGCAGGGTCTCACTATGCAGCCCTGACTGGTAGTCTCATAATGACCCTCCTGTTTTCAGCTTCCCCAGCGCTGGGGTTACAGGCGTGCACCACCATGCCCAGACTCGCTGCCAGCTCAGTGCACCATGGGGGCAGAACCTGCTTGGCATGTGGGACTAGGGATCGAACCCTGGTCCCTGCACTTGCCAAAGCAGGTGCTTAGTCCGCTGGGCTATCTTGCCAGCCCCTGGTTGCTATATTGTAAAAACCTGCACAGCTGCAATGCTTAGGAAGACTTTATGATATAATTAAGCAGTTTTTTTTTAAAACTACATTTGTTGGTACAATTTAGAAATACACTATGTTCATATTCATTTTAGGTACAATTAAGCATTTTTTAATCTATCTTATTTCTTTTTCTAAAATAAATCTGTATGCATCCTGCCTTTGTGCACCCAGCCCTCTGGCACAGGCAGGGTTCACGGCTCCTTCCAACCCTGGGGATGCTGACCGCGTGAGCCTTAGGCCTTTGGTGCCCTCACCTGGGACTGGGCAGTTGGGCTTTGTAGCTTTTCTTGTTGCTTTCTTCTGAAAGATAAGACTATTAGGGAAAAGGTAATGGCCCGCTGGGAGCGAGGTAGGGTTTTTAAGCTGTCGGAGCTTTACGCTTCCCTTGGTTGAAGTTTTTCATAATTTGGGGTGCTGGGTTGGTGGCACTGCCAGTCCGCACTTTCATATGTGTTCCTGACAGTGCTCCTGGGTCCATGGGTGAAGCAGGCCCGTCTCAGGGCCACCAGATAAATCAGTGTCGTCTGTAGTAGAGGAGAGTCTGCATCACATGCAAGACTGCAGTTGTGGAGCGTTTCCCGCGCTGCCGTCTGAGCACACGGCTCCTCAGCACGTTGCTGACCATGTGCCATTTCTGCCCAGGGCAAGTGTAAGGTGCTTCCTACTGCAGCGCTTCTCGGAGCTTGTGGAAAGTGTGTTGAGCGCTGTGACTCGCCCTGGTCTTGGGGACAGTAGCGTGAGCCACCACAGAACCACTCCAGGGCCGCCATGGGCCAGGTTTACAGGTCCACAGCCTATTGAGATTCCATCACTTCCAGGCAGCAGAGGGTGTGCCCTGGTACATGGGAGTGAGCCTGTGCTACTAGTTGTCAGCCAGTCTAATAAGACTGAACAGCTGGTGGGACTTAGCAAAGCACCCATGAGTCCCTTCCCGCCAGCCCAGGAAATCCAGGAGGAAGTTTCCAGAACCGCCTCTCCTTCCTAGCCCAGGGAGCTCCTAGGTACAGGCCATAAGCTCCCTTGGGGCACATCTTAGAAAGGAGCTTTCCGTATCATGGGCAAGGCTGCCTCTGAGGTGCGTTTGAGCCTTAACCTACTCTGTCAGCTGTGTGTGAAATCACAGGAACGGGGTGGCCTCTGTAGACCTTGAGATTGAGACCAATGTCACGGAGTTGTTTAGATCCCTGCTGTAGGGCTGTGGGTGTTGGTGTTTAGCCACGTGCTTTTGACAGGGACCCAGGCAGGAAGCAGGAGCCCAGAGCACTGGTCCTTGAGAAACACAGGGAACGCAACGTCATGACAACGCTGTGCTCATGGCGAGAAGGATCGCAGGTTTCTGTTCCAGGCGGGCTGCTCTCCCGCACCCCCACCTCAGCGACCTCGCTTCCCACAGCACCCAGAGTCCATGGAGCACGGTCCATAGAGATAGTCGCTGTCACTGCTCTGGGAAAGGGAAGATCTGGACCAGAGCATGGTGTCCTCAGTGTGTCATGTAGAGGCCTAAGAGCTGGTGTGGGTGGTCTATTAAAGGTTTTCAAAAATGTTTTAATGCTTTATGCAAGTATTTTTGATAGGTATAAGAAATATAAATGGCAAACTCCTGACTTGAATTGTTATTCTCCAGGTCACTATTATAATCTCAAATAACTTAAGCTAGAATAATCATTAACATAGTGTGCAGACATGAAGAGGATTGTGTTGGGTAGGATACGTGTGAGCACACAGGTCAGAAGAGGGCTGTAGTTGCCTTCCTTTTCTGAGATTCTTTATTTTCTCAATTTGTTAGTAATTTAACAGATCCCTTGCCCAGTTTATATTTTAGTTTTGCAAGGATAGAGAAGGGCGTGGATTAAGTAGGTTGGTTTTGCCATTGGAACCGTGGAGATCATTCTTCTTCTCTTTTACCTTTTTGGGTTCATGAATTCAGCTTACTCAGGACTCAGGGGTGCCCGCCGGAAGACGCAGAGACAGCTTCTGTGTCCGAAGTGTTCGTGGAAGGGCTGATAGCTGCTCCCTGGCAGGTTCACCACCCAGTAGAGAGCAAACCTAGTGCTCCTACAAGCAGACGCTGTTGCTTGTGTATGCGTGTATTTAATTCGACTCTTTCATCCTAGGTTCCTGGTGCAGTTCAGACAAGACAAAGTATGTGTGAAGTTTATTCAGGGCAACCAGAAAAACGGGAGTGTCCCAACCTGCAAACGAAAAAACAACCGCCTCCTGGAAGTCGCTGTCCCTTAGCCAGCGGCTCCTCTCCGCCCTCACGGACTGGTTCTCTGTGACAGTGCAATTGGGTTTGGTTTTGTTTGGGGTTCATTGTATGTTTGGTTATTGCCAGAGGCTCACTGTTAGGGTCTCTTGGCAAAATAAAAGTATTCGACTAATCAGTTTTTACTATTGGAATAGTTTAACCCTTCCATACACATTCTATCCTGGGGCAGGGTTGTAGAAACTAACAGTGTCTATTTCGATGTCATATGTGTTTCCTCTTTAGTAACCATGTTAGGTCTTTATACCCTAAATCAGCATATTACTTATAAATCATTAATACATGTAAGTGTAGAAAGTGGACTTAAAAGGTAGTGCATTCATTTATCAAGTATTTATTGAATGCCTATTGAGCGGGGCACAGTGCTAAGCAGTGTAGAAACTTCCTCGGAGCCTGGGCACCGCGAGGGCCATCATACTCTGGCTGGTTTGCCTTAGCGACAGCTAAAAGGTTTAAAAAGCTTGAGACCAAAACAGTAACTGCAGTGCATGGACAGCATTGCGGGGACCCTGTAGCCTGATTGTAGCCTGTGGATGATTTGAGGAGGGCTGGTCCTAAGAAGGAAGGGGACCGTGTGACAGCAGAACCCTTCTACATTTTTTCTATTGAGAAAAGAAAACTGACATTTGAACTGGATGCTGCATCTGTTCAGATCTCCTACAATTACGTGTAACAGTGGAAAACAGAAGTCCCCTTTCTAGAAAAGGTGCCAGGAGCAGTCCAGCGAGATGCGGAGCTTGCTGGTTCTGCTCCACATCCTGCAGGGTCCTCCATAAACTGTCTTTGGGGTTTTCACCCAGATGGGTGTAGCTATTTTTCCAGCTCACACAGCAGAGAAAGGCCCGAGCCTTTCCAAGCGGCAGGTATTCTGGATGAGGTGCAATAAAACATCGAGAGATCTTTTGTGAACGTTTTATTTATAATACACATTTTTGTATGGGAGAGGTTGTTAGGACAGGGTGCATATTTTAATAGAGGATCAAAATTTGTGTTAATTTGTAGGGCTATTTTTCCTTGCAATTTAAAGATTCATTTTGGAAACTACATTTTAAACTTTGGAATCAAATTGTTTCTTCAGGAGGATGATGTTTATATACATTGGTGTTCTGTAATAATAAAATTGTTCTAAATCGGTGCCATTTGCGGATCACAACTGTATTTTTGTATTTCAAGCTGTTTTCCTAGCTTGTGTGTCAAAGTACAGTCTCACAGAACACTCTTACGTGCAGACATTGTGTGTTCTCTATGTTTATTGAATTGCACCAGTCGTTTACGAACCAGAAACAGTCTTTGAAAATATTTTCCAAGGCCTTTCTTTTGATTTTTGTACTTTTACAGAATTATTCACATAAAGGAATTCTCCCAAGGCTTTGTGTTTGTTGGTACAGGTAAAGCATTGAATTCTTTGCACTCTCCTGCCTATGCTTAAAATGGTAGAGGAAGAATATCTGCTGGAGGTATGTAGAAATTTGGGGCTGGCAGGAGATTTTGTTTTAACTAAGCCATGTGAAAAGATGCGCAGTAATGCTCAGGACTTGAGGGCTCTGTCCCTTTGGCTTAGCTTTGCCAGGACTTGAGGGCTCTGTCCCTTTGGCTTAGTTGTGTGGATGTACTTAGTGCAAGAAACAAGAATAGAAGTTCTTATCTTCCCCACTTGGGTCAACCAAAGCCAGTAATAATAGGCGTTCTTTGCCTCGCCTTCTGTCCTAGCAGAATAGCTCGAAGCACTCCTCAGTCCCTCGGTGGTGACACAGTGGTCCTTTGTGGTCTGTGCAAGGTGCGGACCATCGCATAAGCACTGGGCCCCTGCTCGTGGCCACTGAGTTGCTGCTGGCTGAACGGAACCTCAGGAGGGGACAAAAGGGCGACTCCGAGTCTCTGCTTGCCAAACTTCCCAGATGCATTATTTGCAGATTGTGAATTCCGGTGCTTCCCATCAGTGGCAGCAACAGCATTTAGCGACCACGTAGTTTTCAAAGTATTTTCTTCCCACTGAATGTAAAACTCCATTGTGAGGGTTATATAAGGATTTAAAAAAAAAAAAAATCCACAAAGAAATTTTAAATAAGTGTTTGGCCTCTACCTTCTTTACGTAGTTTGTCACCAGTGTGCCTAAGGCTTTTCAGGTACGAAACCCATCCAGCACTTTAGTTGCCGGGAAAAGCTTGCTGAACAGGAGGCAGAAAGCACGCTCGAGGTGGAAAGTCTGCAGTTCTTAGTACTTGAGCTGCGCAGGGAGGCCCCCTCCCTCTGCCAAGCAAGCCACTGATTAAGGAAAGCGGAATTCCTGAGAGCAATTTAGAGATTCACAACTTAGAGACAGGTAGGAAGCCCTCGTCGGTCCCAAGGAGAGACTGTTGGGACTCCTGAGGAACGTACACGCTCGGCTCGTTGGAAGCGCTCATGTTCCCCGTGGAGGACAGCAGCAGGACTTGACCTCACTGGAGTGGAAACAGCCTCCCCGGGCTGGGGGACTCTCCAAGCGCAGCGGCTGAGTGGAAAGCTTGATTTCAGGGAAAAGTGAACAAAACCTGCATGCCACTGCCTGCCCCATATCCCACACCCACTGAATGAGAATCCAGAGAGTAGATTTGAAAATATGAGTATTAAGGGCACGGGCCCAGGGCTGTAGCTCAGCGGTGGAGCTCTTGTCTAGCTTGGGGATAGTCCTGCTTGGAATGCTAGCACCGCAAAAGCACTCGCTCATGTTAAAATTTGAGGACCAGTAAGAAAGATACCAGAGCTGGTTAGTGGCTCTCCCCTGAGCTCTCCACCTGTGAAGTCCCTGGGAGTCTATCTAACTGCCCTGAGCTGCTCCCTCGCTGTGTGTGGCATCGATGCCAGTGGTGCCAGGCTGCAGGTTATGAACTCGCTGTCGGGGTGGGCACTCAGCTGATACTGCCTTGTCTTTGTGTTTCTGTCACTGTCCTGCCATGGAGAATTAAGGTGCTGTTGGTAGAGCCTTGGCCTTATCCAGAGTGTCACTTAAGAGGTTGCCGGCCCAGGGCTGACTTCAGGGGGTGAATAGGAGTTACCCAGCCTCAGACGCTGTCAGATGTTGCGCTGGAGAAAAGAGAAGAGTTGGGCACCACGGGTGAGACCAGGCCAGTTGCCACGGCGGGCGCCAGTGTGGTCGCTGCAGTTGCTCTTCTTTTTGTTTTTGTTTTTGTTTTTTTTCTTAATACCAGGTTCCCCCGAGTTGCCCAGGCTGGGCTCAAACTTGTGATCCTCCTGCCTCAGCCTTCCAGAGACCTGGGATCACAGGCCTGCACCACCTCCCCCAGCTTGGCAGCAACTCTTGGCTTTGATTTCCATTGACCTCAGTGCCAGAAAAGAGCACAGAAAGGGTTACTTCCGAATCGACTGGTCGCGATTGTATTCTGCCCTCTTGGAATAGTGACTTGGACCCGGAAGTCGGCTATAATAACACTTCCTGCTCAAATGTGAATATCTTGGTGCATCCCTGGTAACAGACCTGCCGGGCTGTCTGTTAACGGCAACATTACAGACCAACAGAGCTGAGAATCAAAGGCGTAGCCTCGGCATTTGGGGATTGGCTGAAATCTGAGGAAAGGAACTATTTCATTATTACATCTTTTCAATTAATGTACTTAGAACTCTCAAATTCATGTAATTGAGTATTATTATGTAATTAGGATGATTTAAAACTCTCTGCCAGCTATAAAAGAAGTTCTTTTTGCTGGCTAGTAATTTTCCATACAATCAGTAGGAGATTTAATGGACAGGGTGAGATCCTCAAATTGGAAATACTCTGTAAAATGAAGTGTGGGGCTGGGGAAGAATTGAGCAAATGCTTTCCTACGTCTACTCTTACATTAAATTTTGACCAGAAGGCATCCTGCTAGGAAGCTTTGTGTTTAAGCCGGGTATTGTTTTCTGTGAATGCTGCATGCTCAAATTCACTAAAACAATTACCGGTAGATGTGGGGGCCAGAAGGGAAGAGGGGGCAGGACTGTAGTTTTGCTGTTCTTTTTCCTGGTGAGAAAAACAGCTGTAAGTATCATCCTCATCTGAAGATTTGCCAGGCCGTTTGTTGTTGGAGGCACCACTATTTTGAGTCTCCTTTTAATGATTTGATCCTGCCGTTTTTCTTAAGCTGACCCGGTGGGCGCCGTGGCCTGGAACTGGTGGCGCTTGATCTCTGTTCCCATCAGCTTCTATTTCAACAGTCACACAGGAGAAAATTGTTTTGAGTCAGTTTCCTCTAAATCTTGGAACGTTTTCCTCATTCTCTTTGGTTTGAAGATGGTTTTCACAATCTGGAGTTAATCACGATGCAGCATAAGCCGCAGTCTCTTCCTCATTGGGCACCGCCCCCCGTGGCCGGATACCTTCCACCCAGCTTCAGAAACTCAACAAAAATCTAACTATAAGCGAGGAGAATAAGCTGAGCTTCTCTGACTGCTTAAGGTAGGAATGAGAAACAAACTTATTCTGTATTCGACCAACATGTTGGCAGTTTTGAGGGAAAGAAAGGAACCAGCCACAGCCTTCTTTTCCTCGCTGCCCTCCTGTGTTTTGTTGTAGTGGCAGTTCCTCACCAATGAATATGTCTGGAATATTCTCCTAAAGTTATACTTTTGAGAGGGCTGGCCAAATAGCTCAGCGGATTCAAGCGCCTGCAAGCAAGTGCAGGGGCTGGGGGTTAGATCCCGGGCCTGCCGTGCCAGCCCAGCCCCCGAGGCTGCTGAGACTGCAGTGGAGACTGGGCGTGGTGGCGCATGCCTGTAACCCCAGCTCTTGGGAGGCTGTAAACAGAATCTGATCTAGTAATGAGACCCTGAACACCCTGTAGACCCTTCCCTAAAATACAAAAAATAAAATTATACTTTTGAATAACATATGCTTCAGAAATGTACATATGGAAGGAAAATCGTTCACGTGAGCGGCACCCTGAACAAGTGAGGAACTTGTCTTACTGTAACCATTCAGGTGGAGTCACACCAGGTAGTGTCCTGCTTCCCTTCTAGTTACTGCGTGCCTGCGATTCATTCAGATCGCTGCTCCTTTGCTCCCTCTCCTGTCCGTATAATTCAACCTGTGGGTAGACAACAGTTTTGTCGTGCATTGGCCATTTGGGTATTGTGCGTAGCATTGTTGCCAACAGTCTTCCATGTGCTTTTGGTGCACGTGTGTACCTATTCCGGCTGAATATATACCAAGGAGGAGACCTGCTGGATCTGAGGTAAAGTTCTGCCCAGCCTCAGTAGGTGCCACCAAAGTGACTTCAGGAAGAGCTGCACCACGTGCATCCCCTCCGGCTCTCCCTCTCTGCCATCCCTGGTGCTGGCAGTCTTTTCTACGTGGGGCCTTGTGGTGCATCTCAGTTTTAATTTGCATTTTCCTGCTGATGGATGAGTTCGGTTGTCTTTCAGCACTGGTGATGTTGATAGCATCTTTTGGAAAATGCTCATTCAAATATTTTGCTAGTTTTCCTGTTGTCTTTTTTTTTCTTTCTCACTTGTAGTCCTTCATATGTTTTGCATGTACAATCTTCATGTTTGTGGCGTGTGTTTGTGATTAGCTTTCACTTGCTTGCCAGTGTCTTGAGATAGCTCTGTTTTAGCATAGGCCACTTTGTCAGTTATTTCCTTTATTGTTAGTACTCTTCGTTGCCTGTTTAGTATTTGCTGGACCAGTGTTATGAAAATACTTATCAAGCCAGCCAAACAGCTCAGTGGATTGAAGCGCCTGCTTAGGCAGATGCAAGAGCGGGGAGTTTGATCCCTGGGCCTGCCCTGCCAGCCCTGCCCCAGGTCACACTGAGATGGCAGTTAAGACTGGGTGTGGTGCTGCACACCTGTAATCCCAGCTCCTGGGAGGCTGTAAACTGGCAGATCACATTGTAAGTCTGATCTACGCAGTGAGACCCTGTACAGCCTGTCCAAAAAAAAAAAGAAGAAGAAGAAAATATTTATTTCTTTCTAGAACTTTATTGTTTTACCTTTCACATTTAGATCATCCATTGATTAGGAGTTGACTATTACTTTCTTTTTCTAATACCAGGGATTGAACTCAGGACCTTGCACTTGCCAGGCGGGTGCTTATGTTGCTGAGCAGGAGTTGATTATTTTTAATGGTGTAGAGGTCAAGATTGGCTTACTTTTCCCCATATAAATAATACCCAGTAAGCCCAGCACCTTTTATCATATTTCAGGCAAACTTTGGCCCATTATTCTTTCTGTAGTTTCTCTTCTATTACCTTGAACTTTGTGCCATCAATTGGCTTAATTATTGTTATTAATAATTATTAATTATTGTAGATTTACAATGTATTGACAGTATTCTCAAGGTGAAGTTTACCTTTTAGCCACTCTAAGCTCTTGCAATAGAGAAATAAAAGGCATTAAACCTAATAAATATATGGATTAAAATAAGTAAAACTAAATATAAATATTTTTAGGGATGGGGAGCAGTGATAATTGATCAGTGTTCTGAAATAAGCTTATCCTTTAGCTGCAGGGATTTAAGCATGGGGCTTCCTAATGGGAGTATATGAGGAAAATGTTCACTGTTCCCATGAAATAAATGAACGACTCCTAATTTTCTGTGATATTTTGGTTTTGTATTGACTCAGTGATTTCTATTCCTGTTACTACTCCTTATCTTAAATTTTCCATAAAGTCTTCCTCTTTTTTTTGCTTTTTGGTGGGGGGGAAAGGGTCTACAGGGTGTTCAGGGTCCCCACTACTAGATTAGACTCAGTGATCCTGCCTTTTTACAGCCTCCCAAGAGCTGGGATTATAGGCGTGCACCACCACACCAGGTCTCAATTGCCATCTCAGCGCACCCCAGGGGCAGGGCCGGCACAGCAGGCCGGGGATCACACCCCCAGCCCCTGTACCTGCTTGCAGGTGCTTTAATCTGCTGAGTATATGGCTGGCCCTTCCATAAAGTCTTCCTAAAATTACTGTCTTACATAGTGCATGTAGATAGTTTGCTTTTAGATTCAAATGCTTCCCCCTCTTAGAATTGTTTGCTTTAGTAGTGATGAGGAGAACTTTCCGGGGGTTTTCTGCTTCTTTTCAGTGTTCACAGTAGGTTTTCTTGCCCAATAATAATGGCTTGCAGGTGAGGGAAGCGGGTGCCAGAAAGTGGAATCCATGCCTTTATTTAGCTTCTCTCCTAATCCCACACTTTTTTTAGTTAAAAATTATGTTTTCTAAATCATGTCCCAGTAATTACCCAATCCATTTTCTCACATAGAGTTGTGAAGTAACTAAATTCAAAAATACCTTTTTAAAAATAATTTTTGCACTCCCAGCTTTTCTGAGTTGGAAATCAACACAGAGGAGCAGTAGCTAGAAGTGAGAAGATGTAGGTTTTTAGGAGATTGTTGTCATTGTTTAGTGCATGGAGCAACTTATAGACAAAGGAAAACATGCATAATTTATATGTACCAATAAGAATTAATTGGGTCGGGGAGATAGCTCAGTGGCCTAAGTGCCTGCCTGGCAAACGCAAGGTCTCAAGTTTGATCCCTGGTACCAGAAAAAAAAAGAAGAAGAAGAATTAATTGCCTGAAAATTTAAGTAGAAGTCAAATGAAAATAAAAGTATGTCAGGCTGAGATATGTTTTGGAGATGAATAAAGTTATGAAGAATTGCATAACAGAAAATGGAGATTGTCTTCTAATTTTTCATAAGCCTAATAGTCATCCATCACTACCATATGCTACCAGTTTACCTTCCTTTCTACTTCTGTAAATATAACTGGAATGACAGTCCTGCCATTCTGTCTTTTCAGTCCTACTCTGGATGAGGGTATCTTAGTGAGGGTATTCTTACTAAAGGAAGCATCATCACGATGAGGGGCCAGGAAGATGGCTCAGTGGAATACGCGCTTCCCTGGCAAGCGCAAGGACCTGAGTTCAATCCCCGGTTCCGCAAAAAAAAAAAAAAAAAAAAAAAGAATCATCGCAATGAGTTGTCTGTCTCCAAGGTTGAACACAGCAGCCTTCAAACCAGAGGCTCCCGGTTGGTAGGCCCAAACCTAGCGAACAGGGCTCAGCACCATTGTGTTTTGTCAGCTTATTACACAGTGCTTTCTGATGTTGAAATCAAATCTGTTTCTATGCCAGGGCCGACCATGCATTAATTTTTATTAATGTTCCAGATGGGATTGGCAAGTTTAGTGTTACCGCAGAAAATGTATATGGAAGTTGAGAAAACTTACTCCTTTCTGGAGTGTTTTCATTTTATTTGGGAGACTTCAAATAAACGTGGAAAAGCAAAGTGTTCATAGGAACCGACACACGTGCTTTTTTGCGGAAGCGGCTTCCCCTTACTATAGCTCTGCATGTCAGGGTGGCAGGGGTCCGAGGCTTGGAACTGCAGTGCATTCAGCCGTGCAGAGGCGCAGGCAGCGGCGGGGGTGGTCCTCCTCCCGTGCTCCCAGCCCTTTCCAAGGCTGTTTGCTAACAGCTGTTTTTGCTTCCTAGCACCACTTGGACTTGGATCTAAAAAAGAAATAGGATCTGGTAACAGTAAGTGAAAAGCACTTGGGAACTGATGCTGAAACATTGCTAAAGGAAAGGAAATCCACCCCCCAATTTGTTCTTTCCACTAGGGAAAGACTGGGCAGATGGAGACGCCATCTGTGGTGTCTTAGCCCCAGCCACACCGGGCATGTAGGCGAAGTCTGCTTGAAAGAATATATTCTAGGGTGCGATTTGGCGGCCACAGATGCAGACACACCACTCAGAGGAGCACCGTGGCTGGTTGGGAAAAGTGGCAGAGGTGTGCTGCACGTGTTCCCCTGCTGGCCCTAGGGCTGTCGTTGCCGCCCAGCGCAAGCCCACTGCCGCGTGCTGTCCTTTTGCTTTCTGCTGAGATACAGTACATTCAGGGAACAGGAACTGCTTTATGTCCAGAGATTTAAATTCTCCCGATTTGCTACCAACTCTAATTTTGCTGTGATCAAGTCACTTAGTTTTCGGTAACTACGTTTGCTCATTTAATGGAGAAAATGCTTAAAATGCTTTCAGAAGTCTCATCACCGAATGGGCCATTTTGCTCTGTCTTAAGGCTTCCTGTCAACCGGTCTTGCTACAGGTATTGTTAGCTATGCCTGCTGGTGGCTTGGCAAGAACCGCACGGGCACTAACTGGAAATGCGTCGTGCCTTAGAGGTTGCCACCTTGACTTAGATCCCGGATGCTGTGCGTTGAGAAAACTACCCTCAACACTTGCCTGAAAAGAGTATTTTTCCTTCGTAGGGGTTTCAGTAATATTAATGAAACAATACTTTATCATTTGTTGAGTTGTGCCAAACATTTCTAGTGTGAAGGCCCCTTTTTAATTCCTTCATGAGTTATGTATGATGATAACTGCTTTTAACTTCTTATGGAAGAACCAGATTGAATTCTATAAGTGTGAGATTTAATTTTGAATATTCCTACATTTGCAACATCTACATTTGGGGAATGGCACTGCATGTATTTACAGATCAGAGAGTCAACAGGCCATCCTTGGTCCTTGTGTATCGTGGGCCTTGGAAACTGCCAGTCTAGCTCTCCAGTCCTAGCAGTTTACAGATAAGAAAATTGGGGTCCAGGAAGATGCAGAGACTGGTTCAAGGTTTTGTGGTTTTGTAGCTACTGGCAGAACTAGGCTCTCATCCATGTTTTCAGGATTTTTTAGATTTCCTTAAAAATCTCACCTAGGGAAGACTGGGAAAAATGCTCAAACTCCTGGGCCTTCATTTATGAGTTTCCAAACGATATTAGTGAACAATTCCTCGGTACAAAAAGGGTGCAAGGGTCAGGGAGATAGCTCAGCAGTCTAAGCACCTACCTGGCAAGCACTAGGACCTGTGTTCCATCCCTGGTTCTGCATGCCAATGTGGCCCCATATGCCATGCTGGCCATCAAAACTGGGTGTGGTGGCCCCACTTGTAATCCCAGTGCTGGGGAGGCTGAGACAGGAGGATCGCTAAGAGTCCAAACTGCATAGTGAGACCATGTACCAAATAAAAGATTTAAAACAAAACAAAGGGTATAAGAAAGATGGAACCCAACGTGGAGACCACAGTGACCACATCTGGTGCATAATAATTGCTCAGTGAATGCCCCAGGCCCAAGTCTGCCCTTCCAGAGCATACAGGAAGGCTCCATTGTCTGCATTTGCCCCTTACCCACCTGCATGAGCTTCATCTCTCTGTGGACTGTCCCTCGGCTTTTCCCCAAGATGTAGGAACTCACCCCACCCACTCCCGTCTGCTCACCCCACGCCTGCGGCTTTTTCTAATAGGTGTTTACAGGACCGACTTCCCCGCTCTGTGGACCGTCCCTCGGCCGGAAGCCCGTACCTGCAGCCCAGTCCTTCTCAGTCCTCTGAGCCCAGGTAGAAGTCTCAGGAGTTCTCTCCCACATGGCCTGTGCTATGCGAAGTCCAACTGAACAATTGAACAAGCTTTTACCTGGTCTTCATCTCATTCAGAATAAACACAAAGCAAGGGACCAGGGAGATGGCTCAGTGGAATAAGAGCTTGCCTGGCAAGCACAAGGGCCTGAGTTCAATCCCTGGTTCTGAAAAAAAAAAAAAAAAAAAAAAAGTAAAGCAGGACCCCAAGTTATTGACGCTGGTGTTAAGCCTGGAAGCAATGACTTACGTGAAGGGTGTGTCATGCACACTTTCCTCATGAAAAATTGACAACGAAATTAAATAGGGCCGGCCAAATAGCTCAGCGGATTAAAGCGACTGCAAGCAGGTACAGGGTCCTGGGGTTCAATCCTTGAGCCTGCCGTGCCAGCCCCATCTCTGGGACAAACTGAGATGGCAACTGAGACTGGGTGTGGTGGCGCGTGCCTGTAATCCCAGTTCTTGGGAGGCTATAAACAGGAGGATCACTACAAGTCAGATCTAGTAGTGAGATCCTGAACACCTTGTAGACCTGTCCCTAAAAAAAATACAAAAAAAAAAGATTAGGATCATATATAATGAAATGTGGGACAGCTGGAGCTTCCATTGCAAACCTGGTGGAAATGGTGACAGTAACTTGCAGTTTTCTCCTGAAGCATCTCTGCAAACACCCACTCTACCATGACCATGGCAGTTTGGGTTTGATTCCTTCCGTCTCTCCTCCCACGTAAGGATGACTTCCTGCCTGTTGAGCAAGGCCTGCCCTACCGTGGACCTATCACATCTCTATCTTCCTGTGCTGTGAAAAGGAATTGCGTGACAACAAGTTCACAAGCTTCACCTATTTCATCAGCTTGTGTTTTCCAAGGACTCTTGGTTTTGCTTGGTAATCATGACCACAGCAATCACAGTTCTTTTATTTTATTCCCACCTTAATTGCTGGTGTATATTATATCAGTATCTGTATTATATGACACTTCACATGATGAGTCAGTAGTAACGGAAGGCCGAGAAAGGATAACAGCAGTCAAACGCTTTCACGCGGCCTTCCTGAGCCCAGACGCAGACACCAATGCTGAAGAATTCCTGTGAGTGGCGAAAGCAGGGGTCAGTGGCCCCGTGGCTGTCAAGGTTGAAGGCTGACAGTTGCTAAGTGGCCAGCATCACGGACAGGAAGAAACCGTGCTCAGTGGGAGCTATCCCTGTCTCCAGGTTCTCATGCTTTTACAAATCTTAGGTGAAGGGGTTAGGACTCGAGGGATTGATAAACTCCTGTGTCTGGTGGTTCTGATGGGATTTGATGTGCCCGTGTCTCCCACCAAGCACCGACCAGGCCTGACCCTGCTTAGCTTCTGAGAGCAGATGAGACTGGGCATGTGCAGGGCGGCGCGGCCACAGGCTCGATGCGCCCACGAATGTATGTGCCCCTGATTGAACTTGATAAGTTAATATTTATGAATAAGTAATCAGTTGTGACTTCTGGCCGTGCAGAGCAGATGGTGGTCGTTTGCTTGTGAAACAAGAAGTGGAGTCATTCAGAATGCAGGAGCCGGGGCCCAGAGCTTGCTTTGTTCGGTGGAGAGGCTCGGCCATGGTGCAGGGCCCAGGCTGCTGTGCTCCAAGCCCCTGCGGTGGCACTCAGGAGCCAGCGTCCCCCAAAGGCAGCTGCAGGGCTGAGCACGGTCCTCTGAATGGGACAGCCTTCAACTCTACCTCTGGCAGAGCTGAAAGATTGGAAGCAGCTTCCAGTTAGGAAAAAATAAATAAAAAAACAAACTAAGCTACTGGGAGAACAAAACAGTAAAAAAAGAAATAACTTTTCCGAAAATGCCCAGCTTTTCAGAACATGTCTTTAAGAAGGCGTGCTTGTATTTTCCCACTTGGCCTAGAGCTTCTTGATGAACATACGGCTTTTCTTGTTAAGTAGGTCAAGGCTTTTCCTGCTGCCTGCCTTTTATTTTCTAGGCCCTGTAATAAAATAGTTCTGCTGCAGAGAAATTAGAACACTAGAGCAGATATGGCTCTTACAGCCCAAGTGGCTACCAGCTTGAAAATGCTTTTCAGCAGCTGGAGTTGGCGTGGGGTGGAGGCGGCGGCACGCTAAGCCTGTCCCTCGGCACCTGGTGAGAATGGCAGCCTGGGCAAGCTGTCGCCGAGCTCCGCGTGGCCCTGGAGCCTCCACAGCTGGTGCTGCGAGCCAGAAAGAGAAACCACTGCAAGGGCAGAGCTTTATTTATGCTTCGCTTAAGCCTTGTAAGGGGATCTCTTACTACTGCTCCCCAGAAATTCTGGGAGTTTACGTACTGAAGAAGCTGTCCTCAGGGTACTCTTCCTGCCACTCCACAGGAAGCCTTGCTTCATTTAGGTCTTATGGCTTTCTCTTTGCCTAGCTGCGCTAGTGACAAGATTTGGGGTAGATGGGTTTTTAATGTTGTTATTAGCATATGTTCGGAGCAGCTGATACGTTCCTTCTTAGAGAGTAGATGCCTGCACTGAATGCAGCTCAATGGCTTATTCCTCCTCCTCCCCTCCCTCTCCTCCCCCCGCCATCTCTGAATCTCCTTTCCCCATTTTCATTAATATTTTGACTTTAGTTTACATTTGCAGTGTGTAATGACTGTGTTCTCTGTGGGTGATTGGGACATGGCTGTGACAGCTTAAATCTTTGTACATCCCCTTCTCTTTCACCCTTCCCCAGCCTTGGTCTCTTGACACCCTTCCCATTTACAAAAGGTCCACTCCCTGATCCTTTCATCGGTTCCTTTCATTTTATTTTTTGCTCTACCTTATTTGTACTTTGGATTTCTTAATAAAAGGAACCACGTTATTTAAGTGTGCACTTAACATTGCAAGGTGCATCTATTTTCCTAGAGATGACTCAGAGTTATCCTTTATTGCCGAGTGGTGCTCTACTGTGTAATGCTACATTGTATAACTGTTTAAACACCACATTGTGTGTGTGTGTGTGTGTGTGTGTGTGTGTGTGTGTCCATTTAGTACAGGGACTACAGTCCCTCACTACACAGATTGGACTTGTAGTGATCCTCCTGTTTTCAGCCTCCCAAGGGCTGGGATTACAGGCGCGTGCGCTCCCATGCCCAGTCTCAGTCACTATCTCAGCACGCATGAGGGTTGGGGGAGTGGACACAGCACGCTGGGGATCAACGCCGGTTCCTGGGTCTGCCAAAGCAGGCATTTTACGTCACTGAGTTATCTGTCCGGCCATCACTACACTGTCTTTATCTGTTCATCTGTTGATTCACATATAGGTTACTTCCAGTATTTGCCTGTTAGGAATTCTGCTGTTACAAACAATAGTGTGTGTGTCTCTGTAATATTAGATCTTTGACTCTTTTGGGAAGATACCTAGAGACGAACCTTCCTCCAGAAAGAATGGCCTTCATAAACAATAATAATAATAATAATAATAATAATAACAACAATAATGACAAGTGCTGGCTCAGCTGTGGTGGAAAAGGAGCCCTTCTAAAGCACTGGCGGGAATGTAAACTATGGGAATAAGTGTAAAAATTTCTCAGAAAAGATGAAAGTACAAATTCCATTGGACCCAGCAATTCTCTTCCTCAATGGATATTTTTATTTATTTATTTATTTATTTGAGAGAGAGAGAGAGAGAGAGAGAGAGAGAGAGAGAGAGAGAGAGAGAGAGAGAGAGAGAGAGAGGTGTGTGCGTGTGGCCAGCTCAGCCCACCAGGGGGCGGGGCTGGCTGGCATGTGGTGCTGGGGGATTGAACCGCGGTCCCTGATGCTTTGCCAAGCTTGTTCTAAGTAGGTGCCTTAGACCACTGAGCCATCTCTCCAGCCCCCTCAATGGATATTTTAAAATAACCAAATGAGATGATTTGGTTTGAAAGGATAAGATTAGTATCTTTTGTGGCTATGCTGTTTTACAACATAAAGATCACCCAGAACGCTTAGCGCTGGCCAGCGCATGCGTGGACTGTGCATGTACGAATGCGTGTGCACTAAAAAGCGAAGGAGCTCTGGCTTTGTGCGCCTGCGCGCAAACTTGAACCCTGGCCTGCCCGGGTCTGTATCATGCATCTAATCAGAAAACACCAGAGATGCTTCTGTTTGCAACTATTTTGCATCTTTCTGCCTTCCTTAAAAAGCAGCATGCCCTGCCCTCTGAAGGTCACAACATCCAGTTTACAGTCTTTAAAAAGCAAGAGAAGAAAACAGAATTCCGTGATGCCAGATTGGGCTGTATCCACTCCCTCAACCAAGCCAAGGTCCAGATGCCAGGACCCTGGAGGTCACTGTTGATTCCTTCCCCACGGCTGGAAAAATGTAACTTCCTCTCGTGCCTTCCGGAAGAGGCGCTGTTGTCTCCAGAGGAGTGCGTGGCTGCCGGCCAGGCCTCCAGCCTGATGTCGCACCAGCTCCGCCCGCAGCCTCCTCGCCTCCTGCCCCTTAGCCTCGTGGCTTTCTCAGGAGAATTCGATTTCTTCTTCCTGGCATTTTTGAGCCAAGAATCAATGCTAACCATAGCAAAGGGGCTCTTTCCTTTAGAGCACTTAGCGAACTTTCAGTGTTTACGCTCACTGTTGAGATTCCAGTACGAGTTTTCCCTAGAAGAGGGCCACTTCCCTGAAAACGAGTCTGGTTCTCCTCAGCTTTTTTTTTTTTTTTCTTCCCCTGTTCTCGGCTCCTCTATAGCACCAGGCATACAGCCGGCACTCAAATGATCTTTGCTAAAGTAATAAATGGTTACAACAAATGTTTATTGAGCAACTGTATGTCATTTACTATTGGAAATGCTGGGGACATAACTGCAAACACAAGTGACACAGCCTTGGGCTCTGGGAGCTAATGGTGAGTAGGCGCGGTCTCCCCGCTGGATAAAAGCAACACATTTTAACTGAAAAGAGAAGAAACCAGTGTGATCAATCTCTAAAATTGTTGGAAATACACAAAAGGTTTTTATCTCCTCATTTTTTTTTTTTTTTTTCTAGGAGAGGTTTAAACTTCTCAAGTTGCAGGCTCCGAGTGTGCAGCTATTTCCCGCATCCTTCGTGCTTCTTCTCCCAGGGACGACCGTGGCCATCGCGTTCTTTCTCTTCAGCTGTCAGTCACTGAAAGGAGAGGCCAGTGGGCCACAGAGCCGCGGACAGGCTTCGGAGGCCCGCACAGCCGCCTGGCCGTCTTTGAGGGCGAGGTTTACGGGAGAAAACATTCCTGGCCTCTAGCACGAGCTAGATTACCTCGTGCAACGCAGTCCAGCTGCGGTTAGGGAGGATTTTAACAAGGATCAAACCCAAGGAGACGCTGTAGGAGCGCTGCTGGGTGTGCATAACTAGCTTCTTTAAAAATTTGTGTTTTCTTTTGCTCACTCGCCCACCACCCCGGTGCCCAGAGGGAGAGCTTGCGTGGACCTCCGACCCGCGCGAGGCTGGCGGTCCTCAGAGGGGCTCCTCACCTGTCTGCTCTTCCCCAGGGGAAAATCAAAATACTTCCCCTGCTGAGGCAAACGCTTTCTTATGGGACTCGATGACGTTGCTGAGGTCCCTAACTGTCCTGGTGAATCATGGAGTGGGGTGGGGTATCTCGCGAGTAAATCTGGGGGAGCCGAGTGTCAATCAGCTCGTACCCGCGGCTGGAGGTGCTATTCTGAAGCCGCACTCTAGGCATGAACCCTGTTCTCCTACGGGGTCCCCTAGTTTAAAGACCTGGGAGGCAGCGCTGAGCGTGGGGGTGTGGTGGGAGGGGAGGGGAAGGAAGTGGGGCTGCCCTGGCATCTCCCACGTAGAGTAACCCAAGTTTTAGAAAGAAAAACTGGTTTTGCGACTTGGAAAAGATCAGCTAGGACTGGTTTTCACTTCATTACAGTAATCTTCCCTTCAGGAAAGAATTCACCACGGCGCTATTTTAGGCAGCCAGCACCATCTTTAATGTTCCACTTCCCAGTCTGCAGACAGACTGACGCTGCTGGCAGGAGCTGAGCCTCCCGGGCTTCCAGAGACCCTCCTGCCCCGGCAGCCTGGCTGGAGGACACCCTGCCTCTGCAGCCTGGGGCCACACAGCAGGCCTGTGCCTCTCAGGGTCTGAGCATCTTGCTTGCCGCTGCTACTGGCTGGGGCAGTTGCTATGACAACTCCAGCTGGGAAGGGCAGCCTGGTTTTGCTGCAGACCAGAGATTTCCTCTCCACCCTGGAGGGAAGATGCCACACAGAGCACGGCGCTGGAGGGGCTCTCTGTGAGCAGTGCCTCCACCAGGAAGGCATCGGTGGTCCCCAGGGAAGCCAGGCCTGGGCCCTGGCCTGCGGGGGACAAAGGGCTGTGGGGTGTCCAAGTCCAGTCACCCTGCCTGACAGGGCGGGCTCGGCCGCCAGATGTTCCGAGTCACGTGTGGAGAAGTGTTTGTGGTGGGATTCTGTTTGAAACTGATTGTTGATACTCTCAGGAGACAGCCTGTGACAAACTGTATAATAAAAATGTTAAAAATAGCCTATTTATTCTCTGGAAAAGCTGAGTTCCCACAAATCAGTGAGCTGGGAAAATTGCTAAACTTTTTGGACCTAAAGCGCTGATTCCCTGCCTTCCAACCCTGTCGGGGCACGTATGAGTTTTCATTTCAAATTTTATTTCCTTCAACTGCTAACAGTGCCCATAAAAAAAGAGGTGAGCCAACTCATATCTTTGAACACAAATATAAGATGATAGCTCACGTAAAGTTTAATAAATTAATTACAAGAATGAATGAATATTTCAGAACAATTTTTCCAAGCATATGCCAGGCCTAGTTGGGCAGACATAATGTGAATCACAAATGGAATTCGCACAGGGAATTTCAAGGTTTCTAGTAGACACATTAGAAAAGCAAAAGCAATCAAGTAAAATTAATCGTAACGTATTTAATAATTTTATTTGATACCATATGTCTAAAACTATTATTCAGCACAAAATGGATGTCAACAGTTGAGGTTGTTCCTCTTTTTTATGTTAAGCATTCAGAGTCCAGTGTATTGACCGTCTCAGCTACTGTAGAGGCTGAGGGTGGAAGATCAAGCCCGGGATTCAGGAACAGCTCAAGCAGTGTATCAAGACCCAGTCTTGAATTAAAAAAAATAATAAATAAAGTTACTGGGTGTCCTATACTCTTGCAGCTCATCTCAGTTCAAACTAGCCCAAAGGCCACATGTGACTGTCGTATTAGACATCACGAGTATAAATCATACCAAGAATTTAAATAAAAATAACAAGAAAGTCCTTTGTTTAAAAATATTTAAATGTCTATCATTATTTCCTAGGGCCTTGAAAAAATGAATACAAAATGGTAAAAAGGAAAAAAACGTTAGAAATGGTACAGAATTTCACTAAACAAAATAATAGGAATTCGACAATGGTTGTATTATATAACGTTATCTTCAAATTAGTTGTTTAGATTACAAATATAGTTACAGATATATCTTACAATATAAGATTTGCAGATATATGCGTGCAAAATTGGGGGGCAATGAAAAAATAAGCATTAACTGCTCCTTTCAATAGACCAGTAGAAATCAGCAGGACAATTATCCAAACTATCCTGCACATATACATGAAATATATCTTTTTTTCCTTCTTTCTTTTACCCTTTTCCTCATCCCAGTGTTTCTTTCCCATTGAACAAACTCTTCCCTTTCACAGTGTCTCAGTTTCTACTGTACCTTTCAGATTTTATTTAGTCTTTCAGGTTCTTCCACTAGCAAGACAATATGATGTTTGCACATGCGGGTCTGATTTATTTCTCCTACCAGCATGGTCTCAGGCTGCATCCATTTACCTACAAAAATCTCAAGTTTATTTTGTTTACAGTGGAGTAATACACCTTTGTGTAGAAATACTACCTTTTGATGTACAGTGCAGGGGCAAGATTTGGAAGGACACGGAGCTTAGTGGAGAGCGTCACAGAGGCGAAGTAATAACGACAGCTGGGAAATACTTGTGTGGGTGTGGCTGAGACTGAGTTTGGGAGATGTTTGGGACTTCGGGGTAGCTTCATACATTTCTAACAACAGTATCCAGCAGGAGTCCTTTGGGCCATGTTATGCTTTGAGGCGTCAATATCTCCCCAGGCTCAGGCCTTGGAAGGTGGCTCCAGCAGATGGCGCTGTTGGGAAGAGGAGGTGCCCTTAGGGGGCAGGACCTTGATGGACACTCTGGGTTGTTGTGTGAGAGGGTGCACAAGCCCTTGGGGAGCACACAGAGAACTTCTGCTCCCTTTTGTCTGTTTCCTGGCTTTGTGAGGTGAGCAGATTCCTCCCATGGAAGGAGTGGCTTGTCACAGACAAAAGCAACAGTGCCAGGGGACCACAGGCTGAAACCCCTGAAGGTGTTAAGCAGAAGAATACTTCTCCTCTTTTAAGTTGTTGATGCTGGGTATTTTGTCACAAGGTGGACTGCAAGGACTACAAACCGAATTAGAGTGACTTGTCATGTCACCTCGACTGGGTCATGGTCCCTAGGTTTCTACTCAGATGTTATTCCCGATGTCCTCATTAAAAATTAGACCGGTTTAAATGAGATACACATTTAAATCAGTAGATTTCCAGCGGGATATGTTGCCTTCTGCGGCGTGAGCGGGAATGATGGAGTTAGCAGAGGGCCTCAATAAAACAGTGGCTGACCTTCCTCAGAGAAGACAGGACTCCTGCCTGCAGGTCACCTTGGTGAGCTGCCAGCTTTGCTCTTCCCTAGATCTTCACCCCGCCCTGCAAACTTGGGTCTTACCTGCCCTCCTGGTTTAGAACGAGAATGGCCCAAAGCCTCCTGTGCATGGAAGGTGACTGGATCCCGGGGGTTATAGCTGGTTTGGTGCTACTCAGTGAGTGTGGCCTACACAGGTTCTTCTCCCTCCTGCTCTCCCTGCTCTTGCTGCTTCCGTCTGCCCTGAGCTGAGCTGCTCCCCTTCGCCTCGCCTTCTGCTGCACCTTCCTGCTTGGACCCAGCCAACCTGGAATAGAAGCATCCACCAACACTAGCCTATCCTCCTTTACGGCGGTACCGGGTATTTTGTCCCAGCAATGAAGAAAGTGACCCTGACCCCAGCCTCTATCAACACAAATCCTTAAATCTCTATGCACATATCTTATTAATTTGGTTTCTCTAGAACCCTAATGTGGCAACTTGTCTCAAGAAGGTTTTGTTCTTTTCCCAGAAGGTGCCTGGAGGGGGTAGGTGCTGACTTCGATCTACCAGCTTGTGGGGGCCACACTGGGACTGTGATCTATGCTGATCTCCCGCACTTACTGCCACGGGAGTGCGTTTGACCCTCCGGGGTCTGGAAGGCAGGGCTTGTGGTGCTGGCACTCAGGTGTCACAAGGCGCCGCAGATCAGTCCTCCTGTTTCTGGGCTGCAGCGCCCGCCTTCTCCGAGACCCTCCTCTCCTCTTGCTTGTTGCGTGGCAGTACGGATGTCATATCTACTCTCGGCTCAACACTTCAGGCCTCAAAGGGAAGGTTCACCACCACAAATCGGACCAACTCCCTCTCAGAGCCTATGGTTTGTTTCTAATGAAAAGAAGCCAGCACCATCATCTGTGGTGCAAAGTCCAGCCCCCGTGGCGGGACAGCAGGGCGCTGCAGAATGCCTATGGAGGAGTGACTGACAGCGACAGTGTAACAGTGGGACTGAAAACTATTCTCTTTATTACTTTCTATTTTACACATCAATAAACTTAGTAGGTTGTTTTTGTTTTTCTGTTTGTTTTTGAGACAGGGTCTCTATGTAGTACAGGCTGGCCTAAACTCACTGCATAGCCCTGGCTGACTTGGAACCTGAGATGATTCTCCTGCCTCAGCCTCCCGAGTGCTGGGATTATAGGTATATGTCACCACGCTCAGCAGAATTATTTTTTTAAAATTTCAGGGTGTCTCAAATGACCAGAACTATGAACATTTGAGCAACAAAATGAATAAAAGCAGTATGGGATTATGACCCATCAAATAAGATAAGAATATAAAAAATAACTGAATGAAAAATCAATGGCAAAAAAAGGAAATAAGTAGAGGTACAAATAATAAATGTAGAAGGAATATTAGCAAATTACACTCACAATTGCTTCAGGGAAAAATTACGAATGGATTCTGGCATTAATAGATGAACAAGCCTATGGTGAGCAGCAGAATGCGTGCCTGTTCTTACACGATTCCTATTATTTATAAAGGGAGAACTTTGTATTTAGAATGAGCAAATCTGGCAGAAGCTCCATAATCAAGTGATCAACAGTTACGATTTCCAGTGGCTGTACCCACGTGCCTCTAGATATAACGCCCCGAGAAGGACTCGCCTCTGCAATCGTCTTTGCCAGAAAGCCATAAGCTAATTAGTGGCGCTGAGCCAGGGCTGACTTCCTCCTCCAGCAGGGAAGTGCTTGAAAGTATCTGGAGACATTTTGATCCTCTTTCTGTAACAGAGAATAATCCGGCCGAAATGTCAGCAAAGCCAAAATTGAGAAGCCCTGTTTAAGCCGGACCGGGAGGAAACGTGAGGTACACACACGGTGGGGTGGGTCTACGAAAGAGCTGGCAAGACGTCAAAACCATGGACTAGAAGGAAACGCTAGGGGAGCTGCGCAAGTTAGGGAAGGCCAGAGGACAGCAGCCACATGCCGTGTGTGGAGCTGGCCTGCACCCCGGATGCGAGGCCTGGGCGACAGGGAACGACTGACAGAATCTGAATAAGGTCTGTAGAGCAGATATAAAATTGTATCAGTGTTAGCCTCTGGATTTTCATCACTGTACCATGACTATGGTAAAGGTTAGCATTTGAGGAAACTAGAGAGAGGGCAGATAGGAATTCTGGGTGCTACGTTTTATAATTTCTTTAGTAGTCCAAAATTATTTCAGAAGGAAACAAATTTTAAATACAAGATATTTTATAAATCAAAAAGAATGAAAAGTGACATGAAGGATTTCAGAGAACATGATAAATATTGAAGACAGTCAAAGAAGAAGGAACATTGGGTAATTTAGAACTTTCCCAAGAGAAAAGAAAA
The DNA here is from genome assembly GCF_000260255.1 of Octodon degus. NCBI lineage: Eukaryota > Metazoa > Chordata > Mammalia > Rodentia > Octodontidae > Octodon > Octodon degus. Next base: position 8,947,909 of record NW_004524601.1, on the reverse strand, counting down.
AGACAAAT
>NW_004524601.1:8912575-8947201 GCF_000260255.1 Octodon degus | reverse complement strand
ATGAACTGGCCAGTTCTCTCATTTCCTTTGTTCTTGAGAACCAGGATTCTTGGAGTAGAAGAGGATGATGCCGAACTAGTAGAGATGAAATTCCCTGTTTACTATCAATGGAAACTCACAGGGTACTTAATTTTCTTTGACTTCTGGTAGACCCACTGCAAAGATCTATGAATGACTGACATGGCAGCAATGAGCATTGCTAGAGCTGAGGCTTCTGTCTCTGAGTACCATTTCTGACTACCAGGGATCAGGTCACTGGAGAATATGACTGAGGCCAGGTGGAGGGCAGGTGATGTACGGCACATCTGCCCACACCAGGTGCCGAGAAAATGGTCTATGATTCCCACAATTGTGCCTGCAGGACTTAGGAGTCAACTTGGAGAAGCTCCCTGGGCCAAAGGTGGAAATTTTGAGTTACTACTGATAATGGCAGTGGACTGAAATTCACCAACTATGTTTGCATCCATCACTTCATAATAATCCAGGAGGTCACAGTGACTTTCAGAGGATGACAGAAAACAAAATTACTGTCTGGAAAAGTGGGAAATAGAGCTGTGAACCAGGCACTTACTGTCCTTTCCCTTTACAAGCCATATGATTGCATAACCAAATAGAAGATGAGGGATGTATGGAAGCATTCTAATCAATACATAGAAATGATAGAACTCTACAGAATACCACCACTCTGCCACCTGTAGTGAGTGGCCAGAGGCAGTAACCAGTAGCAGTGTCTAAACCTTCAAGAAGACTAGATAGTGTGTCTCTATGGTCTTCAAAACCACCACTGGACGTTTGTCAAGGGGGTGGAGCCTGAATTTGATCCTGTCTCTGGATTTAACTTCTAACTTGGAGGAATACAGAGTTTGGAGGGACAAGCCAATAAAGATGTACTTACGAGAGACAGAGGGGTTGGTATTGTGTTGTGGCACCTTGGAGCTGCTTCTGGGGTAACTACAGTTTGCTTCCATGACCTTGGGCTGTTTACCTTATAACGACTCTGCTAGCTGTCCATTCATTTCATGTGGTTTTCTGCAGAAGTGTTTTGATTTTCAATAGAAAGAAAAGATGAAGAAAAACAAAACAAAACAGAAAAAGAAGACAAAACAACCAAAAACATGAGGAAAATTTTCCATCACTGTTTAGGACAACAAGACCTCTCGAGGTCATGGTAGATTCACTTTTGGGGGACTTTGGGTTATGTTTCCTCCAATTTATTGTAACCTTTCATGAGCAGGAGGTTTATTTTTAAAAAACAAGTAAACAAAACTGTGATAAGCTTTGTCCCTTGGCCTCTTGGAGTGGTGAGAAAATAGAGTTATGTGTTTTCTCTTGCAAAGGCATTGCTTAATGTTACCTAAAGCATCTTGGTAATGCACTGGGGCAATAAATTTCTGTGAATCAGCGGGACAGCATGACAAGACAAATGATGCTGGGCTTTTATTTACGCTACCTATGAATTCGTATCACCCAGGCGGAATCTTCTAGACATGCTGATGCTTGCAGCGTGGAGGTGGTACCCTGCATACTAAAGATATTGAATAAATGCTAGTCTTATAAAATGAAAGAGAATAAATCAGGCAAAGGAACAAACTCAACTGCTTTATGAGTAAGCAGCTAAACTCAGACTGGATTTACATGCCATTCTTAGCTGTACATAGAGCTGGAAGCTCTTCCATAGCCATGTCCCAGAAGCCAGCTTTCTACGCTAATTTTCAATGCTATCATGGCTCTAAAGAAGTCGATGACTGCTAAACTTATATCTGCAGCCTAGACTTACCTCCCAGGTTCCAGCTACATCTTCCAAAGGCCTGCCAAACAGCTCTCCTTGGATGGCTGATAGGCGTTTCCAACTTACTGTTTCTCAGATCCAATTGCTGACTTACACCTCCACAAAACTTCTCCACCTCCAGCTTTCCCATCTCCTTCAAGAGCTACTTCTTCCTTCATTTGTTTTGATCTCCAGGATTGGCTCAATAAGGGCAGGTGAGATAGCTCTGCAGATTAAGCATCTGCTTACATAAGCGTAAGGACTGGGTTCAATCCCCCATACCACATGCCTCACTAGCCCCTTCCCTGGGCGTGCTGAGCCAGCCACAGAGACCAGGCAAGGTGGTGCACACCTGCAATCCCAGCACTGGGGAGGCTGAAACAGGAGGACCACTATAAGTCTGAGCTGCATAGTGAAATCCTGTACCAAATCATTAAAAAAAATAATAAAAAAGGACTGGCTTGATGACTTTCTGTCCTTCTTATGACACTACCAATCTGTAGGCAAATTCTTTTGATTCTACAAAATCTAGTCAGAATTCTCTGCATGACCAGTACTAACATGGTTCAAGCAACCATCATTTTTATCATTTCAAACACATAAAAAGCTACCAAAACAGTACCTTGAACTCCCGAAGATTCATTACCTGAGTGTGCCAGTATCTTTCCTTTAATTACTTTAGCATCCTTCTCATTTCTATTTCTTCCCTTGTGCACTTGTACAAACACACATTCCTCACACAAATACACACACAGACACGCCATATGTTTCAAACTGGACTTTGATTATTTATAGGGGTAGCTTCTGGATGTTCAGTGTTGGTTTTTTTCCTCCCTTTAGAATTAATATTTGATGGGGGGAATGTTTCAAGAATGTATAACCATACTATTCCTCATTAACTTTTCAGCAACCAATTTGAATTTTCTTCAATGATTTTCTAATTTTTCCATCCTTCTATATTTATTCTGTTAGGAAGTGCTTTTCTTTTTGCCCCATTTATGTATGTATTATGTATTCATTGATGTTGGTAAAACTCATAGGTTCAGTTTCAGTTCCATATGGTTTCAGTTCCATTGCTTTGATTAGAACTTATGGTTTCAGTTTCCATTGCTTTGATTAGAACTTATGGTTTCAGTTTCCATTGCTTTGATTGTATGCCTTGACACTGAGTCCTGCTAGGTTTGGACAGGAATCTTCTTATGTGACTGGTCTGAGGACTTTCGCCATGTCCCCGCCTGCCTCAGACACTTCCTTACTTTCTGTAGGATGAGATGTTCCGGGATCAGTTTCCCTCCTCCTGCCTCTGGCTTTGAACACATCACTTCCCTGAAGACCCCATTTCCTCCAAATAAAGAATGATACTTAGAAAACAGCATACAAACCCTTGTGTGTTTGTCTAAGAACTATCATTTCTAAGCCTTTTTAATGGGAATAATTAGGAAACTATTTTTCACCTGTCATTTGCCTCTAGCATATCAGCCTTTCTTTAAAAATATGAATTTCTACTGATAACTTTAATTCTTATTTAGTACTTTTGGAGCCATTCTAGTGTTCCTCTTCAAAATTTGAAATTATCTTCTCCAAGATGAGAAAAAAACCTGGGTCCCCATTCTCTCTCTCTCTCTCTCTCTCTCTCTCTCTCTCTCTCTCTCTCTCTCACACACACACACACACACTCACAAAATAATCTCAGAATTGCTAACTCATATACCTACAAAAAACAAATTTACTATGTAGAGCTCAATATTTTAATAATTCGTCTGAAGAATAAGATTTATATAGGGTGAAGGTATGCAATCTTGACAACGTAGTTGAATGAGCTGTGATAAATGTGTGTATCACCATCCCAGTCAAGATGTAGAACGATTTTATCATTCTGGAAAGCTCCCAGCAAACCCTTCTTGGCCACTGTCAGCTTCTCCAGCAGCAAACTCTGTGCCACAATCTGTCATCACAGAAGAATTTGCCAGTCCTGGAACACTAGAGAACGGAACCATAGAGCACGGGTCCCGTGTCTGCTTTCGTGTTCGACGCAACGTGTTTGGGATGCGTCTAGGTTGCTTCTAGCTCAAGTCATCTATTTTAGAAAGTTATTGTGTTGGAAGGTGGAGAGTAGTTGCGTGCTTAAATGTATGAAAACCTGCCTCTTCAGTTTGTGTGCGCGTTCGCATTCCACCTGTCACGCCTGAGTGCTGGCTGCTGTCTTTCCCCACCAACATGTATCTTAAGGTACGTTCCTGGCTTCAGCTTAGTGAGCCACGTGACTCGCTGTGGTTTCGCTGAGCTCTCCTCTGACACCAGCTACTGTGGATCACTTTTCCTGTGCCCCTCACCACAGCAGACCTTTGTGAATGTCACTTCAGATGTTTTTCCCATTCTTCTTCTTGTTTTTCTCTAAGATATTTGTGTTTTTCTTGTTAAACTTGTAGCACCTTCTGTGCATTCTCGAGCCAAGTCCTGTGTCAGGCTGGCGCTGCCGCTGTGCTCATTTGGTACTTGTCTTTTTCACGAGGCTGGTTCTTTTTCTTATGATAAGTCTAATTTTAAAGAAGTGTAGTTTATCAGTTTTTTATGTTTAGTGAATGGTGTGGCCTCTCTGAGAAATCTTGGCTTGCTTTAAGGTCAGCTTGCAAACTTGTGTTGCTTTTTCCTTTTTTTTTTTTTTAATGTATTTGGTACAGGGTCTTACTATGCAGCTCGGACTTGCAGGGATCCTCCTATTTTCGGCCTCCCTGACTCTGGGATTACAGGTGTGCACCACCATGCCCGGTCTCTGGTCTCTGTGGCCGGCTCAGCATGCCCACGGGCGGGGCTGGCATAACAAGTGGTGCCGGGCATTGAACGCTGGTCCCTGTGCTTGCCTAAGAAGGTGCTTAGCCCACTGAGCTATCTCACCAGCCCTTACTTTGCTTTTCCCTAGAAGCTTTCTAACTTTAATGCTTTTTATTTTAGGTCTATAATTATCTCCAAATTAATTTTCTGTGTGGTATTAGGTGAGAGCTTTCCCTTGTGCACTTCTTCACCAACCTCAGGTCTTGTTGGCAATGTCACTGCTCAGTAATGCCCTTCTAGAACATTCTTTTTAAAATGGGGGGCTGGGGATGTGGCTCAGTGGAACACCCATGTGCCACAGCATGTGACAGGGGGCCCTGAGTTGGGTCCCCAGCACCACATAAATACATAAATTAATTAGCACACAGTACAGTGCAGTCTCCCAACCCTTCCCTGCCACATGTGCCTTCTGTGTCTTTTCCTTGTCTTCCTTTTCCTCACAACCCTTCGCCTGCCGACGATGTTATCAGCTTACTGTGATTTCATTTATCATCTGCCGACTTGCGCTGTGCAAGAAGGGGCCCACGTCGGGGCGGGAGCTCTTGCACATTTGCCCAGGGCTTCCCTGTGGTGTCAGAACAGCGTCTGCACTGGGGCTTCTCGCGAGACACCTGTGCAGGTCGGACCACACGAACTTGGATCTTTTCTCTTTGCCAGGCAGCTCTACACTCAAGCCACAAGCACAAAGTCTGTGGTGGAGCTGACCTCTCCATTAGGGGTTGGGCAAAAATCGGCCTCCTGAAGCCAGACTGTGAAGTGAGCCTGTGTCTTCTTGTCCCCAAAGTGGACTTTAAAAAAATTCTATTGTTCTAAATTTATGTGGTAATTTAAGTGCAGGGTAGTGCCGTGCATGCAGGGCTTTGGCCAGTTGATGAGAAGCACTCTGAGTGACATTTGCTACGTGGCTCTGGGTTACCTAACACTCCTGAGCCCCCGTATCCTCAGCGCAATAGGACCATAATGGCACTTCCGGGCTTGTTATTTGGGATGAGATAAAGCTGAGAGTGATGGAGCAATCTAGAGGGCGGCAGCGTATTTTTCTCTCCTGTCCGAGCCTGAAGGCTGGTCCTGAGCTGGCGCAGCGCCCCATTCCCCGAGGAGGCGCCCTTTCAAATTGAGATTTTACGCTCAGTAGCTGGCATTCTCGGCACCTGAATCTCCAGGGAAGCTGCTCCTGACCCGGTGACTTTGACTACACTCCAACCAACAGCGAGGTGAAGAGAAGCAGAGGAAAGAAGGGTCTCGAGTCCACCACACAATATTTATCCCAACAAGAGGAACGCGGACAAAAAAGGCTTCACACGTGGCGGCCAGGAAAGGTAAAGTTGATGTGTTTATTTGCTTTTTTTTTTTTTTTTTGGCGGAACCAGGGATTGAACTCAGGCCCTTGCACTTGCCAGGGAAGCGCTTATTCCACTGAGCCATCTCCCTGGCCCCCTGATGTGTTTATTTGCATGACTCTCAGCCAGCTGATGACTTCATTGCCTTGGAAGAAAGGGAAGAAGGACAATCTGGCGATAAGCAGGAACCTTCTCTTAGGGTTTCCTGTGAGGATTAAATGTCTACGAAGCTTACAATATCTTGACATAACTTAAACTATTACTGCTCTTCCTCTCTGCATTAAATCACTTCCTGGTCTTTTTCTCTCAGGAAAACAAATTAGCATTCTTTAGTGCTGTTCTTCTAGTCCCTGTTTCCTGCGTGTTTCTGCTGTTCTTACCTAAATTGTCTTCTCCAGCTCTTCCAGTAGAGATGAGATTTGATCCTGCCAACCTAGCTGGGGCTCTTACTGAAGGTGCCAGCACTCATCTCCAGCCTGGGGCAGGCCAGTCAGAACAGGGTCCCTCGCCCAACACCATCTTGGGCACTAGCTTTCAAATGGTGCCCTTTAATCCACCTGGTAAGGGGTACTAAGGCAGATACACAGTGTTTTATTTGCATTTGTTGTTATATGTTTGATTCTTTTCTCAGCAATGTGTATAAAGTGAGATTCTAGGTTGTCACTAAAAGGCCCTAAAAAATTGATGTATTTATTTTACGTAGAGAAATTCTTTTTTAAATAAAATCTTATGAATACAGTTGAAATAGATTCAAGCACAACAGTGCTGTGTGCATGTGTGTGTGTGCACATGCACACGCGTGTGTTAGGTTGGGAGCTCTTTGCCAGTGAATGGTCCAAATAGCACTTCTTCCTAAGCATCAGCAGCAGCATATGAGTGCTGTTGATCATGAGCAAGACTGGTGGCCACTTCAGTAGCTCCAGCGACAGGCTGAGGTCTGGTTGCCTAGCAACTCCACCTCAACCAGGACAAGCTCTGCTATGATTTCCCAAAAATCCACCGCTAAGAGAAGCAGAGTTAATGATTAAAGTTAGGAAACCAATCCACGGATCATAAATAAAACGTAAATGAACAAACTGCCACCAGACCCTCAGCACGCTGGGAGCCCCAAGGGCAGAGGGGGCAGAAGAGTCCAGGAGAGAAAGGCCAGCAGCAGCCTTCCAGATGACAGACAAATGGATGCGACTTCTAGCCCTCCCTTCCTCTGCCCTACTCCCGCAGTGCCGCCTACTCCGTGTCCTGTATCTTACTATTGTCCTCTTCTTTTCTCCCTTCCCCCCTTTCCTTTCAGTCCCTTTTTAAAGAATGGTTTTTGCCACATTTTATAAAAAATCCTATCACTCCTTTTCCTGCTGCTTGAGTTCATCTTGCCTCTGTGTCGGACACAGCGGTTCCCAGTGGGGCAGATGCTGGGACAGCTCGGGCTGTCCCAGCCCGGTGGAGCAGTGCTACTGAGGTTGTGTGGGTGGAGACCGGGATCCTCTGTGTAGCCCCTGGGGACTCCTTCCTGGTACAGGTCAGGCCTCTACCACCGAAAGCTTTGTGACCCTACATGTGGATCATGCCAAGGTTGGGAAACCTTGTTCTACCACGTATGTTCTAAACAAGGCCAGTACCATAAGTGTCAAAATGGTATATGGGTTAATCTTACCTGACAAAAACATATTCCTTATTTTTTATTTCCTGGGGAGTGGGGTGGGGTTAGAAAAACAAGTGCCTAAGAAGGATCTTTATAAAAGCAATGGTGAAAAGAGGGTGAGGAACCCTGGTGGAATGTGAGAGACCTTTCAAAATAAGGAGTTTAGTTCTCTCAAGTTCTTGTAAAGCACACAGTTGCAATTCAAGGAAACTTTGCCCCTCCAGAAACTTTGTATAACAACCCCCCCCAGATTTAAATGTGAGTGTCAAATAGTGACCCTAATTTCCTGGGGAGAAGAGGAGCCAGGCCACCTGGTCGGGTCTTTCTTTGGGAAAAACGTGCATTCCTTAAAGTTCCCCAGATTGCTTTTGGGAAGTCTGGGGCTACTAGCTTACTCACGATACCCAGTGACTTGGAAGAATTCATGTTCCTTAGATGATGAGTTTCATGGTTTTATCCCAAAGGACCTAATTCACTTGGAGGTGAACATGTTGGAAACAAAGGCAATATTTTGAGAGCATCCCATTGCCACCACTGAAAAGTTCTTCTCTTAGCATGTTTCTTTTCATTCCAGTCTTAAAAAGGCTTGAAATCTCCAAAGGTGAAAAGTAAATGTCTCTTTCTGAGATACTTCATTCTGCCTTGAATATTGAAAAGTTATGCTATAGAGTGACTTGAACCTCCCCACACACAACCCCAAAACCTAAGTCAATAACTTCTGTTCTAACCACCTAACATTTTTGTTAGTAGTACAAATTTTAATCAACCCTGGATGGAATTCCTTGAGATATTAAACTTTTATGAAGAGAACATGGAAGATGGAAAGAATGTGTAAAATTTGGCACTTTTTAAATTTGATTTTTTTTTTTTTTTGTTCCTCCAATGCCTTCAGGGCACTTTTGGCCAGCGGGAGAGGTGTGAGGTTCGAACTCCAGCAACCTGAGGCTGACAGCTTTGTGGAAGCAGCCGCTTAAAGGCCTGAGCTAGGGCCAGGCCCCCTGATATTCTTTCTTTAAGCCTATTTGGTTTTACCAGGCTCTCTTACCCCAGGTTTAAGAATAATCCTGAGGTGGCCTCCTTAGGAGAAAAATTCAAGACTTCAAGGGTGGAGTCCATAGTCATGCTGGCCTCCGATCAGTAAGAAATCTAAGCTTCTCTTAAAACCAGAAAATACTCTCACAACCTTGAGGACAGGGTGTGGGGCCTTGTTGGTCAGAGTAATTAAGGGAAGGTCAGTCCAGGAATGTGGCTGCCTAGCTCCCCACAGCTGTGGAAGACTCTGGGAAGAAAGGCCCGCACTTCCTGTCCCTGTGGGTTGTTCCTTGGGGACTTCCTGTCACAGTCATGTCGAGATTCCAATAACTTCCCCTCCCCCTTAACGTTTCCTCCTATTACTTTCCATGGTCTTTCAACAAAGAATAAGGGCGGGGTGAGCTCACTGAAATTCATGCCAAAAAGATATTTTACCACACAACTAAATGAATTCACATATCTCAGAATATTTTATTATGTAATGCTAGTTATAGCTTAAAAACTAAAATGAGTTACAAATAAAAAAGAGAGAAAGGCTTTTACAAAAGCTAAAATATAACTCTCATTGGATTCAGTTTCAGAAATAGAACCCCTAGATGTAGCGCTACGGGTATGGCTGAAGTTGCTGTGACAATGTACAGTGACACCATTGGGGTTTGCATGCAAAGGAGAATTTTCATTCTCAGTCTTTTCTCATGTCCCAGCAGAGGAAATTATCCTGATGCTGTGAAAGTTGGTTCTCTATGGCCTTTGAGACCATTTAATGGAGTTTGTTTTCTAATTTTAGTGTCACAAATGTCAACATTTATTTATTAGGACATGGAACATATGTTGTCTTTATTATACAAACAAATGGTCTAAGGACCTGGAGTGACAACTGCATGAGCCAATAGCAGGAGCCCCAAGGACACATGCCTTAAATGTATGTGCACTTTTCAATTGCCAATACTTTTTTCACATACATTATCTCATTTCATTTTCTCACCATTCCATAAAGTAGGCCTAACAAACACAAGGATGATAGGGATCTCATTCACAGCTCACGGAGGACTAGAGTTTGTCTATAATTTACATTATGGTTATCTTTTCATTTATCACTTCATTATCGTGAATATTATGGATTTTTATTTCAGTCCTGGGAACTGAAACCAGGCCTTTCATTATGAGCTACAACCTCAACCCCTTTTAAAAATTATTATTTATTTTAAGAGGGACCTTGCTAAGTTGCTTAGGGTAGACTCAAACTCACCACTCTCCTGCCTCAGCTTGCCAGAGTTCTGGGTTTATGGATGTATGCCACCATACATAGCTTCATTTACATTAAGTTCCAACCCTGGGTTACTGGGACTAGTTGAATTTTGGGGATCTACCCAAAAGGCACTACACATTGCTGGCATCACTGGACACGCTCACGTCACCCTTTCCTCTAGGTACCGGACTTGGGGCCCAGTGCTCACGATGGACCTCGCCCACACTGCACCCAGCTTCTGGCCATGCTCTTCTGTGCAGGACAGGACAAGGACAGCTGCACACAGTCAGCCTAACAACTGAGGGCTCTCCTCAGCTTCTTCCTCATCCTGCCAGCACCTCTGCTAGACACTTGGATGCAGGAGCCTAAGGCCTCAGGAAGGAATGATGCGAGAACAGGGGCCCTTGGGACTGCCCACCATGTTGCCATGGTGATGTCCAACATTCTTGTATGTCTATCTCCCATGTGAAGGACAGGAGACTCCCATCCAGTCTCAGGAATGAGATGAGAAGAGAGTTGGAACTGGTGGCCTCCTGGACGCCACAGAACAGGGCTGATGTCCTCCTTGAATAGGAAAAGAATGCAAGATAGAGAAAGGCATCCAACCACAATGCCTAGAAAAGCTAGAGGGAAGAGAAACCTGAGGGCAGATTACAGGGGTGAAGGACCAGCGGAAGAAGGCCAACCGACCTTGCCTGTGTTTTGGCTGGACCAACAGGTCATTGTGCTGAGGGGTGACAATGACAGCCTTCATGTTTGAGCTCTCACAGATCTTCTCTCAGGAGCAATGGCCCCCAGCCCTTCTGTGATGGTTTTCTGACAGCGCCAGGCAGCAAGACTCTCAGCAAGGCCCAAACCAGCTAGTCAAGCTGGCCGCACTGCCTGCCCGTCTCACTGCGCTTCTCCCGTGCGCCGAGACTCCTGGAGGCCTGGCCTTCGAGGAAGAGCTTTTCAGCGTGTTCCTTCTCTAATAAAAACCAACACTCTGGAATACTTACCAGCTAGGGGAGGAGTGGTGCTGGTGGGTGGGCAGGAGAAAGACATCTCCAGAGGAAAAACGTCCTCTGTGGTGAGGCCTAAAGGCTGACAGCAGTCAACTGTAAAAAAAAAAGCGCGTGAAGCAGTCCAAGGGGCTGGCACACTTCAGACCTGCCAGCGAGACTGTGGGCTGGTGGGTGGGACTGAGAAGAGTTTGGGGCTGCTGAGGCAAAAAGTGAAAGGGTGTGGGATGAGGGCTTGGGATGGGGCCAAAGACGCAGGAAAGTAAGGCAGAGAGGTGAGCCCAGGTCACCCAGCTATCTGTCATGAAGGGGCCCAAGTCAGTGGCCCTGTGAGACAGACAATTATTTTTCTCATGGTGCAAGAAGTGGGCAGAGAGCTGGTGAGATAGCTCAGCAGACTACACACCTCGGTAGGCAAGCTCAGGGCTCAGGGTTTGATCCCGGGTGTGCTGAGCTGGCAACTGAGACGGGCATGGTCGTACGCACCTGTAATCCCAGCGCTGGGAAGGCTGAAAACAGGAGGACCACTCTGAGTCTGAGTTGTGTAGTGAGACCCTGCACCAAATACATTAAAAAATAAAAAAGAAGAAGTGAGTGGATACTTGCTAGCACTGCTTGGGCGGTTTAAGGTCCTCAAGGCTGCGATCACATTGAGTCTCCTCGTCCTGGTTTCGCAGGTCCACTTAGCGCTTCCACTTTTCGTACGTGAAGGGACTGGCAGAAAGAGAAGGATGGAGCGTACTTGCTGAGTTGGACTTTCCAAAGCTTTCCTGGAAATGCTACTCCAGAACTTCAACTTAGGGCTGTTGCGCAGAGGACTGCTGTCCCCCCGGAAGTGCATGGTAATCTAGGAACTCACCGTTTTGGTTCCTCCCCCAGCCAGTTGCTGTGGCCAATTCACAGACTGATCAAATCTAGGCCCTCGTCTTTCCAGAAGCACAGCAGGGATTTCTGGTATAATTTCATCCCACCAGGCCCTTGCTCAATAGATCTCAAAGACGATCTTTCCCAGGATGAAAGCCTGCATGCTCTCCTCCAGTGCTTCTCTGATTAAATCCAACAAACATGTGCCAAGTTCCACCAACACACAAGCCGACAGAACCACCAACAGCTCTGTTTCTCGGGCCCCATGCTCCAGAAAGATTGGCCTGGGCTAGGCTCTCCCAGTGGTGATTTCCATCCTATGCCTGTCCCCATTAGTCCTCATCTATCCTACGCCTTCTACCTTCTTGCTTGAGTGACAACTTCTCCTGGCTATTGTCCTGCACATTAACTTAGAAGGTTCTGTCATCTTTTTATGAGTAACTCATGATGCTCATTGTCCAGCAGGCCTCAGCTAGCAGCTAGAAAGACTTCCTCACTACTACTCATTCTTTTTTTTTTTTTTTGTATTGTAGGGAAGGATCTACAGGGTGTTCAGGGTCTCACTACTAGATTGAACTCATAGTGATTCTCCTGTTGACAGCCTCCCAAGCGCTGGGATTACAGGTGCGTGCCACCACACCCAGTCTCATTCACAGTCTCAGCATGCCCTGGGGGTGAGGCCAGCATGGCAGGCCTGGGGTATCGAGTCCCCAGCCCCTGAGCCTGCTTGCAGGCACTTAATCCACTGAGCTATTTGGCCGGCCCTCTACTCATTTTGATAACATCATTAAGTTGTTGTTCTAAGCTTCCGTGTAAGCATGTTCTATCCCATTTTTATATCTTCTCCATAGAGACTTCAGATTGTTTTATTGCCAAGAAAAAAATGAATGAAAGATTATAGTATAACTACTTTTAAAAGGTTCATTTGCAATTTTAAGATCATTAAGCAGATACCCTGGGTTAAACTTGTCGCTTGTCCTCCCATGTGGGAGGTTTTCGCTGAATTTCAACATCCAAATAGCACATTGAGGCGAAGAACTTTAGTTTGCTCCATGCCCTTTTAAACGTTTGCTGTAGCCCCTTCCTTCTGTAGATGGAGAGACTGGCCTTGCAGAGCTTTAACTGTATACAGCTCAGTGCCCTGACTCATAACTTGGGAGACTCAGCAGACTAGTATTGGTTGAATCAAGCAGAACACACTTGTGGAACTGCCTATTAAAAGAGAAGAAATTTAAAATTCTACAGGTAGCATTTAATTCTGATGCAAGCCAATGGATGTCTTCAGAAAAAATAACAGTTGGTTGCCAAGGGGCATTACACCTTTGCAGTAGTCAGATTGTCCAGGAAAATTCAACTCATGAAACTCTAGAAAGTTAATTTCGAATACAGAGAAAATTCACAATAGACTTCTCTTGCGTAAGGGATCAACTTAACTTAATGGCATAATTCTCAACCTACATACAGGCTTTCAGTACAGATGGGGAGGACGTCAAAGCCTGTGATTGGGTTGGGCCTAGGAATGCATAAGAAAGGACAAGATAAACCTGAGAGGTCTGATTCTTCAATGTGGCATTAAAGAGAAGTTAAAATTCTCTCCCATTTCTGCTGATATTGAAGAGATACAGACCTGGAAGGACAGAAGCATCTCTCTCGTGAATCATGCCTGGAATATTTTTCCAAAGTAGAGCATATTTTGCTTTTATGCTTCAAATGATTTTGTTCTATAAAACTAGCCCACACATTCAAAATTAATGTCAAAGCCTTTCACAGAGTGAATTAATCTTTGCATCTTTCTGGAACTGGGTCAAGACTCACCTTGGGGCTCTGTACATACTTTGCCTCTGGGTAGCACCCTGAAGCCCAAAGTTGCTCAGGCCCTGTTCCTTGCTTAACATGGGGACAGCAGCAGGAAGCCTCTTCCCTGGGGTCAGCCATCACCTTCACGCTGCTTGCCGATGGCGTGACTCTTGACTTCTGGCTGTCTACCGCCCCTGGAATCACTTAACCTTCTGCTCCAGCTAAATCCATTCAAATCCCTCTTTCTTTTATAGACCACAGAGGCATTTCTGGTTTAAGCTGGGCTCCTGGTCAGAACCTGGCCTGGGTCTCTCCTCCCTGATCCCACGCATGCCCTAGTGTGACACTTGCTTACCAGAGCCTTCCTCTGTCCACATTCTCCTTTCCAGTGTTTTGGAACACGTTATGGTTAAAAACAGTCATAGGATCATTCGTAGTCTGTGCGATCCGGACCAGAACATGGCAAATTAAAAAGTTAATTGAAACATGGAGACACTGCAATGATATCTACACATCTAAGCATGAGCTGAAAACATGTTAACATGCTTTTTTTAACCTGTCTTTTGAGGAAACGCCAAGGTCTCTCCTGGTGGGAGATCTAAGTGTTTATAGTGTTTGTTCCCTTTCTAGCCTTGGTTTCAAATTCTTCTGGTGGAGGAAGAATTTGTAGATGCTTTCAAATCTAAACTTTTATGATGCTTTCAATCTTTTAAATTTTTCTTCCCCATACTTAAACTGATCGCATCTTTATTCAGCAGAACACTTTGCTTTTATCCAGGCTTTGCAAAGCGTTTGTTTTCATGGGCACAGCTCACTTTACACATCAACATGTCACTGCTTTACACAACAGGCATTGCAGTACATGACTCTAGGGAAGAGCAAGATTGGAAACAGGTTGGGAACAAACGTGATGGATTCGGCTCCACGCATAACTCAGCTGTAGAAGCAGAGATCAGAAGCAACCGCATACCCCAGAAACATGGAGTCAGGGTTTAGAGTCCCTGGAGCCTCATCTGGGAGGTTCTGAAGACAGAATGGAGAGCACTGGTTGGGGAGGCATCGGAATCTGTGGGTGGCCTCTGCCCATCAGTGGGAGAGAGCCGTCATGACAAACTCTTTAGAGACCGAGTGCTCAAACTGTGTTTCAAAGCCTGGTTGTTTATCTTGAAGTACCAACCCTGCAATTAAACATGAATATCTGACACAGCTTTTGGGTTCATGGGCCAACAGAGGGGCCTCTGCGAGCTGGCTGTGGCACATGTGTGGCACGTATGCCATGGGTTTGCCACCACTGGTGTACTGCATCTCCCAACTCGGGCAGCCAAGAGTGAGAACTCTCTCTTTCAATTCTATATGGCAATACAGGGGAAGAGCCTGATTGAGTCATGGGTCTACCACAAGATGAATTAATGTTGCCAGCGACATCAGATACTATACATCTAATACATGGCTGTATATCTCCTTTACTAATCTAACTGTGAACTCTATCTTGAATTCTAGAAAAATTCCCATTCTGAATCCTCATTTGCGTGATACTAGACACATCAACTCAACACAGTTCTGTTGTAATCCTTCTTTTGAAATTGTGACTCTGACCCAATGTGATTGATACCTTAGAGGATAATTTGGGCCCTGAACTCATCACACCTTTACCTTTGAGCAACTTTCCCTGTAGGAAACACCAAGTGAACAGGGAACCTAGACGTCCGCGGAATCCCTGCATGCACATAGAGTCTACCGCTCCCTTCCTCACACTCAGTGCAATTGGACCATGCAATCTGGTGATTGTAGACCTCTCCTAAAGGCCATCTTCTCTAGTTCAAAGAGTTTCTGGAGGCTGAGGCAATATCTCGGCTGCCTGAGCACCTGCCTGGCAAGCGCAAGGACCTGGGCTCAATCCCTGATACTACGTGCCGTGCCACAGCACTGACCAACAAAACCAGGTATGGTGGTGCATGCCTGTAATCCTAGCACTGGGGAGATTGAAACAGGAAGATCACTATACCTGAGCTGCATAGTGGGACGCTGTACTGAACAAACAAACAAACAAACAAATAAATAAATAGAACTTTTGGCCCTTTATTTTTTGTTACCCATGTGATGTGTGTTTCAGGACCTTAACTACACAGACCTTCTCTTGTGTGGACTGTAAGTCTGCTTTGAGATGTAAATCTGGGCTGTAGGGTGCAGAATGAATGCAAGGTTTTAGACATGGCCCAGCAGAGAGGTGCTTTGAGGCATCCCCCCCCCCCTTCACACAAGTCTTGTGTTCAGCTGGTCCAGCCCAAAACTTGTTGAACTGTTTTCCGGGACCAATATTGATTCAAGCCTTTCTCATGTGAAGGTCTAATTAATTCAGCTTTGTATCATGAGTTGCGAGTTTATAAAATTGATTGACTCTAAATGCAGACCTTGGCATTCTTTCATGTTAACTTTACCTTAGTATTCCTCAGAGCATCCAGCATGGTTAGCTGATAAATATTTGTCAGATTAAGCCAGTTTTCATTTTGCTTTAGGCTTAACACGACTTAACCCAAAGCCTTTGTCTTAGCCTTGTGCTTTCTGTCAACCAGACAAATATCCTGGGCCTGATCCCGAAATACCTGGGAGTGTGCTAACCCGTGTTTCCCGCACCTTTCTTCATTAATGAGTAAAATACGCCCAGCAAATATCAGTGTTAGCCATGTGAAGAGCACATCACAATCCAAAAGCAAAACCAGGGGCTTGAAGGTGTAGAGGGAAAAACCATGAAACATATGTTCATCAAAAGAACATGTTTTCATGTGAAGATTGAGGGGTGCAGTCCTATATGGAGTCAGAGATACGATGTTCCTGGAGCACCACGTCAGAATCGGACCCAGGGCTGTACAGACAAGAAGTATAGAATTGAACCTCAGATTTCTAGGGGCACCATCTTGCTTTTTGTAAAGAATTTTCAGACGTGTTTCAAATGGAATTGCTCAAGGCTATTGCCATGAACACACAGAGAAAGGCCTTTGGATGACACTGGCAGCAGGGTGGAAAGCTCTAGGGCCAGGTGGCATGGTGGCTTTGTTGTGTGGATTGTCTTGTCACCCAGGAGCCATACAGGAGCTGCTCCACTGGTGCCAGGGACCTCCCCTTCACACACGGAGGAGGCTGAGGAGTGGCGGCCAGAGAGAGAAAAGGGGCCATAGTGAGTGTATTTTCCAGCAATTTCATTTCTTACTTCTGTGCTTCAAAACCTGCAGGAGTGACTGCATGTAAATAGAGTTCTCTCATGGTCATCTCACCACTGACTCTGCAGATTTAATCCACAACAAAAAAGGGACGCAATGCCCTGGGTGCAGAGGGGAGACCTTCAGCAACAGAACACCCTGGCTACGACCACACCACAGTCGGATGGTGAAAGGTCTTTCTCATTTGTTTATTACTATATTTATTTATTTTCTGGAAGGGAAGCTAAGGCAGGGGCCTGATGCTTCGCTAATCATTTTCTTTCCTTTTCTCTCTCCCTCAGGAAGGAAGCCATTCAGGCGACAAGGAGGCTCTTATCTCCCACCAGAAAGTCTGGCCTGGAAATGAGAGTCAGAGGTGCAGCCCAGAAAGGCTGTTTCCTTAATCGAGTGGCTTGCCTTTGAAGTCCTGTCTCCCCGCAGAGCCTGGCGCTGGCTGGGTCCCCCAGCCAACGTCACCCGTATGTAATCTCTCGCACACCAGAAGCAGATGTTCCATGGCATGGAGCGCCTTTGAAAGGCCTTTAATAGGATTTCTCAGCCTTCCATATGCTGGGCAGGCAGAGGGAGGGACCATTTTCAGAAAAACCACTGATCAAAGATTTCAAGATTATAGCACTCTGCTCCTCCATCAGGGTCTTGCAGATGTGGGGGTGGGGGGGCAGCAGGGAAGGGGGGTTCTCAGCTCCCTAAGGGGCCTTCACATCTCCTTCCACTGCAAAGCCCCTCCCCTAGGGCTTCACAATTCTTCTCTGGTTCCTCCAACTCATGACCATCCACATTCCTTGTTTTTCTGGGTCTATTTGGGCTTGATTGAGACAAGGAAGTTGTTAGCAGCTCTGGGAGAAGGTCTGGTCTACAAGGCAGTGAAAACTCCCCTGGGAGCTGATCTGGGGGAGGTAGCTATGTGAAAACTGACTGAGGGGCAGGGCATGCAGGGGTGCTGCGCCCGCTGGGCAAGTGCGAGGTCCTGAGTTTGATTTCAATACCCACAAGTAACAAAAAAACCAAAAAAACAACAACTGAGTTCAGTTGCAGTGCAGTTAAGCTCTAGGCCAAGGGTGGCATCAAATGTAAAAATCAGATTGTCATGAGCTTCAAATGTTGTAAATGTGGAGATTACCCAGAACAAACATTATGAAGAGTGAAGAAACACTTACGTTAGACTCAGGGCAAACCTAAGGACGCCATGTGCCAGTGTCTTTGTGGGCCAAGTGCACGCTGGCTGGGATGGAGGCTACCTAAGTTAGAGCTTCACATAGGCACATGCTCCTCAAACAGTAACCGAGCACCAGCCACATGAGGCAAAATGCTGCGCAGTCACCAGTGTACTGTCTTTGAATGTCTCTTCCATTTTCTCTCCCCAAATGGGCTGGTCGTGGTGTGGCCTTGAAGTCCTTTGAAACTCCTCTGGTTCTGAGGAGTGGCTGGTAGGATCACGAGTGAAGGCCAGCCTAGATATTTAACTTAAATGAGGTGTACTTCTGTCTTTCAGAGTTTGTCATAGAATTTTGAGGCCTGTGGGCCAGGGAAATGTTAGCTGTGGCTGAACTTCCCAGGGAGTAAAACAGGAAAGCCTACCACCAGCCAGCGCTCTGTCAGCTGTGGCAGCCCAGGGTGCCTCAGGGAAGTCACCTGTGTCATGACTTGGATGTGGCTGAAGTGTCCCCCAAAGGTACTGACATTCAAAGTATGGTCCCCAGTATTAAAAGCTAGAGGGGCCTTTAAGAGATAGGGCTTCCTGGGGTCCAGGAAGTCATGAGGGTGTGCCCTAGGAAGGGATGAAGGTGCATGCTGGGGCTCTCAGTCTCAGGTGGGTCTTTGTCTCACCCTTCTTGTCTCATTTTTGCATGTGTTCTTATGTTTCTGACACTTTCTGTCACGAGATCGTCAGAAGAGCTGACCCCTGGAGCCTCAGAACTGAATAAACCTCTTCTTTCTAAAGCACTCACCCCAGGCATTTCATTACAGTAATGGAAAACTGACCGCACGTCACTTCCATTACCAGACTACCCTCCTGCGCTGTCCTACCCAGCCTCCCAGCCCTCCCTTCCCACTTTCTACTCCAGCTTCGCCTTGCCTGCCTGCCCTTTCTTGCCTTCACTGTCTTTGTCTTTGACATATTGTCTCCCACACTCACCAAAACCCCTAAACCAGGACAAAACAACCGTGTGAATCTTTTTCTTCCACTCTTGCTGCTGAGCTTTACAAAGAAGTCTCCCTGCTCAGATTGCATCACCACGTCTACAGATTCCAACATCCACAGGACACACCAGTGTGAGCCCCTAGTTCAGGTCGCAATGAGGGCGTGCCCCATGGCCCTTTCCCACCTCCTCTCCAGTCTCAGCAGATGACCTGGTCTGTCTGCTCATTGAGAAAACAGAGGTCTGTCAACCTGCGGCTCAGCTGCCGAGGCTGTGACCGAACCATCCTTGCCTCCTCATTGAGACCCAAGTAGAGCAAGCTGCGCTCTTCGGCTGTGTTGAGGCTCTCAAGGCCACTTCTGCAGCTTGAATGTACCTGTCCTTATCCCCAGGCTCCTGTCTGCATCTAGCCTTTCCTGGCTTCCTATGGGTTGAGCCATCTGCTCCTCTGCACACACAGCACACTTTGGCCTCCACGTTCCCTCCCTTCCTGCTCCTTCCGCTCTCGACTTCCCTTCCTGACTGATTCCTGAGAACTCAGTCATATCCCTTACACCCTGTGCTCTGTCCTGAGCTCCAGGGCCATCCTGCACCCACTCCTGGATCTACCTGCTCTGGGGAGGAGCAGCTCTGTCCCAGCTCCAGTTCATGAGATCTCCGACACCCCTCCCGTTCGCTTTCCTGGCAGCATCACATAGTGGTTCTCTCACCTTGCCAAGCCCTCCTCAGCTTCCCTCATGGGTGACTCTCACCCACCCCACCCACCACTTCTGTAGGAACCCTCTGGTCAAGCTCTGACCTCGCCTTTCTTCTCACTACATGTTCTGCCTGGCGGCCGTATTCTCACCCATGCCATTAACTTTGCTCCTGTATTAGCTCAGATCACTGTCCAGGGCTCTTATACACACACACACACACACATACACACACACACACACACACACACACACACACACACACACCTCCACCTCTGGTTACACAAATGTTTCACAGGCAGATCAAAATTGTGACCTTTTAAGTCTTCCTTATATCCTCTGAGCGATACTATCCCAGTTACTCTTCCCTCGTTGCTGGGACAAACACCTGACACCCAAAATAAAGGAAGGAAAGCTTTCTTTAGCTCATAGTTATTGGAGGTTTCAGTCTGTACTCAGCTGGCTCCAAGGCAGAGAGTGGCACATGGCAGAGAGCAGCCTTTCATGGCAGCAGCAAAGAGCAGAAAGCAAAATGGAGAAGAAGCAGCAACAATGGTTAGAGAGGGCAAGTCTCTCCTCCTTATCTGCCCCAGGCTGAGTGTAGCACTCACACCTATAATCCCAGCGATACTCAGACCCATAATCCCAACTTTGAATTATGAATGAATCACACACTGTAGAACCACACCCCAAGGACTGTATGAGGCTTTAGGGGGACAAATACACACAAATCATAATAGATACTCACCCTCCTTTTCCAAATTGAATAAGTCAGCAAAGCTAGTTGATTCCATCTCAAAATCATCTCTGAATCCTTCTTCAGATCCCTGTTCCTGCTGTAATTTGGATCTGGAAATCTCAGGTGTAAATGGCTCTATTCCTAAAGGGGTGCTAAGGGGCAAGGATGGAGGCTGAAGAGGTGGAGCCCCACAAGAGGTCATCAGGTGGCCATGTGGGTGCCCTGCAGAGAACAGGGACCCCTGCTCCTGTTCATGCCCTTTTGCTCCTGGCCAAAATGAAAAGTCGAAAAAGGGCTACAGATGTAGTTCAGAGTGAAGGCCTGGGAGTGAATCCTCAGTATTTTCAAAAAAAGACTGTTTTCTGTAACATTGTGATCTTAACTTCCCCTTGGCTACAGCTACATTCATGGGCTAAGTGACACCCATGATCCAAGCTGATTCATTCTCCTAAGATTAAAAAAAAGGGCTCAGCACTCTGAGAGGCTGAAGCAGGAGGGTCACAATTTCAAGCCCAGCTTGAGCAATTTAATAACTTAGCAATACCCTGTTTAAAAAAAAAAAAAAAAAAAAAAAATGAGATGGGGATGTAGCTCAACTAAAAGGAAGGGCCATGGGTTCATTTTCCAGTAACACACACACACACACACACACACACACACACAAAGAAATTTACAAGAAGAGCTCAGAAAATTCCAGGCAGTCATATTGGCAATTAAAAAAAATGAGTAATTAGTATTTTTAGGTGATTTTTATTTTATTCTTTGTATTTTCAGCACTGTAAATAAGTAAATATATACATATACACATAATAGCATCAATTTTTTTTTTACAAGAAGAAAATTTTGTCGACTATGAAATACCAACTCCAAGACTTGGTTCCTATATTTCAAATCAATTCTCACTTGATTGATTACTTTGTTAAATACAAAGACTGCACGGACCATAAACAATTGCACTTACTGAAGTTGTGAAAACATGCTTTAGAGTGTGGAAATTGAGAAATTCATTCTGTTAAACTGTGTGTGTGTGTGTGTGTGTGTGTGTGTGTGTGTATCTTTCCCTCTTAGTGAACTTCCTGCTTCCTGTTAAATCTTTGAATAGTTAGAAAGTCTGGGCTTTGAAGCCACATAAATGCAGATTATCCTTGCTTTACCACCAACAAGATGCGTGTGGGCAAGTTATGGACTCTCTTTGTGTCTCAGCTTTTTCCTGTCTAAAGTAGGGTGGTAATATGTCACCTTTCACAGGGTGCAACTGAGTGTAAGTGGCATTGTGTGTGTGAAGGATAGGACAGGGTACGTGTGAAGACAGTGTCACTACAGCAGCTGTGTTCCACTCACTGACCCCGTATGAGTGGACTGCTGCTCGGTGGTACATGGGTGGCAACTTCCCCCAGGCCACTCGCCCTTGGCTGTCAGCGTCCTCAGTGTCAGAACTGGCACCCCCAGGCCTAGCTCTGTAAACTGCCCTACCTCAAAGAGCCAGGTAGATTTGAACTTTGAGGAAGTGGCTGGTGTCTAGAACTCACAGACCAACATGCTGAGGAGAGACAAGGCTTTCAGGTGTGACCCTGCGTTGTGGTTTAGATGCAGAATGTTCTCCAGAAGTCTCAGGTGTTCAGAGGTGGGGCTTTTAAAAACTGCTTGGCTCACGGGGGCTGCAGTCAGGAGTGAATTGGTCTGCTTTTGAATTCACATGTGGACTTGCTCTCTCTGGAGGAGCGGACTGGTTGGGGGAGGGTGGCCAGGGATGTGACTGGAAGGGCATCTCCTTCCCAGGCTCTTCTCTTCTTCCTTTGCTTCCAGGCTGCCCAAGGTTGAGCAGTTCTCCTCCACCATGTCCTTCAGCCCTGACATTTCTGCCTTTGAGCCAGCAAACCATGGAGGTGGTCCCCTGAAACTTGAGCCAAATGGAGTTTCTCCTTTTTAAACAGGCAAGCTGAGCAGCACACCCTACGTCCCGATAGGTCCCTTCACCCTCAGGGCCACTCCCCAGCCCTTCTACCCCTTCCCTGCTCTTCAGTCGTGGTGCCACTCGTCCTCCAGACCCACCATGAACGTTTCTGCCTCAGGGCGCTTGCTCTGGTGTTTTTCCCTTGCCTGAAAAGCCCATCCTCCATAGTGTTACCTACCTGGCTCTTTGCCCTCAAATAGTCTCTGTTCGCATATCAGGAAACTTTCCCTGAACACTATCAAAATTATCCTCTAGGGCTGGTGAGATAGCTCAGTGGACTAAGTGCCTGCTTAGGCAAGCTCAGGGACTGGGCTTTGATTCCTGGCATCACGTGAAGTGCTGGCCCCACTTCCAGGTGCACCGAGCTGGCCACTGAGACCGGGAGTGGTGGCGCGCACCTGCAATCCCAGCACTGGGTAGGCTGAAAGAAGAAAGATCACTATGAGTCCAAGCTGCATAGTGAGACCCTGTACCAAATACACAAAAATAAATAAATACATAAATAACAAAATTATCTTTTTTCATATCATCTCTGTCACTGGTTTTATGTTCTACATGTCACCTATTCCACACTCAAGGCCATGGGTTCAGTCCCTACACTGAAAACTAAATAAATAAGTAAAGTAAAATAATGTTACTTGTTACTCTTTATCTAGGAATTTGCTTGTGCCTAGTACAATCCCTAAAACATCATGGTCATTCAACAAATATTATTTGGGTACTTAAAGAAAATTGCAGAAAGACTACCAAAAATGTGGAAGGAAGACAAGCAATTAGAAAAAAACACACGAATGGACTAGGAAGGCTTGAGAGAAATGATGGGTTTGGGCTGGAAAAATCAGAAGGATAATCTGATTAGGAAGTATCACGGGAAAAGGCGTGCATATCAGAGTGACAAGGCAAGTGGAAGGGACAGCGTGGAGAGTGCATTGCCTCTAGCAGAACTGCTCTTCTGAAGCAGAAAAGGGATTGGTGGTTGAGGAGACAGTTTCAGCAGCCGGCTCAAGCCTGCCATGGAGTCTGCAGCCCGCCACCCTCAGAGACAAATGTCTCACCTAAGGAATGCCGTTCATGTTGGGACGTTTCCAGTCATTCTTTCCTCATCACTTGTTCTTTTCTCTTTTCTCCCCAGCACACCACTAGACGTATGTTGGGTGGACAAAGGGGTCTCACGTTTCCCGAGACCGCGGGTGTCTGTCTTTACCCAGCGTCCTCTCGTTCCTCAGACTGCACGGCGGCCACCAAGCTCGCTGCTGCCTCTTTCCACCAGTTCACAGCTGCTGGTCTGTGTGCAAGCATTTTCATTTCGGTTATTACATTTTGCAAGTGCAGAATTTCAGCTTAGATGCATCCCATGACTTCTCTGTATTACCGTTTTTCTCTGATGAGCTGGTGTCACCCAGCTTTCCCTCATCCTCTTTAAGCCTGGTGTGCTTTAGATCTCTGGACATCTCTATGGTGTTGGCTTTGAAGTCTGCCTGTAACCGCTAACACTGGCCCTATCCCAGCACATTCTGTAACCCCCTAGCTCCCACCCCATACCTGGCTCACGCTTTCTTCTTTCTTTGCCTGTCTTGCAACCTTTTTGGTTGACGATTGCATTAGATGAAGTATTGCAGCATCTGTGGACACTGTTTCTCCTCCCTCATCGCTGGGGCTCGTGGTCATCTTTGCCTGTTTTAGCTGGACTGTTTCCGTGATGCACATTTATCCCACGATGGGAAACCTTTGCACTACTTTCTCCAAGGAGCCCTTGGGCATGGGCACATCCAGGATGGCAGTGGATTTAGCCAAATCCCCTTTGACCCTGCTTCTTGGACCCCTGTTCAGTTTTCTGCCTCAATTTGCATCACGCCCAGCTGTTAGGCTACATTAACTGTTGGTGAATTGCTCCATTGTTTTCTGAAAACGCTCGGGTGCAGAAGTTACTCAGCAGTCTGATCTAAATAAATGCAGACCCATTTTCCATTTCTGTGACCCAAGGGGATATTTTTAGCTGCCTCTTTCCTAGTCCTCTCCCTTGAATGGGCGGTCTATGGTCTGCTTCACTGCTCCTAATTGCAAGGAGATGGCTTAGGCTTGAACCTTCCTGTACTGTGGTACCAAGAAGTCAATTTCTTTGAGGAGAACTTTGGAGACCCCTCTTCCTAGTGGCTTCCTCTTCCCCTTAAAGTTCTGAGCAATTGTCCTGGGCATTGGGGGCAGGAACATAGTCTCTGATTCTCTTGGTTTGATTTTCTCAGGATGGAACCTCTGCCCTGCAAACAAGCGAAGAGGACAGTGAGCACAGTGTTCATGGCCTTCCATGCATCAAAAGGCCCTGTCCCAACCAAGTGACTAAAGTGAGCTCCCAACTTGGTAGCCCACTCACCAGAAATTCAGGTCCATGATTCAGGGCAGCAGGGATGAGACATGGCCTTCCTGGTGAGAACTGGCCACCTGGGGGCAGGAGTGGGGAGAGGAGGGCGCTCTGTCTTGCAGGCAGCACCTACCCTGGCAGAGCTTCCTCAGAGCTGAGCTTCAAGGCAACTGACCACAGCTCCGGGTTTACAGAATCCTGTTCTTGAAATTAAAACTCAGATTTTTCTAAATGAGCTCTGTATTCACTTGTGATCTGTTTTGGGACACTGTTTGCTGTCTGTCATGCTGCTGCTAGGATGTCCTGGGCCTCCTTCACATGGCGTCATGGCAGACATGGGTCCTGACAGGAAACGCTTCTGACAGAGGCCATACAGTGTCTTACTCTCTTAAACTAAATATGCGCCAATAATGTTCCATCAGACACAAGTTAAGCGTCTTGAGGAAGGGGGTCCCTTTTTCTAATTTGCTGAAAGACTCCTTGGGGTCCAGTGTCCACCTTGTGATGAAGGCCAGGGGCTGGGAGGGTCTTGATGTAGGTAGAGAGAGACAGGGTCATGGTGTGGTTGTGGGGCTGCTGTGTTCCACTGTGCAGCTTGCCGACTGAGCAGGGGCAAGCTCATCACTGGCTTCTCCTTAATCACTGTAATCAAGCCGAGGGCCTCCTGCTTGCTCCTGATCCTTTCTGTACTTCACCTTTCAGTGTGCCCCGAGGAGATGTCCTTAAGGCTCTGTCTCCGAGGGCTTTCGCATGTCTTGCTTCCCCTGGATTCAGAGGAGACCAGGGAGCAGCACAACACGAGGAAGAACTCTCCCGCCCCCTGCTTTTCTCGTGGCTGAGCTCCCGTGGCCCGGCCACCTCCCTCTCTCTGTGGTCATGGCCCTCATCAAGCAGCCCTGTCCACATCACCACTGTTTTCTGGGCCTTCACAACTACACCCTGCCCTTGAACCTTCGCGCCCAGCAGGTAGCAGTTGCTTCCAACTGTGACAAATGCTGAGGTGCTACTCTCGCCATTATTTGTTTCCCTGAATCTGCCCATAACTCTGTAAATAGTCCTTCCATTAAATGGTCCTTAAATTACTCAATTTGAACATACCATCTGTCTCCTGATGGGGCCCCGGCTGATAGCTACACTTTTCCTGCAGCTGGCAACCCAATATCCCAAGGACAGGGTGCCCTTTCCTCCCGTGCCTGCTGTCCTGGGGGTGAGGGGTGCAGGAGACTATGGGGAGGGTTGGGGATGACAGAGCTAACGAGAAGACCCATAGGAAGTGCAGTAGAAAAATGTAGAACATGACCGTGCAAACTGCAGTCTTCATAAAGGCTGTTCTGGCTGGGTTGTGAGAAACAGACTGAGACAAAGGGCAGGTTAAGAAGAAAGGCCAGCCAGGAAATGGCTGCCCTGTCCTGGGAGGGAGGAGGGAGGGCGGCAGGAAGAAAGGAAGTGCTGAGAGACCCCAGGCAAGGATGAGCCAGCGCTTCCCGGCATCTCAGGTCAGGGATGGGAGGAAAGCACAGGGTGAGACTCGGAAGCTACCGCAGCACCTGTGGGCAAGCCGCAGCTGAGGACGATGCTTGAAGCAGTGCGGATGAGCGGCTGCAGTTTCGTTGCGTGTATGTGTGTGTGTTTTTTTTAAAGAGTTGTGGCAACAGGGTTCCAAGAGCTTAAAAAGATTAACTTGCTGAATGTTCCCATTGGCTTTGCACGTGGATCTTGCTTTCTCCATTTTATGGGAGGGGAAACAGAGGAGTGGAGCGCTCAGGGCAGACCCAGAGCCACACACAAGCAAGCGCCTGGCCCTGCCCCTGGAGCTCTGCGCCTCTCCCTCCCGCTCCTGCCTCTGCTCCTCTGTGCTCCTGCCTCTCCCAGCAGCCCTTCACAGAGGCCACCTCCTCGTGGTGACACTGTCCAGGCTGCAGCCTCACCTCGTTCCCTTGGACCCGTTCTGCTGTGCTGCAAAAGCCACCACTCGGGTTTCCACCTCCATGCGGTCTCTGCTCCGCTCCCAGAGCAGAGCACGCCGTCCCTACTTCCCCTCACTGGGAAGGAAGCAGCGGTGGCCAGGCTGGGCACGGCCTCCCCAAGCAGACGTGGCAGTGGCTCCTCCCTGACTTTTCCTGTGCTGGCTGCAAGGAAAGAACGGTCTAGGAGGGTTCGTTAGCCCACAGGGAAGTCCGTCAAGGGGCTAGTGTGAGTGCCTGTCGGGGCGCTAATATTCCAAAGCCTGGCTTGACCCCACGCGAACGCTTGGCAAGAGGGAAGCGCTGGGGCTTTCCAGCCCGCGGCAGACTGCATCAGGGATTGTGTTCTGTTTAGTACTGCGTTTACTCTGAGCTGACGTCCGACAAAGGAAAGAGCCGGGAAGACAACAACTGAGAACGCAGACTGTAACTGAAACTCTGGCTTTTTCTCATTGGAGGGCTGGGAATTCACTTCTAAAGACAGGAGTGTGTATGAGGAACAAGATGTAAGACGCCAGAAGCCACAATTCCATTTTCTCCTTGGGATGAGAGCAGTCCTCAGGAAGCCAGCCTGGGAAAGCCAACGGTCTGCTGTGGTCTTGTTGTGATTCCTGGCCCTAAGAGTTGGTGACTCACAACCACGGTGACTTCGGCCTGAGCCAGGCGGTGGCTTGGAGCTGGGAAAGGGGGTCATTGCTGTAGGTGACTAACCGGCACCCTGCTGAGGCAGCAGAATCTGGTGCTGCTAAGGAGAGCGGCGACATCGACCTCCTCTTTTCCACACACTGGCAGATTTTTATTCTCTGTGCGAAACAGCTGACTTGAGGCCCGAGACATCAACTTTCCACAGAAGCAGGATTGTGGGCTGCTTCGACTTGAAAGTTCTTTAGGGTTCACCTCACATACCTCCTCAAGTTACATATAGGGAGACGGAGGCAGAGAGAGGTAACTTACTCCAGGTGGCTTAACTTGCTAATCAAAGTTTGGATTGATACCTGAATACATAAGGGTCTTGACACGGAAGGTACAGAGATGCCCGCATGGGCCATCCAGTCATCTAGAGTAGAGGAATCAGAGAGCAGTCTTGCTTTCTAAGCAATGCTTTATTGACACTGCTTTTGGCAATATCCTGACAGTGACATTAGACACACATGATGTTTCAGTATCATCTAGAAAAAAAATGGGAGGACAAAGACCAATGATCACAGAGGAGCCCATAGAGCTCCAGAGAGCGGGACCCTGCTGGCCGAGCTGGGAAGAGGGGCTCCCTGCCCACTGCACGTGGGCGGCCTGCTGTGCTCACAGCCCCCACAGGGTGGACTGCGCTTGGGGACTTACCTAAGCAGAGAACTTTGTTTCCTAGAATCTGCTTCCACCAAGGGTGGGTTAGAGTTGATGAGAAGTGTGAGGTTTTAAAAGCCAGGGAAGCAAAGGAACCATTACCTTCTGCAGGTCTTTGCAGGGACCTGTGTAGAGACAGAGGAACAGAGCTGTCCCTTCTTGGTGCCCAGCCTCCGCCAGCAGCCCACTGAGCACACTGCCAACACAGGCACCAGCCCTCCCCTGGACCTCGGTCCGAACCCCGTCTCTGTCCCACTTTAGTCTCTGGAATGTGACTGAGCCCTCTTTGTGATCGCTTGGTGACTCCTCTTCCCACACTCCCTGGCTCACTCCCTCAGTGAATCACAAGGGATCTCCAGGAATCAGAAGCCTGGGGCCACCAAGCCCCTTGCCTGTCCCTGACTGTGGCCATGGAAAGGAAATGAGGTGGCACAGGAGGGCGGGAAGCTCTCTTGGTCTATGCAGGTAGACACATGGCATTAGCACTTGCCCACCGTGAAATAAGTCAAAATGAAGTCATTTCCGTGAAACCCTAATAGAAAAATAAAGCCAGGTACCTCTAAAGAGGGGTGACAAGAACTATCACAAAAGACACTGTTAGAACCACATCTTGCCTAACGTCTGTCACAATCTCACCCCAAAGCTTCTGTGAAGACATTCGTCCGGCAGCTGTCTATTCATCCCGGTGCTTTTTCCACCCTTTTCGTTTATTATTGTAGTCAAAGATCAATATAGCAAAACAAGCCATGGTAGAACTGGCGAGACTTTGGTGGCTCTTAGAGACAGACTAAGCTTTGCACATAAGTCTTTCAGGGGCCAGGAGCTATGCTCCCCAAAGCTCCATTTGCTCATAGCTGGGACTTCCGCAAGGAGGCCGAACCGTGGGAGCGCCTGAGGTAACTGTGCCCTTGGGAGGCCGGAGGCTGCAAGAGGAGTGACTCTCCACACACGGCCTGCTCTCCAGCACCTCCCCCTGCACTTCCCGCCACCACAAGGGACTCAGTGGCCCTTGCTCAGGCCCCTCCTGCCTTCCCACCTTGGAGCCGGCCAGGGAGGGACTAAAAATGTGAAATGAAATAAACTTCTCTCCTCTAAAAAAAAAAAAAAAAATCATTGGCTTATATAACATTCTTCATTTTGTTTTAAAAATCTGCCCCTTGAATATGCGCACAACTGACTAGGGTCCCCGCGCGTCCAATTGCAGTGCGGCCGCTGAATAGACTCCTTCTCCTTGCGGGAGTCTATTATTTCCGTTCACATTTCCAACTCTGCAGCAAAGGACAGCGAGCGCAGGGCCGGGCCGCGCGTCCTAGTGCCTGCCCACCCGGCCAGCCAGCGCCTCGCCCGCCCGCACGCCTTCCCCAGGCCCCCGCAGCCCTAAGCGCTCCCCTCCCTCGCGGGCCTGAGCTGCAAGGCAGGACTTCGGAGGTCCACGCTGCCTGTCGGATCTGCAGAGCTCACGGGTGAGCGCCCCCGCAATCTATTCTGACAGTTTCTATTTCCAGGTCCTTCTGGGACCAGAGAAGTTGTGAAGATCAATCTTAAAGGGATGGTGATGAACTGAACTTTGGGAGCCCCCAGAAAAGACACAATTTATAGCTTTCGCATCATTTTTCACTTTGTCATTTAAAAACACGCCGCGATAGCGGCTGGAAAGCTGGAATATCATTCGAATGAACTTTCTGATGCTTAGAGAAACAAGTGTTAAAGCCGCCAAGTTTGAGAACTCACCACATTCTGGGAGATTCGAAATGGAGAGTACAACCGCATCTGACAATGAGGACAGCGAATGCCTTTTGACAAGAATTTCCCTCTTTTCCTCTTTTTGGGAGAACCAATTTTTCCTTTTAAGATGCCCACTAATTTTCTGTTTCTTAATAGCTGAACCAGCAATTCCTATAAACACGAATCTGTAGGCTGCTTAACAGATGTTACAGCAAGAAAAAAATTCTCTGGTCAAAAAAAAAGGAAAGAAAGAAAGAAAGAAAGAAATGTGAGAGGGCCCAGCACTATAGGTCAGTGGTCTAAAGCATCTGCTTAGAGAAGCTTAGGCAAGTGCAGGGACTGTGGCCGGATCCCGGGCATCGCATGCCATGCCAGCCCCACCACCAGGCTGAGCTGAGCTGGCCACAAAAAAAAAAAAAAGTGGGAACTGTTGGCTTCATTTAAAAAAAATTACAGACTGCCCCACTGGCACAGGGAGCTGTGGTAGTCACTGAGCAAGCAGACCTGGTCCTGGCAGATCCTGGATGTGTGGAAGCCACGTAGTGAGGTCCCAGGGGCGATGCTGGGCCACACCTCCCAACCTGATTGGGCCAAGTTGCTTCTTCTTCTCTGTCTTTTTAAATTTATAGAGTAGAGCTGGTTACCCCTAGGACACCCATTTATGAATAGCAGACCCAATTCAAATAAAATCCTGAAACTAAGTGATTGGTGTAAGAGAGTGTTTCTAAAAAGCAGCACTGGAACTCTTGTCCAACTGGACTCTTCTGCCATTTATAACAAAAAAGTCATCGTTCACTTTAATAACATGAGCCGAGAGCATACCCCATCTCTGATAGCAGAGGTGGAGCTGGTATTCTTTAGCGCTTAGTGAAACTAGTGCTAAAGGTGGCTACTGTAGTTTTGATAATTCATGAAGAAAAATAAGCAGATCATCGAAGTAGGGCTGCGTTTGTACTTCTTTCATGAAAATTTAATACAACCTGATGGGCGTAGTGATGGGGGTAGCAGAGGAAGAGAGCTGAGATACTGACTGCTTTGATGCACATTCTCCATTTTCTAAAGCTGGACACATTGAGATTTAATTTATAGACGGTGAAACTCACCCTTTCTAATGTGCAGCAGTTTTAAGAGTTTTACCAGATGCCACTGTTGTACACACATCACCACGGTCAAGACGCGGATCGCTTCCATTCCCCCAGATCCACTGTATTCCTCCTTTCCAGCCGCCCACACACCTCACCCAGCCCCTGGCCACCACTGGTGTTCTGACGCTGTCATGAGTAGAGCATGCCAGTGAAGCAGGATGGTACCCAGGTTAGCTTAGCACAATGCCCGTGAGGCTCATGCCCACTGCGTGGGGCGGTGCTTTGCGACTCTGACTGCTCAATTTCAGTCCAACGTGTGGATGCTCAAGTCTTTCACAAAACCATTTGCCTCTGGGCCCGAAGCTCGGTGGCTGAGCAGCAGCCTAGCATGAGCACACTCGGCTGCACCTCCCAAGCCAACGAAGATTGCTCTGTTTCTCATTTTGGGTACAATTATAACGAAGTCACCACAAGCACGTCTATCAGTTTCTGTGTGAACATTATACATTGTCACTTCTTTTGGGTAAACAGAAGATGGCTGACACATGAGCCAAATGTATGATTCATTTTATAAAGAGCCGACAGGCAGGTTTTAAATGTGTTTGTCATCTTGAGTTCCCATCAGCTCTTGATATTGTCAAGATTTTTAAAAAAGAAGTGGTAAAGAACATGCACTGGTGCTGTCGCTCAGTGTGGCTTGAATGTGTTCATGTTGAGGCTTTAATTTGTATGTCTTGCTACTGGCTGGCTCTGCAGCACTGGTGCTTCACGTGTGACTGTCTCATGGGGTGGGAAGGGACAGTCCCACCAGGTGCCACTAGCCGCCTGGTCTGATGGACAGTGACATGTGCCCCACCTGCAGATCCAGCTGCGGGAATGCATTCATCTGCTCACCCGGGATACCCCGTAATGCTGCACCCCTTTCATCAGCTTCTGTGCCACCCACGTAGCTTCTTGGCTATCTCTAGTCAAATCCTGAGCCTGCTGTTAAAAAATAAGCAGCATGGTTCGCTTCCTTACTGTTAAGTTTTGAGGATTCTTCATTGAACGTAGGTATAAATGCCTTATCCAACATGAGTTTTGCAAATGTTCTCCCAGTGTGCGCCCTGCCTATTCATCTTTCTGGCTGTGTCTCTCAGCAGAGCAAGAGTGGTAAAGTGTGATTACCGTAAGTGATCTGGGGAAGCAGGGTGCGGCTGCTGCCTGCAAGCGCAGGAGGGCTCGGCCCTTCCTTTCCCCATTGCCCGTGGGTCTTCCTCTGCACTGCTGTGATGGAGTTTCCTCCAACCACCAGCGCTGAGGGCCTAGGGATGGGCCAGTCAGGGCTTCCAGGTTTCCTGCTGTGGCAGCCTCTGCCCTGGCCAGTCACCACAGAAGGAGGCTTGCTCAAGCCCTCTTCCTCCCACGGTGGAGGTGCGGGCGAGGGGACAGCCTTCTGTGGTGTCCATGGACGCCCTGAGAGCCACCCCAGTGACCCATCATGCATTCACTCCTCAACTGGGCTCCTCCAGCCCAAGTGGAGCTGCCCATCTCTCCCTCACTCCATCTCCATGGGTTGCTTACATCCTGACTCCTGCAAGGGCCTTCTTGTGTTAAATTTCATACACAACTCAAAACATGTGTTTAATCGAAAGTGCCAGAAAATGCGCCAACTCTTTAGTCAACCTCTCTGATGCTGGTTATCACGTGGCAAGAAGTCTGGAGGTACTTCCTGGGTTATCTGAATGACTTAGCCTCTCGTAGTGCTAACCTCAAAGCTTAGTGTGCACTATCAGAAAAGGTGGCGACCTCACTGGATTGTACGTTTTTTTTCTGGTACTGGGAATTGAACCCAGGGTCTTCACACTAAGCTTTATTCCCAGTCCTTTTTTACCGTGTGAGGGTCTTTTTAAATCACTAAATTGCCCAGGCTGGGCTTAATCTCTGTTTGCCTCCCTCAGCTGCCCAGACTGCTGGGATTATAACTGTGCACCCACACCCTTGCCTGGACATTACTTCTTTACCAGCCCTGTGTTCAAAGAAGAAAAGTAGTTAGAAGAAAGAAATCCTGCATTTGTCCAATGTCTGGATGCAAATATCCAAATATACTCTAGTTAATTTGAGAAAAAACAAAGGTTTATTAAAGAATAGTAAAGAGGTGACAGAACTTCTTGGTGTCCTGGTTTATATCTGAAATGTGCCCCCAAAGTCTCAGGTGTTTAGTAGTTGACTGGATCTTAGGGGTGACATAACTGTTAACACACGTGGCCTGGGTGGAGGTAGTTCCCTGGGGTGACCTGGAAGGATGAATTCTTTTTTTTTCTAATGTATTTAGTACAGGGTCTAAAGGGTCTTACTACACAGATTGGACTCATAGTGAACCTCCTATTTACAGCCTCCCAAGCGCAGGGATTATAGGCATGCACCACCACACCCAGTCTTGGAAGGACAGATTCTTGTCTCTGTGCCTGCCCTCCCTCTGCTTCTGAACAGCCGTAGGGGAGCAGCTTCTCTCCGCCTTCTACCGGGCTGCCTGCCCCTTGGAGCCAGTGGCCTGTGCGCTGAGCCCTCTAACACCGTGAACTAAAGTAGACTCCTCGTCTTTTCAGTTCTGGCGTGAGAGCCTAGCAAGTGACTGGTACACTTGGAAAGGCAGGGCAGGGTCTTTCCCATCAGACATAATGCAATCAGGGACAATGCCACCTGGACAGTGTGCCAGCAAAGCACAGGACATTGATGAGGAGGTGAGCCAGAGGCCGCAGCCTCCCTTGAGCAGCCATGAGGCAGCACAGCGGACTGGGAGGGAGCAGAGCTTTCTGTGCCTACGTGCACCCAGACCCCGCCACCCTCTCCCTTCCAGAACCCACGTCTGATGCCACAGTCCAGACTTGGTGCAGCCAAGGCCGAAAGCCTGCATTCCAGCACCAATATGCCCCTGAGGGATAACTTGCAGATTTCAAAAGTGGGCCACAGGACGCTGAATGTTTTTCAGGACTGCTAAATTCTCTCCAACAAAAGTTGAGGTTTGTTTTTTTTTGTTCCTCGAATGCCTTCAGGGCACTTTTGGCCAGCGGGAGAGGTGTGAGGTTCGAACTCCAGCAACCTGAGGCTGACAACTTTGTGGAAGCAGCCACTTAAAGGCCTGAGCTAGGGCCAGGCCCCCAAAAGTTGAGGTTTTATAGGGTGTGGTGGTGCACATCTGTCATCCTAGCCCTCGGAAGGCTGAGGCAGGAGGGTCAAATTTTGAAGCCAGCCTGAGCTATAGAGTGAGGCCTTGATTCAAATAATAATTTAAAAAAAAAACAGAAACCAGAAACAGAACACAAAAAATAATAAGCATAATTCCCCGAGGTGTTCTTAGTAAGACAAGAGTGAGGAGAAAGCCCATGGGTTGAGCAAACCACTCATTCAAATACCTGGGTGTTAAGCACGTGCCAGACACCATTCTGTGTGCTTGAAGTACACTAGGGCACGGAGCAAACACTGTGCTGCCTTCAAGGAGCTTACATTCTAGTGAAGAAAGGCAGACATTACTCATGAAGATACCTTATCCTCGATCCTGAAAGACTAAGGATGCCACACTATGGTGACACAAACACACCCACGTGTGCAGCAGGAAGGCGCACAACAGTTATGTTGTTGAAGTGGCTTCTGTGTCCACCAGATAGACAAAATTTGGAGCCCTGCTCTGTCACAAAGAAGGCCAGACTTCAGGGCCAAAGCTGTCCTCTTGCCTCGGCCTCCCAGAGTCGGGACTTTAGGCGCACGGTGCAGCGTAGAGCTGGGACTCCAGTTTTCAGACCAAATGTAAAGGAGTGGGGATACGGGCTTCGGGGCAGAGGAGAGGGTGACTGCTGTGCTGTGAACAGTCCTCTGGGAGCTGGAAAAGGAGGGGAGAGGGGGG
>NW_004524601.1:8907498-8911958 GCF_000260255.1 Octodon degus | reverse complement strand
GCAGGTACCTGGTTTTAGGTAGGCTGCTATTTTCTCCCTTCTGATCAAGGCCTTCAAATTAATGAGCTCCCCAGGCAGTTGCGTCTTTAGACACAGAAACACTTTCATATTTCTTGAGAGATTTACTCAAGGTAAAGGAGCTGAGCCAGAGAATCCACAACAGCAGTACAGGGCCTCCTGCGCCTGCTCCTTCCTCAGGCTCCCAAAACTGAGAAGGCTGGGCGCTCCAGGAGCAGGGCGTGAAGTCCTCTCTGAGCAGGGCCAGGTCTTGTGCTCTTAGCAAACCCTTCAACCTCTGTGAACCTTAAAGTCTGAAGAAAGTATAGCCCCTACTTTGGCAAGCTTTTCAGTCACACATTTACCTAACACCTATCCCAGAGCCTGGCAGTCCGTTCACTCGGTCACGCTACTTAACACTTCCGAGCACATGCTGGGCATCGAGCTGGTGTGCATGCTCTGCTGGAAAGAGGCTGCTGTGCTCTTCTTTCTGGAGATTACAGTGGGAGAGCAAGGGAGCCGCCAAAGGAGAAGGTGGAATGCCCAGGGCACCCGGGAGCCCGCTTGGTCTCACCAAGGAGGAGAAAGGCATGCTCAGGTCTTAATGAGCCATCATTTGGCACCCATTAGAGTGGGAAGGAAAAGATTGGTGGAGGCAAAGCTGGAAACAAGGGACCTTTCTCGGCGAAGGTGCAACTCAAGTTGTGCGATGACCTTGGAGATGAGGATGACAACGTGCAGTGGGGTGCAATTCCGCTGTCACTAGAAATTTGTGCGCTGGAGAAACTAACACAAGCACTTGGGTGGCATCCACAGGTGTCCACTGTAGCATTCATGTTAGACAATGTGGAAGCAATCTGGTTGTCCACCAGCGGGGGGATTCAGCAGATGGAGTAAAATTCTGGGCTTGAAAATGAACGGGCTACATAGATCGCCATGGAAAATGCTCCAGAAGAACAGAGCCACAAACAGGCAGCTATGAAGACATCCTTTGCCTAATGGAAATACAATACAAAGCAGTGTTACACATAATCGTGTAGTACAATGTGAAATACACATGGGAGGGAAGACAAAGAGGATGAAACAGGCTCAGGGGGAGGAAGGCCAGGGCATCTGTGATGATTTATTAGTTCAAAAAGGTGCAGCTAATTGGGTGAAATGTAAGCATTGATTGAATCCAGGAACTTGCATGAGGGGTTGTTATATGTACATTCCTGTAAGCTTAAAATATGTTATAAAATGCATTGTGGTAAAATATATGTAATGCAGAATTTGCCATCTTAGTCCTTTTTCTGTGAGCACTCCAGGGGCTCTAAGTACAGCTGTCGCCACCATCGCTCCGGGACATTTCACCTCCCAGCTGAACCGGTGCCGCGTGAGGCCAGCAGCTGCCTCCTCGCCTGCACCCCAGGAGCTGCTCTTGCTTCCTGTCTCTCAGAATATGGGGACTTCCTCACGGATGCTGAATGCAGTGAATTGGTCCCTTTGTGACTCTCTCCAGGGCATTTGTTATGTCTTATGCCCTTAGCACCTTGTTTTTGAGGTTCAGTCATGCTGTAGTGTGTCAGGATTTCCTTCCTGTTCAAGGATGAACAACATTCCACCCTATGCATACCCACGTGTTATTTATCCGATCGCTGGTCCATGGTCCTCTTGGCTGTGCTTTAGTCATTACATATTTTAAAAAACCAAACAAAAAGTTATACATAGAAAAGATAAAACTGAAGCCACAGGTCCTCGGGAAGGATAGGGCATGCTTCCCCACACCGTCAGTGCCCACGGAGAGTTGTGTGTCACGTGTTCTTCATCACCCGCAGGCACCGTGGCATAACCCCTCTTCCGTCAGAGACTAGGCCGGCTGCAGGAGTTGGTGGCCCACTGTGCTGGGCTTTGCACCTGCCCCTCCTTATGCCAGTGCTCCTGACAGTGACATCTCTGGCTCAGGCCTTGCAGCATCCTTCTTGCCTGGAGAGCAAACAGTCTTGGCAACAGGTCAGCACCGGGAGTCCCTGCAGGTGCTAGGCCCAGCTCCACCCAGCGCCTGTGTCCAGCCTTTGCCAGCTGGGCACTGTGCCCACTGCTGCTGTGGGCCTGAGTGGTCCTGGATGCCCAGGCCAGGGTTCTGAAGCTGAAAGCCAAAGGCTGGTCCCTCCGCCAGGGGACATTTTACCAGAAAGGACAAGTGACAGCAGCTGCAGCAGGGGGCAAAGGAGGGCTGCTGTGAAGCTGGACGCGTCCAGGCAGCATGGTGGAAGTGAGTTTGATTAGTGATCAGACACGCCAGCCCTGAAGCAGTAACTTTAGCACAGGGGGTGCAGGAAGGAAGAAGAGAACTGGTGTCCAGAGAGTGTCAGGCTGGTCTACACATGGCCATCCTGCTAGTCTGTGTGTGCGTGTGCGTGTGCGTGTGCATGTGTGCGTGTGCGTGTGTGTGTGTGTGTGTGTGGCAGGATCTTTGGCGGTCCCCCTGCACTCCAGAGTGGTCTCTTAGCAACTTGCTTCAGAGCCTCAGGGCTCCTCAGGGCAGGACTTGAACTCACCGACTCTCCTGGCCTTCTTGAAGCCTCCTGAAGCCCAGTAGCCTAAGTGCTGCTCTTCCCACACAGCCGGGAAAACCAGGCCCAGTCCCCAGGCAGGAAGTGGCCTAGTCAGGAAAACCAGGCCCTGATTCTCCTCTGGCTGGGTAGAGATGGCAGCCCATGGAAGGCGGAGGTCTCCTGGGCACTGTGGGGATGGCCCAGCTAGGCCCTCTTCTTCCTGAAGGCCCACACTCACCGGCACACAGAAAACACAACTTGGAGCTGCCCAGGAAGCAGCAAATATGGCGGCTGAGTTATCATTCATCACGCGGGGACCCACAGCGTGGCCTTCAGCTTTCCCTCCTGTCTCCTGGGCTCTGGGCTCCTCCTCCCTGCTTGCAGGCTGGAAATCCCACAGGCTGCCAGCTGTCTGGTAGGAAACACTCCTGGCTGGTGTGGGGTTTTGGTTCTTCCCCGGGAAAACTAAGAAAAGGCCTGAGAACAGGCAGTAGAGGGGAGAATAAGAAGTTAGTTGCTAGGAGAGGGAGAGGCATGGTGGACAGGGGTGTCTGTCCCGTGTGAAGCGGGAGGGGCAGAGGTCAAGTTGGAATCTGCTTATTGTCTTCCTGAAAAGGTCTGCTTGGGAACCAGAGTTCAGTCTCTGTGGCCGCGTGGCCTTTTCGCTGCTGGCCCAGGGGATGGGGGCGTTCAAGGAAGAGCAGGCAATCTGACTGACACTAAAATTTCTCTGGAAAGTTCAAGAAGTCCTCCAACAGCTTGATTCTTT
Source organism: Octodon degus (assembly GCF_000260255.1). Taxonomy (NCBI): domain Eukaryota; kingdom Metazoa; phylum Chordata; class Mammalia; order Rodentia; family Octodontidae; genus Octodon; species Octodon degus. The sequence continues at coordinate 8,908,655 of NW_004524601.1, read as the reverse complement.
TCTGCCATCTCTGAGGAAATTAAGCATGACCCTGTCTCCCCCTTGTGGAATTAATTTCTCTACACTGGACAATGTTAGTGAGATAGGCACGAAGCTCACGTTGATCTGGCTGTCTTGTGTCTCACCACCTTTCTTGACTCAAGAAAAGGGGAGATTGTTATAGCTATCAAAGAAAATGCTTTAGTTTTCGAACTTGAAGAAGTATTCTGGAACAAATTTTAATCTAACACTTTATAGTACTAAAAGTGTACCTGTCAAGTCTAGTGCTTAGACACTTAGAATAAATTGGAAATTATTATTATTGTTATTTTATTATTATTATTTTTGCAGAACCTGGGATTGAACTCAGGCCCTTGCACTCGCCAGGCAAGCACTTATTCTACTGAGCTATCTCCCTGGAAATTATTTCATTCTTCAAAATTGGGCTGAATTGTCCCCATTTTATGGCCAAGGAAGGCAAAGAAGGACCACAAAAAACTCAGTTCATGTCTCTTCCACCATGCTTTTGCATAATCATTAGCAACAAGGACCCACTACAACAATAATTAATGCTTTCGACCGCTTGCTGCTTGTCAGGCATTAGGCCAAGCGCTCCAACTGCATTATCTTAGTGACTCTTAGTAATAAAATTATTAGTGTAATTTTGCTAGAATACTGAGGCTTAAAGAGCTTAAGTATATTCTTTAAGGCCACATACCCAGTTGCTGAGGCTTAAACTGGATTAATATCAATGATCTCAAATTGAGATTTAGGAATAAAGAACACTAGGACACACATTAATTCACTCGCCCAAATTTTGGCCTCTGGAAGATGAGTTGAGAAACAAGTAATTAATCCCCAGGATTTTTTTTTCCTTCTGTAGTATTTTGAAGGGCCATAAGCTTATAAATAATGTGGGTTGATCCCATTTTATAATTAACGATGAAGCGACATTACTCATGCCACCCAAGGGGAGTCGGGGCCCAGCTGTCCCGGGAGGAGAAGGTGATTTCAGGTTCTTATTGCTCCATGACCTGAGGGTTCCTGGCTACACCCACCGCATTGATCCACTTGCTGGTTGCTAGGGAAACGGACACACTTGAGCAGCAGGGACAGGTCAGGAGCTGCCCAGTGGAGGAGGAAGTCAGGGGGCTGGACAGCAAGATGAGGCAGGGTGC
>NW_004524601.1:8894127-8906074 GCF_000260255.1 Octodon degus | reverse complement strand
GAGAGAGAGAGGCAGAGAGAGACAGACAGAGACAGGCAGAGAGACAGAGAGAAAGAGACAGACAGAGACAGAGACACAGAGACAGACAGAGAGAGAGAGAGAGAGACAGAGACAGAGAGTTGTTTCAGGTGTTCCTAGGCCAACAGTCTTGCCTGCTAATCTATACATATGGTAATCAACCTTATGAGGCTTTATATAATAAAGAGATGAATCTGATGCTGGCAAAAGTGAATAAAGGAGGTGGAGGGGAAAGGAGGAAAAGCAAATCGAGGTGGGTTATGGCCTGTTACAAACTTCCCCCAACAAATGCAATCAATGTGGATTGCAAACAGGTACCACTAGCACCAAATTAAATAAATGGAGTCTACCAGAAGCCTGACCCAACAGGTGACAGTGACCAGTGTCAAGCAGAAGTCAGGCACTGTGGCAGTGGCTTCAGACTCCTCCCAGGGGGAAGGAAGGCACCAAATGCTTCCATTCTTACTGGTATTATTGTTTATATTCTGGGCAATGGAATGACATTTGAAAAATGTTTTTTCTAGATGCTTCAAACTTAGGTGAGAAGACAAAAATCTAAATTTGCATAAAGGGTCTTCTTAGAATGAGTTTCCTATTAGCCCCCAGGAAGGCAGAGGGGACTCCTAATTGGGTAGGGGACACAAAGCCATTCACAATAGCCTGGAGCCCTCTTCTTCACCCCAGAGTCTGCAGCATGCTGCTAATTCTGTGCCTTGGTTCTCTGCCACCATACCCTGGGGACCAGGCACAGCTGGGCTCTTCTTTCTCTGGAGCCAGAGAGACCTGGCTCCCTAATGACCATGAGATGGTATGGAGTCATTTAAAGCAAGTGTTGGGGTTATTAAAAAAAACCCACAAAATGGGTGCCGCATACATGTATGTGGTGTCGCTCAGTAAGAGAAAGGGCCAATTACAGCTGAGGTGGCTCTGGGCTGCGTGAGCCATTACTGTCCCTTTCCCAGCTCACAGATGGACGGAATTATGTTGCTTAAATAATGAGACTCTTAAGTGCCAGCTGTCATCCAGCGCCACAGCCCTCCCTACTAACAAAGCCCTCATTAAACGGTTTGCTCGGAACAGTCTGCCTCCTCTTTCCTTGCTAGTGACCGACAGCTCCCCCTCCATCCCCCTACCTGTCTCTGACACCCCAAATCACTGCAAGGGAAGCCTGCACCCTGTTGGATGGGATGGTAAATCTTTAATCTTACACGTCTTCGTATTATTTTCTTGCCTTCTTTCAAAAGTCTTTAGAGAAGGTCGGTAGCTAACAGCCCGTGCTATCATTCACTCCATGGCAAAATAATAATTGCTAATTTTCTTCTTCAGAGAACCAGAGCTTTATCAGGAATAACATTATGCAAATGACTATGCAAATACAAACCAGAGGAGTATCTGGGAAAAAAAAAAAAAGTTCAGATAAAACCTTCAGAACATGTCCAAAGTTGGCTGAAAAAAAAAAAAAAATGAAAATTTAAACCAGAAGGTCACCAAGGTAGCATGGGGAATTTATTACTAATAAGAATTTTGCAAGAAAGCTCTGTACTCTTCACAAAAGAGGCAAGGCGTACATTACTATTTATTCCAGCTTAATTTATTTATGACTCTGTGGGTTGTCCTGGCCCATTGTGGAGGCCCTTTAGGGGGGCCCTTCCTTCTCTCTCTGTTGTCTAACAGTTCAAAATGCTGAACGCTCCACCTCCTTGGCCTTAAGGACTAATCTTTTACTTTCTTCCCTTTCTATATGTTTTTCTGATCATTGGGCTATTTAGCTGTCTCATATTAAATATTATTGCAAGAAAGTTCATGGACATGTAGAGGAAAATACTCAACTCTTTCAAACTTTTATTGTGCTGTTTAAAAAGAAATGGTGTCTTTAAAACTCTAGGTTACTCGGAGGATGGGCTCTTTGATTCACCTGGAGACACAGCCCGACCCCAGCCAACAGCGTGACCCGACGAACTCAACACTGCTTATTTCACACGTGGGCTGTGAATATATTTAATACCTCCCCACAAAAGGGAAATTTAAATTTAGTTTGATGGTAGTAAACTACAGGTTTTAGTTTTGTTGTTGCTTTGTAAAGACAAATTCTTTAAATTTAACTCAAGAGAAGGGGATTTGAAAGAGCCTTGCTTCAAAATCTACATAAGGGCCAGTCAGATACCTCAGCAGACTAAAGTGCCCGCTTAGGAGGCGCAGGGACCGGGTTCGATCACCGAGTGCCATGCAGGCCCCATCCCAGGGATGCGCTGAGATGGAGACTGAGACTGGGTGTGGTGGTGCGTGCCTGTAATCCCAGCACTTGGGAGGCTGTAAACAGGAGGGTCACTATGAGTCCATGTTACATAGGGAGACTGTAGACCCTGCACTAAATGCATAAAAATAAAATAAAATCTGTATAAATAACATGTCTACCCTAGTCCTTCCTATGTAATTGCAGGAGGGAAAACAAAAGCCCGCTCACCCCGGAAGGCCCCCACTCACCCCGACCGGAAGTTTCTACTCCACCCAAGGGCCCTCTCTGCCCTGCAGATCTGTCGCAGAGTAGTGACCGGCTGGGCCAGGGGACATCAGCTGCTTGGACCTGTGCCTGGAGGAGTGGAATGGAAGGGCCCAGGCTCCAGGTCTCCCTTAGGGACTGCCTGCCGGGCCTGGGGCCTGAGGGCCGCATTTCCGAGGACTGGAGCAGCCCCCCGCCCCAGCGCTGCGTGGACTGTGAGAGATTGCCCGGGGATTATTTGCTAGTTCCATCACTGAGGGGCCCTGGGAAAGAAGACCGGGAGAGTTTAATGAGGGCAGCGAAGGATGCCCTCATGATCTTGTGGGAAGGATGTGGGTAGGGGCAATGTGCATCAGTGAGAAATCAGACCTAAAATCGGCCAGAAAATGGACATGAGGAAAGAGCGGAGCTCCCTATGAGTCCATCCGCTCCGCACACTTGATTCAAAGCCATCTGCTGGTCTGTGGCCAGGAACCACGGCCTGGAGGGCTCCATGTCTGAGCAGGGCTCAGCTCCTTGCTGCGCGGGGGTCACTGAGCCTCAGTTTCCCCATCGATGAACTGGCCATGAAGCAAGGTGGAGAGCAACAGCAGGATCCAGGCAGGAGCTGGAACGTGCGATCCAGGCCGCAGCAGCTGGAGTCGGGTTCCCAGCTCGGGCTCCAGCTGCGCAGCGCGCTCCTGCGGGACCTTGGCGGGACTGACCCTGTCGCACCTCGGTTTCTTCATATGCCTGATGCTAATTAATATCACTCCCTTGGGGTAGTTGGGGGAGGCAGGAATTAAATGAGCACACACATATAATGACCATGTATAACAGACTCGGCGTATAATAAGCTGCTCAACAAACGTCACCTGTCATCATTATTTCATATAGAATGCAGCTGGCACCTGGTGGGAATTTCATAAATGATAACTATTATTAGTGGCAATAATCACCTCTGGTTTCCAGGCAGGCCTGGGCTGTGTTACCAAAACCCCCGTTCATAGGGCTGGCGGAACAGCCCCTTCCCTTATCTTGTTGCTGGTCTGTTGTAAGGAGGCCGCTGAGGTGAGCTGAGGTGACATCTGGCCAGCAGTTGTCTCCTAGCAGGGAGCAGGGACATCTCTGAATGTTTCATGAAGCCATGTGGGCGGATGCCCAGCTGCCTGGGGTGAGACGCTAGGCTCCCGGTAGGGAGGAAACACAAGCTGTGTCCACAGCAGTGGGAGGAAGACCCGGAAGGTAGTCAACACCCATCAGAGCTGAAAGACTTGAAAAGCCCCAACTTGTATTCACGTGATTAAAAGTCTAGCACACTCCCTCGGAAAACCACCCTGCCTTGAATTCAGCTACCCAGTCATCACCTCAGAGATGGCTGCCTCTTCTCTGAGGCCTGGAACGACTGTGAAATTCCTTTGTCCCCTAAAGGTATAGTTTTTTAATCTCATATTCTCAGATTTCATACATTTGGATTTGGTGTTCAGTTCCTTATACCTCCCTCCTTCGCAGAAAATGCAGAATACAGAAGAGCTGTCTGGCCTTTGCTTCCTGCAGGGCACTGATGCGGTGGACAGCTCCACGGGAACTGGAGTGAGGACAGCACAGGCCTCACTGGTGCCTCACAGAGTGGTGGGGGTGGGGGAGAAGACAGGAAGGACGGGGTCGGGGAGAGCACAGATGATTTCAAGGATCTCATGCCGTGGCTTCACGGTGGGCAGACAGCACAGTGGTGTTCCTTGGGGGAGCTCTGAGAGACACACACAGGAGAGAGATTGCCGGTGGAAACATTACCAGCCCGGCTGCCTGCCTTGATTTTGCTGACCTGACATACGTAGATGCCAGTTAAATGGCATCTATAATACGTACGGCTTTCAAAAGTTGTGGGTAATATGACTGGCGAGACAGCTTTACGAAATCAAAGGTAAATTCCTTCTTGGCTCAAGCCATGTTTTGTGGTGGAGAGAAACGGAATGTAGATAAGATTGACACACTTAGAGTGACAGTGTTCCTACTGTTTAATCTTGGGGGCAATGGTGGGTAGCCTGGAGATCTACTCAGAATCCTTTGACTAAAACAGTCTCAAGGAATTCGTGGCAAGAAGAATCAAAGGTGAAAATGGGCCACATAAACCACAAGAGATATTTTAATTAAAAGAGATGTATTAGAAAAGGAAATAGGGAGAACCACTCTGGCCAGGTAAATAGTTTAAAAGAAAGCTGTTATTCTTCAGATTAGGATGAAATGAACATAGCCACGAAGATTTCTAATAACACTGTGTTTGGGTTTCAGAAGTACTTTTGGATGGGTTGGGAGATAGCTCAGCAGTCTAAGTGCCTGCCTGGCAAGCGCAAGGATCCAGGTTCTATCCCTGGTACTACGTGGCATGCTGCCCAGAACCCCCAGCTGGCCCCTGAACCGAGCGTGGTGGTGTATGCCTGTAATCCCAGCACTGCAGGGCGGAGACAGGCTGATCACTACTAGCCTGAGCTGCATAGTGAGACCCTGTATCCAACGAATAATTTAAAAAAGTGCTTTTGAGCACCTGCTGTGTGCAGGACAGCATGCTGGTTTTGGGCACAGTGACAAGGCTGGATTCAAGGATCTTCCCATTCCATTGGGAAAGATCAAAGAGAAAGAAACCACAGGTGCAGGACCCTGAGTACAAAGGCACGTGATCCCTTATGGTTGTCTCTTCGTGGGCCCTCTACGTGGAGAACAGTTGTACAGATTTAGGGCCATGGAGGTCATCTTGAAGACTGTTTGGGTTGGACCTTAGAGGAAGCCTTGTGCTTCTCAGGTCAGGCACGGAGGTGGTGGGGCGCTCTGCTGAGCCAGACTGTGGGCTGCGGGTGGGGAGGACTGAGGGGTCAGCCGGTGTCCCATTCGGGCGTGTGGACTTCACTGATTAGAAAGCCGACTGCAAGGGCTGGCCAGATAGCTCAGCAGACTAAAGCACCTGCAGAGCACAGTGGCTAGCGTTCCGTCCCCAGGCCTGCTGTGTCAGCCCTGCCCCTGGAGCATGCTGAGGTGGAGATTGAGACTGGGCATGGTGGCAGGCCTATAATTCCAGGGGTTCGGAGGCTGAAAACAGGAGAATCACTACGAGTTCAATCTATGTAGTGAGACCCTGTAGACTCTATAGACCCTGTGGGCCCTTTATTAAATACATAAAAGAGAAAGCAAGTAAGCAAGCCACATTTTTAAGCAGAGAAGTGGCACAATCAAAATGGGAATCTGCAAAGTGTAACGTGGTGGGGCTGGGCGGGAAGGGTTGATTCTGGAAGGGTCAGCAGCTGAGGAGCACATGGAAGGGGGAGGCCTGGGGCAGCAGGGGAGTGACGCGGTCCAGCGTGGGTGGTAGAGCCTAGTGCAACAGAAGAGAAAGAAGCGATAGCTCAATTTTATACTCTAGAAGTTATTCAGCTACTGGGCGTGGGGGCAGAGAAAGAAAGAAAAAAGAAAAAATACCTGATTACCAGCCAGGAAGGATCCATGTGAACTTGCTAGGGTCTGAGGTGACAAGCCAACTGCTTCAATCAGCTCAGTAGAAATAACTGCACACCCGATATTTTTACTGTTCAGCCTGTTCCTTGGCGGCAGGGTGCAGGGACCAAAATGTAAAGCTCCACACAGGCTGGTTGGTCTGTGATACGTTTGTATTTTTGTGTGCATGCACATTCATTAATTTCTGGGTGAGGAGGAGCCCAGGATAGAAGAAGACCATTTAATTACGAACTCCTATTTTCTTACATTAAAAAAAAATCTTTTGCTTACTATGTATTTGGTACAAGGTCTTACTATGCAGCTCGGACTCATAGTGACGCTCCTGTTTTCAGCCTCCCCCACGCTGGGATTACAGGCAAGCGCCACACCCAGTGTCTGTAGCCTGATTAGCATTCCTGGGAACAGGGCCCGTGCGACATATGGTGCTGGGGATAGAAACCTAGTCCTTGTGCTTGCCAGGCAGGTGCTTAGACCGCTGAGCTATCTCCCCAGCCTATGAACTCTCATCTGGAACGTTAATTTCCCTCCCTGAACTACACTTTCTTAATCTCGAGAAAAAGGAGAGGCAGTTCTGATAATGACTATGTAGCAGATGGGGGCCTGCAAGTTGTCCTTTTGCAATTCCAGCCACTGGAGGGCGCTCTTCTCCACGAGCAATGTGAAATACTCCTCAGAAAGGGCTTTGCTTAGGCGGCCCTGCAAGCTGAAAGACAAAGGTTGGCCTAGGGGCTTTATGATCAAGGTGGAAAGAGTGGAAAAGACAGCTGGTGGCTTTGGACCGAGGACAAGCAACTAGGTTAGGTGCACACAGGCTACTTTGATGTAGATTGTTCTTTGTTTATTGACATTGTTCTCCCTTTTCCTAAAGAGTTACAAAGAGAAAATAAAAGAATCGACAACAAGCGCTTAGCTTCTTGGTCATAATCCATTCTGCGGGCAGCTGCTCCATATAATATTCATTGGGGATGTTCTTTGTAATTGGTAACAGAGTGGTCCAGGATGACGGATGAACGCCCCGAGGCAGTCACTAGTCTTTAGGGCCTTCAGCTCCCAAGAGGCTGCTCTCTGGAAGCCCTTGGTGTAAATAGGGTTCCCTGCTGTCTTCTGCACTGTTTAATACAAGTCTCCCCCCACACTTGATAAGTTGAATGGAAGTTTAGATCTAGCTATGCAGACCTGAACTCTTCCCCATTTCCGATTCAACTTTCTACTTGATATTTCACAGCTGTCTCACAATTGTTGTAGCCAAATCCAGCGCTCACCTGGAGCAAACCTGCCTTTCCCTCTGGCTTCTCCACACCCCGTGCTCTTAGCCCAGAGCTGGAAGCCCTTGCTGGCCGTTCCCTCCCCAACAGCCGTGCTAAGTCCACGAGGAGGTCCCTGTTGTGCCTGTCATCACACACATCAGTTTCTGTGGGGTCATCATTTACCCCTCAATGACCCAGTCCAACCACCTCCCGGTGTGAAATGACCTTGGCAAGGGCTCTGAAAGAGCAGAGGGTCAAGCCAACCCCCGCTCAGCCACCTCCCAGGGTTCCCACTGCAGAGGAAGACCCGGGCTGCTTCCTGGGCTGGCCTGCCAAGGCCTGAGGCCTCTGCTGGCATCTAGCTGTTCTCCGCATTTACTCATGTGGGTCAACTATACCAGGAGCCTTTTAGATTCTTGGTGCACAGAGGCTTCCAGGGCCCCTCTTTCTTCCTTACAGAGGAGATTTGCACCTCCAGTTCTACTTGCCGGGACTCAAAATTTGACCAGCGTGTGGAGGACCCCAATACTGGGGGCTGAAAGAGTGGACACAATTAGCACTGAGGGTTCCAGAGATTATCTTCAAGGTGTTGTCAAAGCCAGGCCAGGTCCAGATCCCCCAGATAAAGTGGAAGAAGGAAACATGGGAAGCAAGGTCGGATCTGTTTACCTACTAGGTTTATATGTAGGACGTCCTTTGAACATAGGCTAGGAATACATTGTACTCTGGAAATGGTGTCGTCACTTGTACACCAGATAGTACTTTTCATGATTCATCAATGACAACGCTAAGATGTCCCAAGATAAGAAGAGGTAATATTTGAAAGTCTATTCCAAGTCCATTTAATTTTTGCATTGATGACTATAATAATAGAGTTTTGCATATGAGTTTGAATATTGCAAATATAGTAGAGAACCGGTCAGCTAAGTTTTGGGCGCATCCTGTAGTCAGTGGTGACGGCAGGCAAGGCCACGTGCTAAGCCTCAGCTCAAAGGCAACAGGATGGAAAACCACGTGTAGGCTGAGCACATTCCTCTGCCTGAAATGTTTGGAACTGCAGTGTCTGGAACTCAATTTTCTTCATGTTTCGGACCATTTGCACATCCATAATGCATATGTGAGGGATGATTCCCACATCTAACTACAAGGTTTATTAACATTTGATTACATTCCTTATGCATATAACATGACGGTGATTTCATGCAACGTTTTTAGTTCATCTTCATGTCTCCTGTGACGCCTCACTGACAATGGTTTTTTGTTTGTTTGTTTTTTGTGAAACTGGGGATTGAACTCAGGCCCTTGTGCTTGCCAGGCAAGCGCTTATTCTCTCTCTCTTTTTTTTTTTTACATTTATTTATTTTGTGTGTGTGTGTGTGTGTGTGTGTGTGTGTGCGGCCAGCTCAGCCCACCAGGGGGCGGGGCTGGCTGGCATGTGGTGCTGGGGGATTGAACCGCGCTCCCTGTGCTTTAGCCAAGCTTGTTCCAAGTAGGTGCTTTAGACCACTGAGCCATCTCTCCAGCCTCAAGCGCTTATTCTCCTGAGCCATCTCCCCAGCTATTTTTTTTCTGTGACCCATCATTGAAAGTCAAGTGACTTCTCCCCTCTGCCATGAAAACAGTTCTGGTCTTTGGGACACTTAGGATCCCAGATGTTTTGGCTCAGGATTCTCAAGCTGCTCTGAGGTGGCTGACATGCCAGTCCTTGTCCAGAGCACACTTCTCCGGCCTTCTAGAAAGGACTGGGGTCGACTTCTTCCATGGTTGAAGGCAGATGACCCATGCATGGTCTTTCATTGCTTACTTTAACTTTTTCCTTGCCCATTTAAATACACACACACACACACACACATGCACACACTCATACACACATGCACACACACACACACGCACATTTCTTTTTAATGTACTTAGGACAGGGTCTACAAGGTCTATAGGGTCTTACTACACAAATTGGACTCGTAGTGATTCTCCTGTTTTCAGCCTCCCAAGTGCTGGGATTACAGGCATGTGCCACCATGCCCAGTCTCAACCACTGTCTCAGCAGGCCCTGGGGGTGGGGCAGGCCCGGCAAGCCCAGGATTGAGCCCCTGCCACTGTGCTCTGCCTAAGCAGGCGCTTTAGTCTGCTGAGCTATCTGGCCAGCCCACACACATGTTTATAAAGAAATATTTTACTTTTCCTTACCTTGTGATTGCTTTTAATATGCACTCCAAAGTCAGGGAGATTTGAGCCATTTAAAAATATGTAATCTATAGTAATGAATTAATTACCATATAATACTTAAAGTTTTGATTATCCCTACATGATAGCTTCCATTATTAATGATTGCTTATGAAGTTAATCTTTGTAATTTCCATTATGATTCAAATTAACTTGATTAGTTGGCCTCATGATTCCTGCTTCTACCAATCTCTACTTTTAATTTGTGGGGCATAAAAGGACATAACTGTCTTTGAGGCAAAGACACTTGAAATTAAGATTTTTATTTTGATGCCCAGTGAGATAGCTCAGTGGTCTAAGTGCTTGCCTCGCAAGTGCAAGAACTCGGGTTTGATCCTGGATACCCAATGGCGTGTCAACCCCAAAACTGGGCATGGTGGTGCACTCCTATAATCCCAGCGCTGGGGAGGCTGAGACAGGAGGATGACTATGAGTCTAAGCTGCATAGTGAGACCCTCTACCAAATAAATAAATAAATAAATAATTTTTAAAAAGATTTTTACTTTGACATAGTAAGTAAATGAGTCACACACTGCCCCCTGGTGTTGAAATGTGTACATTACATGTTAAAATGGAAAGTTCAAACTCAAGAGTTAATAGATTCTTGCACTTGGGAGGTATATTTGTTTTCGCGAATGGCTAAGAATTATTCAATTTTGAAGACTGAATAAATGAATAAAAAGTCCCAATGACAGGATTAATACCAAGTGCTTCTTTTTCTTTTTCTTTTTTTTCAGTACTGGGGATTGAGCCCAAGGCCTCCGACCAGAGCTACATCTCTTTCTTTCTTCACTTATTTTGAGATGAGGTCACACTACCTTGCTAACTTGCCCAGGCTGTGGCTGAACTCGCCCTCTTTCTGCCTCAACCTCGCAGACTGCTGGGATTACAAGCATGCACCACCACACCCGGCTGATAGCTTTCTAATAATACAGCCTAAAGCTTATGGAATACAGATGCGTGTTGGCAGGATAGAGACTGTCCTTGGTAAATCGCACACTGAGATGTCTTTTCAAGTGAAATCCTTCGGCACCACACGGTTTGCTGCATTTCCCCCTAGATTTTCTTATTTAAGCCCCTTCAGTAGAGATTTTTGACAGAGGAGTTTAGTGATGGTCCATTGGGGACACCAAGCACGATTCAGCTGTCATTTGGTGCTTATTTTGGAATTCTATAACCTTAATGAATATCCCCCAATTGCTTTAATTGAGCATTTTTTTGAACACCTTCATTCCCTTCATTTGAATTAAAATGGGAGTCAAGATTTTCTACTTCTTTGCTTTAACTTAGTTTACAATTAAGTTGCTTTAATTGTCTTCTGGGCTGGGTGGGGCTGGACTTGTGGATCCGACACCTCTATCTGTATCTCTATTGTTCTGAGCAGTCCTTGTCCCTCTTCCTTCTAAATGATGACCATGCTCATCTGCCTTTTCAAATGTTACCAAGGTCATTGCACTAGTGTGGCAGAGTCCTCTGAGGAAGCCCAGACAAGCCCATGACCAGAGGAAGGGAATGACAGACACCGCCCGTGGGATTGACCGTTTTGTGACAATACGTCCACCCAGGATTTACACCCTCCCCCCCTGCAGGATGGTGATGCCCAGGGCTCTTCAGAAGCCTAGACGCCTGATCTGTAGGAGCGCGGTCATTCCCTCCTACAGAGTTTGTCCCTGGAGGGCGAGGACTGGCACTCGCGGCTGCAGGTCCTGGAGGGGCACACAGGGTTTGGGCATGCAATGCTGTGATGTCTACTCACCCACCCTGTGATCTACACTCAGGACGCTTGGAAGCTCATGGGTGTGGAAAGCATGCGTGGCCTTGTCCACTAAGACTCCCAGCCACAGGCACATGCTCTGGCCTCTGACCATAAGTGTCTGCCCAGGGAATGGGGGAGTGGAAGCTAGGGTGGCAATCCCAAGACACTCACATTTTCTTTTTAGCTTTCCACATCTTTGCTTTTCAGTAGAGGAAATTGGACCTAGGGTCTTGTACATGCTAGGCAAGTGCTCTACCACCAGTATACAGTCCAAGCCCTTTTAATTAATGAATTAATTTTTGAGCTATGGGGTCTCAAAAAGTTCTGACTAGTCTCAAATGTGAGTTCTTCCTGCCTCAGCCTCCCACGTAGCTGGGATTACATGTGTGTGCCACTGCACCAGGTCTCCACTGTTGAATCTCTCTGCTTCTCCATTCTATCTATCATGCATTCATCACCCATCTATCACCCATCAATCCATCCATCCATCATCCATCCATCCATCATCCATCCATCCATCATTCATCCATCCATCCATCCAACATCCATCCATCCATCCATCATTCATCCATCCATCAATCCATCCAACATCCATCCATCCATCATTCATCCATCCATCCATCCAACATCCATCCATCATTCATCCATCCATCCATCCATCCATCCATCCAACATCCATCCATCCATCATTCATCCATCCATCCATCCATCCATCCA
>NW_004524601.1:8876838-8893725 GCF_000260255.1 Octodon degus | reverse complement strand
ATAAAAATTACGCTAAAATTTGTGAGAAACTAATATTAATGGCTTTATTTTTTAAAAATAAAGAACTTGTCATTATCTGTAGCTAACAACTCCACGAACCTGTCTCAGGGTCCCTTCCAGGAAGTGGCATGGGTTGATCCTCAGCCCCGGACATTGGAAACCTAGATTCTCCATCTCAAGCACATGTGTTGCTATTGCCTCAAAACTGCGACTACAGCGCTACCAACACCACCTGAGGTGCGCTGAAATGCAGTCATCTGCTGCGCTCAGGTTTAAATCTGTTACCTCCCCGAACCCTCATAACAACTTCCTCTTCAGGGCCATTGTTCCTGTTTCAGTAGACAAAGAAACTGCAGTTCGGAGTGGTAAGTGATTTGCTCATACACAGCCATGCTGAAATAAGAGCAACACTACTCTTACAATAAAAAGAATAGAGCTCAGCTATGGCAGTGATGGTATATTCAAAGAAAAACAAACAAACACCAATTCACGGTTACACAAAGCATTGTGTAGCCGCAGCGTCCCACCCTTTCAGCACATATCAGTGACTGCAGAGCCAATGGTCTTTTCTAGCCTGATCACTCCATCTGTGCCCTTGACAGGCCTGGTGTGACTCTCTGGAAGCCCCCTCCCATGTGTCTTCTTCCTCCCCAGAAGGTCCCTTGCTATCCCATTACTGCCAGTCCAGAAGTCCTTTAGCTAGGTATGGGGCATGTACAGTGGACCCTGGCCAGTGTCTATGCTGCTGGGAAGAGGGACATCGGTGGTGGCCAACAGGTGCAGCCTGCAGCCCCACAGGAGTAGGAGGAATTCCTTCTGAGCTGCCTGCTGGCAGAGCTGCCTTCGGTCCCACTGCTGGGAAATGCGGGTGCAAGGAGCTACGTGCACACGAGAGGATCACGGCCTCTCTGCCCATGTAGAAAGTGCCTTTCCTAGGAGAAATCAAGGTGGAAAACCAAGTTAAAGCCAGACTCAGAACCAGGAGGTGTTTGGAAGACACCGTCAGTGGCTCACCGTCCTGGCGGCTGCTTCTTTCCCTGACCAGAATCATGACAAGGACACCTTCTTCCCTGAGCAGAACTGTCCTGTTTTGTGTTGTTCTGCTTGCAGTGCTGGGGTTTGAACCCACGGGCTACACTGCTAGGCAAGCACACACTGGCTGAGTGACAGCCCTGGCCCTGTTCTCTTGTGCTTTTCAGAATAGCTTTATGAAGACATAATTTGCATGCTATACATCCGTGCTTTTAAAGTGTAGAGTGTGGTGGGCTTGGGCATATGCACAAAGGAGTGTGGCCATGGTCATTCCAGGACACTCATCACCCCAGGGAAAAACCCTACACCCACTGGAAGCCCCTCTCCTTCCACCCTTCTCTCGGCCCTTGACAACTATTACTCTTCATCCTACCTCTATGCATTTGCCTGTTTCCAACATTTCCTGTACATGGAGAAACATAATGCCTCCTTTAGGTATGGCTTCCTTCACTCAATCACTCATGGTCACCCAGGGCAGCACAAGCTGCGCTTCTCTTTTTGGTCCCATCTAACATCCCACTGAATAGCTACCCCACCTTCTGGGTGTCCCTTCTGCCCGTAGTGGGCTTTTCAGAGCTTCCCATTTTACAGCTCTTGTGGACACATGCTTGGAGCAGGCTTGGGTGGGCTTGGGCACCGACACTCAGGTTGGTGTCTCTTGGGTCGTCTGGGAACTCTGTCTGACAAGCTGAGAAGCAACCAGACCAGTTTTCAACGTGACCGTATCTTCACACATCCTTCCAGCAGTGTGCAAGTGTCCTGACTCCCCATCACCCTCCCCATGAATGTCACTGTCCTTCCTAATTTTAGTAGTCCTAGTGGGCATGAAGTGGTGTCACTGTGGCTTTAATTTGCACTGAGTTATGATGTTGAGTAATTTTTCATGTGATTATCCAGCAATTGCATGCATGTCTTTTGGAGAAATAACTATTAAGCTATAATGTTTTTTTAAGCCAGATCATTTTTTCTTTGTATTATTGCATTGGAAGTGTTCGTTATATATCCTGAATACAAGTTCATTATTGGATATGTGATTACAAGTATTTTCATTAGCATATATTAGTTATGCAGAATAGTGGGGCTGACTGTGAATTTTCCCACATGCGTGTTCACACATGCATGTAACATGAGCCGATCATACCCACCTGGGCCGCTGGGCTAAATCCCCAGCCCCCTCTCTTGCTTTCATGGCCTCTTTTTCCTAATTTCCACATATGAGAAATTCTGTGAGTTATTTTTTCGCTTTCTTAGTGGCATCCTTTGAAGCCACAAATTTTGAATTTCAAGAATGTCTGCTTTGTAAGGTTTTCTTTTGCAGTTTGCACGTCTTGTATTATTGAAAAACCCATTGCCTAGCTCAAGGTCATAAAATTTACGGTTTCATTTTTTGGAAGAGCTTAGATTTTTGCCTTGTACATTTACGTCTATGATTAATTTTGAGTAAATTTGAATGTATGACATGAACAGAAAGGGTTAAATCATGGGGTTCTGTTTTTCTTTTTCTTTTCTTTTTTTGTATTTTTAGTACAGGGTCTACAGGATCTATAGAGTCTCACTATATAGCTGGAATTCATAGTGATCTTCCTGTTTTCAGCCTCCCAAGGGCTGGGATTACAGGTGCATGCCACCATACCCAGTCTCAATCTCCATGGTGCCCTGGGGGGCGGGACTGGCATGGCATGCTGGGGATTGAACCACTGCCTCTGCCTACACAGGCACCTTAGCCCACTGAGCTATCTGGCCGGCCCTGGAACTCTCTTTCTGCCATTCCTGTGCTCTATAAAGCAAGTCCACCTCTGTTTCCAGTGATAGTCTCTCTTCGTAGACCCAGCAGGCCACAAGTTCTCTTGCACTGCGCATCAAGTGCTCATTTTCTGTCCTACTCTTACACATGCTGGTCAAGGCATAGACTGTCTCTTAAGATACCTTCCATGGGTTGCTAATCATATTTATCATGTCTTGCGTCTTTGAGAAAAAAATGTGGTTCCAGATTGTTCGAGGTCAGGACAAGGGTAGAGTGATTTACCAGTGGCTTCCTAAGTGCTGACCACAAAGAAGAGCTCGCTCTGAACCTTAGGGCATAGCAAGGGTTTGAATCTAGCAAAAATATACCTTTGCCTGAGCTAAATGTAAATTCACAACTAAAATAAATATCTTGGTAGTGTTTCACTTTTTCGTTATATAAGAACATCCCCTTCGTGTCAAGTCAAACTTGTAGCTCATGGTGGGACAGCGTAGTGGGCCCACACATACCTTAGCACCTGTCGGCTTTCTAACTTGGTTGCAAACTGTTCCCTTGAGGAGAATCCAAGGTTATGGAGGCGACCAGTGGTGAAGACCCTGGGGCTGGGCTTCCCAAGGCCCCTGGTGGTGAAGAGCAGCTGGGGGTTTTTACCTACTCCCAGGGTTGCGATCCACAGAGCTGGAAGCTTTCAGTTCACTGTCAGAAATTCTCATTGGCACCTGGACTTTCCCAAGTCAACAAAGCATAAGGCCACTAAATCTCAGGAGATGGGAAATGGCGCATATTTCTAATGAAGCCGTACTCATTGTGAGTGACTAGATATCAGGAACCAAGAGCTTCTCTTCTCTTCCTTCTCTTTCTTTCCTTTTCTTAGAATGAGCTTATTTTCTTTTTAAAACAATTATTTTATTTTAAAGAGTAAAAACAAAAAAGCAAATATTTTCTGACAGAAACAGAGTAACATACACCAATACATATGGTACACATTTTCAAAACAAGAATAGCACAATAACAATGCTTACTATATTATTGCATTTTTATCATCAAATCTGCTGCTTAGATGAACAGACACAGGTTTGCAAGATTGGACAAATAGTTTAACACTAATACTTGCTTTCAATAAACCTTACTAAATTTTTTCTTGATCTTTTTAAGATTTAGTTTTAAGAGAGTATAATGATTATTGATAAGGCATTAGGAATGGTACACGTTTAGAAAAATAAGATGAGAGGTATTCTTCGACTGTGGCTTTTGTATTACACCTTGCTGTCTTCGATGTAGTTGATTAGCATACAGAGTTAGTGAAATTGAAAATTGCAAACATTAACTGCTACTTTTTTTTTTCCTTTCATTTACTTATTTGGTACAAGGTCTCGCTTTGCAGCTCAGACTTGTAGTGGTCCTCCTGTGCCAGCCTCCCAAGCACTAGGATTATGGGCATGTGCCACCATGCCCAGTTTTGGTGGATGGTGAGGGGTGCTCGGGGTTCAAGGGCAGGCATTTAGACCCCCAAGCTATCTCCCCAGCCCAAACTGCTATTTTCAAAAACCTGGTGGAAATTAGTAATATGATCATCTCAGCCATCCTGTATATATACTTGCATGATTTTCCCTCTTCCTTTTTTTCCTATCTTGTCTCCTTTCCCTCATCTTCACTGTTTATTCCTTATATTCATTTTCTTTACATTTTACTATATCTATTATACTTTCAGATTTTATTTATTCTTTCAGCTTCTTACACTAGAGAGACAATATGATGTTTACACATGTGGGTCTGATATATTTCACTTATGAGCATCGCCTCTACTTGCATCCATTTACCTATAAAGGCCGCAAGTTTCTCTTCTTTATAGGTAAGTAATACTCCATTGTATAAGAACACCAAATCTTCTTTATCTGTTCTTCAGATGATGGACATTTTTGTTGTTTCCAAGATCTGGCTATGACAAATTGGGCTGCTATAGGCATAGGTGCACATATAACACTGTGGCAGATGTTTTCGGTTCTTTTGGAAAAATACTCAGAAGGAGAATAACTGGGTTAAATGGGATTTCAAATCCTAGTTTTCTGAGGAGTCTCCACAAATTTCCACAATGCTTGCACCAGTCTACATGCCCAGCAACAGTGGAGAAGGGTTCCTTTTCCCCCACAGCCTCTCCAGCATTTGTTATTAGTTGATTTCTTTATGATAGCCATTCTTTTTGGGGTGAGATGCCATCTCATGTTTTAATTTGCATTTCTTGATTGACCAGTGCTGTGGAACATTTTTTTCATGTATTTATTTGGGTTTTTTTTTTTTTTACATTTAAAAAAAGACACATTTATTCAGTGTCATGATCAGACTATTACATTTAGCAATCAACAGCATGGGTGCAAAAAAAGGTCTACATTAAAACCCTTTGTTGGAATGCTTTACACTTTCCACAGAACAGAAACTAAAATAACCTGTTATACAATTAGTCACAAATACAGTCCTCGAGTTTTTTGCCCATACACATGAGTATTGTCTAAAACATGTCTTCTTTGTAGCAGCTAGGCCCTGCCACCACTGTGCTTGGCTGAGTTCGCAAATCTGTTGTAACCTGTAGCTTCCCTGTCACTTCTCTGGCTCTCCTCTCCTGCGAAGCTTTGTTTCCTGGAAGTGTTTAAAACCTTCTGCCACTGTCATAGCTACTGCTGCTGCTGGAGCCACCATAGCCACCTTGATTTCGTGGTTTGGTAAAATATTGGCCTCCACCTCCATAGGGCCCAGAGCTTCTGCCTCCAAAGTTTCCTCCCTTCATGGGTCCAAAATTTGAAGACTGACTGTTGTAATTGCCAAATTCATTATAGCTTCCACCACCTCCATAACTGCTTCCATCATTACCAAATCCATTGTAGCCATCTCCACTGCCACCATATCCACCCCCACCACGGCCGCCACCAAAGCCACCTCGACCACTGAAGTTTCCTCTGCGACCAAAACTGTCATTGCCACCAAAACCTCCTCCACAACCACCACCAAAGTTTCCAGAACCACTTCGACCTCTTTGGCTAGATGAAGCACTAGCCATCTCCTGCTTGCACAGGGCTTTCCTCACTTCACAGTTGTGGCCGTTCACAGTGTGGTATTCTTGGATGACAATCTTATCCACAGAGTCATGGTCATCAAAGGTTATAAAAGCAAAGCCTCTCTTTTTTCCACTGCCTCGGTCAGTCATAATTTCATTCACTTTGATTTTCCCTTATTTTTCAAAATAATCTCGTAGGTGATGTTCTTCAGTATTTTCTTTAATGCCACCAACAAAGATCTTCTTCACCGTTAAGTGGGCACCTGGTCTTTGAGAATCTTCTCTTGAGACAGCTCTCTTTGGTTCCACAACTCTTCCGTCCACTTTGTGTGGCCTTGCATTCATGGCTGCATCCACCTCCTCCACAGTGGCATAAGTGACAAACCCAAAACCCCTGGAACGCTTGGTGTTCGGGTCTCTCATTACCATGCGGTCTGTGAGTGGTCCCCATTGCTCACAATGGCTCCTCAGACTCTCATCAGTTGTTTCAAAGCTCAGCCCTCCGATGAAGAGCTTCCGTAGCTGTTCAGGCGCCTTGGGAGACTCTGACTTAGACATGACGGCAGTCAGAAGAGAGCCTGCTGATGCTTCCTCCGCGGTGTCCACCAGCAGAAAGGAATCTCATGTATTTATTTGTCATTTGTATTACTTCCTCTGAGAAATTCATTTCAGATTCCCATTTTCAGTTTGGGTATTTGAATTTTAGGGGTTTGAGGTTTTTTTTTAAGAACAGAATATTTATTGGGGGAAGAAAGCTTTTGTCTGAGAGGGACAGAAGAGGGGCCTGAGGGGGTTGTCCTGATTTTTTTTTTTTTTAGTTTATATATTCTAGATAGAAATGTTTTGTCTGAGTGATTATTGGTTAAGATTTTTTCCCAATTTGTGGTTGTCTTTTCACTCTGTTGGGGATTTCTTTTGACATGCAGAAATTTCTTAATAAGATGACATTCCAGTTGTTGATTCTTTGAAGTATTTTCCTTGAAGTTTGGTTTTTGTTCAAGAATTCTCTGTCTACCCCTACGTTTTCAAGATTTCCACATACTTTCTCTTCCTGTAGATTTAGTGTTTCTGTTTTAATGTTTAGATCTTTAATCCATTTTTACTTTAGTGCATGGTGATAGACCTAGGTCTACCTATAGTTTTTGGCATGTGGAGAGGCACTTTTTACTGCACCATTTGTTAAAGAGGCTATCTTTCTTCCAGTGAATGTGTTTGGCTCCTTTGTTAAAGATAAGGTGGCTAAGTGTGTTTGCAGTTGCATATGCATGTTCTAATCTGTCCCATTGATCCTTGGGTCTTTTTTTTTTTTTGCCAGTACCATGCTGATTTTATCACAGTAGTTTTGTGTTATAATTTCATCTCAGGAATTGTCATGCCTCCAGCCTTACCTTTGTTGCCCAGGATTACCTTGTCATTATATATCTTTTCTGGTTCCAAATAAATTTTAGGAATGTTTTCTCTAGATCTGAGAGGTATTTTGATGATATTTTGATAGGGATTGCATTAAATCTGTATAACAATTTGTGAGTATGGTCATTTTCATAATGTTGGTTCTTCTTATCCTGGAGCAAGGAATATCTTTTCATTTTCTGAAATCCTCTTCAATTTCTTTTTTCAGACTATTGCAATTTTCATTGTATAGACCTTTTACTCCCTTTGTTAGATTAATTCCTACATGCTTCTAGAATGACCTTATTTTATACCTACTGTAATTGACTGCCTTATACACACTTCTACAAGATGGTTTTCCACAGGTGGAAAACCATTAGATTATCCTCTAATAATCAATGAGGACCGTAATACATTTTTCAAACAAATGAAAATAAGTTCATTTCCAAACAGTGTGGCAAGACTCTGTTGGTGACCATTACTTTTTATTTTCTGTTATCTGTATTTGTTTTCTCAATATACCTTGTTGTTCTTTCTCACATAAGCTGATGTGGATAGACTTTCAGAATGTGTCACATGATACACAGGGCAGGAGCCAGGACACACCAACACCCTCTTGGAGGCTTCTTCCTCCACCTGGGAATGAACAGGTGATTCACAATTAATTGAGTTGGGGATCAAAGATGGATTAGAGCTAGAAAATTCTCCACCTTCTTTTTTTTTTTTTTTTTGCAGAACTGGGGATTGAACTCAGGCCCTTGCGCTTGCCAGGGAAGCGCTTATTCCACTGAGCCATCTCCCCGGTCCCTCTCCACCTTCTTTTAATTAGCCACTTGATTAGAAAACACTTGGCTTACGTATGGAGTTGCCAGACCAAGGAAGTTTAAATCTTTCATTTACCAAAGCTCTTTCTAGGCCCTGTATCAGATCTTCTCTTGTAATTATGCATTACTATCCCTAAAAGCAGTCTTCAGAATGTGTAGCTGTCATGTTTCACAAACTTAGATTCATCAGCCTGAATTAGCTAAGTTCCTTTCTTCTGGTTGGATTTTTTTTTTTTTTTAATTGTGAAATCAAGTGATTGGACACAGATGATTGCTAAAGAAGTTCTTAGTTCAGGTCCTCTGATGGGATGGCGAAGGAGACACCTGGGTACCTCTAGTTTCCAGCTTAGAAATTGCCGCAGTTCTCCACCAGTCCTTATCCTCTTTAGCTTCAGTGAGCACCTGGGGTCCGAACTGTGCTGAGGATGTGAAACCTTGTTTGATTCATGCCTTGGTTGGGTTCATGAGGAAACCAGTGTCACTTTTCATGGTGACAAGAGAGGAAAAGAGTCTAGAACATCAGTTAGCAAGGTGAATAGGAATGCAGAAAGGATGCGAAGTAAAAATAGAAGCATTTACTAAGCAGTTAGTGTGCTCTGGCCTTCACATAAAGGGCCCGAGCAACCTGCCTTCAAGCCTCCTTCCCGCGTCTCTTGTCCGCATTTTTCTCCCGGCATGGGACCATCCATCACTTTCCATGCAACCTTGAACACCTTTCAAAAGCTGTTTGCAGTCTTGACTTTGAGTAAGAATGCTGCAGAATAGTAAATCTTTAACATCCAACCTATTCCTGTGTCACCTTAGTGCTGGTACTCTGCGGAACTCCGTAGCTATGAAAAAAATTACAAGTACTGCATCCTTTAGAAAAAAAACAGCTTGTCACCCATTAGCTAGGGATTTTTCCCCATTTAGTTAAGCATTACTCTGTTGGTGACCTGGAAGTCAGAAATAAAATGAATTTCTGCAGAGGGGGTCCTCACACCAGGATGCAGGCAGCAGTCTACTTTTGGAAATGAGATTGTGCCAAAATCATTGCCCGTGAGTCAACCTCCAGGAGAAACAAATTGTTTGAACAATAGACTTAATAAACTCATGTTTCTGTCTTCCATCCCAGCAGGTGTGGCGTCCCAGGGCACCTGCTGATACACCTGCATGAGGGCCCAGAGCTGCCTCCAGGAGCCAGAGAGAGATGCCTGACACTTTAATCAGGCCATGGTGGTGCAGTAGCTTTCCCCTGCTGCCTGCAGCCAAGGCTCTGGAGGCAAGGGAAATACAGGCCCGAGGCTCCCGGAGCTTTGTCTACTGTATTTCTTTTAACTTTAAAAGGGCATTTAGCACTGATGGAAGTGCGGGTTGGGGTGGCTTCCAGCGAGGACTCCTTCCATTAGTGGCTGCATGCTGCTTCAGGATGACAAAGGGGAGATCCAGGAAGGTGAGCACTCACCGCATGGGGAGACATTTTCCAGGGCATCCAGGTGCAGAGAAATCCTTCCCTCCTATGGTGATGCATACTTGGGAAAAGCTTCAAAAGCTTTCTCTTAGATTTAGTTCTCTAGTGAAACAGAATCAAATACTTTTCTTTGGGAAATTCTATCCTGGGTTGGGCTTGCTTTTATTAAGCGCTCTTTTCCTTCAACTCTTTAGTGTATTGAAATGTACATTAAACATGGCAATAAAATGCCTGGGAACAGAGTACAGCACTCAGACATAACTTCTTGTCTAGTTGTGTCTTCAAGCCTGGTTTCATCCACTAATGATTAGGTTACGGAATCCACTTGGGGTTTTTACACATTGAAAAAAAATCCAATCCACTTATTAATCTTGCTGATGAGACCAGCTATGTTCAGTGTTAATGATGTGGTATTCACTCAGGAGAAAAATAGCCTCCTGTGCCCAATTGCTTGTTTTCTTCCAGAAAGGCTACTAACAGTTTATGACTTTTTGGTTTTTGTATTTTAGGGAAGGGTCTATAGGGTGTTCAGGGTCTCACTACTAGATCTGACTCATAGTGATCTGCCTGTTTACAGCCTCCCAAGAGCTGGGATTATAGGTGCGTGTCACCACGCCTAGTCTCACTGCTGTCTCAGAGAACCCTGGGGGCAGGGCCAGCACAGCAGGCCCAGGGATCAAACCCCTGGCCCCTGCTTTGACACTATTTTTGGAAAAGA
This sequence comes from Octodon degus, assembly GCF_000260255.1. Lineage (NCBI taxonomy): Eukaryota > Metazoa > Chordata > Mammalia > Rodentia > Octodontidae > Octodon > Octodon degus. The sequence continues at coordinate 8,883,519 of NW_004524601.1, read as the reverse complement.
ATACATAACTGAAGATTTAGGTGGATTCTAGAAGAGAATAATTCAGCTGAGTGTAACTGTTTCACTTTCATTTAATACTTTGATTAAAATGCTGATCTCTAATGTGTGTTTTTATCCATGATTGAGTCATCTTTAAATGTCTGGCCAGCAGGAACAGCACTTTCTCCTTGACCAGCCATGTGCCCAGGGCTGCTAAATCAAAGATGAGCATGACAGATATCTGACCTGGTAAGTCTGCGAGGCCTATCATTTGGGAATATTCATGTGATAGTTTCACTTGTCACCTCCACTGGCTTGGTGTCCTGTGGTGCTGGTTTTGTAGGCATGCAGCGTGCAGGAGTTATGGGGTCACAGAGGCCTTCACCCAGGTTTCTGAGGGAAGCCTCCCAGGTCAGGTGATGTGTCACACATTCACAGTCCCCAGGTAGCTCCTGGGAGGGTCATGGGAAGCCACGGGAGAGAGGCAAAGCTGCAGAGGAGACTGTGGGGAGTCAGAGATTCCAGGAGTGAGGAACGTTGCCAAGGAAACCTGCTGGCTGCGAGCAGAGCCAGAGCAAGGAATAGATCGGACAGGCTGTGGCTGCCTGCGCCACGGGGCTGCCATGTCCGAGCCCTCTGGAGCTCACGTCTCACCACCATGTGCCTCACATGCCAGAGAGGGAGCCACGGGACGTGCTGTTTACCCAGCTGGGCTGCGGTGCTGCCACAGTCCGCTTCTACATCCATTTCTCTCCCACTGGGGACGGGAGTGTGTGCTCTCTGCAGAGTCTGTCCTGGTTGATGCCCCTTGCTTCGTGGATTTCACAGAGGTTCCCAGCCAAGGCTGTGCCGTGAGCCTCAGATGAAGCTTTGGACTTCAAGTTTTAGGCAATATTGGAACTGCTGAGATTTGGAGGAAGGAGTTAATGTGTTTTGGTTGTTCACAGGCTAGGTACATCATGTAGAGGACTTAGGGACTGGTTATTGTCTCTGTTGAGAGATTAAATAAGGAGATGGACCTGGGGGTTGGGTGGACAGGGGATGGCTGACGATGGTTAGTCTTTTTTTTTTTTTGTTATTTATGTATTTGGTACAGCGTCTCACTATACAGGTTGGACTCATAAGATCCTCCTGTTTTTAGCAGCCCGAGCACTGGGATTATAGGCGTGTGCCCCCACACTTGAACTCGTTTACCAGCTCAGTGCACCTTGGTGATGGGGCCAGTGTGGCATGTGGGACCAGGGATCAAACCCTGGTTCCTGTGCTTGCCAAAGCAAGCACTTAGTCTACTGAGCTATCTCGCCAGCCCTTGGTGATGGTTAATCTTGACTGTCAACTTGGCTAGCTTCAAAGATAGCTAGGGGATTGAGAAAGTACATTCTGGGTGTCTGTAAGGTCTTGGGGCACAACCTTGGGGACTACATTTGGTGCCCCGGTCTCCTCCTTTCGGGCTCATCCTCTCCTTTCTGTTTTCCAGGTGTCATGAGCCGAGCTGCGCTTCTCCATAGACCTTCCTGTCACGATGTGTCTTCCTGCAGCTGGCTGACTGTGGACTGAGACCTCTGAAATTATGAGGTAAAATAAACTTTCCCCCTTTGCGTGGCGTTGGATGCTGTGCTCCAGAAGCACAAGCACAATAGCACATGCATGGAATATGTGACTTCCGGCACACACGTCGTGCAGTTCTCTTCCATCATCTCAGTAGCTGCCAGACTTTCTGGACTGACCCTTTTTGGAAGCGAAGCCAATGTGATGCAAACACAAACTCATCCCTTGATTGACTGAGTCATATCTTGGGCTAGAAGCAGTGATTAGATGGAGAAGAACATGCGGTCTTTAGCAAGGCCTTCTGGGAAAAAACTCAGGTTGCTTAGAAAAAAGTGGGAGACCTCATGTGACCAGAACACCAATTTCTTGGGCAAGATAGGTGGGCAGGAGGGTGGAGGAGCTACCCGTGGCAACCGTCCAGGAGTGCTGGGGAGGATGTGAAGTAGGGAAATGCAGTGGTCATGCCTAGAGGGACAGGTCAGGGAGGGCTGTCCATAGACAGGAAGACTGCTGATAGCGGAATCACAGCTGTCCAGGAAAGAGGCCGGGAGGCGCAGGCTGGAGGATGAGATGCAGAGCAAGGATGGCTGAGTTTGACGAGAAGAAGTTCATCAGCCACTGGGAGGGGAGCGCAGGTTCTAGGGCCTTCCTGAGGAGTGAATGATGAAGCACCAATGGAGTAGCAGGGGTGGAGTTTGGTTAGTCCTGTGACATCAGTTAATTCAGGAGAGGAGTCACTTCACGGAAGTGTCTGAAGTATTGGAATGGCGGCATGCAGTGACAACCGACAATGCTGTTTAAAGAAACTCATCCGGCTGATGTCTCTTCCGCTGTCAGACGCAGAGGGAAGACCTGCCCCCATGGCTGGGGGGCTCTGCATGGGGGTGAAGGCCTGTTTAACACTATGGAAGTTGCTGTTCATAGTTGCTGAGTTTTAATTCCTTATGCATCATACCCATCAACGGGGCTTACCCTCCTCCCTGCCACTTCTAATACGGAGGACAACCTCTTGCAAAAGCCAACTTTTCATCATTCTCCAACGAGGGAAGTGCTACCATGTGTGCACTGGGTGTGTTCTCCAAGTCGTTGAGGAGCACACAGCGCCCAGCTGTCTAGAAGCTGGGCTGAGCTAGAAGTGCATGAGGGCCACACTGTGGAGTATTCACTAACAGGACATCCCGAGAACCATCTTGTTTTCCTCTTAATTATAATGAAAATCAGATTGTCATTTCTGCTCACTTTCCAGGTCTGTCTGAGCACCGGCCAGCACCATCCCCTTTTCTTGGCACGTTGTTAGGGCCCTTCTGATGCTGCAGGGCAGCAATCCAGCTCAAAGTAGTTTAAGTTCTTTAAGAGGATTTATGTTTTAGAAAAATGAAATGAAGAGGTCTGTTGCAGTCTGGGTTTCTTCCAGAAGCGAATGCACAGAGGAATGAGGATTATAAAAAGTTTAATTGGGAAGGAGCAGGAGGGAATGGCCAGTCTGCAGGGCAAATCTGCTGGCCTCTGCCAGCCCACCAGGCTTTCTGGGAGGCCTGCACTGGGGACAAATTGCCGGGTCTTGGTGCTTGAACTGTGTAGACTCCACGGTGTCCTGGAGAACACTTAGTGGCACTATGACGTATTTTTAATTTTCCAGAAAAAACGCAGTAACAGATGTCAGATGGTACACAAACTACTACTGTGAATTACTTGGACCTATTTGGTAAAGTGAGATGCAGGCATTTCTTTTGGCTTAGTGGGTGCCACAAAAAAATCACTGAGACACTGCGAATGCCTTGGGACCTAGGGGAGGGTGTTACCTTGGGCATCACTGCTGTGCCTAGTCACCAGTTGGGGTAGCCTGAGAAGAGCATGACCTCAGCCCAAGAGACTATGGGCTTGGTGGTACTAGAAGCAGGGGACTGCACACACTGATCACAGAGAATCCCCCTCCTCCCAAGCAGAGAGCACGACCAGCCTTCATGGAAGCAGATCTGAGGGGCATACCTCCCTGTCTTCTCTGGGGTGGAACAGACTTCAGGTGTGGCCTCATCTTGAACTCATTTCTTCAGGCTTCACTACTGCTGACTACAGATAATCTTTCCCCATCCTATGGAGAAGATGAGATTTTGGTAGTGAGAGGTTATGGCCCTAGTAAGAATTGCTGAATTATCATGGTGGTCTTCTGATATGGCTGAAGCCCTTAAAACAACAGCTTATCTTCCCAGAGACCACTTCCTCCTCCTTCCCCACTCCAGCCCTGGGTACAACTTCCTTTGCCCTTTCCCGCCCACACAAGGGAGCCTCCAATCAGCTCCTTGTATGTCACTAAACCCGCCCCTCAAGCTCTGCCCCAGACAGAAGTCCATAGAGTCTCAGGCTCCCTGTCTCAGATCAGAGGATCCGCCCATCTCCTGCCCTCGGTCCTCTCCTTGTGTTTAGAGTCATTAAAGGCTTTCCCTCCCCCATTTCTGCTTCTCTGCTGCGCCACCACCGCCGCCATCACTGTTGCCTCTGAAACTTATCATTTTTGGTGCTGTGACCTGGACCGGTGAGTAGTGTAGCTCCCAGGGCATCCCCTGCCCCGGTTTTGAATTCCCTCACTGAACCGCCTTCTGCTTCTGCTTTTGCCTCTGCTGCCTGCTGTTGCTAGCTCGCATCCAACACCGGCCAATCTCAGTCCTCACTCATGAGCCCAAAACTATGGGGGTCTTGCTCATCTTTCCTCTCATCTCGTCTTGAAAATTGTGAGCTCCCTTGTGTGGGCGGGAAAGACTCCCCCGTCTTCCTCAGCCATCTGGTCCCCGACTCCCCACTTTTTCCAGTGACGACTGATAAAGTGGGTGTTGGCCTTTTCTCTCTCATACTCACTCCAGGCTAAAAAGTGACGTCTTTTTCATGGGAAGTGATGTCGGGCTTTTGCCCTAATCTTTGGCTCATGTTAATTCGGCCACCATGGGAAACGCTCTTCCAGTGCTCCAAAGCACACCGCTGGGTTGCCTCGTAAAGAACCTCAGCACCCTTGGATTTCAAGGATATTTCGAATTCAAAAGATTAATTTTTAAACTCTGTTATTGCAATGGCAAATGGCTAGCAATCCTTAAAAGCCTTTGTTGACTCTAAAAACACGTCCCTCCCACCTTCTTCCCTCTGCTGTCCCCCTGACGTATCCGCTGGTACTACCCTCTCCACCCCTTTGCTCCAAACTCTGTCTTGTTAGTCTCCTTGGACTGCATCTCTACTTACTCCACCCTCTGCAGCAACATCTCTGCCCTCTGCTTCTGCCTCCGGTTCCCTTGTGGATTCCGCTGCCTCTCTCTCCTCCTCCATACTGAAACCTCAGGTGCCAGTGTTTTCCCCTTCCACCTCATCTTCTCCCACGGTTCACATCCAACCCTCCATGGCTCAACCGCCTCCCAGGGCTCTAAAAGCCTGTGGCTGCCTGCTGTGTGGCCAGCCACCGCCATCTTGTGGGCCATGTGGCTACCTGCCGCCATCGTGCGGTCACACCTCCTATGAGGTCAGAGCGCCAACTCGCAGGGCTCTGTCACATGACAAGCCACCGCCATTTTTGCGCCATGTGGCCATCTACAGCCACCATAGGGTCGCTCCTCTTTGTGATGTCAGTGCGCCGGCTTAAGGTACCCCATCACATGACAAGCCACTGCCATCTTACATTCCGTGTGGCCATCCACCTCTCTGTAAGGTCACTCCTGTGACATTAGACACTGCCTGCCGCCAGCTACATGATGGGTCACTGCCATTTTCCGGGCCATGTGACCAGCTGCTACCATGTTATAGTCGCTCCTCTTGTGATGTCAGAGCACCACATTTGAGTGCCTCATCACATGATGGGCCAGCCCATCTTGTGGCCTCTGCTTGGTATACAGTAACTATAAATAAGAGGTTTTTGTGTTTTTCAAATTCTTACAAGAGATCTCTATAAATTGACTTACAAAAGTTCTGACTAGTCTCTCATAATTACAAACTTAAAAAGGTCATCATAGTTTAACCTGACCAGAAATATTTGAGTGCACTCTTATTTTATAAAGATGTCTGTGTGTCCTGTATGTTCTTGTTTTTATGTCATTCTGTAAACAGCTGTTTCTTTTTATTTGAGCTCTAAAATATAAACTTAAAAGCATGCTTTCTCTTGAGTTACTAGCTAGTCTAGGTGATATCAAAATTAATTTATAATTAAATAAAAACCATTAAAATGGGAAAGATTGTTGGACAGAACTCTTGATTGATGAATAGAGGGTGGCCAACCTTTGTTCATCAATAGAGAGCCCCCAATAATTTGGTCACTGTTTAAAAGACAAATTTTTTTCAGTAATTAAAATAAGGTTTTCTCATAAAAGATGCTTAATATATTAAGTATATTCATGTCTTCTAAAACTGTATGCTACAATATAAATTTTCTTTCAGATGTAAGCATATGCCTTTATCTTATGCTCCAGGTATTTATAATAAGAGGTTCCTGTCAAGTCAACATGAGGTTATCAGCCAAATAATATTATTTATTTATTTATTTATTTATTTATTTATTTATTTTTGTGGAACTAGAGATTGAACTCAGGCCCTTGTGCTTGCCAGGGAAGCGCTTATTCCACTGAGCCATCTCCCCAGCTCCCTTCAGCCAAATAATTTTATAACTAAAACTTATATAATATGCATCTTGTGTATATTTAAGGATGCAAAAACAAAATGGGGATTTCATGACTGTTGTGCTGTACTGCTGTGTATGACTATTGATGCCAAATGATCTCTACAAAATTATGTAACTGTTGTCCATTAACATCCTACAGGGATTTAACTGCTAAAACGTCCATGGTTGATAAGAAATAATAGCTCTCTGGTTACGCTTTATATTTCAAGGTTCTTGATACTCAGATAAAATTCTAATAATCAAGTATATTGCTCCAAACTAAGTTTACCGATGTAGACCCAGATTCTCTTTTTTTTTTATTTTTTTTTTATTTTTTGCGGAACCGGGGATTGAACTCAGGTCCTTGCACTTGCCAGGGAAGCGGTTATTCCACTGAGCCATCTCCCCAGCCCCCAGATTCTCTTAAGGCACCAATTACTATTAATTCCTATTTTATATCTCTGTTCCTGACATTCATGCAAAGCTAAAAATACAAATCTCAGCCCTCAAACTCCACAAGAAAC
>NW_004524601.1:8865355-8871838 GCF_000260255.1 Octodon degus | reverse complement strand
AAACTTTAAAAGGTCATCATAATTTAACCTGGCCAAAAATATATTTGAGTGCACTCTCATTTTATAAAGATGTATCCTGTGTATCCTGCATGTGCTTGTTTGTTTTTATGTCATTCTGTAAATAGCTGTTCCTTTTTTATTTGAGTGCTAAAGTATAGACTTAAAAGCATGCTTTCTCCTGAGTTACCAGCTGGCCTAAGTGACATCAAAGTTAATTTATAACTAAATAAAAATAATTAAAAAGAGGACAGATTATTGGACAGGACTTGATTGATGATTACAGGGTGGGCAACCTTTGTTCATCAGTAGAGAGCCCCCAATAATCTCCTTAAAGCATTCCCAGTAATTTGGTCATTGGTTAAAAGATAACATTTTTTTCAAAAATTAAAATAAGGTTTTCTCATCAAAGATGCTTAATATATTAAACATATTCATGCCTTCCAAATATACTGTATGCTACAATATAAATTTTCTTTCAGATTTAAACGTATGCCTTTCTCTTATGCTCCAGGTATTTATAATGAGAGGTTCATGTCAAGCCAACCTGAGGTCATCAGCCAAATGATAATTTTGTAACTAAAAGTTATGTGACGTGTATCTTATGTACATTTATAGATGCTAAAACAAAATAGGGATTTCATTGACTGTTATGCTGCACTGCTATGTATGACTTTTTCTTTTTTTTTTTGTGGAACCAGGGATTGGACTCAGGCCCTTGCACTTGCCAGGGAAGCGCTTATTCCACGGAGCCATCTCCCGGCCCCAGCCATCTCCCTGGCCCCTGTGTATGACTGTTGATGTCAAATGATCTCTACAAAATTATGTAACTGTTGTCCATTAACATTCTATAGGGATTTAACTCCTAAAATGTCCATGGTTGATTAAAAAAAAATAGTTCTCTGGTTATACTTTATATTGCAAGGTACTTGATACTCAGATAAAATTCTAATAATCAAGTATATTGCTGCAAACTAAGTATACTAATGTAGACCCAGATTCTCCTAAAAAAAAACCCCAATTGTTATTAATTTCTATTTTGTATCCTTATCTGTTCCTGACACCAATACCCCAGTGCCAAAACAACATGCATTGTTTGGCAATTGTTTTGGCTGCTGGAACACGGTCGGCAGGCGACTCACTGGAGAGCTGCAGTTGGAAACACTCAGCAATTTCATGGAGGCTGAGGAGTTCCAATATCCGAGACCAGCCCAAGGGTTCCTGTCCTTCGACAACGCATTTCCAATTCATGAATGAACTCCGCGGGTCTTAGTGTGACTACTAGGCCACAAGGCGCAGGCTCATGAATACGATTTTATGTGTTGGGCTTTGTCTCTCACTTGCAAATTGCTTCTTCTCTGGGTGAAGAAAATGATTTCAGCAGCCCTTACCTAAATTGGCTTGTGGCCAGGGAAGGACGCTGGCCTTACTTCCGCCTTGGATGGTCCGTCCTGCCTTGGCGTTCTAGAGAGCCCTCCTCTTTATGTTCATTCTCCACCTCCAAATGTCCGTTGTTTCTGAGCTGGAAGTGGCGGGCTCTCTTGCCTATTGACTAAGGTTTGTGGATCCTACTCCTGCAAATCACTGACGAACTTTATTAGGCAGCCGCACGGTTGAGGTCTATTTGAAAAGTGCTCCTGACTGGGGCTCCCGCCTGCCTGCTCACGTAGTCTCATCCCCCTGCGTATGGAGACACATGCCTTCATACTCACTCTATTCTTCAGCCCCAATGTGTGCACTTACAAAAATATTATATTAATCATTTCTGAAAAAAAATAGATTAAATATTCACCTAGCAAGAGTGTTGTAGGCAGCTGAGTTAGACAGAAATATTGTAGGCAGTCAGACAGGGCCAGGACCTCAAGGAGACAAGATGGAAGACAAGGTGACTTTGCAGCTTTGGAAGAGACAGACACTCCCCGCTGTGGGCCAGACCTCAAGAGAAAGTATACAAAGGCAGCCACATACCTCCCTAGGGACGGGCGACAGGGACTGATATTCTAAATGGGTATCAATCACCTTGGAAGAGCCCAAATGAGTCACTAGCCCAACCCCCAACAGGAAGAGACCATGTCCTGGATTCATGCCTGCTCGCTGTGTGACTCACTTCCCCATTTGGTCCTGGATTTTACCAGTTTTACCTGAGCCGTGGTGCTTAGCATTTCATCGGCTGACCATACTCTTGTCCCACCTCATGCCCACCTAAGTGAGTTCCCATGTTCTCTACTACCTTAGACTCACCTCACTGCCTGGCTTTCCTCTATAAAAGTCCCTGGAAGAGACCACCTGCTCAGGGGCCCCCCTCCTGTCCCTCTCTCAGACAGGAGCTTTCTTTCTCCCAATAAATATATTCTGCTCATAACCTCCATTTGTTCCTAAAATTCATTCTTCGGTTTTAGAGAACACAAATTTGTCCAGGTACCTTTTAGGTTGGGGATTTCATTTTCTTCCCTATATCAAAAGGGGACCTCACCCCTTCTTCTAGTAACTGAGATGAGTTGAAGGAGCCCTGTATATAACTCTGCCAGAAAATCACAAGAATCTTGGCAAGCTCCCATCCCCACCCTTCGTGGGCACGTATCTTCCTCTTTGCTCAACTGGGGTTTGAACACAGGGCCTTTGCAATGAGCTGAGTCCACAGCCTCCTTTAATTTTACTGTGAGACAGTAAGTTACTACCCTGCCCAGGCTGGGGTCAAACTTGTAGTCTTCCCGCCTCAGCCTCTTGAGTGCTGGGCTTCCAGGCGTGTGCTGCGGGGCCTGCTCTGTTGGAGGGGTTCCCTGTCTCTGGCTGGGTGGGGGCTCCCTTCTCCAGGCGGCTTCCTCGGCTGGTCTCTGTCTCCCTCCCCAGCTCTGGGCTTAGATAACAATAATTCTGGAAGCTGAAAGGGCAACACCAGCCTCCTCTCTAAGGAGGTGGAATGTGAGTCTGTTGACCATGGGGCTCTCCTACCTCTACATGCAAAGCTCACACGGGGGCCATCGCTTGGCTGTGACACCCTGGCCTATTTTTGGTGACTAGCCAGGGAGACTCATCGCTGCATATAGGGGGAAAAGAAAAATCTATTTTTCTTTCTTTCTTTCTTTCTTTCTTTCTTTCTTTCTTTCTTTTTTTTTTTGGCAGAACTGGGGATTGAACTCAGGCCCTTGTACTTGCCAGGGAAGCACTTATTCTACTGAGCCATCTCCCTGGCCCTGAAAAAGCTATTTTTATGTGCATGGATAGACAGTAAATCCTGTACCGGCTGGCTTTCTAGTAACTCAGGCCAGAGAATGCTGCCTCCTACTCAGAATCCCTGACCCGGGGACCCAGCTCAGACCTGACCAGAGGGCAGGGCACGTTCATGCTTGGGGCTCTCACTTGAATGGGAAGCTGATTAACATAAGAATTAATTTATTGTGGCTATCAACCAGCCTGGAGTTTATAAGCTAGAGAAGAATTATAGTAATTAGTGCATCCAGCTCGCTCAGCAGTACAAATATTCCATGGCACTTGTGATTTCCAGCGGAGCAGTCGCTACCTGGGCGATTTTCCTTCCGAGGGCCTGTTTCTGCAGAACACGGCTCTTAATAGCTCTGACTTGACATTTATATCTGGAGCAAAACTGAAATGGGCAGCTGAGGACTAATTATGCTAAATATTCCAACAAGCGTAATTACCAGCGTTCCAGCAGGGCCACCGAAAGCAGCGTCGCCTTATTTTTTTTTCCTCTTCTTTTTTTAATCCTCAGCTCCTTATTTTAGGTTTATTTAATGGAAGCTGATTGCCCCATCCCTATGATTCCTTTTTTGCATAATCTACACTGCAATAACCTAAAAGCATTTTTATTTCCACATAATTTTAAATTTTGGTTTCTGCTCTGTTAGATTCTTTCTGTTCAGAGATTAAAGAGATCACAGAAAAAATAAAGTACTGGTGTGAGCTCCAGCTCGTGAGGTCTTCGAGCAGGGTCTGCGGACTCATTTCTGGCTGTGACAGTGGCCACACAGTGCCCAGCTCAGTGCTGTAGATAATTGAGGGGGATGGCGCACCCATCTACCCTTGCAGATTTTGGGTCTGTGAAGTCACCAGCAAAATTAAGAAATGAAGCGGTGGGGAGATGGCTTAGTAGAATAAGTGCTTGCCTGGCAAGCATAAGTTCCTGAGTTCAATCCCTGGTACTGCCCCCCCACCCAAAAAAAATTAAGAAATGAGCTTTTCACTAGTAAATGCTAATTATAATGGAAAACTCCCAGCCCTACACAAAGGAGAAAAGCAGATGTAAAAACACTGCCCTATAATTTCCTTTGGATCCCGCCTGGCAGCATTTGACGGCACGAGTCAAGGACCTTATTGGCAAGATTATCTAGAAAATCCCTTGCCTCAGAAGCCAAAATCCTTTAAATCGCCAGTATTTAAATGCAGCTGCACTGCTGATTAGATGTCAGAACTAGAGCGCACTGAAGTGCCCTGTTTAGTGATTAACTCAACAGGCCAATTTTGTTTTCCAGTGCTTCCATGGAAGAAAAATTTGCATGCAGATTTGGAAGCAGGACAGATCTGTCATCTTCCTGGGCTGTGCAAACGCCACAAAACCCGTCATCCGATTGTTGGAGCTCTAACTTAATCTCTCAGCGAATTGTCTTTATCACCAAGACTATGACATAACACAGGGATGCTGCTAGGAGCGCAGCTTCCGTATTTTTTTTTTTTTTAATGCTTTCTTGAAAATGACGTGGACACTCTCTGCCTTGTAGGAATCAGCACTCACAGAGCTTTCCACTCTGCAGCACAGATTATAATCTGGCTCTATGTGAGGGTTCCCTGGTGAGAATCTGTGTGTGACATTCTCCTTTGGTGATTACGGTTAGTCCACGTCGGGTGGCACTCATTTTGGATATGAGCTGTGCCCTCCCCCGCACGTAGAGAAATCCCAGTAAACTTCAGTATAAATGTTCTCTTCTCCCCAGTGCCCAGGCATAGGGAGCCAGGGGCTTGCAGTGCAGGGAATAGATGTGAAGCAGTTTAACTGTGGAGCTCCGCCTGCCCCAGCAAACAGGCAGATTCAATAGCAGACACAGAGCACACCTCTGTGACTTCGGAAGCTCACCTTGAGTTTAGAAACTGTATGTCCCACTGAAAAGACTGAGCCCCCTATAAAGGGACCAAGAAAGTCTGTTGGTCTTTCCATTCCCAAGTATATTAGTGAGTGATCAGCAGCAGGTGTGGCTGGGGGCATTCATAGAAAGTGAAGGCAGGTGACAAATGTTCCAAGTAAACCAGAGCCATGAGCGTCTGCAGACGCACACAAGCTGGAATGGGTTCTGACAGAGACAACGCTCAGGGCAGCAGCGGATCAACATTATAGGGAGAAAACTTGATCTCGGGTGGGTGACCTCCAAATGACACAGGGAACCTCCAAATGATATAGGGGAAAAATGGTCTTCTGACCTGACCTGGAAGAGTTCATGTTCTCTAAAACCAAAGAATGAATTTTAGGAACAAATGGAGGTTATGAGCAGAATATATTTATTGGGGGAAAGAAAGCTCCTGTCCAAGAGGAGAGAAAAGGGGCCCGAGCAGATTGTCCCCGGGAAGCTGTCTGTTCCAGGGACTTTTATAGTGTAAAACCATGCGGGGCTAAGGTGGAGAAAATGGGAACTCGCTTAGGAGGATGTGAGGTGGAACAAAACTATGGTCAACCAATGGGATTACAAGGACCATTGCTCAGGTAAAACTGATTAAGTCCAGGACCAAATGGGGAAGCAAGTCATGCAGCAGGCGGACATGAATGTAAAACAGGACTTTATCAGGCAGCCACACAGTAGTAGTTGGATTAATGACTCTTCTGGCTCCCTCAGGGTGATGATCAATCTTGGATGCCAATCTTTAGGGAGGTCAGCATTTGTTTGATCTTTGGTCTTTAGGTCTGGCCCACAGCGGGAGCATCGGTCTGCCTCACAGTTGCAAGGTATCTTGCCTTCTTTGTTGTCTCCTTTGCAGGCCTGGCCCTGTCTGACTGCCCACAACATTTCTATCTAATCCGGCTGCCTACAATGTAATTTCTGGGCTTGGTCAGGATGAGAGGCTCGTGTGCTGTCTGTCCAAACACGATGACGCCAGTACTCTGGTGTGCAGGCCGACAAAGTATCTTCTACCTCCCAACCTTGAAAAATATCATTTCACAGGGCAGATTCCAATGGGACTCCTTTTCCTCAGGCTGACGATCTTTTGTTAATGCCCTCAGCTCCATCCCTCCACCTGGCTGGAGGGCCACAGGGTGCCTTGTCACATGCAGCAGAAGATAGCTGCTCCCAAAGGCCTAGGGCACAGCACTGGGTGCGACAGGTCATTCCCCAAGCTCAGATCACCTCATGGGGAGCAGGGACTGGGGGCAGGTAGGTCTTCTCCTGGGGCAGAAACGCTGGCTGCTCTGTGGAGATTCCAGCAGCAGCTTTCTCACCTTCCCAGGTCACTTAGAAGAAGATCTGAGTGCCACGAGTTAAC
>NW_004524601.1:8859518-8864540 GCF_000260255.1 Octodon degus | reverse complement strand
AACTTTTCCTTCCAGAGTTGATGCCTAAACACGTTCGCGTTGCTTGAGTACAGGGAGCGATTAGGCCTTTTAGAGCAGACAGAAAGCAGGCTGCTGTGTGTGGGAGCCGGCACTCGGGCTAGCTGCAGAGGCTGAAGGCATCCTTCCCTCTTACACTTGAGGAGGGGTCCTGTGACCCCCACTGTGTCAGGGACTCTGGCTCTCTCCTTCCTCCGAGGCTTGCATTTTACACCTCATGCAAAAATGTCCCTGGCCAGGCCATTGCTGTCTCGCAATGCTCTTTTACAGTATTGGGCTTGGCTTTGGCTCTCACTGAGCAGCTTTACCAGCTTTACAACAGATCAAAGCGCTGCAAGCCCGTCTGCAGGCTTTCGCTCACACCTGCGATACCCGTCTGCCTCTCCATGAGGCACCGCCATGCTCTGCCACACGTGGGGCCACCACCTACAGAAGCGGACGCACGCTGGAACCGAGAACTCCATCTCAGTTAGGCCGCAGGGTTTTAGAGGAATACGGAAGCCAAGAAATCCACACTGTGTGTTTTCTGTTTTGAGAGACTTCGGCCGTAGAAGACTAAGGTGAATGTGGGCCAGTTTAGAGGCGCACCACTGTGTCCTGTGTTACATCTTGGAAGTGCTTCTGTGTCCAACTCAGATGAAAGGCTAAGGCAGTGGGGCCTTTCTACACAGTGGAGTGCTCCTGTAACATAAAGAAGGTAAACTTGAGTCATTCAAGGGAAAACGGAGGCCCGTTGACATCGTGATATAAGTGAAGCAAATCAGACCCAGGAGCTTAAATATCACATGGTTTCTTTTATATGGGAAATGCAGAGTATCAATAAATCAAAGAGTGAGATAAAACATTACAGGCACTAAGGAGATCTTTTGTAAACCAGGAAGGTCAATCAATGGTGGGAGTAGGGAGGGAGGGAGCCAAAGGGGACTGTGAGTGGGGCGTTCAGATCTGTTCTGTCTGTGCACTAACTCCTCGCAGGCATGCAGGCACTGGCGGCTGCCAACGTGCACTCAGAGAAGTGACAATGAACAGAAAGAAAGGAGCCACTAGGCTTTCATGGGCACCAAAGTCGCCTCTTGCAGGGGCACTCTGGTATCTTTCTTGCTCTTTATTCCTTCTTTCTTCTGATTTCTTTCTCCTCTTCCTGTTTCCTGGATGAAATTTCTTCCCATGAAGAAAAGTGAGGAGGCACTGATTGCTTACATTCTTACTTGCAGTGTGACTCTGGGTGAGATCCTCACTGTGACCGATTCCAGATCCTTATCTGTAAATGAGGTCCAACCCTGTAGGTCCGTGGTTGCAGGGGTGCCAGAGGGGCCTTTGGGAAATGCTGACTAAATTGAAGCTCTGACTGCAGGGAAGTAGTATTATAAGGAGTGAGGCCTGTCTGGTGGTCATTCATCTGGCACTGGGGTTGAGGACATCCTTAGGAACCAGGCCACGTGCCCTGGGGAGCCCGCACTGGCCTGGCAAGGTGGGCATGGGTCGGGCCTGTCAATTCTGTCCCAGAAGGGAATGTGAAGAAGGAAGCGCCCTCAGCCCATGCCTTTAGGGGCCTGTGGGCAGCAAGCACTTAGATGGCCACTCCTTGTGCTGCAGTTGGCCCCCACTTTTCACTGCACCCCTTGAGCAAAGCTGCTTTCTTTTTCTGCAGCAAGAAAACACCATGTACTGTGGCTCCATTGTCCCCCACTTCTGGACACTTAGCCAAGGGTTCAGTCCATGGGACCCATCCCTAAAGCCACGTAGGAGAAGGCTGGCCATTTCTCCCTTCTCCTTCTTCCTTTGTGGGATGGTCTCTTACACACCAGTCTCACCCTGTGGTCCTCAGCCAGGGGCATCAGCTGTGTGGGGTGGGGGTTGTTCCTTAGGCAAATCTTGGGTCCCACGGCTCACCTGGGGAAGCACACACCGTGAGGCCTCCCCACTGTTGATCTGAGGCTGAGAAGCCCTCCAGGGGACCCCAGGGTGGGATAGCTGGCCCTGTGTTCCGTTATTTTTATCAGTAAATGTCTGTAGTACATCATTATCACATTCGTCATGGGGAGCCAGTGACAACACAAGCACATCTCAGTTCTTCCTTCCCACAACTCTTGGTCTCTTTCCTTGTGCAAAAGATCTTTCTCTCAGTTTGTCATAGTCTTTATTTATTTATTTAAAAAAATTTTTGGTATGGGGGATCAAACTCAGGACCTTGCGCTTGCCAGACAGGTGCTTCTCAGCCCAGCCACAATCTTTTCTTTAAAAAAGAAAAAAAAGAAAATTCAAAACAGGATAATAGGAGGTTAATATATGGCACGGTATTATCTTTAAATTAGGTACTCAGAGTACAAGGTATAGGCACTTAATTGAACAAAATTAGCACAAACCTTTCTTTTTCAATGAACTAAGAGAAATTAATAGTATAACAATCTTAACTATCTTTTGTGTGTGTATTGCTCTTTCCTTTCTTCTTTTTTCCTTTCCTCCATCCCATTACTCTTTTGATTTTACAGTTTCTTCTGGTGTTTGCCATAATCTTTTATTTAGCTTTTTAATGTATTTATAGTTTGGATTGCTCATATATCAGAGACCATGTGATATTTAAGCTGTGTGTCTAATTTCTGTCACTTGACATCGTGGTCTCAAGCTGCACCTACTTTTCTGCAGATGGCTCGAGCTAGTCTCCCCCCAGGGCAGGGAGTACCCTATCATGTATGGACACCGCACCCTCTATCCATCCATCTGCTGTTGGATGTGAAGGCTGCTTCCAAGGTGGTTCTGTTTTTCTTTTCTTTTCTTTTTTATGAGCATAATATATTTATTAAGAGAAAGAAAGCTCTTGTCCAAGAGGGACAGGAGGGGGGCCCGAGAGGGTAGCTCCCTGGGAAGCTGTCTCTTCCAGGGACTTTTATAGTGTAAAACCATGTGAGGCTAAGGTAGAGAAAATGGGAACTCACTTAGGTGGGCAGGAGGTGGGACAAAACTGTGGTCAAACAATGGGATTACATATGGGACAAGGTCTTTTCCTGTTTGTGGTTGGAATTAATATACCAAAACCCAGGTAACCATACAGGTAAAATCTGAAACCAAAAAGTTATATCTTTCTCAGTGAGCCCTAGATTTCTGACACAAGCTATAAAAATTAAGAGGGTTTGCAGGAATAAATTTGTCTGAGTTGAGGTGTTTCATAGTAAAAAGGATACAAAATGGAATTATAGATGGGAGGATACTAGCAGCCTACAAGAAAGAAGGTAAATGTCCACAGCTGCTAGAGAAGAAAAAAGAAACTTTGTTTATGATGGAGTCAGAGGAAGTTTCAGATTGAGGTGGTCATGTGTCTTCCCTCTCAGTCTGAGGGAACCCATGTTAACTGCCAATATAAGGAGAAATCCTGTTAAGCTTTCAATAGATTGCTTATACAGATTTGTCAGTAGATACCCAGCCAGTGGCCCACTTGCAAATGGGAAAATGCTGTTTTCCCTCTGCCTGGTAATTCATGTGCTCCAAGTAATAACAGAGTTGATAAAATATAGAAGGCTGGTTTGTTTGAGACAATATACAATGGCCATAAAAGATAAAAGAGATTAAACTTCACATTTAAGAAATATTTGCTAATAGACCTACAAAAAGTTCTAACTCATCTTTTTCATAATTATCCTGTTGTGATTATTTGACTTGTTTCTTTGGCTTTGTCTCCTCCAGACTCAAAGCTATACATCTGTTTTTCTTTTTTCTTTTTTTTTTTTAAATGTTTTTTTTAATTTTATTTTATTTGTGTGTGTGTGTGTGTGTGTGTGTGTGTGGCCAGCTCAGTCCACCAGGGGGCGGGCTGGCTGGCATGTGGTGCTGGGGGATTGAACCGTGGTCTCTGGGCTTTGCTAAGCTTGTTCTAAGTAGGTGCTTTAGACCACTGAGCCATCTCACCAGCCCCAATACATCTGTTTTTCAACTTAGACTTTTTTTCTGACTTCCACATGAAAGACACAATGTCAGGGACTGCTGTTTCTTCAGAAGCACTGGTGTTCAAGCTGACCTTGCCCCACAACTCCTGTAGTCTGAGGAGACGATCCCACCGGGTAGGAGAGCCACCATCACAGTGTCCACCCAGCCCTGGCCTCTAGCTGCTTCTGTCCTCCTGGCCGTGTCTCCCCTCAGCATCCCAGCCACTCCATCCCTGTGGTCACCAGTCTCCTCTCTCAGCTGCTCAGTCATCTCTGAAGCCTCAGGAGGCCTCTGATGGGCCCTGACCTTTGGGGTTTCTCGGGTCAAGCCTGTGTAGAGTTCCTCTACGTCCTTGGAGCAGCCGGCTCAGCCCTCAATGTGGTCTGCCTGCAGCTTTTCCAGAGTCTTCTTGTGTCTACTGAACGCTGCGTCCTCAGCACTCTAACAAGTTACTCTGCACAGCTCCGGAGATGCCTGGTCTGCCCTGTCAGCTCTCTTTCCCATGAACCCAGAGACTCCCTCTGCCTCCTGTGTCTTCGGGCCTTGAAGGTCTCACTTATGGTGTGCCCAAGATCTCTCCTTCCTCTAAGGAGACAGTGCTTTTCCTCAGCCTTCTCCCCTGGTTTCCTTCCAGGGTGCCTCAAGCCTAAGAAGATGACAACATTCTCCCCAACTTTCAATTTTGGAAAAATCCAAACCCACAGAAAAGCCAAATAAAAAACACAACAAAAGATGTCGTACCCTTCTTCTGGATTTATTCCTTGGAGCTACTTTACCATATTTCTTTTATCCCCCACTCCCACCCTTTCTGATCCCAAAGAGCCATTTGAAAGTAAATTGCAGACACTAAGACTTTTTAACCCCCAAACCTTTCAGCTGGTATTTCCTGAAAACAATGTCATTCTCCCATATAACCACGGTATCGTTACTGTACATGATAGAGGATGTAATCGTGTATCTGCTGCTGGTAAGATCACTCCATGCATTCCACAGCCCTTTTATGTCTCTAAACTACATTTAAACTTTTCTCTCTTTGAATCTGCAGGATCTGGGGTTTGATCCCTAGCACCACATGCTGTGCCA
>NW_004524601.1:8856671-8858383 GCF_000260255.1 Octodon degus | reverse complement strand
CATGAGACCCACCAGGCTGCGCCGTGCAGGCGAGTGGGGCTTCCCTGGAAGCCATCAGATGCTGTGGGACAGTCCCAGGACACCTCACGGCCATGGGCCTGGGCTGGGCTGCACCCCAGCCTGGTGCTTGGAGAGGAGAAACTGACAAACTGTGGCCCATGGGCCAAATCCAGCCCTCACGTTGGTACAGTCCACTCTAAGAATGCTTTTTACATCTTAATAGTGAAAATCTTTTAAAAGGAAATTAAAATTTTTTAATTCATTTTAATGAGAAAAAAAGATAAATAGCAATGAAACAGTTTCAAAACAAGTTAGTAGGAGAGTTACAATAACTAATATATTGTATATTGTTGTCTTTATAGTAGTTACTCAGAGAGAAGATACAGACATGATATGTAAACAATATTAGTACAAATCTTTCTTCTCATTGAACTAAGAGAAAGTAGCTGTACATCTATCCTAACTATTTTGTATATACATATATTTTTTTCACTACAAAAGGGTCATTTATTTATATCCCCCTTTTTTGTTTTGTTTTATTAGAATTGGGTGTTCCATTGCTGTGAGAGAAGCTGTATTTGGAGAAGTCTTTAAAGGACCTTCTTATACTCGATGCCTAGGCCAAGGATTGTAGGTACTGGAATTCAGCAAAATAACCCACTATAGTCCAATACTCCATAACAGTAGTGAATTACTAGCATAACTGGCAATTGTCTGAAGTTGTTGACTTGAGCCTTTTACAGCTCAGCATATTAATATAGCTTTACTTTTTATACCTCGTGGTTACTAAAAGGGAATATTTTATGATTCAAAGATTAACTTGGTGTGTGCCTGTAATCCCAGCTCTTGGGAGGCTATAAACAGGCAGATCACTATGAGTCCAATCTAGTATTGAGATGCTGAACACTCTGGAGACCCTTCCCTAAGATACAAAAACAAACAAACAAACAAACAAACAAACAAAACCCCCCTGAAATTCAGATTTCACTGTGTATTAAGTATTATAGGACTCTAGCAAGATTCCTTACATCTTGTCAGTGATTGCTGTTGCATTTTAAAGGCGAGTGGATGTCATGTGGCTCACAGAACCTAAAGCAGAGACATTCATTCATTTATCAAATACCAGCAGGTACTTCTTGGATGCCAGAAACTCTGTTAGCATTGGACATTGAAAGGTGTAAAAAGAAACCACCGGGGCCGGGGAGATGGCTCAGTAGGATAAGCGCTTGACTGGCAAACGCAAGGATCTGAGTTCAATCCCCGGTTCCGCAAAAAAAAAAAGAAGAAACCACATCACAGGGCATAGTAATTTCAGAACCCTGGGAGGCTGAGGCAGGAGGATTGCAAGTTAACCCTACCCTGGGCAACCTAGTGACTTAATTAATTAAAATAAAAAAGGCCTAAGGATATAGCTTAGTGTAAATACTGTAGGTGCAATTCCTAGCAGCACAGAAATAAACAAACAGCAAGTAATAATCCAACCCTGTACCCCTTCTCTAAGAGAGCTCAGGCGAAGGGTGGCAAACCAAAGGCAGCTACGCGTGGCAGGAAAGAGGCAGAGGAAGGCAGAGCGCGGCTGCCCAGGGGGAGCACACTTAGTCGCCACAGGCCTCCGTGTGTCCTTAGGCTGCCTGGATGCCGAGAGAACATTGCAGGCTTCTGTAAGAACTGAGGTGACGCTGCCTGCAGCAGGTGACAGTGTCCTATGGGGC
>NW_004524601.1:8852679-8855926 GCF_000260255.1 Octodon degus | reverse complement strand
TGTAAAAAGAAAAGGATGCAGAAATGAAAGAGAAACCAGAGGAGGGAGCCCGGGGTAAGACCCACCAGGGAGGGTTCAATTCCCTGCTGTATTGCCGGTGAGGTGAGGACGCTGGTGACCAGCATGGAAACACTCAGTGGCACTGCTGGGGTGGAAGAGCTTGGCGCCTGAGCAGGGCAAATGCAGGAAAAGGTGCAAAGGCCCCAGCTCTGTGGGCGGCAGATTTGTGCCCTGTGAAAGTTCTCCAGTGAAGATCGATCGATTGATTGATTTTATGCATTTCAGTGCAGGGTCTACAGGGTCTCACTACACAGATCGGACCCGTAGTGATCTTCCTGTTTTCAGCCTCCCAAGCGCTGGGATTGCAGGTGTGCGCCACCACACTCAGTCTCATTTGCTGTTTCAGTGCACCCCAGGGGGAAGGCAGGCACAGCATGCTGGGGATTGAACCCCAGTCCCTGCACCTGCCTAAGCAGGCACTTCAGTCTGCTGCACTATCTGCCTGGCCCTCCAGTGCTGTATTCTGTAGGCAGTGGTAAGCCAAAGGAGCCAAGCACCTCTGATTATGGCAAGAGCCTTTAGCAACTTTACAGAAAACCACTGTAAGGAGAAGATACTGGGATTAAGTAGAACCAGATAGAAAGTTATAGGAATCAGCCAGAGAGAGGATTATAAAGCATAGGGATCCAAAGTGGATGCAGAAAAAGGGGGCATCCAGGAGCTCTTTCTTCTGTGGAAGGAGCTAGTGCTTTGGGGCCAAGGGGCACAGTTAGTCTGGGTAAGTGGTCACGGCAGTGGGAAGTGAGCTGAGCCAGGCTTGTGGGGCTGGGGCTTGGGGCAGTGTGAAGCCAATTCACCTGGCCGCAACCCAGAGCAAGGGTGAGGGAGGCGCAGCCGGGGAGAGGAGAGGGCAGAGAAGCAAAGCCCAGAACTCTGTGATGCACCCTGGGGTGGATTGCCAACTAGTGGTCAACTTGTGACACCCAGCTGAACTGGACGAGGGTGGCCCTGTGTGTGGGAGGCCACCTGAGGGTGGTTGCCGACATTTGGGCCTTCTAGGGGCAGATCTGTGAAATGGGCCTGTGTGAGACACTGTCATGGGCTCTAGGCCTCCAGCTGGACCCATGTGGGACATTGCTGTGGGATCCAGGCCCCCAGCCGGATTCTTCAGTGTTCAGCGTGTGGACAGATTTCCTGCACTCTTTTGTGTATGATTCTTTGGGTGACTATTACAACATAATCTTACAATTCAATGCCCTGTATTGTATCATTTCCCCTTGTAAGCCCCGTACTACAACACCCACCTGAGGGCATATGACAGGGAGGGAGGGAGAGAGCGCTAAGCAGGTTCAGGCAGCCAGGGAAGAAGGGTTTCCAGAGGCCATGGAGGCCCCACAGCAGGTGGGCAGTTAGAGTGAGGTTGGAGAAGAAAGCGCTGCATCTTCAATGCATGGGCTGCCTTTACAGAGAGTCTGATCCGCCAGAATATTAATATTGTGGAGCTCTGGTGACTCACTGGGAGTGCCACATCCAACTTCTTTCACTGTACCCTTGAGATGTACTAGACTACCATGCACTCGGATTGAATCAGCAACATCTTGGAGACAGAACAAAGCCTCACCCAGTGTGCTCCTTTGCTTCGGGTCCGTTTACCCAGTGCCTTGGCTGACAGCGCATTCCTGGAAGAGAAGGCTGGTCATTACCCTACAAAGGAAGACCTGCTCCAAACTATTTCAGGAGGAGCTATTAGCCTGCCATCTCCCGACCACCAGAGGTCACGCCACCCAACGAAAGGAGACAAATACCCTGGGACCGCGGCTGCTGTATGTGTGATTTAGGGTTAAATGTCTTTCTGGCTGGGCACAGATTCTGAGAGCTGGATGTGCTTGAGACAGAATATCCCAGGGGCATTTTTTTATTGGTTGGAGCAGCGAGAAATAAAGACTAAGATAAATTTAATATTTAACTCTAAATCTTTAGTCCCGCTCATTAGGCTGACTTGCCTGCAGCCACGTTGCTGTAAATTAAACAGCCGTGTCGGGTGCATTACCAGAGCCTGCGTCCGGGAGATGTGAGCAGCTCTTGTTCTTATGCCCGATCATGTTAAAAACAAAAAAAACCCTGATGTTTGCCATCTAGAGAGGTTATTAGAAAGGAGGGTTAAAAAAATAAATTATCAACTTATTGAGAGCTTGAAATAGAAATAGGAACTGGCTCGCTCTGCAGCTCTCAGCTGGTCTGTGTGGAGAGCAGCTCATGGAGCTAAATACAGAAAGGAGTGCTCGTGGCAGTCGGTGGCTGGAGCTTCCAGCAAAGCGTGGCCAGGTTATCAGCGCAGGAGCAACGCAGAAAATGCCCAGGCCTAGGAGTGTCCTTCGTGGAATGTCACAGCGCGGGGCACAGGCGCTCCATCTCCCAGGCAGGGAGTTCCCTCGAAGGACAAGGCTGAAGCAGGCGTGAGGGCGAGAGGGCACCTGGTCCCCCTGCCACGGCTCTCATGATCCGGGTTACAGTGAGCTGTCCTTGGCTCAAGAAATGCTGGGCGGTGTTGACCCTTTCTGATGAGGACAAGAGGCTGTCCGGATGGGGGCTCAGGGACAAGCTCATGCCCCTTGGCCTCACCGGGCCTGATTCTGGGCCTCTCAGTGAGCCGCGCTGAGCGCTGTCCTCTCTGCCTGCCCTCTCGCTTGACTCACCGGGGAAGAAACACCTCTCAGGGCCCCGCCACATTCAATGAATTACATCACTCTCTCTAGGGCTTCCTAAACGATTCCAAAGAGTAGCCAAGTTTAAGAATCATGGCATTTTCGATCCTGGTCACTCTAGAGATTCGTGCGGGTCATTCTGTTGGCCCCGGATCAAGCTGGTCCAAATCAGAGTATTTTAGGCCGAACAGGTGACTCCAATCTGCCTTGAGACAGCTTCTCAGAGAGCGACCACAGAGCCCCATGAGGAAGTCGCATTCCTCACTGCAGGTGTCCTCGCAGGCCTGCTCCGACCTACTGAAGCAGACAGGGGTTCCACTGGGTTTCCAAAGGCCAGGTGACTCAGATCCTCCACAAAGCTGAAGCCCAAAGCCTGAAACCTCCTTTGTGCTGTTTGTAGATTCCTCAGCTTGCGCAAGGAGAGGGTCATTCTTTGTACCTGAGACTGATGGCGCTGATATTCCTGTCAAACTGCAAATACCAAGGTAGGTGAGGAGGAAAGTGAGACGTGGACAAACTAGGGTAGAATTTTCCCTGTTAAG
>NW_004524601.1:8845704-8852269 GCF_000260255.1 Octodon degus | reverse complement strand
GCTGCCAGGGGCCTGAGGCTCTGTGGGGTGAGGGGGTGGGTGCAGGCTTGCCCCATGACCTGGAGCAGAGCAGCGGGAGCCTTTGGTTTGTTCGAGTGGCCCAGTAGCCTTCTTTGGACCCTGGGATGGAGAGTCCTGTTGAGAGGCTCACTGGTGGATTCTGATAGCTTAATTTTGTTTTATTTTCCTAGGTGAATCTTGTTTTGTTTCCCGTGAATCCTGGATTCCTGTCATCAGAAGGCTGGCTGCAGGGCCCGGATTTACTTTGCTGAGGCAGGAATCTTGGGCACTGCGTGCCTTCCACTCGGCTCTTCACGTTAGCTCCTTACCCAGATACTCAGGGATGTTCCACCCTTCAGCATGGGACCTCAGAAGCCAATAAAACACGGGGAAGAGGAGTGGGGAGAAATGTCAGAGCTTCAAAGGCAACCACTGCCAAGTGGAGGGAGTCGGCTGCAGTGAGTCCTGACCTTGATTTATAATCCAAAAGGTGGAAACAAACGTGCATATGTTCCTACTTCCAGACACTGGTGCTCAGAAAATAAATCACGGGTGTGTGTGTGTGTGTGTGTGTGTGTGTGTGTGTGTGCAGGCACGCAGCCCCTGTCCACGGAGATCTCCCCTAGTTTTGGGAAGATGCTGCCTCAAACTCTCTTCCGACCACCAGGTGGCAGCAGCAATCCAGGTTCAGTCTCACCGGAAGGGACGGGGGCACTCAGAATACCTCTCCTTTTATGAATGTGCAGGTGACAGAATTGTGAACATTTAGACACAAAGGATTATTACTGAACACACAGGTACTTAGATGAAGAATAAGGAAGAAAAATAGAGTAAGAACACCTCATGGTGAAACAAAAATGCAATCCCTGGCTGGGAATGGTGGCATTCCCTGACCTCCCACGTGCTGGGCACCTCGCGGAGGGCATGTCTTGTGAGGCATCTCATTGCGTCACTGAGTGGATCACCAGCACAACTGAACCTTTCTTAGTAGCTGGGGGAGCTAAAGGTGAATAGGTTTAATACCTCACCTACCGTCTTGGGCATCCGAGTCATAGAGGCAGGGTCTGAGCCTGGCTCGACCACGTAAGTCTACTGTTGGTTCTTTGTGTCACACTCACTCTGGCATGGGGCAGTCGCAGGCAGCAGCCACCTTGGGCTTTGAGCAGCGCTGTGGAGTTGACTGCATGTGCTTGTGTGGGTGGGGGATCTTCCAGCCAAACTATGGAACCTGTTGGTGATGAAGGACACGATTATTACGTGAGGACCGTCTCTGTGTGTGCCAGGACTTGTGGGAGTCATAAGACATTTGTGATAACATGTGATTTCTAAAGCTAAAACATGTAGGTGCTCAGGAGGGGCTTCCTAGACCCAGAAGGAGTCCTGAGCTAAGGAGAGGCTTGTGTTCTGACGAGGGGTAGATCGCTTTCTTCCCTAAGACACTCGGACTGTAAAGCGATGAACTGTGCATCATCGGATGCCTCAGCAGTGGCTAGCATTCACTGAGTGAGGGTTTCTGCTGCTCACGTTGTCTTTGTCATTAAGGTAGCACTTTACATCTTTGCTTTGTTGTTGCTGTTTTGAGGTGCTAGGTATGTTAGTCAGTGCTTCTGAGAGAAAGCTATTTAATTAAAAACACACAACTATATAAGAATCTACAAGGTAGGCTGGCAATGGCTGCCCACAGTCGGGTGTGGAAGAGTGTGAAAGCTGCCTGCAGACTGGGTCCCCCCGAAGGTTTAGTCGAAGGCGTGGCGCTCAGTGTAGTGTCCCATGTGAGTCCCTGTCAGGAGGCCTGGGGGTCTGCTGTGGAGAGCTGGAGAGGCTGCCCTGACAGCCAGGAAACCGTGTTCAAAGTGAAGGAAAAGAGAAGAGTTCACCTGAAGGATCAGATGCAGCCTTCCTTCTTAGTTTCCCTTTTATTTCACTCAGAATGCAAGCCTACTGGTTGGTGCCACTCAAACGAGGCTTCTGTAAATCCCTTCTACCACGCCCAGAACAGGGCTGATCCAGTTTAGTTGGATGTTGCTCCCTTAAGGTGACACTCCTCAAGCGAAGGGTTTCCATTGAGCCTAGTCTCCAGCTCCTTACTTCTTTTTTCTTTTTTGGTGCCAGGTGTTTATTTCCCTTACATGTGAGACAGCGCACAGACACAGCACACACAGGGTCAGCACTGTGGGAGGGGAGCATCTCTGCCTCTCGGAGGAGGACTATCAAGGAGTGATGGAGAGGATGACTTCTCTACTGCCCTCAGCAGGGCCTGAGGGGGCCCATGCGCAAGCTCCACTCCTGTCTCTAAGCCTAGGAGAAGCTACCTTGCAGCTCTAATCCCAGTAAGTGGTGAAAGGATTGGCTTGGTCCTGGTCCCAATCATTATGGGGAGGTGTAAGAGGTGTAAACACTCCAGGAACATGCACTCTGTTGGGCTGCTAGAGGGCAGATGACATCATCAGAAGCATGGGGGAGGGGCAGTGATGGGCTTCCAGGCTGTCTGTCCCCTGGCTTAGCAGGAAGGGTAGGGCAGATGATGGCACTCAGTGTTTGGCATTGATGATGTCCACAAATTCAGGCCTGAGGGAAGCACCACCCACGAGGAAGCCATCCACATCAGGCTGGCTTGCCAGCTCTTTGCAGGTTGCCCCAGTCACAGAACCTCCGCAAATGATCCTGGTGCTCTGAGCCACTGCATCAGAGACATTGGACTGAAGCCATCCCCGGAGCTTCTCGTGTACCCCCTGGGCCTGTTGAGGTGTTGCTGTCCTGCCGGTGCCAATGGCCCACACAGGTTCATAGGCCAACACCACCTTGCTCCAGTCCTTCACGTTCTCTGAGATGACCTTGGTTTGCTCAAAAATGACCTTCTCCCTGATGCCAGCTTCCCTTTCATCGAGCTTCTCCCTGATGCAGGCAATTACTCCTAGTCCCTCTGCAAGGGCGTGGGCCACCTTCTGTCCAATCAGCTCATGTGACTCTCCAAAGACGTGCCTTCTCTCTGAGTGGCACAGGACTACCCATGTGGCTCCAAGGTCTTTGATCACACCAGGGCTGATCTCCCCAGTGAAGACCCCGTTAGTCACTTTGTAGCAGTTCTGCGCAGCCACAGCTATCTTGGGATCCAGCTTCTGTTGCGCGAAGTTGATGTAGGCAGTGGGGGGCGTACAAACCACCTCCGTGTCTGCAGGCACCTTGGCGGCATTCAGGGTGTTGATGAGCTCCCCCAGGGTGTTCTTCCATCCGTCCTTTCATCTTCCAGTTGCCCCCCACCAAGAACTTCCTGGATGGCGCCATAGTCCTGGTGCCGACACACTGAAGGTCAGGATCAGCCTCCTTAATTCTTAATATCTTTTCACTCTCACAAGGTAAGATGAAGAAATCAGGTTGTATTTTCCTGTACTTCTCTTCCTCCTAAATTTCCCTCATCTTATGTTCTCACAGATTGGGATTTGCATTCTGTTCCTCATTTGTGTTCTGTTCTGACAGCAGTTGTGATATGTTTGAAGAGTGTTTGTTACTGGACTGAGTAGTGTGTTGGTTTCTGAGAAAAGCCTGTCATTGTCTTTGACTAACCCTGTCCTTGTGAGGACAGCTATCCAGGTCTAATGCCTTCATAGGCATGCACCACCACATGTGGCTTGTAAATACAAGTTTTAAAGGTTCCATTCACCTTTCCTTATTTTGGTTATTAAAGCTATGACCTTGTTTGTCACTTCACTTGGACATGGCCCCCAGTCCTGCCTACTCCCTGGTCCAATGTAGACTCCTCCCGACTTCGCTTTCACCTGGCCCCAAGAACTCCGAGCTGCAGTTTGGCAGGGATTGCTGGTTATTTCATAACAAATTTCTTTCTTAATTAGACCTGCATTTGGACTTTGATAAAATGCACCCTTAAAGACCTCAGAAGTAGAGTGCAGGGGACCTGTTTTCTGAGGGTTGCATGTCTGGGGTACCGCTCTCCTATAACTTAAATTTCATGAAGAAAAATATTTTCCTGTTGACAGTCCTCAGGTATTCCTCATTTTTAACCTGGTAGTGTCACTGGAACCCATACTAAGAGTGTCTTTGTTCTAGAAAGTATTTCAGTACTATCTATCCCATATATATATATATATATATATATATATGATATATGATATATATGGGGGGTTTCGTTATGTAGTTCAGGCTGGCTTGGGACTCACTGTGTAACCCAGGCTGGCTTTGAACTTGCAGCAATTCTCCTGTTTTAGCCTCCTGGTTGCTGGGATTAAAGGTGTGCACCACCACGTCCAGCATTATTAGTTTTTTAAAGACAGTTGATGTGAGTCGATTACAGGGCTTGCACAAGTCTGCTCAGCCTTTCCAGGTGAGACATGGCCCTCCCTCCTCCCTTTACACCTTCCTAACACCAGCAAGACAGCTTTTCCTCATCCTTCTATTATGTGACTGCAAAGACTTCGGGAAGGGTTTTTAGAGCAGCCTTTCTGTCATCATTTCTTGAATTCCATTTTCACAACTTACTTAGAAGCAAAATATTTGATGAGAAACTGTGTGTGGCCTAAAATGAGTGAAAACTAGTCTTCAGGCAAAAGTTAGAAAATACAGGCTGCCGGAGCGTGGGGATGGAGAGAGGCCCTCCGCCCACCGCAAGGATGCCTTCGGCTCCAGGTTCCACTCCTTCCCTCTAAAACACAGAGAATAGTTTTGAATCCATGACCCAATGCCTGGCTGTTTATAGCCCAGAAATCTGTGATCCTCTTGCTGATAGAACTAAAGAGCTAAAATAAGAAAAATGCATCAGAATTTTAGCCATGATCTTTGCTAGCATTAGAGTGAATGTATAGTTATTTTCTGGGGCTGACAGGTGGTGTCCACCTGGCCACACATGGAGAGGCAGGTAGCGCAGTGGTTAGAACGTGACTCCAGCGCTAGGCTTCCAGTGTTCAGATTCCGTCTCTAGCTGCCAGTGGGCACTTGTCACTTAAACTCCTTAAATTTAAAGATGTGACTCCTTTGACTCTGTCAAAAGAGACCATGCAGACAGGACTTGGTTGCAATTAACTATAGAGAAGGGAACCCTAGAGATGAGAAAGAACCTTTGTATCACACCAAAAAGGTACGAAGAACAGCACCAGTGAGCACACGGGCAGAAAGGCAGTCGGGTCTGACGTTGGCACATGTCGACAATGCACGCACCAACCTAGGAGATAGCTGAAGAAAGCATTCAAAGCTGTGCGGCAGCTTTACCGTCAGCACAAGGCTCGAACAAGATTTCTCAGAGCTGCTGAATCATGGCTTAGGGAGACCCAAGCTCAGGTTGGCTCTGCATCCTGCTGAAGGTGAGGAGGGTCAAGGAGGTGCCTGAGCAGAGAGGAAGCTTCGTTCTCCAGTCGCTAGCAGCTCCAGCTGGGCTCTGGTTTCCTAGTCTGAGAACCAGCAGGAAGAGGTGCAGTGAGGCCCCGAGCTTTTCCTGATGAGCAGCAGAGGCTGAGATGGACCAAACAGACATATGCACAATGTGCAACACAGACACACACACACACACACACTCACACTCACACACACACACAACCTGCATGTATACCAAGGGGAATGTGTGTGGGGAAACCCCAAAATTTATATACCAAAAGGTTGGCCCTCTGATTTCAGATTTTAAAGGGCATCTGAAGAATAAGCAAATCCAAGAGAGGATAGAATCTAGCATTCAACAAAAAGGCATTAGAACTGAATATTAAGGTAGATTTTTGAAATGAATCTGAGACTCACCCAGGACAAATTTCAGCTTTGAAGAGAAATGCCTCATTGCTTCGCTTCATTTGAACCAACAGAGAATGCTCCTCAGCCCAGGGCCCCTGAACTGGCCTAGACTCAGACCTCGTACTACTTTGTGTTTAAATAATTACTTTGGAGTTTATCAGACGTTTGTCCAATCATGAGTTTTTGAGGTCATCAAAATGCCTGGCTAATTGCTGCTAGCCTGCAGGTTTTGAGTAATCCTCTTGAAAACAAATGTTTCCAAAAATGGCTCCTATGCCTTGAGTTTTCTTTCATGAACCGAAAGGGGCTCAGTCAGGCTGCGCGTCAGCCTGGATGCCAGCAGCTAGAGGAGATGGGTTCTCCCGAGTGGAATTCCACTAACAGCTGCGGGCCCTTTCTCTGGACCCCGAAGGTATTCGCCAACTGGGAACTCTAAGTCTCCACGCAGCTTGAGTTGTTCATCTCAAAGAGCTGTGGAAGGCAAGTTAAGAGAAAACTATTTTTCCTAGTAGTGGCTATGTTTTTCCAGAGGCTGGAAAATTGGAAGTGATCTCAAGATGTTTGTCTGACAACTCGGCTGAGGCAAGGAGGCCCAGGGCACCGCAGGTTCCTTGAACTAAAGCACTACGCACTGGTCTCTCTGCAAGGCAGCAATGAGCAGTGGGGGTGACTCCTCACCCAACTCTGTCTCTAAGAGGAGGAGCTAATGGAGGCTGTACAGTGGCGGGAAAAAGGCAGAGTGTGATGGGGTTAAATGGTTTCAGCTCATTTTAAAAGTGATGCCAGTTTTTTTTTTTAATTATTTATTTATTTATTTATTTATTTAGTGTGTGTG
>NW_004524601.1:8781933-8845604 GCF_000260255.1 Octodon degus | reverse complement strand
TGGCTACACAGTGTCAAATAGCTTTGGGCCTACAGATTGAGTCAGGCCTTGTCTTTAAAACATAAAATTCAGGGCCACTGTTAAAAAGATAAATCCTTCTATAGTGCCCCTTGATTACAGTAGGGGCCATATCCAAAACTAAATGAGACATTGGTTTAATCTGACTGAATACTGTATATTTTGTGATAAGTGTATTAAGTTAGCCTGGTTGATTTCTGATGTAACTCAGGTATTTCATGCTGTTAATAAACACAAGTGTAAGTAGGCATATATGCCAAACTGTACTTAAACTACTTAAAAGGATTGACAGTAAAAATAAGGTATTAATCTGGTTTTCCATATGTTCTCGAAATTTAAAAATGATTATAAGTATAGCTAAAAAGATTTATAACAAACTGTCAGACTCCATAAATAAAGGGGTCTAAGAGCTAGTAAGTTATGATTGCTAGGTTTCAAAGAGGTTTATAAATGTACCTGTTAGCTTGAATGTTCATGCTTTGATTATATATGTTCTAATCGCTCAGAAAATTTGTTCTGTCCTAAAAGATACTAAAACCCAGGTAATCATGCAGGAAAAATCTGTTAACAAATATGCTAGATTACAATTCTTTTGCTGGGATCCACCAGATTTTGTCTATAGAAACACATATTAAAGTCTAATACAACTGTACACCTGATAGAGCCCAGGTGATCTGAGCCTTCTCTGGGTTTCTTGCCTCATTACGAGGAAAGTTATATTCATGTTCCTTGGGCAAGACAACCTATAGGAACCAAGAAGTTGTACCTTATGCAGTGGACCCCAGATATCTGACATAAGCTGCAGAAGTTAGAAGGTTTTGCAGGAATAAATTTGTCTGAGTTGAGGAGTTTCATAGTAAAAAGGATATAAAATGAAAATTACAGATGGAAAATAAAAATGTTGAAACTAGTAGCCTACAGGAAAGAAGGTAAATGTCCACAGCTGCTAGAAAAGAAAAAAAAAGTGTTTATGATGGAGTCAGAAAAAGTTTCAGATTGAGGTGGTCATGTGTCTTCCCTCTCAGCCTGAGGAAACCCATGTTAACAAGAAAATCTGCTAAACTTTTAATAGATGCTCATGCAAATTTGTCAGTGACCTTATTTATAAACTGGACAGTACTCAGTGTTGTCCCTACGTCTGACAATTCATGTGCCCCCAGTGATATAAAATTGCCTACCCAAGATAAAAATTGCCTGGTGTCTATTGAGGACCTTTAGGTAAAACCTCTAAAAGCATCTCTGACTGCCAGTCAACAACTGCGCCCCATTCCAGCATGAAGTAGCCAGAGCGATCATCGCCCATCCTCCCTCATGGCAGTCTGGGTTGCTTCTTCAGAAAAATAATGTTACAGACAGCCAAGTCAGATAAAAATATTATAAACAGTCAGATAGGGCTGAGCCCTCAAGGAGACAAAATTAAAAGCCAAGGCTAAAACTTATTCCCAGTACAAAACAAAGCTAGTGAGTCAATGATTTGACATACCCCCTTAAAACCAGTGGGGACATAAAAAAAAAAATATTGCTTGTTCTAGAGTCCTAAAACCCCAACTACTCAGACTCTGTTAACTAGTGTTCCTTGCTGTTAAAATAGATTGACAATGATAACCTGTGTTAAATTGTTTTAATAACCTGACCAAAGCGCTGCCATTCTGTTCTATATGTTCCATCTTAGTAAACCATGTTAGCTGCTGTAAAGTACAAAACAAAGCTAGTGAGCCAGTGATTGGACTCACCCCCTTAAAACCAGTGGGGAATATTGTACCCTGTCAAAATTGACCCCATTTTGTTGCCCTTCTAACCTCGCCGAGTTCCTGTTCTGTATGCGCCGACCCCTCCCAATTCCTCACCCCTGTGACTCAAGTCTTATGATATCTGTTCCCCAAACCTTATCTCAATGAACTATTCCTCCCAATTCCTCATCCCTGTGACTATTCCTCTCCACCCCTTCCCTGTTTTTGTGGTTTTCAAGCTCAAGTACTGATCCTTGTGAATGCTCGGTGCTCACTTAGGCACTTAGTGCCAGGTGTTGCCGCTGGGTACCAGCTAAAATAAAGCGCTTCTTGGGGCTGGTGAGATGGCTCAGTGGTCTAAAGCACCTACTTAGAATAAGCTTAGCAAAGCACAGGGACCGTGGTTCAATCCCCAGCACCACATGCCTGCCAGCCCTGCCCCTTTGTGGGCTGAGCTGGCCACACACACACACACACACACACACACACACAAATAAATAAAATTTAAAAATAAATAAATAAAATAAAGCGCTTATAATGAGCCTCAGAAATTTAAAATGATTTTAACTACGTGAAAGTTGTCCCTGATAAAACATGCCCTCTGACTCCTTCTCTCTTCCCTGCACATCTTACCTTAAAAAAATAGATCTATTGAGACATCTGCCTGGGCATTGATAAGAATTAATACATGGACCAGGCTGCTTAGTGAGATTCTCATTTTTTTGAAAGTCACCTTTAGTTTGTGTCTCTAAATTTTCCACTGAAATAACTCAGTGTCCAGCAGCAGCTGGTCTTCAGAGCGGCAGCCCAGATCTCAGTCAGGGCTGAACCTCTGACGTGATTTTGATGGGAGTGGGAATTTCGGCTGCTCTAAGTGCCACGCCTATCCTGACTCACAGTGAGCAGGTGGCAAATACTAATTTGCTCAAAAGCCAGCTTTAGAATTAGTCTTTGAATTTTCCCTGAAGTCTACTTTAAATATATTTGCCTCATTCTTTCTTCCACATGTGGATTCTTGTCCCGAGTGTTTGTGGACACTTTGCCACAAGCCTGGTCCACTGCTGGAGCTGAAGTACAGTGGTCAATGACAAATCCACCAGAGTGTACAAAGCATTGTCTAGCTCAGCAACTTGTATGAAAGGGCGGGAAACAGAGGCAGATAGAGGGCTCAAGATAAACAAAAGGCTTTGTGTTCCTTCCATCAACCCCTGCGGGCCACCGCTGGCCGAGATGCTGTCTTTGGACATCAAGACCAGGATGTCCGAAGACCCTCCCTTAGCGCTGGCAAAATCCGGTCACAGCGACACCGTAGGAGCTGCTGTTGGAACACAAGGAAAAAGAACAAACCAATAACCACAACACAATAAAAGCCTTGAAGCTAAAGAAAAACAAAATGTCATGATTTGTGTATTTTTCTACAAAACCGATGTGCTCTGTGGTGGAAGCTGGAGTCTGCATTTGATTTCTACAAGATATGCAGTAATGGGTTATGTGCTCCTGAGGGGAGAAAAAGCTATTCTTCCGGGAGCAAAAATGTGATGGGTTCACTTCCTCCGTGAGGTTTATAATTTGTGGCAGCTTTAGTGCGAGCAGGTATTTGGTCTATAAACTTGGCGAGCTCGGCATTAGTGGTAGTTCATTCCTAAATGAAGAAGAATGCAGCTGAGCCTCTCGCTCAGTTATTAGTCCTCCTGGGGACAGGCGGGGAGAGAAGGGTGCTCGCCTGTCACGGTGACAAGCACACAGCCATGCCCAGCCCTGCACGCCCGCACCCTGGTGCTGCCAGGGTGGGAGCTGCAGCTGGCACCAGGCCTGGATCGGGGCTGACTGGAGTCGGGTGTTTCCTGCTCCCTGTTCAAATGCTCTTCTCAATTAGAGGCTGCGCACCAAGCTGCCTGGCAATTAGGTGCTCTATTCTGTGAACATGCAATTTCTTGGTCCCCCGAGGCCATGTCGTGTCCTCGCTCCTCAGAGCCTGCTGTTCGGCTCATTTCTGTTTTCTGCTACTAAGAAGGGGCAGAACCCGCAGCCAGCTGGCTTCCTGGGGCTCTGGGGACACACCAGGGCCTGGTCCTCAGCTGGGCAAGGCAGAGCTCACGTTGTCATGGCGGGAGAGGTGGCTCATTCTAGGGGCTTGTTTGGGCCAATCTGCTTAGAGACAGGAGGAGAAAGCAAGCTGCTCCCTGCTCTTGTGCTGTTAGAAACCCCCAGGCTAGGCAGCATGTCTGGCCTCTCAGTCTGTCCTCCTGACACAGGTAAGGTCCACTTGGGCCACCACGTTAGAGCTCCTGAGGGTCTCCGGTGAGGCTTCTGTACATTTGCAGTGGTGCTTACGTTGCTGCACATTTTCTGAAAGCAGTGTTTTCTTTTGTGGAAACTACACGGAACAGGCACGATGAGTTCTTTGTGATTCCGACACTTGCTTAGAGCTGCTTCAGTGGTGGAAGCTTCCCCTGTTCCCTGATTTTTCTTTCTGCTCTTTGGGAGGAAAAATGCACAATTGTATCTTCAAGTAAGACTTTTCCTCCCGCTGAGGCCTGCATGTGATCACGTACCACAACCACAGAGGTCTCAGAGGCTGCCTTCTCTCCTCCCTTCTTCCTGCTCAGTGTCTCAGAAGATGGGACTGGCCCCGTTCAGGGTCACCATGCTTCTGCCCTCCAGCTGTGGCTTCTCCTGCCACAGATTCACCAAAGATATCATTATCACAGACCCACTTGGTGCATTGTAGTGGCTTTCTAACTGGTAGTCAACTTATTACACCCAGCTGAATTAAACTAGCGTGGTGCTAGGCATGGGAGGCTCACCTGAGGGTTGTTGTCAGCAGCATGAAGGCAGAATAGGGAGAAGCTGCCAAAACTGCTGCTGGGGATGCTGTTTGGAGAAGCTGTTGGAGCTGTTGGAAGCTACTAGTTCTCCTGGGCTGTTCTGCTGGAGGACTTCGTCATGACGGCTTTCCTGATCAAGTTTGGAGAGGCTCTGGTCCTCATCTTGCTCATTGATTCCTGGCTCCGGAGGGGAAGATGATGCACTGCTCAGCCTCATGAAACTTGTTGCATTGCCTTTCGGCTTTCTTTATGCTGGAGGCGCTTGGGACCTCACTGTTGCTAAGGACTGCTGTGGTACTTTTGCGGGTGCTCCGGTGCTCACTTTGAGCATTGCTTCCTAGGTCCACTTCAGCTTCCTCAGCCTGCTAGCACAGATCCTTCATCTTGCTGGCATAGACTTCCTAGCTTCCACACTGACCATTTGGCCTCTTCAGTACATATCCATGAAGCAGGCCATGGGACTTTGTTGTGGGCTCTAGGCTCTTTGGAGGAAAAATGCACAATAACATTTATGCATGGGGTTGTTGTGACTAATTCTGACCATGTGGATTACCAGCTTTTGGGAGTGGCTTGTGGGAAGAGATAGGAAGGGTTCAGAGATGTTGTCTACAGGAAAAGTGCTGGAATGCCTTCAGCTGTTCTGTGTGGGAGATTCTGGTCAGCGCTGAGAAGACCAGAAGATTGATAGAAATCCTGCCTGTAAAGACCAGGCTGGGGAGGTTTCTCCTGGGAAGAAGGACTGCACTGGTTGTTGGGCTCCAGACAAATGTGTTTTGGCTTGGTAGCAAGTTTGTCTGCATTTTGCTCAAGCCCAGAGATTTTGCCTGAGACTGAGATTAAGTGTGATAGACTGCTTAATCTTGCAAATGAAATTTCAAGGCAGTTGAATGTTGAGTGCTACACCCAGCCTGGGCACATAGCCCGAATGCAACGAAAGAGAGACAGGTTTGTTCTCTGTTGCCATTGTTGCCACTACTCCTCCCTCTTGTTCTTGCTGTCTTGCTATTTTCCACTGCCATGAACTGCTGCTCCTTCCATGTGCCACTCTGCCTTGGAGCCAGCTGAGTATGGACTGAAACCTCCACAAATTGTGAGCTAAATAAACCTTTCCTTCCTGCATTTTGGGCATCAGGTACTTTGTCCCCAGCAACAAGAGAAAAGTTACCGAAACATGCATGCTCTGGGCCCTTTTCCAGTCTGCCTGCATCGCAAGGTGAGCATTTGCTTCCATTCTTTCGTATTTCGCTCCAACGCCTACCTTTGGTGTAACACATCTATTGCAATTAAGATCCATGCCCATTAGCTGTGTGTGTGTGTGTGTGTGTGTGTGTGTGTGTTTCCTCAGCTCAGATTCCCACAATGGGAATTGCTGGGTTCCTATGTGTCACTGAGCATACAGTTATACTGCATTCTTCACTGTCTGGCTCACGGACGCACCAGGATGCAATTCCAGTTCTAGTTTGGGCTGAGCAAATATTTAGATGCACAAAATCGTGGTGCCTGGCTCTTCCTTGTAATGTTTTTAATAACTCGAAGAAGCTGGATATAACCCATATATTTGATGGGTAATTGATTAAGCCATGGCACATTAATATGCTTCGACTCAGAGCCGTTAGACATGGGTTTTAGCGGAATTTGCACAGTAGTTGGAGAAATGCAAATGAAAGTGAGAAGCAGATACCATTTTTCATCCATCAAGCAGGCAAAATGAAAAGGCACTGTAAGGTTCGGCCCTGGCTAGATCAGAGTGCGTGAACAGAGAACTTTGCCGCAGCAGAGGGGCAGTGGGACTCTTTCCAGCAAAGAATTTGACAAAAATTTCTAAAATATTTAAAAATTTGAAGTGTGCAAGCCCTTTGCCCAACATGCTTACTTGTGAGACTCTGTGTTATAAAAAGTAAAGCTTGTGCACACAGCAAAACATTGCAAATAACCGGGTGTAAACCGGACAGCAGTGTGGCATGCCCGCGCTGACGTCAGGCTTCCGCAAAGAGCATCGGCTCTGGGTGTGCTGGCCTGAATAATACGCTCGACACAGCCTCAGAAAACTTGCCTTCCTTGAGGCTGTGGAGAACAAGACCTCATGTTCACGAAAACAAGCAGGAACATTTGCCTATGGGTATGCATCTTTAAAAAAAATATTTATTTATTTGGTACAGGGTCTCACTATGCAGCTTGGACTCATGGTGAGCCTCCTGTCTCAGCCTCCCCAGCACTGGGATTGTAGGCATGCGCCACCATGCCTGGGGTTCCGAGGCCTGCATGACGTGTGGTACGGGGGATCGAACCTGGGCCCTTGCACTTCCCAGGCAGATGCTTAGACTGCTGGGCTATCACCACAGTTCCATGTGTATGAGACTTTGTGTGGCTTTAAGAAAGGCCTGGATGATTGCCAAGCAAGAGGTTTGGAACCTAAATGTGTATGTGTGGATGCTTGTTTATGCATCTTTGTATTACTTTATTAGTTTTGGCAAGCCCTTAACATCTATATATTCAAATTATTTTGTTAAAGGAAACATTTAAATGAAATAAATAAAATTTTATGTCATTTTTAAATGTTACAAAAATGTTTAAAATTTATTGTCAAATGCAAGGACCACCCCTCCCCCCCGGCACATATAGGTGCACACTTTCAAAAGCAATCCACAGTTATATCGACCTATGTGTGTTCCTTATATTTGGCTGCAGAGGAAAAGCCTAGAAGGTTGATAACTTTCAAAATGCTAACAGTTTGCTTCTGGCTTACAGGATTTTTTTATTGTTTCGATCTGAATTTTCTGAATATCAAACAATCAGCATATATTAATTCATAAGGAAAAACGGTTAGAGATAAAATACAGAGAAGCAAAAATGAGAAGCTGTTTTATCAAGAATGATGAAGAATTAGAACTGATTTGCAGGGACTAGGGTGGGAGGAGGCCAACTGAGGAGGCAAGAGATGGCAGGAAGCTGGGGACCCCGCCGGGCAGAGCAGCTGAGTGCCTGAAGATGCTTTTTCCCTTAGAGGGCGCCATCTGCCGTGTCCTTAGTCCACAATCTTCTGTCCCTATGTGTGACCTAGAAAGATTATGGGAAGAGATGCAATTTAGAGATTTCTTTCTTTTTTCTTTCTTTCCTTTTTCATAGAGGCTGAGTTCTCAATCTCAAGTGTTCTGGTTCCTTTCAAAGAGTGCTGATCTATAAAGAATTGGAAATAAGAGAGAGAGAGGCGGCTAATTCAGGAAGACCTGCAGATGTCAGATGTGAATAAGGTGCAGTTTGGTGTGGCCTCAGGGGTGGCAGGGGGCCCAGGGCCCAGGAAGCTGTAGGAACCTCTGTGTTGGCATCTCGGGGGCTGAGTGTATGTGTCCGGTTGCACTCTGGACTTTGGTCTTTCAGCCAAAGCCTGGTGTGTCTGACCCATTTGTCACTTGCCTCTGGCAGAATTCTGTAAGGTATGCTGCAGAGCCATGGAGGGTGACACCAGCCACATTCATCAAACTTCCCTCGGGTTCAGGGGATGGTGGTTAAAGAACCACAGAACCTTTGCATTTCATTTTCATCCTCAATAATATCCAAACCAAAGCTGTGGCTATACAGAACCTCAGATCTCATCTCTTCGCAAAAGAGAGCCTGTGCAGAGAAGGAAGTAATTAGTATACAATTAGAGAAATAAATCTAATGAGTTAAAATCCTGGGGTGTTTTGCCAGCTTAAATTGGGTGTGAAATGTAGAATGAACACACTAGATCCCAAAATGAAAGCTGTGAAGATCCAACCCTAGCCTTCCCGCTGCGTTTTGGGGGCCCTACAAAGGAAGAGGCCTCTGGGGTGAAATGGAGACTCGACAGCACAGGTCCCTTGCTGTCCACACTGCTGCGCTTGCCTCTGTGGGTGTCCACAGTCCCTTGAGGTCCCGTGGTAACTGTCCCTGAGGTAGAGGCCTGGGGCAGCTGGGTATGAGGATGGGCTGGCTGACTCCTGGCCCTGCTTCCGGGAAGGCTGAGCTACGGTGCGTAGGAGGAAGCCCTTCTGACTGATGCACCTCTTTGTCTGGTATGTTCAGATGTGAACTCAAGGTGGAAAGAGAACAGAATAAAAACTTGGGGGAAAATGTGAAGGAAAACTCGATTTGGCTTGCGCCAGATGGAATAAGAAACGTTTTCCCAAGCTTCTGGCTTTCCCACCCCGGGCAGGCTGGATGCTAGCTGGAGCCCCCTGATTGGGGACGTGGGAAGCAGGTCTGCTTGTGTATTCGACAAGTCGTCAGCCCGGATGCTGGTGTCTGGGTTTGGGGTCTCACTGTGTAGCTCAGGCTAGCTGGGTACCACGGTGTTGCCACTCTGTGGGCCTGAACTCGTGATCCTCCCGTCTCAGCCTTCTGAGTGTGGGGATTATGGGTGCCCGCCACCCCTGGCCTAGACCCTGCTTTCCAGGACAGTTCCTGGTTTGGTGTTCTTTCTGCCTGCTTCAGCGGCATGTTCTTCAGGTGGTCTCCACAACACTGCGCTTTAGCTTGTCGGCACCTCACCAGGCCTTCTTGTCCAGGGAAACCTTTCCTTCTGCCATAGACATACCACCCCGTGCTTCTGACGTTGAATCCAACCTCCTACCCAGGCCAGCAAATTTTCCTTCAATTCCAATTCTCTTACCCCCATCTTTGGGTCTAAATTCATGGTGGTGTCCTCTGAGCCGGCTTCCACAGCCACACCTCCGATCTCCCCAAAACCACTTCCACCAGCCTTCGCAGTCGCTTCTCCCCAGCGGCAGGCAGAGCTCACTCCAGGTCGCCACCCTCCCCTCCCCCCGCGAAGGCCTCTGACCCTTAGCTCCTTTCCTCTTCCGTGGCATTTTGCCCCTCGCCTAAGGCTGTTTCTCGGTCCCACCTGAGGGCTCCATCTTCTTTGCCTGCCTTAGAATCTGCTGTTTTCTCTCCTCTGGCGCTGGCCTAATAGAGTGACACTTGATTCACTTCTGGAATTTTGCTAAAATCAGGGACACAAACGTGACTAAAACTTCACCTTCTGCTAGGGACCCGTGGACACTTATCAAACATGCCCTGGTCTCCATTCTCTCAGACAAAATGGGCATCATAAATACCTGAGGGCTGGGTCTGCGTTTCTAAGTCCTAGGGTGCAGCCCTAGCTGCAAACCCAACATGACTGAGGCAACAGAAAGCCAATCTCTCCTGGCCTCCGTCCCTTCCCACCCGCGCCCTCGCTCCGCAGCGCCCACCTCCACGGGGGTTCCCGGCAGGAGCAGCTCCCCACCTAGACAAGCAGGCATGGCAGCGTTCTTCCTTTCACTGTCCAGCCTGTTTCCAAATCCTGTGTCCACGGGAAGCGCTGCATAGGACCTTGCGCCCCTCCACTGCCCTCCCCCCTCCCTGCTCGCCACCCGGCTACGGTACCTTCGCTCTCCTCTCCTTTCCCGGGGTTCCTGGAGATTTATCCTCTGTGAGCTGCTGGAGTGACACAGACCTGACCACACCGTCTGCCTGTGTGACAGTTCTCCACGGTTTGTGAGCCATGTCCCACCACTCGTAGGACACTTTTTGTCCTAGCCATGACCCTCTCTACAAGGCCGGGCTCCCTGCTTCCCTCACCCAGGAGGGTCTCACTCTAGCCACATGTGTGTAGGGGGGACGTTCTGGATGGGGGGCCCTGTGCCACGGTGCAGTTGTCCCTTCTGTTTACCAGGCTTCCCTCCCGTTGCCAATGTGGCACCTTCCTCCAGGGCTGCAAAGCATGCTTGCTTCAAAAGCCACTGCTTCTGCGAAGCCTTTTTTGATCTTTCTCAGGAAGAATAAATCACTGCCTAGTGGAACTTTGTCCCCACTACAAGTTGGAACAGGACTGCCGCCAGGTGTTCACTGCCAGCTTATCATTGGGCCAGAGCTCCACCACATAGGTGGGACGGGGAGGGAGGCAGGGAGGGACAAAGGGAGGGAGGGAAAGAGGGAGGGAGGGAAGGAGGGAGGGAGAGAGAAGACAGAGAGAGACAGAGACAGAGACAGACAGAGAGGGTGTATGAGAGAGGGAGAGACAGAGACAGAGAGACAGAGAGACAGAGAGACAGAGACAGAGAGAGGATGTAAGGCCCAGCCTTACCTGGAGAAGGCCCTCCTCATGTTGTTCCTGTGATCACTGAAGAAATATTTGCCCCAGTCCTAACCCCGGGGCCCTCTGCCTGCGGCCACCTCACAACCCAACCCAAGGTACTGATCTCTCCCAGGCCCAGCTTCCTCCTGTCTACAGCTCAGACTCCAGAGCTCTCTGTCCTTCTCCACCACCTACCTGCCTCTGGGACGTGGCAGTCTTCATTCTAGGGTAATGGAGACAGAAGTCCTGCACTGCTTGTCCCCAGGATGGGAGGAAGTTGTGTCACTGATCCAGTTCCTGCCGAATCAGGAAGTTGCTGGGGAGACCGAGTCCTGTCAGCCCTGCTGTGCACAATGAGGGGTGACATCTCTCTCAGGAGGCCCAGGAAGTATATCAAGGGCCCTAAGGAAGCTGGTTTTATGCTGGTTGAAAACACCAGGGTAACTGCTCCCGGGGTAGCACCAGCACTGCTAGTATCAACAGGAATGCTAACATTCCACAGGACTTCCTTTCTGCTACATTGTGCGCGCGTGTGTGTGTGTGTGTGTGTGTGTGTGTGTATGTGGTTGATTGGTACTGGAGAATGAACCAGGGCCTTCATACTGAGTTACATCCTCAGGCCTTTTAAAGACATATATGTTTTAAATTTGGGAAGGGCTGGCCACGTATTAAAGCGCCTGCTTAGGCAGATGCAGGGGCTGGAAGTTTGATCCCCAGGCCTGCTGTGCAGGCCCCGCCCCCCGGGGCACCCTGAGATTGTGATTGAGACCAGACATGGTGGTGCTTGTCTGTCATCCCAGCGCTTGGGAGGCTATAAACAGGAGGATCACAACGAGTTCAACCTACATAATGAGACACTGTGCACCCTGTACACCCTGTCCTAAGTACAAAAATAAATAAATAAAATTGGGGCTGGGTTCCCTGTAAGTTGCTATGTTGTCCATGCTGCCCTTGAACTTGCGACCCTCCTGTCTCAGCCTCCCAGAGTACTGGGATCACAAGCCTGAGCCAACACACCTGGCTCACATTTTTACTTTCAAAAGCAGGAAACCACAGGTGTGACAGCGTGGCATTCCTTCCACCTTACTTTAAATAGCGCCTCTCCAGTTAGCTTGTGAAATGATTCTGCACTGAGATTTCCCGTGCTTTCTGCCTTCAGTGCTTCTTATTAGGAGGCTCAACTTTCAGATTCTGTGAAGAAAATTCTTTCCTAGGAAAGGTAAGAGGTTAAAGAGGATGAAGCTAAAATTAGCTCCTTTTTATGGCCCTGCAGAAGTGATTGCAGCCGCGGCAATAGTTGGGAGGCAATAACTTAACAAATGGCTTCAGAAATGAGCTCTTCACCATGATCCGCAAGAGCTCTCCAGGAATCTGAGCTCATAATTACAGCCTGATTCTTGGGGGGCTCTGTGAGGCTAGGGGGGCTCTGCACCTCATTCGTCAGGGCAGCCTTCCGGCCCGCTGTGTCGCCTGTGAAGCCTGCTGTTGAACTCTCACCCTGCGTTTGTTAACTCATGACTACTCAATTATGCCTGCCAGCCTCTAGAAATCTCCACGACGAATGACAATACTGCGCGCCACCACTCAGCCGGGGTCCCTCTTCACCCAAGAGAGTCAAGATGCTTCTCATTAATTGTCAGCCTATCTAGAGGAGTTTGGGGTCAGGTCAGTGCTACAAGAAGATGTTTCCAGGGATGGTCCTCATCCCTACCCACAAAGATCATCCCGAGTCGACCGCACTTGTGCCCAGAGCCTGGAAATTGGGGTGGCCTGCCTGGCTTAGTGGAGGTTAACATGCACCACGCGAGGAGGCCGCACTGTCTGCCTCCCACGGCTCGCCCGGTTCCGGCTCGTGGGTGCCGCTTATGTGGAGGAAATGCTGCGCAGTGAAAGGGCGTCCTTTCCGTCCCTGAGCTGCGGGGCTCAGGACAGCCGGCCTGTGCTGGTACAAGTGTCCAACGCATCGGGAGCGCTTCACGCGCTCCACCGCGCTCCAGGACCCACCAAGATGCAGGGACGAGCCGGTGGCCTTGGACTTTACCACGTTCTACCCTCCCCTTCCCCACGGGAGAGCCGTCGCTCTAGCAGAGGTTGCGTGAGCTGTGGAAGGGGAAGGCGGTCGGGGAAAGCAAGGAAAAGCTACGGTTTAGTCCCGCAGTCTAATTCATGTCGCCATCAATTTCTGTGCAATGAATTTCCATTCTTTAGGAAAGAAAGATTCCATCAAGCTGATTGGTTCTAGAGTTAGAAAGTGAGGGTGGGCCAGGGGAGGGGTGTGAGGTGATTATGCAAATCAGATGCCAGCGGCCCCACGATTGGCTAGGTGGAGGCGCCCCTGCTAAGTGGGAGAAAAGGAACCCGGGAGGAGTCCACACCTTCTCCTAATGAACACAGCGGAATCAAACTAGGGGCCTTGGGCAGAACCTGTTTCTAATATTTGTGCTGCGATGCTCAAAGGTAATTGGACCTATGCCCACCGTGCGACACCAACCTGATCACAGGGCGAGTGTGAGCGTCGCGCGTGTTTGGGGAGAGCCTTTGTTCTGTTTTCAGTGCCCTGGAGGACCTGCAGAATTGTTCAGCTAAATTTAGGTTGTCTCTTCTTAATTACCACTTTGCCATCGCCACCCCATTACTGCCTCTGAGTGATGACTTCGGGGTAATGAACTGCTTTCTTAATCTAGTTCTATCATTCAACTTTGTCCCAGGGAGGTTCTTTACAGACAATTTCCATTTTAATCAGAAGTGAATGGGACTATTGCCTTTAAAGTAGACCAACTGTGGGTTTACTGGGAATTTTATCAACTTTGATTTTTATCCAATTTAAATTTCTACTAGAGCTCCCAGTAAAGTTCTCTCAAGCCTAGCAAGTGCAGCTCAGGGTGTAGGCAAGTTTCTTGACTCCTGAAGGGGGGTGGGGTGGGGAGATGCCAAGTGAGAGGCGACCAGAAGGGACCGTGGAGACACACTGTGACACTGGTGTTGTCAGTCCAGATGGCAAAGGAACATAATTCTGGGTGACCCTGGCACCAATCCTCCGAGTGACTTCACATGAGGTTCCTCTGGGCCAGCAAGGCGCCTTAGTCGCTGCCCTTCCCAGGGCTGTGGGCTCCAAGCCCGATGTCAGTCGGAAGGCAATGTGATGGGTGTGGGGACAGGCCTGGGTGTGACTCAGCTCCGCAGCAGGCTGGATGCTGCCCACAGTGGCTGCTGCAGGCAGCTGGGGTGCTTGGCTTGGGTGGCAGGCAGAGCATTTGGCCACCCAGTTTGGCAGAGCCCAGCAAGGCTTTGCCCTTTTGGCTTCCTATTTACTTTTCTGGACCTTGAAGGGGAGCAATTTAGGGTGTCTGCATATCCGTCTGCATCCTATGCTCTGTCCAGGGACCCTGTCCTTCCTGTCCTGTAGCTCAGATAGACCTGCTGCGCACCTGTCTTCTTTGATATCCAAGATTCTAGTCCATGTCACCCTTTTATTTTTCCCAATGGCTTTATTGAACTATGTGACAAAGTAAACAGAGCAGGCTTAAAGCACAGGATTGTCTTAGGTTTCTATGGTGTTTGCCCAGCAAGATGAACAGCTCAATCAAGACTGTGAATACTTTCTTGACCCCAAAGCTGCAAGCCCTCTCTATTTTCTCCTTCACTCTCACTAATCTCTTTCTTGTGACATAGATCATCCTGCTTTTTATAGTACTTTATATAATGAGTCACTTTTGGAGGTCTGATTTCTTTGACCCCACATAATTTTGAGGTCCAT
The DNA here is from genome assembly GCF_000260255.1 of Octodon degus. NCBI lineage: Eukaryota > Metazoa > Chordata > Mammalia > Rodentia > Octodontidae > Octodon > Octodon degus. The sequence continues at coordinate 8,831,192 of NW_004524601.1, read as the reverse complement.
CCATATTGTTGCACATAGCAGTGATTCACCCCTTTATGTTGCTGAGGAATGATGCATCGTGTGGCCCATACTGTAATTTATTTACCTATTAATCAATAATTCCTTCTGTTTTATAAATCATAGTGTTGAGAGAGGTAAGGCCTTTATAAGAATCACTTAACTGAAGAAAATCATTGTACAGATTGGATAACTGAAGCACTAACCCTAAAGAATTTCATTAATGTTTATTTAAAACTGGGCGTGGTGATGTAACCTGCAATCCTAGTACTCAGGAGGCTGAGACAGGGTTATAGTTGGGAGTTCAAGACCAGCCTGGGCTACAAAGTGAGCTCAAGCCCAGCCTGAATTGCAGGTGACACCCTGTCTCAAAAAGAAAAACATAAAGAAATAAAATTCAGATTCATATCTCTTCTGCATTTCATTTCAAGGATGGAGTGGACCTTAGGATTTTGTGCTTTTAACAGCAGCTTGGTAATTTAATCCACACACACTAGGCTACTGTAATTTATTTGTTCAAGGTCATAGAAGGTTGGGAGCAAAACTAGATTTTTTTTTTTCTGGAACCGGGGATTGAACTCAGGCCCTTGCACTTGCCAGGGAAGCGCTTATTCCACTGAGCCATCTCCCCAGCCCCAAAACTAGATTTAAAGACAAAAGGCTTCTTTTACACCATCGCACCAGGGCCAGTCACATCAGCCTCAGCACCGTCAGAGCAGGGAACCCTGACAGGCCCTTGCAGTGCCACTCTTTTTCTCTTCACTGAGCAGAGAATACCAGGCTGGCGGATTTTGAACTAGATCTCCCTATATTTCCAGAAGGGGGAGCTGGAGACAAACTTTTTTTCCTGTGCGTGCTGCCCTCCCATCCTGTTTTCTTAGTCTCTTCCTCCTTCTGTCACCAGAGTTACATAGGCGAAAGGCAACAAAGTGAAACAATCTTGTTATGATAGAATCATCTGACTTCACAAAGATCTGAGCCCCTTGAAGACACTTCTTGGCTTCTCCTCCTTGGGGTGCAACCTTGCCCCTGTGTGTGCTGTCTCCTACCCAGCTTCTAGTCAGCACCTTCCCTCAGCCACCTTCTCCAAACCTTGGACACACCCTGGGCTGAGAAGCCTGTAAGAGGCAAGGATCCTGGAAATGTAGCCAGAGCTGAAGAAACTTTGACCTTTAGGAAGAGCAAAAAAATGTCATTCTGGAGATCTTACTTCCTTTTTTCTTGGGTATTTGAGGAGGAGATCATGAAGTGTAACTTGATATATGTCTCCCTTTGGTTGTAATTTCAGTGACCTTTGGGCTGCCTCCTCTCAAGCTCAGAATTTGAACACAAACAGAAAAGCCTGAACTTCAGCTGATACCTGAAAGACTGAACCAAGATTGTGGAAAACCAAGCCGCCACGTATTAGTTGAAAGATAAGGGTGTGGCGGTCGTGGTGGGGGTGGAGCGTGGGTCTGAGTCAAGCTGTGGGAAAAATTTCATTCCTCGTTGGTAGTTTTGGTATTTTCCTAATAATGATTTCAAGTGAAATGAGAGCATTCAGATGTGTCTGCTGTCTTTAAGACTTAGAGTGAAGACAAGTGTTTGCCTAAAATGAGGTAAGTCAGGGCTCTGAGCACACCAAGTGTCCTTGGGCTGAGAAGCGAGAAGGCACAATGTGTCCGCAGGCGCCCGAGACCCCCTCACCAGGTGCGAGCTGTGTCACTGCCCCGCAGGTTAGGTCCTTGGTGTGAGTTATGTACAGTTATATTTTAATACTTATGGTGGCATGAAGGGCTTTGTCTTTGAAGCAGTTGGTCATGAGACACAGGGCTAATCTGCGTCATCTATTTGGCCTTTGGGGACAGGAGGCATGTCGTCTCCCTTGATGAGCCTGTCTTCTCATCTGTGAGATGGTAAGGATGGGCCCACTTTCACGTGGCCATAGGGATTAGAGATGAGGCTGTGTACATGGGCACTGGCCCCTAAATGGCCACTGCAGGGACGGCAAGCGCGCTGGAGGCAGGCGTGCAGGTGGTGGGCGCTTTCCCTCCTCTGCCAGGAGCACTTTTGTTGTACCACTGAAGGGGGCCCGACAGCACCGAGGGCGGCAGCTGCCCACTCGTCAGGGTGGTTCCGGAGCTTGCAAACAAATCCTAACTTGGCCACATGTTCATTACGGTCGTGGCGTAATGATGGGGCTGGACTTGGGCAGTGCTTATGGGCGCCGCAAAGCTACCCCACGGTGCTGGCTCGAGCCCAGCCCCCAGTGCGCTCGCGAGGCCCTTTAGGTCTACTTGAAACACAAGTGCCGAATGACACCTACGCAGAACGACAACGGTTTCCCCAAGTCTGACGAGGAAGCTGATCTCATGGCTTTCTGGTCACACTTCTGTGACTATACAATTTTATTTTGGCGAATGTGTATCTGAGTTTGTGCACATAGATTGCTCCCTGATGGCTTATTTGAAAACCTAACCCCAAATAAGCACAATGGAAACTGCCTTGCTACAATCCAGTTTGTAATTTCTTGCCTGGGTTATGACAGAAGTGCTCCCTGTGATTTCTGTCCTTGGAATTAGAAGCTGTGATAGGTGTTAACAGAGGAGGCCTCGCGCGGAAAGACCCCCCAGATTCTCCTACGCCTCCCTCCCTCCGAATTCCGTAGGCGGCCGAGTTTTCTGTCTCATTAATGTGATGTCAGGCTGGCGACGTACCAGGATGAGGAAGAACAAATGGTAGACCCTGAAGATGGGAAAGCAGCTGTCGAGACAAATTCAGGGGTGTGTGCCTGGGGGAGGCCCGACGAGCGCCTCCTTAGCCTGCTCACTAGCGCCCGTGATGAGGGGATCTGCAGGTCATTTGTAGAATTCTTGCGTTATAGGTAAGGACTACTGAAATTGCAGTAAGCCACCAGGAAAGCACACTGCAGCGCTCTGCCTGGAATAAATTTCAGTCTGGGAGTGAAGACTGCCTGAAGCCCAGTGGCTCTTGGGAAGTAATCATCTCAGGAGCCCGAGGAGGCTGCGTTTCTGGTCCACAGAGTGCTGCCCTTGCTGGACTATCTGCCCTGGGCACCCATGTTAGTGAACTGGGATTGTTTTATTTTGCAGTCTTTAGATTCAGAATAATTCAGCGATGTCCTCCAGGTTCCGACCAGCTATGTATCAGTCTTGCAGCAGGAACCCCTGCTGTCCCCGCCCTGAAGCGCTTGCCAAGCCTCCTTCCACTCTGTGAGCTGAGCCAGGCTCGGTACTGCAGCTCCTTCCCCGCCCGAGCTTCTCCTCAGTCCAAGAAGGGACAGAGGTTTCGATTCAAGGGCGCCCTGCACTTCCCAGCATACTGCTGCAAAATCAGATGCGTGTGGCAGCAGGGAGCACCTTGTTCTCCTTGAATGGAGAGAGGAGAAATATTTGCAGTTTCTCAAATACAGGGTAAATTAAACTGTGTTGGTTTCTCTGCTGGTGTCCCGGATGGCCAGGTGTGCTGGAGAAGGCAGTTGATGATGATAATTAAGTGTGTTGTCATTGTTCTATTTCCAGAGGTACTGAGTTTGGGCAGACAGCACATGCGGAGTATTGCGTGTGTACCCCCGGGCACCAAAAGAATTCAGATTAGAAGGTTATCTTTGCCACTGCCTATTAACTTCTTTTTCTATCAATCAAAATATTTGTGGAAATTAATAGTGACCTGAATTATGGAGAGAAAAAGCAGAAAGAAGAGAAAGAGGGGGGAGAGAGAGAGAAGAGAGAGAGAAAGAGACAGAGAGAGACGAGAGAAGAGGATAGGAGGGGAGAGGAGAGGAGACAGAGAAATGGATTCAAATGTATTAATAAGACAGTTAAAATGATTTGGTGACTGTATTAGTTTCTTGCTATGACAAATTCCCACACAGTTACTTAATGGAAACTTATCCTTACATGGTTCTAGAGGCCAGACGTTCTTGGGGCATAGTTGGAAAACTCTCATCTGTGCCCCTCTCTTCGCAGGGCCCCCTCCTTCCTCTTTAGGGTCTGTCGGCATCACACAGCTCCATCTCTACTCCTCAGCAAGACCCTTGCTGTTGGATTTATGAGTCGTGCGGGTAACCCAGGATGATCTCTGACAGAGGCCCTCGATTACTTTTCCAGAAGCCTACTTCCCAAGTAAGGTCATAAGAACAGATTTGTAATTAAGATAGGGACCTATTAGACGGGAGGTCACTATTTAACTCACCACTATAAGCAAATGAATGTTTGTTTGATTAAGAAGGTTTCCAATAAGGGAGAATCCCAAACCCCTGCCTAGGACACATGGGGTGATTGTGGGGCAAATACCTACGAGGCAACATTGTTTTTGTCATTTAGCTTTGGACACTGGATTTAAGGTGGGGTGGCAGAGGAAGTAAAAATGGGACCGCACTGTTGTGGCTTGTGTCAACCCAGCTTTGAGATTTCTGAAAAATACTGTCAGTGTTATTTAATTAGAAACCATAGAAACAGATAAAAGACTATGAGCTGTTCCTGGGTTGAGCCATAGTTTATTTTATTTTATTTTATTTTATTTTTTTTTATTTTTCAACAAATAATACACTGCATATATTCTTCTTAGTGGTTAATTGCTGTACAAGATGCGGACTTGTGCTCCTATTTACAAACACCATTAGAACAAATCATTCTATTCATTAACAGAATGTAACTATATATCTATCCCAACCACTTTGAATACACAGATACAAAATGGACATTCATCTGTATACCTCATTTTTTCTAAGTTCCGTTATTGAATATTATAGGTATGTAAACTCAGCAAAATATTCTAAAAGAGTCCAGTAGCCCATAATAGCATTGGGTCTTCTGTTTAACTGGCAATGTCAGAAATTATTGACCTGAGTCCCCCACAGCTCAACTTAACAGCATGGCTTTATTTCTTATATTTCGTCTTCATACTTTTCTGCTGGATGGTTAAGACCAAGGTAAAGCAGGACCTGTGCAACAAGAGTTGTAGCTTTTGGGTCTGAGAAGGTCAGTGAAATGCCCTCAGGATTTGTCCTGAGATCCTGTACCTCAGATTGTAGAACCTTTATCAGTGCTGGGCCATAGTTTATTACGTCATCTTTGCAAAATGTCTTCTTGAAAATACTGTAGAATAAACAGCATGATGTATGAACAAAGTTAAATTTTCATTTATGCCTTGGCAGTAGTTGGCACTTGAAGTATCTGATCAGGAATACACTCTAGGCATGATTGCCAAGCACTTCAAATATTTCTATGAAAATCTGCATGACTACTTAATTAGTATGAGATATAAAAATAACTTCTCATTAATTAAATGAAGGGTGTTCAGGTTCCGCCACTCTTGCATGAAAGCCTGTAGGAGCCTGGCCAGTCCAGCCAGCAGGGCCTCCGAGGTGGCCATCGGGTGTGGAGCCCAGTTGGTGCTGTTTTCTGCTGCACAGAACCTCCCTGGACCAGATGCCACCTGTCCCCAACATTGAACGGCATGGCACCTGCCTGGACAGAGTTCTTGGTGTACTTGGTGTTTCTGAGAACAGTGAAGGGAATCTTTCCAAACGTACCCGCATCAGGGCGACTGAAGCCATGCCTGCTTGCTAACGAATATGTAAACATTTGCAGAATTTGGCTCAAGATTGATTTTCATCTTAGCTTACCATCTGTGGAGGAAGATAGGGGCCAGCTGAGGTGGACTCCCGGATGTCCAATCCCCGGAGGCCATTGGAGTTTACACAAAGCCTTGAGTATTTGTTGAAAGAGTGCACAGGCTCCAGTAGGCTTGCAACAGAATCCCGCAGTCTTTGAACCAAATCCCTGGAAGGGCTGTGGCCACAGAGCTGCAGGCATCCAGGGAGAAAAAACGAATCTGTGGGCTTTGGTGGCGGGATGGGCTGAGAGATCTTTTCGGCACACTTGGCACACAGTGGTTGCCTGGAAGCAGCTGTCATCTGTCACTTTGTGAAATAGATGACTGATAGATCAGATCCTCCGAGAGAATTTCAAGGATTAAAACTGCAGTGACTAGAATAGACTGATATATTCCACACAGAGTAGGCCCAGGGTTTGATAACGTGTGTGTATGTGTGTGAGTGTGCACGTGTGCACCTATGTGCAAATAGACACTTGACTCTGGCTCAGGGTAGTAGATTTTTTGCATCATAGACTTTATAAAACTTTGTGACTGATCAAAATTTGAGGACTAAGCCATGATTTTTATTTGATACTTGCTTTTGTAAATCAATAGTGTTCTTGATATGTCAAGTAGGAGTTGTTACCGGGAAAAGCATAGCTTCTATAATTCCACTTAATTTGTTTGACTTGAAAAACTTGCAACATTATTTCTTGGATTAGAAACTGTGAAAGGGATCAGTCTTAGTCATTTAATGGTGCTCTTGGGTCTGCCTATCATTATGTCACCACTGGGCAGAGTGTCTGCTGGTGTCCATATTTTATTCCAACAGTAGAAGAAATTGAAGACAATGGAAATACAGAAATATTTGTTAAGGACCAAATTCTCTAAAATGTCCTATGTTTCTAAGGTTAAAACTTGCAGGTGGAAGAGAAAATGGCGCTCACGAATGGGAGAGATATGTAAGGTGCAGAGTGGACTGAGGAGAGAGTGGGAGACCCTAGGGGCCTCCCCGTGATGTTCGGCTAAGTCTTGTTTTTGTTGAAGGAATTAAAGCCTAGTCAGAAACGGGAATGCTGACCAAGACTTTTCATTGGAAAGATTTTTTAAGAGAATTTTATGAGATAACTGAAAAGCAATTATTTGGAGTCAAGATTTCTCCTGAAATAGAGCTGGAAAATGTCACAGAGCTACCTGAGGCTTTGTCAGTTCTTCATCTGGGCAAGGGCAGGGACTGTTGGCCAGCAAGTTTTACTTGGATGGGGAAGGAGGAGAAGGAAACAGAGGAAACAGGATTGCCAGCCTAGGGAGGAGACCAACTATTCTCTTGTCATCATGGACTCAGGACCTTAGAAGCAGAGGTTAGTGTAGAGGTGATCTTATTCTGTTCCCTCTGCCACTCCGTAGACAGTGGTCACCGACCCGCCCCCACGTGGGCAGCATGTGCCATTCACAGTGCCGCGCTTATGAGGGTGCCTGACCTCACACTGAGCAGAGCTCCTCTCTTTGGACTCCGTGGGTCCTGGTTTTATTCTCTGGAATATGTAAAATAATTCTTCTCCCTATTAAACCTGACCACCTTTCCAAAGTTTAATGACAGCTGTCATTTCCCTTTTAACATAAGTGGATAATCAGGGACAGTTCTAGGAGTTTGAGGTTTGGGATGAAGGGAACATTTTGAAGTGTTTTATATACGCTTCATCCAGACAACTGACTCAGAACAGTCTCACAGCTTGAAGAAGCCTTTCTGGATAAATCCATTTGTCTTTATCCAGTTTGCTCCAAGGGCTGGAGGATCCTCATGCTATTTTCTGACACTCTGTGCCCAAGTGAAAGCTGAATGAAGTCTGCTAGTCATGATTTATAAACTGGATGTGGTGGCACCCGCCTGTAATCCCAGCACTTGGGAGCTTGAGACAGGAGGATCGCTGCAAGTTCAAGGCCAGCCTGGGGGCTACAAAAGTGAGCACAAGGCCAGCCCGAACTGCCTACGGAGACCTGGCTCAGAAGGAAAAAGAAAAGAAAAATGATTTTAAATGATTTTAAAGTTGTCATTAGCCCAAATTTCCATCCTTGGTTTTATGATGCAAAAAGAACACATTTAGTGCAGCTCGAAGATCAACATAACACTTTGATTATGCTTATGACTGTGAACAAGAGCTGGTCATTGAATATTTAAATTTCCTTCAGAATCACAGATACAGTCTAATAATAGGTGCCAGCAATAACGTGGCGCAATTAGAAATCAGCAGATAAGCATGCTCTGGAGCACCGGAGTGTGCTGCGCGGCCTGTCACTTGCTGCTGGATGCCTTATCAGCACAGGCAAAGGCTGAGATGCCGGGTGCAGGATTTTAGTTTCAAAGTCCATCCAGAGAGTTACCATGTGCAGAACCCCAACAAGTAACACCCTGCGGGGGCGTCATGTGACATCGGGGAGCCATGAGCCCGAGGCCCACACTTGCAAACACACTGCACCCACATTAGGATTTCTTTTTGCATATTGATCCAAATTAGAACTTTTGTTCATAGCTGCTTTCTTAGAGACTCATTTCTGCTTATTAGAAATGATGTCTTTATTGATAAAATTGGTAACGATGAAGTGTGGATTTGCCAAAGACATTGTCTGCGTATCCCTGCTTTTCCATGCACAGGGCATAAGGATCTTTCTGTCCCTGTGGCCATAGCTATCCAAATGTCATCTTGATTTCTGACTCAAAAACAGTAGGTTTAAATTTTAGTTATTTGTATCAAAATGTTTGGTGACTATTGCCACCAAATAAGTCTTTCATTCACAGAGCCATCAGAGCACTGAAAGGAGTAGAAGGGACCAGGCATCTCGTCTTCTGGGAGAGTCTGTGGCAGCTTTGTGCCTTCCTCCCTGGAGGTGACGTAGAGTGCCCTCCGAGACTGGCTTTGCATCAGTACCGCGGCTGGCAAGGCTGTAGGGGGAAACACGCATGGCTGCAGTTATTGAAGATGTGCAGGTTGGATTATTGTTCAAAACTACCGTGTGAGGAGTCCCTTTCCCCAGGCTTTGACCCTGGGGTGAAGGCAGAGCATGTCCAGCCAATGTGGTGCTAGTGTTCATGGCAGAAGAAGGGGTGTTTGAAAGGTGCTTCTTCACGGGGCTTGTCGTCGTCTTCCTCTGCTGTGAACATGGAATAAGCACACTCTGGGTGAAAGGGAGGAGGACACACAGCAGAGCAAGGTACAGCTGCAGCTCCGAGTCACCAGTTGGCACCAGTTGGGGCCCTGAGGCTACACAGCAGTGGCTGCCTGGTACCCACTTCCTGTAACCACCCCACAAGTGACAGACCTAAGGCCCCAGCTGGATTTGGAGGTAGGCACATCATAAACAGTCCTTTTAAAATTCTTACAATGACTCGAAGGTGGGCATTATTTTTTTTCCTACTGTGTAGATAAAACAATCAAAGCTAAGAGAGACGAGACCAAGTTGACCTAACTCATAAACTGTGAGAATCAGAGCACAGCTCCAATAGACTTGGTAGAGTCTGTCTTCCATTGTACCACATTTTCCACTCTTGCTTAGATTAAACTGAACTTTAGCCGCAGCTGTATCCATGTGTGCAGCAGGAGGGACAGAGACTAGGACACGGTCTGGTAGGGCCATGCCAGCCTGCCCTCATTCTATTTAATGAGCACCTACGATGTACTGGTCTACCATGCCACATCCTAGGGATTTAGCAGTAAGCACCACAGACGCTTCCTGCCCCGGGGGCTGTGTCCTCTTACCTTATCATGGCCATGTGTGCTATATGCAGCCTTCACAATTTGTTTGCTGTATACAAACTCAGCCTTGTGTTACCCTGTGTAGATGAAACAATAGCCCTAGACAAGAGCACTCTCCGTGCGCAACTTTTTGTGTGGCAATCAGTAGCTGACTGGAATGCAAGTGACAGCTGCTTCCAGACCGACATTCAACTACTGAAGAACACAGAGTGGATCTTCCCGAGCGGGCATGTACATCGCAGGTCAGAGTTTGGGAAGAACAAAATTACCGTTCTACAGGAGAAAACAGTGATGGGGGTATTAGAGTTCTTGCTAATAAACATTATTAAACTCAGACCATTTCTGAGTTTCAGAAGAAAAATAATTAACTACTGCAAGAATGGTGAACCAGAAAGATTAAAAATTATAATTAAAGAATGAGAATGACATTTGCTATCAGAGGCATCATGGCAGAATCTCCAAGCAGTGCACCAAATAATGCGAATTATTTCTACCATAATAACAGTATTTACTATAATACAATGGCGCGCTAGAAATCTAATTGCAACCTGCCACAGACTTAAAAAAACATGGAAAAGTACAGGAAGAATAGATATGATCTGTATTTTTAAAAGAACATAGTAATGCTACTATATGGTTCAATTTTTAGATATCGGGATTTAATATAATAAGAAAAGACAGAGAAAATGAAAATTGGGGTGAGTTTTGAATAGGTGCTTTAAGAAGAGGATTTGCAACTGAATAGAAACAGGCTGATTTTGATTATATTTTAAAGTGAGATAAAGTAAAGATGGAGAAAGTCTAAAGTAAAACATAATTATAAGTTTCTCCCTAATCCCTGGCAAAATACTGAAGATTAGATTCTAGAATTGTGTTAGTAGCTCCCTACGACTTTTGCCATTCTCAGTTGCTCGCTGCATTAAACATTGTCAGAAAAGCAGATAACAACATACGCCTAAGCAGAAATAATCATAAAGGTGTTTAATGAGATAGCTGGAATTTAGAGTTGAGCCGATGGTCCGAAGAGGATGACAACCATGAGTAAAACTTAAAGAAGAACATGGTCCCATAAACAGCCAGAGAAGGAGTAAGAAGGAAGAACAATACATTCATTTGGAAGTAGAAAATGATTCAGTGCAGAGTACAGAGCACCGGCGCCCCAGGCTAGGTGCAAAGCCCAGATTTCTTCTCACAGTGCCTTTTGTGTATGTTGGCTGATTCCTGAAGGACACATCTAGTGAGAACACAGGTCATGTGTCATGGGGGTTGATTGGCCAACCGTTCAGAGGAGCACTCCGAAAGCCACAGTGGTGGGAAGGATGGCCATTGTTCATTCTAACATAGAAATAACCTTCCAATGGGAAGGGAAGCAGCACCCCACCATTAGGTGTGGACAACGGACAGATTTGCGGTGCTGAGACACAGGGGAGAGCAATGGCTTCGAGTTAGGCATCTGAGATTTGGGAGTAGCTGATTAGGAAGAGTCTGAGATGGACCAGGCTAGTGGGCTGAAATGCGCCGGAAGTGTGGTCACTCTCCATAGTCTGAGAAACCAACTGTGTGATGCTAATAAACGTGGAGATTTTGGTGTCTTTTTTCTTTGTCTGCTCCCAGTGAAGTAGTAGGTAGATGTAATATGAAATAAACTTCTCTAAAACCTTGCTGAGTGTTAAACACCATCTAGTGCTGGGTGGGAGGGGAGAGAGAGAAAGAGAGAGAGAGGGACAGACAGACAGACAGACAGACAGACAGAGACAGAGACATGGAGAAAGAGCTAACAGAATTTTTCAGAAATAGATTCAAACTGGTTGAAATTGAAATTAAAAAAATAATGAACAGAGGCATTTAAGTAGGGACTAGAAGTAGAAATTGCATTCCTACAGCACTGTTGTTTTGAAGAAATTATATTAGTTGTATCTAACTTAGAGTGCTTTGATGGACTATATAATTAAATAATAATACTATTAATTTCTATTTTACTAAGGGTAAAGATATATTATTTTATTATGTTACTTTTCTAAATTCATTATTAGAGATGCTGACAGTGGAGATGGTGAGACTACTAGAAGATGTAGACACAGCTATAATTTATTATACTTTAGAAGAGAAGAATGGTAACCTCTGGTTATAATAGTATTATATTATAAATAATTTGGATAATAAGAATCATTCAAAGGAAAAATGAGCAAATCTATTATTATAGATGTAATAATTATTTTGTTATATTTTCTTCCTACAATTTTACTGCTCTCTTTTGAAACCCTATAAATACTATGTAAACAAATTTGTGTCCTAAGTTTTCTTACTATTACATCATTAAAATTTTCTCACGTGGCTGAAATTTTCAATTCATGTAATTTTTAATTGTTGAGTAATATCCCATGACATCAATGGGCTCTATCTTTAATGTCGTGTGTGTGTGTGTGTGTGTGTGTGTGTTTTGTCACCTTCGATGGGCTCCTAAGAAATAAGATGTGATGATAGACACTGGCTAGCCACCAATCTTGTCTAATTTTCTTCTGGGCAAAGATAGAGTCTATTCTCAGCTTCCCTCTCAGCTTGCTATGGGCACAGGAAAGTGTTATTTCCACAGGAACCTGGACAGAAGTGATGAAATGATGCCAGATCCTTCTGGGACAGGACAGGAATCACCTCCCGCGTGGCCCTCAAGTCTCCCCTTCCCTTGCCTGCTGTGACCCTGGGCAGAAGGAGCTCCAAACACATTTGGAGAAGACAGCGGGCACCTTTAGGACTTTTTCTGAAGGGTATGGAGCACGGTAGCTCCCGTGGCTGTTCTCTGCTACGGGAGTGAGCAATTGCACTCTCCTGTGTTGAGCTACTGAGATTTAGGGGCGTCTTTGTTTTAGTGCCGGCGTAATCCTAAGTAGTAGAGATGATGGTAGTTTGAAGTAGGCACTGCTCTGCAATTTTGAAACAATGGCTTTGGGAAGAGGAACTACTCTACTCAACATCTAAAATGTAATCTTGGGGGTTGGCACATGCCTGTTAACTCGAGCACACTGAGAGGCTGGGGCCGGAGGACTGCAAGCTGGAGCCCAGTCTGTGCAGTCTAACAATGCATCGAGGTCTCAGAATCTCAGAACAGAGCAACAGAACAGAACAGAACTGAACTGAACAGAAGCAACCAACAAAATACCCCAGTGGAGATGGCTCAGTGCAAAGACCCTGGGTTCAAGTCCAAGTACGAACAGAAAAAGTCTGCAGTACGGTGGATCAGTGTCGGGCAGTGAGGAAACTCATAAGGGAGGCTGGCAAGGTAGAGACCCGCAAACTGTGTTCAGAGTGTCACTGGAGAGGGCTCAGAGGCAGACCAGGCCCTCACAGTGTGGCTCTAGGGCAGCAGACTGTCTGTTAGCTGTCTGGCTCCTCTGAGAAGGGACTGCGAGGATGACGTCCAAGCTGAAGTAAGAGGAAATGTGTGGAAAGAAGACATTCGGGGCATCCAAGACTTTGGAACTTTAACTGCTTCCGCTCTCCCAAAACAGGAAACAAGACTGAAAACACCTCTTAGTGAAGGTTAAGAGGAAAACCAAATGGAGAGCGCAGTGTCCTGTCTGACTGCCCAGCTGCAAGGGTGTGGTGTAAGTCCTGCGGTCTGAGAGACGCACAAAGGTGCGTGAACAAGGGAGCAGGCCGGGCTGATAATCACAGTTATGAAGTTACTGCTGGTGGAATCCTGGCTTGTGCACTAAGTGTAAGCAACTGCACGGAAACCTACTAAGAAACAATAGACGAAAGTCCCCACGAGCCCGCCTTTGGACTTGAGTTTCACAACCATCTCGGAACCGCAGACTCAACCCCAAAAGAACACAGAGCAATGCTTTGTGTCAAAGCATCATTCAGCTTAGTGGGAAAACTACACTTTCACTCTGGATTGTGGTCAGCTTTGCAAGAAGCAAACTTAAAGTCATGAATCCAGCTAGGTCTTGGGAATACAGTCCAAGCAATGGCTTTCCTAGGAAGAGAACAGCAACATTTGGAATCTGGATCTATATCAATAGGTGTCTCCAAGAAGGCTATACCAAATTTTAATCTTACTATGTATTACAGTTCTTACTTTTCTTCATGTTTACCAGCAATAGTTTCATTAAAAAAAAAAAAAGAGGATTCCTTGAGATGTAATTTGAATTCTTGCACATTAGGAGTGAGTCCTTGTGACCAGTGTCATGTGCGTTTCGTGTATTGAATGGGAGGATTTCTTTTCTTCTTTTTGGTGGCTAGGAAGAATACTGTTTGGCAATGAAAAGGAGTGAAGCACAGATACATGACAACATGGATGAACTTCAAAAACATGCTCAGTGAAGGAAGCCAGACATGGGAGACGCATAGAGTATGATTCCATTCATGTGAAATACACAACAGAAGCACATCTATAGAGGCAGGAAGTTGGCTAGAAGTTGGCCGGCACTGGCCTGGGGTGAGGAAAGATTATGAATGGGCACAAGTGTCTCTTGGGGGTGCTCCAAGTGGTCTAATGCTATAAATTTACTAAAACTCATTGAATAATATATATAAGACAAGTGCATTTATGACTGTTATGGTTTGTGTCTAGTTGTCCCCAGAAAGCCTCATGCAATCATGAGGCAGACTTCCAGACCTTGTGATTAATTCATGATCTGTGCTGGGATTATGGCTGTGAGTGCTGCCTCCAGCCTGGGCACATAGCCTGAATGCAACATAAGGGAGACAGGTTTGCTCTCTGTTGCCCTTGTTGCCGCTACTCCTCTTGCAGTTTTGCTGTTTTCCACCACCATGAACTGCTGCCCTCTGCCCTGTGCCGCTCTGCCTTAGAGCCAGCCGAGTACGAACTGAAACCTCCACACACTATGGGCTAAATAAACCTTTCTTTCCTTCATTTTGGGTGTCAGGTATTTTGTCCCAGCAATGAGTGAAAAGTAACTGAGACAATGCCTTACAAATTACAGATCAAAAATGTTCTCTTTTTAAACCACTGCTGATAAACACAGGAAGATTAAAACTTGGTATAACCGTCTTGGAAACATCTAGAAAAATAATTGGATTCATATCATGTATTTGTTTCTTGCAGAGTTTCTCACAATGTTGAATCACTGAAATAAATGTCTATTGACATTATTTAAATATATTAAGGGATTAAATATATTAAGGCACAACCGAACATTTCAATGGCCTACTCGTGTGGTCTTTCCATGGGATCTTGGTGTACTTGTGTGGAAAGCTGCAAGGACTTCAAACTGCAAACCTGTGGTTCGAGTGGTGTTTATGGTCTCTGCGCATGTGTCCTCACTCAAGCAGGGGCTACGCCATGGCCTGAATGTGTTGTGGCTTGTGTCTAGATGTCCCCCCAAAGTCTCATGTCTAGATGTCCTCCCCAATCTCCTGCTGTCATAAGTGGGTTTTTTCAGAAGTGGCCGAATCTAGAGTGTGTGATTGATCCGTAGTGCAATACTAGGATTAAGGGTGCTGGGATTAAGGGTGGGTGATTACTGATCAGTGCATTGATTGGCTTGGTACTTAATCCCAGTACCCTAAATACAATATGAGAGACAGAAAGAGTCTTGTGTTGCCTCTCTCGCGTGCTTTGCTCCCTTCTGCTCGCCGTGAGCTGTTCTTCCTCGGCCATGCCTGGCAATCATGGGCACCTTCCTCAGAGCCAACCAGTTATGGATTGAGACCTTTACGAACTGTGAGCCAAATAAACTTTTTCCTCTTTAACTTCGAGTGATGGGTATTTTGTCTCAGCAATGAAAGGCAAGTAGCTAAGACAGTCCCCCTAAATTCATAGTTTAAGCCTAAGCACCAGTGTTAGGGTGCTAGGCAGGGGGGCCTTTGGGAAGAATGGGTCTTGGGGGAGAGTGGTGCTCTTACGAGTAGATTAGGGCCTGACAAGAGGCTCCAAACAGCTGCCCTGCCTTTGTCCACGAGGGGCCAGAGAGGTGATGCACCCATAAATCCAGAAGGAGGCTCTCGCCTGACAGGAAACCTGTCAGCACCTTGATCCTGGATGCCCCAGACTCCACAACTGTCTGAAGGAGTACATGCTGGTTGTTTCTAAGCCCCTCAGAGCCAGGTGGTTGGTTACAATCATCTGACTGGAGTGACACGGGGTCAGTGTTTACTTTTCTTAAACTATGCAGATTCATTTTGGCTATCATATATCATCAGGCCAACAGCAGCAAAAGACTTTCAAAATAAGCTTCAGTCAAAGTAAAATAAAAATCAGGC
Source organism: Octodon degus (assembly GCF_000260255.1). Taxonomy (NCBI): domain Eukaryota; kingdom Metazoa; phylum Chordata; class Mammalia; order Rodentia; family Octodontidae; genus Octodon; species Octodon degus. The sequence continues at coordinate 8,815,617 of NW_004524601.1, read as the reverse complement.
TAAAAAGCACATGGCTTTATTTGATACACATTTATGTATACATTAGACTAAATTCAGAGATCTCTCCTCATTCATTCTGAAAAGCTAAATTCGTGTGCCTGTGGGTAACTCCTTGCTGGTAAGCAACCCACTTCCCATATGTATTTCCATATTTTAATTTAACATTGGTGAAGTAAATCTTATAATTTACATTTATGGCATTTGTCCTGTGAGCTGGTTTAAATTAGCAAAGGGTACCACGGCTAAAATCTGTTGTGTATCGTAGAGATTCAGCTCTGTGACACCATCACATGCACCCTCATGGGATCTTTTAACAAAATGGGCTGAAACGTGTGATTCATAGTAAGTTCACTCCTTTGGATCCGTCTTCACAATCGCATAAGGAAAACTAAAAAGAGGATGCTTAGAGTTTGATTCCTACCAGGAGATAAAGGCAGAAAAATCTGTAAATTTCCTTTTTATAAGAAAGCAAATATTTAAGGAATTTGAACATCGAATACCTTGGGAGGAATAAATGTGACTAACAGCGATGTCTTACGGTGCGTTATAAATACGTCTGCTTTAGGGATTTATGTTTGTTGACAGATGCTAAAAGTCCAAAGTAAACTATTTTCTGTACATAGATCAGTCAAACCTAACATAAAAAATGAGCATATATACCAGATCATGTATCAGAGTTTCCTGAACAGATTAATGCCTCCACTAGGGACAGAAAAGAAAATCATCCTTTTAAACTACATTTTTTTTTTTTCAGAACTTCTCCAACATTCAGCAGCAGAAGAAAAAACCCTGTGTTGGTGGGTAATATACTGCCTAGCAGTTCATTTTTAAATGGAGCAAAAACAGTTTATTGGTAGGGAGTCTAAATTCCAGGTCATGTAGACATCCATGGACAACTATGAATTTAAAACAAAGCTTGAGTTGAGTGGTGAGTGAAAATAGATAATCAGACAATATCTGGAACCAAAGATTATTAATGGCAGTAACAATGTAGTGTGTGTTTGTTCAGCAGGTGAGTATTTCTCTCAGCTTAAATATGTAACAGATATGTCGCATCATTGACTCAGCAGCTTATTGTAGCTTCATATTCTTGTTCCTGGGGCTGATATCATTTTAGAGCTCAGACTTCCAGTAGGAGAAGCTTTTGAATGAGCAGGGATCTGGGGCTCAAAGGGCAGTGCAGCCCCTGTCCCTCCTCGGTGGCATATGCTTGCTTCCTTTCTTCCCGGATAGGTTCGCTTCTAGGACAGCGGTCCTTGACTTTGGCTGAATGTTGGAATTTCAAAGGGTGTTTGGAAATAGCCTTGTATGGATCAAGTGTGATTTAATTGGCCTGGGTGTGGCAAGGGCATCAAGGGACAAAGATGCCACTTCCTCCATCCCCAAAGCCAGCTGTGTGTCACCATCAATGCTCTCTGTGCCTTTCCACCTGGTGTCACATGTTCTTCCTGACATAGGAGCCTCCCTCTTACAAGGATTTTTAGTGATTATGTTGGGTCCACTTAAGTAATCTGGTATGCTCGCCCACTTTGAGACTCTAACTTCATTTGCAAAGCCCTCTGGCCATGAAAGAGAACAAATTGGCAGACATTAGGGATGAGGATGTGGACCTTTGGGTGACTGTTAACTGTTACTTACCTTCCCACATAGAGCAAGAAACGAAATAAGGTCAGTGTGGTACCCACCTTTCTGATCCTAGAATGAAATACCTCAGTGATCAAGAGAGAAAAGGCTCAATTTGGCTCACAGTTTTGAAGGCTCGAGCCCACACTGGCCTCTATTGCTTTAGGCCCCAGGAGGCAGCTGGCTCCTCATGGTGGGATGCACAGCGAAGCAAGCCCACTCAACTCACGGAGGAAGCAAAAGAGCACGCAGGGAGAGCTGGGTCCACAGTCCCCTCCAAGGGCACGAGCTCGACAATCTGAAGGCTTTCTAGCAGGCCTCCTCTTAGAGGCTCTGTCCTCTCCTCAGAGCACCAATCTGTCCTGCAGCCCTTCCACATGTGGACTTCTGGAGACATTCTAGATGCAGTGCAGCCTGGGCAACGCTGACGAGGTGCCCCGGAAGCTAGAGTATAGTGTAGAATTCAAAGTCTTTCCTTAGGCAGAGTCACAAGATAGTAAATTCCAAATTGTGTGTGCTTAAAAATCACCCAGACATTTGTGCGAATGCACATTCCCCAGCCCTCTCTCTGACTCAGTAGATCTGACTCAGCCTGGGCTCTGCCCTTTCTGTGTCCTACTCCTGTGAGCTCACGAGTGCCTGGGGGTGGCTCAGTGTGGGTTGCCTATCAAGTGCATCTGCAGGAGGTGACAGAGTGGTACAAAGCACAGCTCTCCTGAGTTCCACAGTCGGTGCTGTGATTGGAGAAGTCTAGAGAGGGCCGAGGCCTGTGCTTTTGAAAATCCTCCCAGTGATCCTGACGGAGCAAACTGCCGACCTCAGGGCATCCTCTGTGTCCTCGGCAGTTACCATGGCCTGCCCAGAGAGTCACCCAGGTTTCTATTCAGAACTGCCCGGCCCTGCGCCCTTACCCATGGTTTTGTTTTTAGTGGTTTTGATTACTCTTGGTCAACTACTTTTCAAAAATATTAAACAGGAAATTTCAGAAAAAACCCAACTGACAACTGTTAAATGCTGTGCCCTCTAAGTAACAGGATGAAAATCCCCGTGGCCTCCTGCCAGGCCACTCCTTTCCACGCCCCACTTTAATCTTATTTCCTTCTTTCCATAATAAATGTGTTTACCCATTTGCATGTTTGCACTGTTAGTTATTTTTTCCTGCACTGGTGGTCAGCAGAGTCTAGTAATTTTCATTTATTGTGAAAAAAGGTTTTTAGTAGTGTCACATTTAATTGCTATTTTTAAATAGAAGTTGCTAATATTATATGATTTTTAAACGAATACACCTAAAGGCTTGATAGTTTATTGCAACCAATCAACTTTTGGTCTAATTCCCAAAATACTGACTTCGTGGCTCCAGTGTGCATATCTGTTGGGATTCTTAGAAATTGATACTAATCTCTCCTATATTATTTCATGTATGCATCCATGGGAATTTTAGCAAAATGGCTAAAGCCAATTTTGAAGCTTAAGCCAATGCAATATTATTTTTTTTCTTATCTAGCCATTCCCAGATAGGTAGTAAAGAAATAAAAGTCAACAGTCAAAGAGTTTAAACTTGTGTTTATGGACAACTTTAATGAAATTATTTTTCCAAATATGGATACAGACCAAGATGAAAGTAGTAAAGAGCTATAAAAAGTTTACAATGTCTATAAGGTTTTTTTGTTGTTAAAAAATATTAAACTCTTATAGCAGAGGTAGGGGGAGTTTAAGTGAGGTTTAGGAGTTAAGTATGATTAAAAACACTGCCATCCACTTTATAGTTTGGTTTTCTGTGGTTTCAATTACTTATTGCCAATTGGGGTCTGGAAAATATTATGTAAAACATTCCAGAAATAATCAGTTTACAACTTTAAAATTATGCACCAATCTGACAGCATGAGATCTTGTAACATGCCCCCTGGACCTGGCAGGGACACGAACCTGTTTACAGCTTCCCAAGAGCTGGGATTACAGGCCTGCGCCACCAGGCCGCCATGCCTTTGGCTATGTATCCACCCAGTATACGCTACCTGCCTGCTCATCATGGAGTAGCTCTTTCAGCTGCCCTATCAGCCATCTCGGGATCACAGTGCTTGTGTTCAAGTAACACTTATTTTACCTGATAATGGTCCCTTGGTGCGAGAGGAGTGATGCTGGCAATTCACAGACTCCAAAGAGAAACTGTGAAGTGCTTCTCTTCAGGGAAGAGGTGAAACATTTCAATTTAAGGAAAGAAAGAATAACAGACTGACCTTGCCAAGAGCTACGGCCAGAACAAACCTGTGAAAATGTGAAGCGGGCGACAGAAATTCATGCTAGTTTATCTGTATCATCTCAAACCACAAATGTTACAGCTGCACCTCATGGCGAGTGCCTATTCAAGGTGGAGGGGGCACTAAACCGCGGGCTGGAAAGAGCAGGCAGCAAGCATGGGCAGAAAGCGGCTCTCTAGTGACAGCCACATGCGGTGCCAGAGAGCACCGAGGCTCTGTGAGGACTTCGGTCGGGAACCCCTGAAACGCGTGGTACCCAGCCATCTACTGCTAGGAAGGGGTGGTGGCATAGATTCAAGATTAGATTTGGACCAGCAACAAAAATTACTGTTATTTATTGCTTTTAATCTTTTACAGTACCTAATCTGTAAGTTAAATCTTACCAGAGGTATGTACGTATGGGAGAGAACATGGTACAGAATGTGATCCAATAATATAGTCCAAGTAAAACTAAAAAAAAAAAATAATTCTGGTAAAAGACACATTGCCATTAATCCACCTCAGCGTTTCCCCCCCTCACTTTAAGCACCCTTATGCCTCATTCTTGCCACTTTCTAAGCAGTTCTGGGAGTCCTCTTTTCTTTTTTTCTTTTTTTTTTTTTTTTTTTTTTTTTTTTCTTTGTAATTTAGGCTGTTCAGGGTCTCACTACTAGATCGGACTTGTAGTGATCCTCCTGTTTACAGCCTCCCAAGTGTTGGGATTACAGGAGTGCACCGCCACACCCAGTCTCAGTCCCTGTCTCAGCGTGCCCCGGGGGCGGGGCCGGCACGGCAGGCTGGGGGTCCTCTTTTCTGAGTGTCTTTAGAGTTACTGTGCAGGCTGCCTTCCTATCCTGAATTAATTCAGAACATTTGCCTTCCGCAGTCCTCTTGAATTCGGAAATTAGCCAGAAGCCACACAACGCCAGCTCTGGTGAGTATGGTGGACAAGGATGCGCTGTAATCTTCATGTTCCTATTTGACAGAAATTGCTATAAACGGTTGATCAATGAGGAGCAATTGAAACGTATGGGGACTGTTTAACTAAAACACCTGATTACCACAAAAGACATGGTGACGATTACATCATCACCAATGTCCCTCAAGACGTGCCACCTTGCTTTAAACATACCTGTCCCGTCATTCTTAGCAGTATTTCTCTTATTGTAATAAGTGTAAAAAACATTTCAAACATTCAGCACACTTCGAGTCATTTATCCCTTACATTTGAGGGGTCGGTAGTGTCTCTGGATTTGGGCCTTCACTGTCTATCCTGGAACTTCTCCATGTGGAAGGGGAGGAGATTACCCTATTCCAAAACTATCCTGTTTGTTAATATTCTTTTTCTTTGTGACTGAACTGTGGCTTGTGCTCATTGTTTGTAATTGTGTCCCCACAGCCTTTCTCAGAGCCTGTCACGCAGGGAGTACCCATTAAATGTTTTTGGAATAGCCAGTGGGTCTTAGACTTCTCTGTGTCTCAGAACCTCACAGAGGGCTTGTGGGGTACGGGACACGGGCCGGGCTTCAGGGATCCCCACTCAGTGGGTGCAGGGCGCAGGGACTCAGGAATGGACACGCCTAGCAAAGCCAGTACTCTGCCCTTGCACCCCGTGTGGAGAGCCCCACTGAGTTCACTGTGTGAATGACGCGGGGTTGCTGAAGCTCCAGCTCTTTTCCTACAAAATGAACAATCTTTTATATTGTTGAAGGATTTAAGACCTGCCCATTTTTGAGTGGCCCTTACATTTTTATCTTTCCCATTTTTTCCCTTTAAAATTTTATCTTCTAGAAATTGAAAAAGAAAATCATATTTCTCCCGTAACAGCTCCCTCTAACGCTTTATTGTTTATTTCTTCTCTATCAGGGAATACTCTAGGGACAAAGCAATTGAGAACATCTGGGGGATTCCTGGCCCTGAGAGAATGTTTCAAACTAATATCTCCTGCCTGGTGGATCCGCGATCTAACAATGGATTAATTTCCTCTAACCTGAAGCTTGCCATTTGATTTGCAATTTTGCTTGTTTGGCCAGTTAGTTAATTTATTTGTTTATTTTAGCTATGTTCTTTTTTTTTTTTAATTTCTAGAGAAGGGTCTACAGTGTGTTCGGGGTCTCACTACTAGATCGGACTCCTAGTGATCTGCCTGTTTACAGTCTCCCAAGAGCTGGGATTATAGGCGTGCACCACCACGCCCAGTCTCAATTGCTGTCTCAGTGCCCCCTGGGGGTGGGCCCGGCACCGCAGGCCTGGGGATCGAGTCCCCGGCCCCTGCGCCTGCTTGCGGTGCTTTAATCCTGTGAGCTATTTGGTCAGCCCTATATTCCTCAAAGTAGGTAAAAACATTAAAGAGAGTCTGCTATACCATATGAGGTCAGACACTGCGGGAAACAGCACAGTTGAGAAAGGGAAATGCTAGTGTGTGACCTGTTCTGCTGTCTTGAGACCTGGCAGCAGATGCTCTCTACTACAGAAATAAAGGTAATGTCCATTCAGTGTATAGTGTCAGGAAATTATTTTTTTTAAGAAAAGTAATTGATGCCCCCGTCCCTGTATTTGGAGGGTCATACATCCGAGATGGACAGATAACTGCACCCCTATGTAGGTCGTACACAGGGGACCAGATGTTGGTAATTGAGGTCACGCATCCGGCACGTCTTACTAATATTTCCAACCTAGGAAATCCTCCTTATGATTTAAGAATCCCTTTCCTTATCCTTTCAAAATTATAGTAACGCTCCTTCATAAAATATGCCCTAGTGTTTAGATTAGCAGGCAGGCAATGCCTTTGAGCCTGCGCTTAGCAGTTTCTGGTAAAAAATAAAAAAGTAATAAAATGCATCAAGTTTATTTATTGGACTCCCAGGAAAAGGCTGCAGAGCTGGATTGATGGGATGGAGTATGATTAAAAATATTTATATAAGGCTGGGAAATTTTAATTTTGTAGACAGAGCTAAAAATGTGCCCCCATTGCTGGGGCAGGTAGAGGTGTCTTATAAGCAAAGAACTGCTCTTTTTTCAGGACACCATTCTCGCAGTGAACTGCCCTTGCCCAGATGTTTGCCATCAATCACATTTTTATTGGGTGCTTATGAAGTATGCGCATGGTGATAGGTCTTTTTTTATCTTGACATTTTTCTCATGTTTTCTGCATTTCTGAAAGATACAAATTAGTATACGTTGGATGAAGTTCCTGTGGTTAACCAAAATAGGAATATTTAAAGTTAAAAAAAAAATACGAAGGGTGGATTTGCATACAGTGACACGCATAGGTCAGGAATGTGCAATTAGATCAACTCTGACAATGTTGTGCATTCCCGTGACACTCACACCTGTCGATCATGCCCAGGTAGTCCCATCGTCTAGAAAGATCTCTCAAACCACTGTCCAGCCAATCCTGCTCCTCTCTCAGTCAGCCGGCGCTGTGATTTGCTACAGTATGTATCTCCTTTCTTCTGACTTCTTTCATGCAGTGCAATACCTTCGACATTCTTCTCCTCTGTGTGTCAGGAGTCAGTTTCTCTCTGTTACTGCGCGGGGCAATATTCCAGTGAGCGGCAGAGAGGCAGATTCCCCAGCTCCCTGTGAGGTTTTCCCAACTGAGAGTGCAGACAGCACTTGTGAGCCATCCTCCCCTTCCTCCTCCTCCTGTCAGATTCAAGAGCTGGTGTTGAAGCCATCTGTCCTTGGAGTGCAAACTCTGACCTTCCTCCATCGGGAGGAGAGAGTCCTGCTCGTCGATCTCACTAAAATAGAACTTCAGTGTTAGGTAGAAAACCTGGTATTTCTAGCAAGCTCCCTTTAGGACTTACATGGCACTAATAATTGGCCCTGTCACATTCGGCAAGTACTTTTAAAATATGAAGGGTGAAGAAAAGGGGAAGAAGAATGAGAAAGTGGCCATGTGGCTCGTAGGGACTGAGGGTGAAAACTGCCAGGGCTGGAAACTAGCAGTGGAGGGGCCGGTGAGCTGGGCCTGTGGAGACTGCGACGTGAGCGAATTTCCTTTCTGCACCTGAGGAGAGGAGCACAGGTAGAAAACAGGAGAGAGGGCATGTGAGAGAAAAGCCAGCCCCGTCAGCGCACAGAGTCTCAGAGAGAAAGAAACAGGCTTCCTTCCCTCTTCTGTTTTCCCTCGTCGTGTCCCAGGAGAAAGAGGAGAGCAGCTCTGAATTCGCAGAGCAGAGGCTCAGAATTCTTGAATCACAGATAAGACAACACAGTCTGAACAAACAGGATCTTTCCCTCGCCTATGGTGACAAGGTGCTTAAATGCCAGGGTGACAGTAGTAGCCACAGCCTTGGGGTGCTTACAGATCTTGCAGGGCAGTGCCACAGGCTGTTCGGTGAGCTATTCTGGCTGCTCTTGTGGGAGGAAGGTGGCCTCCTTTCATCTGTACAGTGCACTCTTTTTAGGGGCCAAGCTGCCTTGCAGGCTTTCTGTCACTGTGCTGAGGAGTCCAGCAGTCTCCTGCACGCAGGTGCTGCTCACATGCAGTGACACATAAACACACGTCTCATAGATCATCTGTCTTTGTCCAGTATGTCTTTGGGACCATCTCCTGGGCTGCCACGGTCATCCTGGGTCCTCTGGCATAGGGGTCGGAGCTCCAAGTGAAAGCATCCTCAATCCCTGCCCACAATGTTGAGACTGTTAGGAACTATAGTTTGTATTGTACGAGTAGCAAGTATAAGATTTTTTAAAAAGTGGGTTACTTTGATTGAACTTGAATTTGCGCTATGTGAAACCTTGAAATTTGATTTTGATATATCACATTTTCAAGTAGATTTGATTTTGAAGTATAACTGTGAATCAGTAAAGCTTCAAAAATGTTTACGAAGGCTCAGAAGCAGTGACAGCTAGTTGTAACCAGTTCCTGCTGCCTATGAGTCCCTACTAAGTGGAAAAGATGTTCTTGGAGGAATCACCGTTCTGGAAGGGGAACAGGGACTGGCAGAACAAGAGGGCTCCCTGCACGTGCTGGAGAGTAGGAAAGCGGGCCGGCGGGGCCAACAGTAGATGCTATGGCCCGGAAAAAGAATTACAATGGCAACGGATTGGAATATGCTAATTAGATAAGAACCTGTGAACGCATAGTGATACGCAACAGAGAAAGCCAAAGCAAGAAACATGACCTGTTTCCTTTCTTAGAAGTAGTTTAGCGATCCTATACTCTGAAAATTCATAATATAAAGGAAATGATTAGATCAAGATCTAATCATTTAGCCTCTCGTGTGAAGAGATTCTTATTTGTAAGTCATGAAAGATCCCTAATTAATGAGGGAGAACTTTAATTATAGAAGTATTCTAGCTACAGAAGGTAGAAGAAACTATAAAATTAGAAAAATGAACATTCTACAACATGTAATATAACATGTAATGAATGTGTTAGATTTAGGAAACTAATATACATGGAGTTAAAACTTTCAAGGAGTAAAATATTAATGAGAAACTGGACATTCTCAAGGAGTCAGGGGTGGGCAGCCACCACCTGGGCCTCCTCATTCATCTTTGGTTGTTAAAATCAGAATAAATACCACATACCTCCTGATTGATACACTATGAAGTATGCAGTACTTCTTGGGAAGTACAGGCCAAAAACATTGGCCTTGAATCCAATCAAGGCTTTAGATCTTATCTAGGATACAGAAGATGGGGAGTCCACTGGACATAGTCTCCCAGGTCCAGGAGGTTGTGGACCAAGCACTGGAAAATTTCCTTAACAAAGAGTGGCCGTAGAAGTGACCATTAGAGGGGCTGGGGAGATAGCTCAGTAGAATAAGCGCTTCCCTGGCAAGCACAAGGGCCTGAGTTCAATCCCTGGGTCTGCCAAATAAATAAATAAATGAATAAATAAATAAAGAAGGATACTTTGTTTAAAATAAAATTTTAAAAAAGGAAATGACCATTAGAACAAGGAGGCCAAGGAGCTGCTCGACCTCAAGGACAGCCTGGAGCCTCCTCTCTGGAAGTCCTGTGGGTCTCTTGTATCCACTTCAGGACGTGCTTCTCACCACTTGTGAAGTGTGACTCTTGGAACTCCTACATCCCGCCCCAGGCCTCTGCCCTCTCCTCTCCTGCATGGGCTTCCGGGGGTGCCCAGCTCAGATAATGACAGTTGCGGGTACGTGTGCTGAGACACACGTACCAGGTCTCCGAGACACACGCACCAGGTCTCCTGCCCTGCTGGAAATCACTTGCAGTACTGCGCAGGATTGTGCTCCAGAGGTCTGAAATGAAAATTCCCCTAACTGTGTACAGAATATTAATAGACGATTAGCGCATGCTTGCTCTCTATCAAGTGGCAGTAGCTCTAATGGGATCGGTGGTCCAAAATGCTAACCCCATATAATCAAGCTCTTCTGCTTGAAATTCAGGACAAGCCTGTAAATGCATGGGTATGTGCATCCAGTCTCATTTAACTGCTGTTCACTTGCATTGTCAGAATCATTCTGCTATCTTTTCGCAAATTTTGCCTGGATGGGTTTCTTGGTGCATCATAGCTAGATACGGGAACAATGCCAAGCTAATGGCAGAGATTAAATACCCTGAAGCCTTAAGAAGAATATTAAGGAAAAAAATAAATTTAATTATGTACAAGACTGTAATTTCCCCAGATCAGGGATGGTTTCTTTCTCCTGTTCTTTTCTTCCCCTCTACCAACTCCTCTGAGAATCTTATAAAGAGCCGTGATGCGCTCGGAGCATGATGCCAACACGAGAATAATGAGCCCACAATTTCTGAGGCGTAGCTCCTCCACCATGGCTGGGTCTCCTGAAGGTCTACATGGTAATGGCTTCTTCTATGGTGTGCCTTTTATTTTTATTTCATCTTATGTATTTGGTACAAGGTCTCACTACACAGCTCAGATTCATAGTGATCCTCCTGCTTTCAGCCTCCCCAGCTCTGGGATTACAGGCATGTACCACCACACCCAGACTCATTGCAGGCTCAGCGCACCCGGGGATGGGGCTGGCAGGGCATGAGGGGGAATGGAGGATCGAACCCTGGTCCCTGTTACATGGAAGTAGAATTGTGACTCCCACCAGCTCCTGTTGGAAACCATTGATCTTCATGACCTGAGAAAAGGAAAAGCATAAATAAATCTCTGTGAAAAACTTTTAAGCCCAGTAGTACTTGTATATTGTATGTTTTATAAAACTTGCTACCCAAGCTTTTACAATTAGGTAGGCCCTAAGCGGAGGGGCTTTTTTTGTTTTGTTTTTTATGTATTTGGTACAGGGTCTACAGGGCCTATAGGTCTCGCTACACAGATCAGACTCAGTGAGTCTCCTATTTTCAGCCTCCCAAGCACTGGGATTATAGGTGTGTATCACCACGCCCAGTCTCAATCACTGTCTCAGTGCACCCCGTGGCAGGGCTGGCAGGGCACTCAGGGAATTGAACCCCAGCCCTTGCATCTACCTAAGCTGGTGCTTTAGTCCGCTGAACTATCTGGCCAGCCAGGGCTTTGGTTTTTTAATCAAATCAGAAAGAGCACAACTGACTATCTGATGGTACACACACCAGTATGTGTGACTTTTTTGCATTGGGCTTGGAGGGCTCGCGCTTGACACTGCAAAGCATAGCACTGTACCTCATCTCCCTTTTCTCTCCTCCCTTCTCTCTTCTAACAAGTTGCTTCATGATTCTGTTGTGAAGGATCAGCTGTCACACCTGTGATTTCCTGCTTTTGCAAGTAAAAATGTGAGCTCCGTGTGGTGGTTCAGACCTGTGATCCCAGCACTCTGGGAGGCTGAGGCAGGAGGGTCACAAGCTCAGGGCAGCATGGACAACATAGCAGCTTACAGAGAACCTGGCCTCAAATTTAACACACACACACACACACACACACGCACATGCACACACACGCACATGCACACATGCATACACACACATGCACGTGCACATATACACTCAGGCTACTTAGGGTGGGCAGCACTCACACCCTTAATCCTAGAGCCCTTAAACCTAGTTTTGCCCCTTGAATTGATTTTAGTGTCACACACTCTAGACTCAGCCACCTCTAAAAAGCCCCACCTGGGGCCAGCCAAATAGCTCAGTGGATTAAAGTGCCTGCAAGCAGGCGCAGGGGCTGGGGGTCTGATCCCAGGCCTTCCATTCTGGTCCTGTCCCCGGGGCTCACTGAGACAGTGATTGGGACTGGGCGTGGTGGTGCATGCCTGTAATCCCAGCTCTTGGGTGACTGAAAACAGGAGAATCATGAGTCAGATCTGTGTAGCGAGACCTTGAACACCCTGTAGATCCTTCCCTAAAATACAGGAAAAAAATAAAATAGGTAAATACATAAATAAAATAAAAAGCCCCACCTGGGGCCAGGGAGATGGCTCAGTAGAATAAGTGCTTCCCTGGCAAGCAAGCGCAAGAGCCTGGGTTCAATCCCTGGTTCCACAAAAAAAAAAAAAGCCCACCTAATACCACATGAGGCTTTGCAGGGACATCTAGACACAAACCATAACACTGCATGTGTTATTTTTCATAGATTTCTAAATATATATACATGTGTATTGTATATCCTCAATTATGTTGTAAACTCCTTGGTTATTCCTTTTTCTTTCTATTGAACTATCTCTATGATTGATAATCATCAACTATAAAAAAATTAGGGCCAGGGATATAGCTCAGTAGAGTAAGTGCCTGCCTGGCAAACACACGCACCTGAGTTCAATCCCTGGTACCGAAAAAAAAAATTAAATAACCATATTTTATAACTCATCAAAATTACTTGTAATTCAAATTTCAGTGTTCATATATGAAGTTTTACTGGATGACACACATTTCTTTAAAAAAAAAAAAACATACTGTCTGTGGCTATTTTAATTCTACAACTTTGGGATTGTAACAAAGACTATGTGTCCAACAAAGCTTAAATGTTTATGGGGTGGTTTACTGTGGCAAAAATATTGGCCAGCTCCTGATACTAAGTGTGAGAAGCCTTAGGAACATTCTTTTAAAAACGTTTGCCATGCAGAGAGCCTTTTGTAGTGCACTATGTGGCAGGGTGTGCGGTTGTTCTCAACTTCTGTCTGCTTCTCGGTAGCAAAAGCGCGCGTCCACACCACATGCTATGACCCTGGGTGTCACCCAACAGGCGCAGCGTGTATCCCAGCCCCAGTGACTTCAGGCTTGGTCACAACATGCTTTGGCCGAGAGGACATCAGCGATGTGATGTGAGTGGGGCTTTAAGTGGGCTTGCAGAGTTTGGCCTCGGTTTCTGAGCTTCTGGTCCGCCACAAGGTAGCAGCCATCTGTTCTGTACCCAGAAGGCCAGTGTGAGACTACGCAGAGCAGACCAGACGTTGGTGTGGTCAGCCCAGCTGTGCAGAGCCACAGCGAGTGCTTGCCATTGAAAGCCACTGAGGTGTGCGATTGTTTGTTCTGCTCAGACCTGACTAACACTGTGGGATTCTTCACTCATTATTTATGGGGATGTCTGTGTAACTCTCTTATACTAAAAATATAATAACTGGAAATCTCATTAGGCTTAGAAAGAAGAGGTCTGAGTTATGCCAGGTAACCCATAAATGTAATGCATTTATAGTGTATTAAGAGTACAGTCATAAGTTTAAGAGTCAGAGCTATTCTAATTCCATGAGATCACGTTTTCAGCAGACTTCTTGTCCACCATTAGGAAAGCTGCTCGACTGCTGTTGAAATGACTAAGCCGCCCGTGCGTGCTCCTTGTCCTCCACTCCTCTTGGGGTGGATGCGTTGTGTGGCGTGCGACTGTCTAGGCATCGCAAGTCTTGAAAGGCAATCTGTTTTAACTTGTAAAGTGGAATTCTTTTAGTGTAGAACAATGTTATAGAACCTTGAACCCACACAGTGCCATTTCCCGTAAGTATTCGGAATCTGGGGATGTTAGTGGAGGCGTACCGCTTCTCGACAGCAAGGTTCCTCGGCAGCGGGGCTAGCAGTCAGCACCTGGGCTACCCCGCTCTGCAGTGGGGGGCTCCACTGTGCATCTCAGCACGGTGGCAGCTTGCATGGCCTCTGATGTCACACGCAGCTGCCCCTCACCAGCCTACTCCCTCCAACCCTGGCCATGCAGTCAAGATGATCCAAAGTCTTTAGATGTTCCCAAACGTCCTGAGGGAGATGAAATTGTCTAGGGTGCTGAGCTCGTCCCTGGAACACTTGACAGGCTCTTGTCCTAAGCAAAGAACTGGACAGGAACCCCCAAAAGTCAGCAAGGTTTTACATTCAACTAAGGCATCAAAGGTGGGAGAGGACTGTACTGTCATGAGTGAGTGAGGGTGCCTGAAGGGACTTACGCTGACCACGAGGCTGATGTGCTCAGGCTGACAGCAGATCTAGGTCGTCCTATCAAAAGCTTGCTTGATCTCGTGCCAGGAGATCGGAAGATAGCATCCTCTGGTTGGGCCAGGGGCAGGGCTTGGGCTCGGGGACCTTGGAGTGCTTTGATTGGCAGGTCACCGCCCCTGTCCAACTGGCTGGCCACACCCTAGACTCCTGCATGAAAACCACAGAAAAGGAATTCTAATGCAGTGGTTTTCCTACATGGTTCCATATCATAATAACCTAGTAAGCTCTATCATTTACTTTTTTGTTTCATTTTGAAATAATTTCAAAATTATGGAAAAATTATAGTGATCATACACAGACCTCTCAGGTAGCATTTGCCAACTTTTGATGAGTATGTTCGTTGTTTTTCTACATGCAACTATCAGCACTATTTTTTCTGAATTCTTTGGGAATAAGTTGAATACCATACAAGATACCCCTGATTCGTTAATATTCAGAATACAGCACTGTTACCTAGAACAAGGGTATTCTCTTATATAACCCTGGGATGATTAGCAAAAATAGAAAATTTGAGATTAAAACAATGGTGTTAATCTAATCCATGGTTCATAGTCAAATTTTGCTGATTAGCACAAAATCTATGACTGCTTCACAGTCCAAGGCTCAAGGCAGGACATGTGCTGCGTTTTGTTGTCATACCCACTTCATCATCTTTAGAACAGTTCTTCTGTCTTTCTTTCTTGTTCTTTTTCTTTCTTTCTTTTCTTCTTTTTTTTGTGTATTTTAGGGAAGGGTCTACAGGGTGTTCAGGGTCTCACTACTAGATTGGACTCATAGCGATCTGCCTGTTTACAGCCTCCCAAGAGCTGCAATTACAAGCATGTGACATCATGCCCAGTCTCAATTGCCATCTCAGTGTGCCCTGGGGGCAGGGCTGGCATGGCAGGCCCAGGGATTGAGCCCCCAGCCCCTGAGCCTGCTTGCAGGCACTTTAATCTGCTGAGCTATTTGGCTATCCCTAAATGAGATAGTGCTTTTTAAAAAATGTATTTAGTACAGGGCTTACGGGGTCTCCCTATACAGATCGGACTTGTAGTGATCCTCCTGTTTTCAGCCTCCCAAGTGCTGGGATTACAGGCACATGCCACCATATCCAGTATCTGTCTTTCATTATTGTAGGCAACATGAATATTTTTCAAGAGTATGGGCTAGTTATTTTGTGGAATGGCTATTTAGATTTGTCTGACATTTCCTCATGATTAGAGTGATATTGCACAATTCTATGAAGAATGCAGGTGAACAATGTAATAAGCACTTTAGCATGTATCAGGTGTCAGCAGATAGTTTAATTCCTTTTATTGGTGATGTTAACACTGTCTATTTGGCTTGGGCAATGTGTTAGTTTCCTAAGGCTGAAATAACAAATTACCAAAAAAGGGGCTTAAAATAATAAGAATGTTTTCTCCCACAATCTAGAGGTTGGACGTACAAATCCAGGAGAGGCCAAAGCATGGACTCCCAAGGCAGGGTGCAAGAACAAATCCTTTGTGCTTGCCAGCTCCTGGTGGCTGCTGGCATTCCGTGGCTGCCTCCCTCGTCCTCTGCCTCCATCTTCCCACGCTACCCACATCTCTTGGTCCATGTTTTCTTTTCTGTCTTTTCTAGAGGTATTTGTCATTAGATCTAGGGTACATCAGGGGAATTCCAGATGAATTCTTAACAAGGGCCTTTGCTTAATAATATCCACAAAGACCCTTTTTTTGAATGTGGCCACAATTAGAGGCCCTGGAGGTTAGGACCGATTTGGAGGCCACCTTTCCACCTACCATATGTGGTGTCCACCAGCGTTTTTCACTGTAAACTTATTATTTCCCTTTGTTGCTAAGAGCAGATACTCTGAGAAGATGTAAAATGCTCTCCTCCCTTAGTGACTATTGGTGGGTTTTGCCCAACTGTGGTTTGCTAATTCCAGTGCCCATCCTACATCAGGAGCCAATCTGTTGTCTCCCTTCTTTTCTCTGTCCCTGCTTTACTTAGCCAAATATTGATTCTCATTTTATTCAATAGGGTATAATCTATCATTGTTTTTATTGTATTTTTGTATTCAAATTTTCCTGCATGTGGCCAACAAGTAAGCCCTCACGCACAGGCCTCTGGATCGTGCGACATGGTCCCTATCATTCTTTGAGCAAGTTTTCCTTTGTTACAACGTAGGCCCAGCTTATCTTATATTTTCCCCACTTCGTCCCTAAAATCAGCCACTTTATCAGTGAGCTTTGCTTCTTTTAGTGGGGAGTGGTATTTCAAAACCAAGCCCAGAGTGTGATGATATTATATTAAAAAAATGTGAGCCCCAATTTCAGAGGTTCTGATTTGTAAGTCCTGGGATAGGGCACAGAATGGTGTATGTGTGTGTGTGTGTGTGTGTGTGTGTGTGTGTTCCAGACAGGGCCCAGAAGGGCGGGTGTAAGTTCCAGAAAGTTCTGTTACATTACATTGTGAGAGTCACTGCTTTAGTGTATTTAAGCCATGATTTATTTTACACAAATTTGTCAAGAGCAATTTTTCATCTAATGAGGCAAACAACTGCCTCAAATTTTAATTACTGGAGACCACGAAACTCAACAAGATAAAACTGAAAGCACAAATAAGGATCAACATGGATGATAAATATTAGGAAGGAGGAAGGCAGTGTTCAAATGGGAGAAACAAGGGGGCAGGGGAAACGAAGAAAGGGAAAAGGAAAATGAGAATAGAAGGAAAGAACGGAAACGAAGCTTTTGTACATAAGGAGAAGAAAGGCTGAAGAGAGGGAGGGAAATGGGGGAAAAGAGTAACTGGAGATATATCATGTACACTTACAAATGCCCAACAGTGAGTGTGAGCTACACGTATATCAAAGGAAAGTCCTGCAACCTCCGACATAGCTTACGGCATCCCACGTGCCACCCACGGGCGTCTGTGATAGGAAATGTGCTCTGCAGAGTAAAGTTATGATTGGTTAAAGAAATCAAGCCAAGTAAGATTCAAGTCTACATATAATTATAATCTTAATTTTAAAAGAAAGTAGAAATTTTACTTTTCGATTTTGTTCCTCTGACTTCAGAGGAAGGGGCACGTGGAATCTCAGGGTTCACAAGGGAATAGAAAAAGGATCAGTTTCAATATCATTGCTTGGCTATCTTCCATAATAGATAACTCAGAGAAGGAACAAAATTACTTCAGTGAGGCCTGCTGTACTGCTGAATAACAATATTACATTTGGTACTGAGCATGGAAATGCATTTTTCCCTTATGAAAGTTGGGTTAATGTTTTTTATTTCTTAAAAAAGGGAATATTCCAAGGAACTAAGCTATATACCATAAGGAAGAATTTTTTGTTTTGTCTACAGACAATTAGTGTATATTGAAACATTGTGCCTGTAACTTTGCCTTAGAAAAATAAATAGGTCATACCTCTTCTTGCAGATAGATTTTTTTCCCCTCCTAAAAATCACAAAGGTATGTTAGAAGTCTCTCATGGGAGTGAGAAGTATAATTCTTAGCATTTGCAAATACTAATAATTGTTGGTTTTAAGTATGTACTAGAAATATGAGGCATTCTCTTTATTTATTTTTAAAAATATTTTTTAGGGCAGGGTCTACAGGGTGTTCAGGGTCTCACTACTAGATCAGACTCATAGTGATCCGCCTGTTTACAGCCTCCCAAGAGCTGGGATTACAGGCGTGTGCCACCACGCCCAGTCTCAATTGCCATCTCAGCATGACCCGGTGGCAGGGCTGGTATGGCAGGCCCGGGGATTGAACTCCAGGCCTCTGTGCCTGCTTGCAGGCGCTTTAATCCATGGAGCTATTTGGCCAGCACTCTCTTTATTTTTAACAATAACTAAAATTCAGAGATGAGAAGTAACTTCAAGGCCACATACCTAAGACACAAGTTTGCAGAGACTGCAGTGCAGCCAGAATGGGGCTGGTCATGACACAGCTACCGGCAGGCCACAGCCCCAGGCACTTGCAGCAATGACGTTGTTCCCGCAGTGCGTTGTTCCCGCAGTGCGCTGTGGGTGGGCCGTGTCTCTACTCCACCTCAGCTTCGTTCTTGCCTCCAGGCTAACCCTGAGGTCTCAGTCTGGAGCTGTAGCAGAGCGCAAAGGAGCACGGCAAAACTCATGCTGGCTTTGAATACTTCCGGCCCAGTGAGAGAGCCAAGGTGTTCTGGTGACGCCAGGTATGCTGGAAAGATCCTTATGATAGCTTGGCATTGAGCAACAGCATATTGCATTTGGATGGTCGGAGTAAAGCCTGAGGTTAGAGGTGGAGAGGAGTGATCCTCCCTAGGGAGGCTCAGAAATGCCCGTGAGCAACAGCAGACCTGCCACAACTGGGCGTGCGGATGGTAGATTAACCTGAGGCCTGCCTCGCCGGCCATCGGCCATCGGCCTCAGCGGTTGTCTCATGTTGATCCATCTAGAGGGAAGCAGGACTCCATCAGCAGAATTGCCCGCCCTTTCCTTGACCTGCAGGAAGCCATTTTTCTAACCAAGGGACTGCATGTGACAAAATCTGATAAATGCGGAAAGGTGAACTCCAGAGCGGTAAGCCACACTGAAGAAGTGCTCCCCATGAAGTGTCGGCCCCTGGACCTTCCAGTCACACAGCACAGGAAATTCACTAATAAGCCCTGTATTGCCTCCATTTCTGACAGATAATGTTACAATCCAATTCTAAATTTGCTAAACTCTCTCAGCACAGGCACTCACGTCTGTGTGGACAGTGTACTTAGTTGTGTGTCAAAATGATGCAGTGACATGAGGAGAATTTCCGAAAGATTAAGTAGAAAAGCGCATAATTATCACAGCACCCTTCTGAGTGCACCACCGCCGGCCTTATGTACCCTTGTCTCTTGCTGTGTGCATTTATTTTTACATAGCTGTCATATAGCATGTGTTATGTCTCAGATCTGAACCGTCCCCCGAAAGCTCATGGTTTAAAGACTTGGTCCCCAAGGCAGCCGTGCTCAGAGCTGGAGCTTAGGATGTAAGTGAGTTCTAAGGCTCTAACCTCCTAGAATAATCTGATAAATGATTATAGATTAATGGGCTATGGAGAGGCATGTAATATCGGGCAACGGGGCCAGCCGGAGGGTGGTGGTGCCTGGAGCCTGGCTTTGCGGGGCTTATTTATTTCACCCCTCACCCCTTCCTCCCGCCTACTGTCTCTGCTTCCTGGCTGTCGTGAGCTGAGCAGCTTTTCTGCGCCATGATTTCCTGCCTCCCTGTGGGCCCTGAAGCACAGGAGTCAAGTGACCACGGACTAAAAATTATATGGTAGGGCCGGCCAAATAGCTCAGTGGATTAACATGCCTGCAAGCAGGTACAGGGCCAGGGGTTCAATCCCTGGGCCTGCCATGCCAGCCCCGCCCCCGGGGCACTCTGACAGGGCAACTGAGGCTGAGTGTGGTGGCGCACACCTGTAATCCCAGCTCTTGGGAGGCTGTAACCAGGAGGATCATTATAAGTCCCATCTAGTAGTAAGACCCTGAACACCCTGCAGACTCTTCCCTAAGATACAAAAACAATAAAAAAAATTATATGGTAAATAACCTTCACTCTTGGGAGACAAATTTCTCATGTATTTAGTGACAGTGACAGAAAGCTGACTTACGTGCATACAATAATTTTCACTGGCCTTTTCACTGAGATGAACATTGCCATTCTTTCTCCACCCTTCTCCACAGTACTTACAAAGATGATTAAAATAACTGAAAATATAGTCCAGCAATTGGCCACAATATTATATAAATGATCTTTGCCCAAATTTTGTAGAGTAGACTGCTTCTACTTTTTTTTGTTGTTGTTGTTCCATGCATATATGGGGACAAAAATCAGCAAGGTGTACACAAAGGCTGACCCTAGCACATGTGTCTGATCAGGCCTCTGGGCCTTCAGGACCATAGACGATGAAGCCTGCAGAACTGGACTCTGCCTGCCGCAGGTCACAGGCCTAGAAACCCAGGAGTGCAGCTTGGGGGCTGGTTATTGTGCCAGCTGAAGGCATTTGGAGTTTTGCTAGGAAAAAAAACTTTGATTTGTAATATGATTTAGAATAATTGATTATGATATAGAAAACAATAGCTTTTGGAAAGTAGCTGGTAGGGTGGGAACTTACCGATACTGGTCATCACAGGCCCATAAGTGATAGGTACAAGTCACCTTCTGGTACTGGAGCTCCACTGGTCTGAGCTGCTTGTGCAAGTCAGGGTGGCTGCTGAACTCTGAGGAGGACCCCGCAGGGTCCAGGACATGAGTGTCCTCCTGCGGGCCCGGCCTGCTTACTGGCATCCGACCGCTCTCTCTTGGGGCCAGCTTTCCCCTGGCCCTTCCCAGCTTGACCCCCTGCTAACAAACTTGAGCTATTTCTCTTGCTGGCCTGAGATTCATTAGATTTATGTGTATTTGTTATAAATAATTAAAAGGGGCTAATGTGGTTATTCAAGAGCAGCGTGCAGGCCCTTCTCCAAGTCCATTTATCTTCCCCAGTCTCTCTTAGGGACGAGGAGACCGTGCGCCTGGTGGGATGCTGAACTTTGGCCCTGGTGACCTCGATGTGGAGGTGCAGGGCCGCAGCGTGGCCGGACGCCCATGCCTCAGTCAGTGATTTGTTGACAACTATATGAACAAAAGCATTTAACCTGGACCTGCAGGAGCATTCAGAGCAGAGCCAGGCTGTTTGCTTAGTGGATCTGAATTCCCAGATTAGGGAGTTATTTTTGGCAGCCTGGTTTGGGACAAAGCAGTTATATGTGTTGGAGCCGTAAGAGTGCGTGTAAGTGATTTCTGAGCAGAGAACCAAAAAGGGGCCTAGACGTCCTGCTACTGAGGGTGGTCAGGCAGAGGCTCTGACAGCTCTGACACTGGGAGTGCGGGTCGCCTGGAAGGGAGATGAGCTGCGCCCAGGAAGCGAGCATCAGCCCCCTCCCCGCTGGACAGGCAAGATGCGAGCAAGCGAGCGCGCTCTTACATAATCACCGCACAAAGAGCAGCCAGCGTAATCACTTTGACTGAAGTGACTAATTACTTAGCATATATCTTTGGCTAAATTCCATCCAAAGCGTCGAGAGAAGTGATGACTTAGCTGTTCAGGTTACCAATTTTAAAATGTTTTTAATATTTCAACCCGTGATTTTAGCATTGTTTTAGATACTGCTGTGGAATTTTCTTTAATAGCAGTTCTTTTCCCAAGTCTCCCGTATAATGCCAAGAACATTTATCCTCTGTAATTTACAGTTGGTTTTATGCCAAAACTTATTATAGGATTTCATTTTGATGCTTGATCTTGAATATGTAATATAGTTCAACATATCCTTCTTCTCCACAAGTGCCAAACCTTCAACAGCGGTGCCCGAGAGACTCTCTTGCCATCGCTTTGTTTCTCTGATCACCTCGGTTTTCCAGAACGGAGGCTTCTAGAGGGCAGGGCCGGCCACCAGGGTGTGCCAAACTTCTCCTGAAGCTCAGTCGGCCCTGTGCTGGTTAAATAACTAATAGTCACCAACGTACTCCCTGTATAAATATGTATGCTAACAAGAGGGTTATGATAATAAATAAATGCATTTTGTGGGGTGAAACAAAATATATGCTGCACGCACAAGCAAGTTGTCGAGATGTTTAAACAGAGACACGAGAGGCTAAGAGTTGTTTTCAGCATACCCCAACAACAGTGTAGTAGGAAGGGTTCTCTCCAGCGTTTCACTCTGTGGTCCCCTGTTGCCTTGGAGGCCCACCGCTGGGGCACAAATCGGCACTGTCGCCGTCTGACTCCTCACACAGGTGAGATCCCCTAGCTTTCAGTCCCTGTTTGCTGACAGCCCATGCATGCCAGTCTAAGAGGACACTGATTGCTCCTGGCCACGAGGGAGGGGGAGGTCTGTGTGCTGGCGTGGCTGCCCGACCAGCTGGGCAGAAGGCTCAGGTGGCTGAGCAACCTGCTGCTCCGGGGAGCCCTGCTCCCGGGACTGGGTGCAGCCCCCAGAGCCGCGGGGAACCTGCTGGGAGCCCCATTCTGGGAGAGCCATCGACCTCCAGGGCATTCTTAGTTTCCCAAGACCGCTGCATGCCCAAGCATTCTGTACAGGGAATGGAGACGGTCGGAAACATCCAGAATAACATGAAGCACAGAGAAAAGCTGTGATCACACATGACAGTTCATCAGGGAACTCAGGGGCCGGGGTCTTGTGATGGTTTATTACTTCATTAAAACTTTAGAGTGAGGGGCCGGGGAGATGGCTCAGTGGAATAAGCGCTTCCCTGGCGAGCGCAAGGGCCTGAGTTCAATCCCCAGTTCCGCAAAACAAACAAACAACAACAAAAACACACACACACACACACACAAAAAACCCCAAAAAACAACTTTAGAGTGAAAATATGCTTGTTATGTTTGTTGTAATCAGTTTTGTGTACGGTGCTAGAGCTGCTTTCATGTAGGCTATGTGGATGTTATGAGGATTAGTAAATTGTAAAATGTGGACAAATCAGAATGATTTCAATGTGGATTCAGTGAAAGGCTCTTAAAATTACAGGCAGCAATAACTGCATGTGTTAGATTCTAAGAAATTATTTTTCTGTTTATTTCTCTTCTAAAACTTAAAGAAACCTAAGCCACAGAATGCTTTCAACCCTAGACTATGCAAGTCTAGTTACTGATTTTAAAAACAGTGATCATAAGAGACTCCCTAATCCCCTGGGGACGCCCCGTGCTATGGGCACAGGCCCTGTATCTATTTTAAGCCTTTGGCTGTGGCTCACTGAGGGCTGCTGTCCCAGCGGCTGCTTTGCACCCAAAAGCAAGGCGATGCTTTAAATCAGGATATCTTCCCCCTTCAGTGGGAACTTTTCCTTGGCTCCAGAATGAGGCTTACTGACTCAAACACCAACCATGGAAAATTTCAATTACTGAAATTCTGTGCCTGCTTTTATGTTGTAGACAAGCCAGGTGGACCGGATGTTCAGAATGAATCTGTGGTTTAGTGAGCACCTAAGGTTCTGAGACGCTGCCAGAAAATCACATGATAAACAGGAAACCGAGCTCTGTGAGTCAGTGTAAATGTACCCAAAAAATCCAGAGTGAGAGGAACCCAGGTCAGTCCCAAGTCTAGGTGAATCACCCTAACTGGATCACTTCGTAGCTAGGGGTAGCCCATGTGGCATTACAAAATCACACTCCAAAAAGTCCATCAAATACAAAACTGTAGGCTACAAAGAAGTTTTTCACATGTAAGCACTTTCTGAGCGTTTAAAAGTGAATCCTTTGGAAAGACATGATTAATTGACTCTCAATCAGTGAGCAGTGGAACAATGAGTTGGGGGGATGGCATAATGTCTTCTATATGAGAATTAAATTTTTTTTTTTTTTTTTTTTTTTGTGGTACTGCTGATTGAACTCAGGACCTGGGGCTTGCCAGGCAAGTGCTTATTCTACTGCGCTATCTCCCTGGCCCTCAGAATTAAGTTTTAAAAAGGAGTATGCTGGGCCAGCCAGATAACTAGGTGGACTAAATTGCCTGCTTAGGCAGACTGCAGCTTCTGGGGTTGGATCCCCAGCAGGTCTCACCCCTGCCCCCCCAGGGGATTGAGACTGGGCATGGTGGCACGCACCTGTAATCTCAGTGCTTGGGAGGCTGAAAATAGGAGGATCACTACTAGTCTAATTTATGTAGTCGGACCTTATAGACTCTACTAAAATATGGGGGGGAGGAGTATGTGCCTGTTAAAACACTTGAATTTTCTGAAGTCAAAATGTTTGCATAGAATAGACATGGATATCCCCAAATCAAACTATGAGACTTGAGAAAGCAAATATTGACCCAAAAGAGAGAACATAAAAAAGGAAATGACTTATCTGAAACCCTTGGGGTTTGGCAGTGCTTGGTAACACAGGATGGGGCAATCCTGAAACGCTGATGAGGTGAACAGTCCACTTCCTGCCTCAGAGGGCCCGGGAGCTCGCAGCAGTGAGGCGACCTGACCAAGCTGCGGGGTCACGCTGGATAGCCATAGTGACCGTGACTGCACAGACTATAAGTAAGGGCAAATCGGTTGAGGGTGCTTTTGTTGCTAACAGGGGGTTCAGGTCTGGCCAGGTGTTGAGGCCAAAGGAATTACAAAATATCACTTATCAAATCTCTTCGGACTTCAAAATTGGCGGAACAGAGACTGAGGGTCTATACTATTTCCTGCAGCAGCGAAACTCCTCTCTGTCCTCCTTCTCCTGTTCTTCCTTTTCTGTCCCTCCCTCTCTTCCTTTCTCTCTCCCTCCCTCTAAAGCTGAAGGTATACACTGCACCCCCAAATAAATTTGATAAATAGTTGGATTAAGGAGTAGAGGCCTATAGCGAGTTACTAAAGTCAGTATAGAAATATTTGAGAACATGTACCTTACGGCAAAATATACATTATATTTTAAAATAAAAGCAGTAAGCTGAGTGGATGGAAAAACTGACCTGGGACATAGTGCAATGGAGCTTCTTGGGTAAGGTTGTACAAATACAGTCGGGATAAGAAAGGGAAACTGGGAGTAACACCATAATAGGGATGTCCAGCAATAGAAGGCATGTTAAAAGAAACACTTCTGAAAAATGAAATTTAACAAAGTTTAATGGAGCCAAGAGCAATTCATCAAGTAGGCAGCACTCAGAGCCAGGAGCGGTGCGGAGGGTTCCGGCTGGTGGTACGAGCGATGGCCATTTCTAGACCCAGTGGGCGGGCAAGGAGAGCTGCCACCCGCCAACTGTGGTCCGGCCTGGCGCCGTGAGCCGGCTGCCTGTGACTGGCTGAAACCTGGCTGGTTGTTGTCCTCCTAAAGGCAGCTTCACCTCATGCATTTGGGAAGTGGAAAGATTGTGCGGTTATTAGGGTGCACAGATTTTAAAAATTTGTAAAGCACATTGTAGTGCTTGCTACGTGGTTAGAGAAAGCAAGAAAGCAAGGAAAAAAGCAAGGGAGGGAGGGAGGGAGGGAGGAAGGAAAAATTGGAATTGTTTCACTAATGATAAATGTAGCAGTACCTCAGCCAGCCAGTATGCTAACACTAGTGCTGTCAGTGCGGGACACAGAAATGGACAGTTCCCTCTACCTGCAGTGTGTCTTGGGGGGACGACTGGTTATATTCGGATCTGGAATCTTCCCTATGGGCCTCTGCATTCAAGGTCCTCAGCTTGGTGCTCTTGGCAGGAGGCGGAACCATGACGCGGCAGTCTCTAGGTTGCGGGCGGGTGCCCTGGGACGTATGGGACCCCGGTCCTTTCCTTTTCTCTGTTACTTCCGGACGGTGGGGTAAGTGGCTTTGTTCTGTTGCTCTCTGTCCGCTATGAGAAGCCACCCTACCATAGTCCCCAAAGCATCCAAACCAACAGAACATGAACTAAAACCTCCAAAATAACGAGCCAAAAGACACCTCTTCCATTTTTAAGTTGATTGTCTCAGGTATTTTGTTACAGTGAAAAAAGCCTAACATCATTCTTGTGAGCAAACCGCATCTGCATTTCCTTTTCGACAGGAGTCTTGCTTTAATAACGCCTTAACACAAGGCCTTTTTTGTTATGATAGCTGACTTTTTCTTTCTGGCCACCGTGTTGAGCTTTTTCATTTCATTTTGTGTGACAGTGAATTTTAAATCAACCAACAACCAAGTTCCAAAAATTCTTTCACATCGAGGTTCAGAAAACTATTTTCTTCTGTTGTCTTCTGAATTAATCTTATTTCTTGGTTGTCATAGTTCATAACGCTCATCCCTCCATATGGCGACTTTGGGCTGTTTCTTTTTTCTTCACCATAACACCACATCCCTGAAAGATGGCCAGACCTTCCTTTTTTTTCATTTTGCTTTCATTTTCGCTGCAAATAGTTAGCATACTTTAGTTAAATGTTTTAAATTAAAAAGCCAAGTAACATAGATGTGTTCACACACATGCCTGTGTGAAGAAAACAAGTGAAAAGGGAAAATCTGTGAGAAACAATCTCATCTTCTCCATTCCTCTTGACAGAGAAAATTGACATTATCTGTGGGGACTGTGCTCTTCCAAATGATTTTTTAGGAATATACGAATATTCACATTTTATAGGTTAGGGAGGAATTTGTTTTCCACCTAGCAAAAATAAAATAATCCTATTCATACCGTTCTCCACTTTGCCTTGCTTTCCATCTTAGTGATATACCACAACAGTATCAGAATCGACAAATGTAAAATTCCTCCATAGTCAGTTGGTGTGGTGATTAAGCTCGATGGGGTCTCCCTGACTGACTTGGGAGTGGCCTAGGGGTTGGTCAGCAAAGCACGCTTCTGGATGGGTCTGGGCGGGCAACGGGACTTTGGCCACAGGGCCCGTGCCTGGCCCTATCGCATCTTCCTGTCTGACCTTGACCCCCCCCCCTTCCCTGTCACCATGAGCTAAGCACATTTTCTCCTCCAAGCCCTTCGGCCATGATGTTTGAGTTTGGAGCCAGCCACAAATGGAATCCTCTGAAATGCTGAACTGACTAACTAATCCTCTGACACTAACCCTTTTCTCTTTTAAGATGTTGGTTCTAAATGTTGTGTCTCACTGATAGGAATTATGGCTGCTAATGTAGCCATATTCCTTAAGCATAATTGGTGATAGTCATAGATTCATTTATTCACTCAAGTAATATCTATTGACCAGAAAAATGAGGGAAATATATACAAGTTCTTCTGGAAAATGTAAAGAGACAATTTTGCTCTGTGTTTAGGACAGGGATTACAGGGTTTCACTACACAGATTGAACTCATAGTGATCCTCCTGTTTTCAGCCTCCCTGGTGCTGAGATTATAGGTATGCGCCACCATGCCCAGTCTCAGCCACTGTCTCAGTGTGCCCTGCGGGTAGGGCCTGCAGGGCATGTCAGGGATTGAAACCTGGTCCCTCATCTGCCTAAGCAGGCGCTTAATCCACTGAATTGTAGTTTTGCTCTGTGAATGATTATTGTGATCCAGAAAGACAATAAGTCAGGGCACACAGAACAATGATATTTCATGACTCAGAATGTATAAATATAGGTATTAGTACTCCTATCAGTCTAAGAAAAGTGAGATATTTTTCTGAAATGGATGATCAAGAAAGATCTTGGGATATTTTGCACTGGAATTGGGCTACAAAAGATGGGCTATATTTCAAATAATGCAAAAGAGGAAAAAATATCTTTAACCAGATCTTGCAGGAAAAAAGTAGGACTTGGTTAAAGAAGCATTTTTTCACTTCATCAACCCTGAATATTTCACTGTAAAGTATCTCGATGCCACAAATGCTGAAATCTGGTGCAAAATGTCTGAGTTAAATCAGGAAAATATAATGTTTAGTCAATTTGACAGGAGCGACAGATATTCAGAAGGTAAAACTTGTAGATAAATCTAGGAAAGGGAGTAGGAGTCAGATCTGGAGATTTCTTAAATGCCAGGATAAATATAAAATACACTGTTTTGAGGTTTTGTTTCCCAGAACTTTCTGTTTCTCTTGTCCCAACTTGTTAGAGATTAGAATAAGAGCAGATCACCTGCTCTTGAAACGCACCATTAGTGTCCTGTTTGGCTGGCCTACAGCCATTAAAATGGAACATCACCTTCTGCTGTCTTGATCTTGTCCCTAGTTTATGGTTCTGATTTCCTGCTTGCCTTGCTTAAGAATTAAGAATTAAGGGGCCAGCGAGATAGCTCAGTGGACTAAGCACCTGCTTAGTCAAGTGGAGGGACCAGGGTTCGATCCCTGGTACCACATGCTACATGGCCACACTCCTGGGTGCACCGAGCTGGCCAGAGACTTGGTGTGGTGGCGCATGCGTATAATCCAAGTGCTGGGGAGGCTGAAGACAGGAGGATCACTAGGAGTCCTAGCTGTGTAGTGAGACCTTGTACCAAATACATTAAAAGAAAGAAAGAAAGAAAGAAAGAAAGAAAGAAAGAAAGAAAGAAAAGAAAAGAAAAGAATGAAGAACTTACAAATAGCTCAGTAGAATAAGTGCTTCCCTGGCAAGCGCAAGGGCCTGAGTTCAATCCCCAGTTCTGCCAAGAAAAACAAAAAGCAAAACAAAACAAAAAAAACCCAAAACCTTACAAATGCAACATTTCCATGTTCTCAATAAATATATAAGTTAATTTTCCCTGTTGTGCTTTCACTTCAAGGAGAATTCCTTACAAGTGAACTTCAATTTGTTATAGTGTCTCCACACGTATGTCCTAAAATTGAAAATAAAAGCTTTTAAACTTCCATGATGTTGACACAGATATTGAGGCGGACCTAGAAACATATTTAATATCCTTCACAGAAAATATCCTGTCATAAATCTGTATGAAAAAGCCTCTACTTGGATCTTAGAGTTAGGCGTGTGTTATGATTTAGATCTCAGGCCCTCCTCCCCAAAGTGCCCCACATTCAGAGCTGGGGCTTTTGGAAGATACTGGATCGTGAGGGCATAACCATGAGTGAGTGCACACCTGGTGAGTTCTTTGGTACAGGGTCTCGCTATGCAGATTGTACTCATGGTGATCCTCCTGTTTTCAGCCTCCCCAGCGCTGGGCTTACAGGTATGTGCCACCACGCCTGGATTCTGTCACTAGCTCCGTGTGCCCTGTGGTCGGTGTCAGCGTGGCACGTGGACTGGGGATCGCACCTTGCCAAAGCAGGTGCTTAGTCTGCTGAGCTATCTCGCTAGCCCCACCAGTAAATTCTCTCACTGGTAGGAGGAGGGATGTTGTTGGAGGTGGGCCTCTCAGGGTGTGACCCGGAGGGACAGAGCGTTGTCCCAGCTCCTCCCATCACTCTCTGCTTCCTGGTTGCCAAGGGCTGAGTGCTCTCCCCTGCCTGGCCCTCAGAGCAGGCTGCCTTTGTGTGAGAGCCAGCCAACCAGGGGCAGCATCCTCTGAAACTGGGAGCCAGTTAAAGCTATAGAAGTTGTGGGTGTGGGGCATTTCATCCGAGCAAAAGGAAAGTGATGAATACAGCACCGATCTCTGAGCAGTTTTCCTCGTCTTGAAGACCTGACTCCCCTCCTTTTCCCTGACCCCATCCTGCTGCTGGCATGCAAAGTCCTCTGTATCTCTGATAATGTCCCTTCTTGTGAATCAACTTTGTCTATCCCTCTATGTGATCAGCCTCTAAAATGGCCCCAAATGATCGCTTCCTCCTAGAATACGTGCTCTTGTACCCTCTCTCACACTGTGCCCGAGATGGTGTGTGTGACCAGCACAATGTAGCCAAAGGGATGATGTTTTACTTCAGAGGTTAGGTTATTAAAAATATGGTTTCTGTGGCATTCTTTCTGTCTCTGTCCATCTGTCTTTCTGTCTCTGTCTCTGTCTATCATGCGTTCCTTTAGAACTGATGTCATTAGCAACCCTCAATCATATAGAAATCCAGGTAACAAGAAGTTAAATCTACCTGCCAGCCACTATGTAAGTGGACCTAGATACAGAACCTCCAGACCCAGCAAAGCCTGGCTCCTAGGTGGCGAGAGACTTGGAGTCAGAAACACTGAGCTAAGCCACCCCAATTCCTGATTCCCAGAAAGGATAAGATAATAAATGTATGTGGTATGCTAAATTTGGGGTAATCTGTTATACAGCAATGGATAATTTATAGATCTAGATTTCTTCTGATCAGTACTTCTTTAGCATTTTGAGAATCCCAAGACCACCTGTTACGGTCTAGGTCTAGATGTTCTCCCGAAGTCTCAGGTGGTCACAGGGCTTTCTCTTCAGACGTGGCTGAGTCTAGAGTGCGTTATAGGTTGGTAATGCAGTGCCAGGACTAAGGGTGGGTGATTGCTGGATAGTCCACTGATTGGACTGGCACCACCCGAATCCTGGTAGCCTGGATACAATGTGAGGCCCAAGGAGAGACTCTCCCTCTCCCTTGCCACTCTTTCCCTCTCCTTCCTGCTCCCCTCCCTCTTCACCTCCCCTAGTTGGTCCCCTCACCCTCCCCTTTTTTCTCTCCCTCCCCCTTGCCCTTCTCGGTCCCCTCCCCTCTCCCCTCCCCCTCTCTAGATTTTGCAGCTTCTGCTGTCTTCCATCTCCATGAACTGCTGCCCCTCTGCCATGTGCCACCCTGCCCTTTATTATTTAATGAAATAAAATAAAAGGCAGTACCCTAAAACACAACATTGACATTGACCATTCAGTTAAGAGACTGAAATCTCTATGAACTATGAGCTAAATCAACCTTTCTGCTTTTAACTTTGGGGGTCGGGTATTTTGTCTTAACCACAAGAAAGGCAATTAAGGCACTATCCGAGCTGGGTAGCTGGCTGTAGCACTCACAGGACTGCGAAGGCTGTATTCACAATGTTTATTGTGGAAAAGGGTCCTGAAAAAAAAAATTAGCAGGAAAAGACATTTTATTGGGCAAAGTTCAGGGAGGTCAATGCAGATTTAGTCTCTTAACTGAACAGTCAATGTCAATGTTGTGTTTTAGGGTACTGCCTTTTATTTTATTTCATTAAATAATGTTATGATTTTTGTTTCCTTACTAGTGAAGTTATAAGGAATTATTAGTATCTTCTAAAGAATTGTACTAAGTTTGTTAGGGACAGGTCAGGGCAAACTTTACCAGATAATTTAGTTCCACTGCTAAGTTAATAACTTTCTTCAGACTATTTTAGGGATTGATAAACTTTTTTTTTATAAATCATACAATAAACAGGGTTTGCAAATGACATCAGTCTCTGTTGCCTATATTTCTTCGTGTCCACAATCTTTTGAACATATGCAAATGATTCTTGCCTTGGAAGCTGTTTGAAGTCAGTTGATGGGCTGAACTACTGTTTGTCAACACCTAGTCAACCCAGAGTCCTTTGCGTCAGGTAGTTTCCCATTTTGGCTGAAAGGACCACTAACTATTCCCAGCCTTACATGAGCTCCAATGCTTTTCTGCCTGCTGAATCCTGCGTGAGATTCAGCCTGTCATGGTTAAGTCTCCTGCTCATGCAAACTAGCACACAGCAAAGCTGGGAAGGACCTCTCTGCAGGCTCCAGGGCTCCACAGCTCTCAGGCGCTCCCTCCCCTCTGCTACTCAGGGCTGCGAATCCAACCTGCCTGATGCTCTTTCAACTCCCCTTGTTCTGCTCTCAGCAAGACTGCAGGTTCTGCTTGGCTTCCTCCCTTCTCTGTTGTCTATTTGCATGTGCTCACCCCCTGAGTTGGTTTCTATCTATATTGAGCATAAAATTCTAACTGAAGCTCTTCTGTTCTATTTAATGCCTTCATTGTTAAATATAGCACCTGGCCCCAGCTGTGCGCACCCTCACCTGTGCGGCACCGCGGCTGTGTCCCGAAGGCTATGGGCTTCCAAGGCTCCTTACCGATCTTGGTCCAATCCTGATCCTCAGCAGATTTTCCTCTTTGGTATCCCTGCTAGCAAGCATGTGCTCTTAAGGGAGACTACATTTTAAGACTGTCTCCCTCTTTTTTGCCTGGCAATAAACATCATAAGATGACACATTGTGCTAACTTGAGAAGCACAACCTAGGGTGTAGAGCACATGCCCTGGGGTGGCTGGTTACACTCTAAGATGCTGCAGTGTTGATTCAGTGTGTCCATTTGCGAAGTTTAGAAGTTCTAAGTGACTCAGCAGGGGGCTGGGTCCTCACTTTGTGAACATCCTCAGCCTGTGCAAGAGGAGGGCACACAGATGGTATGAGCACTACACCCACCATAGAACATGTAGCCTACACACAGTATAAGGGAGGAAAAGAGGTATGTGCTCCCCCTTTCAGCTCTTCAGCCACCGCAATCTGTTGCCCTGTGCCATGCCACTCTGCCTTGGAGCCAGCCAAGTATGGACTGAAAACTCCACGAACTTTGAGCTAAATCAACATTTCCACCCTTAGTTTTGGGTGTCAGCTATTTTGTCTCAGCAGTGAGAAAAAAGTAACCAAGATACTACTCTTTAAAAAGAAAAAGGCTCCCATCCCACAAGCAGAAACCAAAACCAGACCCTCCATAGCCAATGGCGCACTCTCTCAGTATCAGAACCAGGAGAAGTTCTTCTCACAACCACATCTTAATAGCTGTGCTGGGGACGAGCATGCACCCCCGAGCAGCTGTCTGGGCACATAGTCAAGCTCTTAGTAAACTTTAATGAGAGCTGGGCCAGGTCTTGCCTGCACGGCTGAGGGCCTTGCTCGCTCGTCTGGTCACCAGAGAAGCGGAACCAGGTGAGATGACGTGGTCACCCTGTGGACAAGGGGCCGTGCTCCCCTGCTGCTGCTTTTCCAGACTGTCAGGCCTTGGCATCTGGCTGGCTGGCATGGGTGCCAGGCCCTGCCCTTGCTTGCAGGCTCTTGGGTTTGGAGCTAACGTGGCATTTGCAATGTCAGCACACTGCCCTGGGCTTGGCGGCGCCAGGTTTGGAGTGCTTGGCTTTTGTGGAGCCAGTCTACACGGGCTGCCTTTGGGCCCCCGGCTAACAGTTTGGAACCAGGTAGCTTCTATTTGTGTGCACTGCCAGGCCCAGCAGTCAGGAGTGCAGAATACACCTGGCTGCTGAGGGATCCACTTTTAGCTTTTCCTACTTTAATACCTAGGATCAACCAAGCAGCATATTTTTGTTATTAGTCTATTCTTAGAAACTGCCACCTCTTCTAAGGAAACAGGAAAATTTGGGGACTAGAAGGAAATAAAAGAACAAAATCCCCTCAGGGATATGTGAAGACTTGGAACTAAGCCACTATGCGTTCCCTGCCCACCCAGGCTTCCAGGGCATCTTGTTCTCGGCCCTGTGAGACTGAGAACTGTCTCAGGCTGGGCCTCGGGCTTCATGGGAAAGTGAGCTTGCTCATGAATTCAGCCTTGATTGCTGTGGAATTTCCCATTCATTAATAGTGTTCATAAATATCATCCAACCACCAATATGTGGGTACAAATTTCTTTATAAATGTGTGTGTGTGTGTATTTTTTATGGTTAGAACAACAATTTGAGAAGGGAAAATATAGTGCATACCCATTAGGCAAAGGTTGATTGTCTTTTACTTATCCTTTATATTCTCTAGAACTTTGATGTCTTTATTAAATTATTTAAATGAGAAGTTCACATATTTACCCATCTTTCACTGGGTTTTTTCATCCAAAAACACTCCTATCATTTACTTTTATGCTTTAAAAAATATTTTTGTAGCTGAGTATGGTATGGTGCACACTTGTAATCCCAGCAATCTGGGAGGCTGGGGCAGCAGGACTATAAATTGAAGCGGAGTCTGAGCAATTTAGCGATCTGGCAAGACCCTGTCTCAAAATTAAAAAGGTTGGGAATGTAACTTGGTGTGAAGAATCTGGGTTCAATCCCCAGTGCTAGGGAAAAAGATTGTATATAAAAACTCTCAACTTGGGGACCAGTCCCAGCCCAGGCGCAGCGTGGGCCGCCCCCCACCACTCTGCCGTACCTCCCCCACCCCTCCCGCCCAGTAGGAATTTCTGCCGACTTCCGGGAACCCCCAGACCCAGTCCTAGCCCAGGTCCGGTGAGTGTGTGGA
>NW_004524601.1:8774371-8775540 GCF_000260255.1 Octodon degus | reverse complement strand
ACTAAGGGCTGGCCAGATCAGATAGCTCAGCGGACTAAAGTGCCTGCTTCGGCAGAGCACAGTGGCCGGGATTCGAACCCCAGTGTGCCGTGCCAGCCCTTCCCCTAGGGAGTGATGTGGCAGTGATTGAGACTGGGCGTGCTGCGTGCTCTGCGTGGCCTTCCTGGAGTCTTCTCCCTGGGCCGCCTTCTGTCTCACACAGCCATCCATGATGACGCTTTTGTCCTCCTGCAGGACGTACTCTGAATTCGCACAGCCACCTTCCGCGGGCCACCTTAGCAGCAGTGTCAAACCCAGCCTGCTCTACAGCCACCCTCGTCCTAGGGCGACAAAGCCTAACTCCACGTGCCCTTGTTCTCTGCTCCGTAAGTCATTTGGCTCCTTTGGTGCTGGTTGTGGCTCCTGCAGAGGTGGCCTCAGAGGTCTTCCTTAGGCTCAAGGGAAGGTGGCCTGAAGGCCTTGCCAGAGAGCTGTGCCAAAATGCACCTGGGTGGGTGGCAAGACTGCTGTTGTGGTGTAGACTACACTGCAGCTATCGGCACCCAAATGTACATCAGGAGGCTCCAGACACCACCGGTCCCAGCTCAGGGCCCGAGAAGCTCTTCCAGAAGGGATAGCAAAGGCTGTCAAATCCCTTCTGCTCTTGCTCAAGGCAAGCCTGCAGCGTGGATGGCCCCACTGCCACCTCTCTGTCCTCCCCACGGGCTGCACAAGATGTTGGCAAACCCTGGAACAGCGCCGAGTCTTGGGCATGAGTCCTGCATGCATGGCCTACGCAGGGGTTCCTTACAGGGGCACTAACAGGAATGCAGGTTGCTGCTCTCAGATTGGACTCATGTAGGCTGGCTTGTACTTGTAGTGATTAACCCCAGATTATTGTTTCGTCAAACATCTTTAAACTTCTTATCCCTTTACACACACACACACACACACACACACACACACACACACACAGAGACACGCCCCCACACACACACCCACTGACTTTGTGCTAAGGTGTCTGTGGCAGTTTTTATCAAGGCTGCCTGCCCCCGTCCCACCCCCTTTTCCCACGCCCAAACACTAGAGTGTGAAGTTTAAAGTCACCCTCAGAGAGTTTGTTTCACTTCTCCTACCTCCCAACATGGTGTTTTACCCACATGAGATTGTGACACACACTTAGGCTGTGC
>NW_004524601.1:8760387-8773631 GCF_000260255.1 Octodon degus | reverse complement strand
TCACTGCACGTTTATTTATAATATTCCTCAAAGGAAACAGCCTATATGTCTGCCAATTGGTGAACAAAATTCCCCACCATTGGCTGAAATGGTCTATAGTAATTGTAAAGAAGTATTGATACGTGCTGTAGTTTGGGAACACTTCAACATTATCTTGTGGAAAGAAGTCTGACCCACAAAAGAACTACAGATTGAATGATTCTGATTCCTTGAACTCTGCATGAAAGGCAAATCTATAAGAGAAGACAGTAGTATTGTTTGGGGGCTGAGGTGGGAATAGAAATTGATCGTAAATGGGCACAAGGGATCTTAAAGTGATGGAAAATTAGCAAATTTTACACAACTATAAATTTACTAAAACTCCTGAAATGGGTGAATTTTAAGATATGTACTTTATACATCCACAGAGGTTTTAAATAACAACAACAACAACAACAACAACAACAACAACAACAACACACACACACACATACAACAGACAAAGGCCTTGGTTAATTATCTTTGGTAGTAGGTGTTCTCTGAAGCACATCCTGAAGGGGCTGCAGGTAACCCAGCCACCTCCTTTTAGAAACTATTATTAGGGGTAAGTGAAGAAATGGAGAAGCATGTTGACAGGAGACAGAGGCAAATCCAAAGATATCTTCTCAGACTTTTCTTCAGCCATGGGCATGCTGGTCATGTGCCTGCAGGGAAGTCGTGGACCTTGCGTGGGGTTGTGCCCTGAGCCCCGCCCCCCTTGTCCTGAGGTTGGCTGTGAAGGAAGGGTGTTTCTGAAAGGGGTGCACATTCTGGTCCTTCTACACATTTCAGGATCTGCATGATGTGTAAGCAGATAGTGGTGGATTGCCAAGTGGTGGTCAACTTGTTATACCCAGCTGAACTGAACTCGTGTGGTGCTGGGTTTGGGGGGCTGCCTGAGGACTGCTGCCAGCAGCATAAGAGATGGCACTGGGGAAGCTGTTCGAGCTGTTGGGAGCAGCTAGTCCTCTTGGGCTATCCTGCTGGAGGAGCTTGTCATGCTGGCTTTCGTAATGAACTTGGCTGTTCTTGTCAGAGCAGGAGCTTGAGCTGTCACTGCCACTGAGGATGGCTATGGTTCATTTGTGGGAGCTCTAGTTCTCATCTTTTTTTTTTTTTTTTTTCCTGTATTTAGTACAGGGTCTACAAGGTCTCACTACACAGATTGGCCTCATGGTGAGCCTCCTGTTTTCAGCCTTCCAAGCACTGGGGTTACAGGCATGCACCACCACACCCAGTCTCAGGCCCTGTCTCATTATGCCCTTGGGATCGAACCCTGGTCCCTGCAACTGCCTAAGCAGGCGCTTTGGTCTGCTGAGCTATCTGGCCAGCCCCCGGTCCTCATCTTGAGTGTTGCTTCCTAGCTCCAGTGCAGACCCCTCAGCCTGCTAGGACAGATCCTTCATCCCGCTGGCATAGACTTTCTAGCTTCCATCTCTGACCTTTGGGCCTTCCCAGTGCAGATCCATGAAGTGGACCTGCGTGAGACGTTGTCGTGGGCTCTGGGCCTCCAGCTGGACTTGCGGAGGGCATTGTCATGGGTGCTAGGTCTTCAGCTGGACTCGTGCAGGACACTGCTGTGGGATCCAGGCCCTCAGCTGGACTCTTTGGTCTTTAGTGTGTGGACCGATTTCCTGCACTCTTTCCATATGATTCTTTAGGTGACTATTATAAATAATCTTATAAAATATGTGTCCAGTATTGTATTGTTCTCTTCGCAAAGCCCCAAACTATGACAGAGAGATATCATCCTGACCTTCAAATACAAAGACTTGTTCCACTGGGTCCCATCTCTCCTTAAAGGACAAGATCATTTTTTTCCAAGGGACACACTTTTCAGAGCACCTCCTCCTAAAAAAGGACAGGGAACCCCAGCAAATCTCCTGATATTTAAGTTGGTCTTTTGATTCTGCCTTTGAAAAATACCCTAAAGCTAGTTACCAAACACACAACTATAAGATGGCAAGGAGCCTGTGACAGTCCCCCAGCCCCAACGAGAAAGCGATGCTCTATTTTTTGCCTGGAAAACTGGCAAACTGGCATGAAGAGGATGCACACAGTGTTCCCACATGGCATACTTCGAAAATAATGTGCCCAAGAGTCAGCTCTGGGTGGCCTGGTTTGCTTCCAGGCGGACCTCCAGAGGCCGTGCCGTCCAGGTGGTTGTGTTCTTCCTCCGTTTCACCCTAGCTCCTGTCCTGTGGATGCTTCTTGAGCATATCGGATTGTGTAAAAAGATGTATTCCCTCCTCCTTTTTGACTTCAGTTGCCTAAATGGTGTGCAGAGGGTAACCTGAGGTCTAGCCTCCCGACGGTAGAGAAGAGCATGACGCAGTGCTGTTAACTCCGAGGCACTGTGCCGCCGTGCACCGGGTCTCTGCAGCTCTTTCTCCCACCACCGAAGGTTCATGCTATTCGAAGTAGCTTCCCATTCCTTCCCCCAGCCCTTGGCAGCCGCTGCGCCGCTTCCTGTTTCTGAGTTCAGCTATTTTAGTTCCTTCATGTAAGTGGAATCATGCGGTATTCGTCCTTCCGCCCTTGGCTTATTCCACTTTGCATGATTTCTTTTAGGTCTATCTGTCTTTTCCAAATGGTTAAGAGTCCCCTCTTTTTAATGCGGAACAGTATTTCACTGCATGCACTGACCCCGGTTCCTGCCTCCACTCGTTCAGAGCTGGACGCGTCTGCCATGTCTGTACCTTGACTACTGAGAACTGTGCAGTGATCGAGTGCAGATACCTCTGTAAGGCCTGGATTTCACGTGCTTGACTGCACATGGAGAAGTGAGACTGCTGGATTATGGTAATTATATTTTTAATTTCTTTTGAAAATCTCCCTACTGCTTACCATAGCAGCCATACCATCATGGCCTCCCATTGATAACACTCAAGGGTTCCAATTTCCCCATCGCCTCGGCAATATTTATTAATTAATTAGTTTTTATTAGCGCATGTTAGCTGTGCCTAATGCTGACTTTCCTCCTGTGGAGTTGGTGCTTCCACAGATGACGTCTGTCCAGCTGCCCTCACGCTCTCATTCCTTGGTCTCCTTCATTTGAGGAAGAGCTGTCTGCCTACTTCCTGCGACCTGTCTTTCCTTTCACTCCTTCCTTATGACGTTGGCTCCTCACAGAGGAGAAGCCATGTGCTAGGGAAGCTGTGTGTCTGATTCACTTCACTTAGAATTATGGTCTCAGAGTTCTACCTACAAATAACTCAAGCTCGTCCTTCTCTGCCTTCTCTATTTTGTACATTTTCTTTATGATTCATCTGCTGATGGATGTATAGGCCACTTTCAAGATTTAGCTACTGTGGATTGCACTGCTGTAAACATGGATACATGTGATACGATACCTTTAACTTTTTCAGGGATGGGGTGCTAGCTCAGCGGTCTAAGTGCCTCGTTGGCAAGTGCAAGGTCCCAAGTCCGATCCCTGGTACTTAATGTGGTGCCAGCCCTGGAACCCCAGGCATGCTGTGCCAGCCACTGAAACCGGCGTGGTGCACATGCCTGTAATTCCAGCACTGGGGAGGCTGAAACAGGAGGATCACTATGAGTCTGAACTGCATAGTGAGACCCTGTATCAAACAAACAAACAAACTAACTAACTAACTAACTAACTAACTAACTAACTAACTATTTGCAGGAAGATGCCTAGATTGGGAATAACTAAGATGAGTGGAATTTCTAGTTTTAGTTTTTGAGGCATCTCCAAACTGATTTTTCAAATAGTAGCCATCATACCAGGGGTGAAGGGGCATCTCGTGGTCCTGCTTTGCATTTCCCTGGCGACCGATGTCCACCGTTCTATTTCATGCCTGCCAGTGCCTGGTACCCAATGGATGCTCACTCAGTAGTTGCTGAGCAAATGAAGGAAAAACAACTCCATCTTCTGCATATGACAAACGAGGATGCTGTCTGGATTACGGGGAAGGGAAGGGCGTCCATGACACAGAAGCAGAGGGTCCCCAGGCTGGTGATATTCCTAGCCTCCTTTCCTGGTTAGAAGACTAATAACCATGTCTGGGACCTGGGGACTTGGCACAGGCTCACCACAGTGGGAGGAGATGCATTTTCTAAGAGTGAAGTCGTATTTGTCCCCCTGTCACTTGCTCTTGCACTCCTCCCTTTGTTCTTCCCCTTCAAGTACGCGTAACACACATCAGATCCTCCACATGCTAACCCCAAGGGATCGCCTTAGCTACTTTCCTTACTGCTGAGGCAAAATACCTCACACCCCAGATTTGAAAGCGAGGTTTGGCTCATGGCTTCAGAACCTTCACCCGCGCATGGCTGGCAGGCTCGAGTGCAGACACGGTGGAGGGGACGAGTCTGGGCACAGGAAAGCTGCTTACGTCTTGGCCACCAGGAAGCAGAGGAAGAAAGGAGGTCGGGGAGGGAGCTGCGCCCTGCCAGGCCACGCCCCAGTGACTGCCTCCAAGTCCTGCCTCCTAACTCAGCTGGAGTGCCCTGCATTCCAGCCTGCCACTAAGCAGGGGACACCTTGCAGGTCCAAACCACAACAGAGAGGGCTTGGGGAAGGGGGGGGGGGAATCACCTTGAGAGTATGTGCTGCCAAATAAATACATAGCCCAACTACCTGTCAGAGAAGTGAGACCAAGTGTCTGCAGGCTGAGTGAGGACTGCCATGATAGTTGTGGTGTTAACTTGAATTAAAAGTGTCCAGTTCTGGATGGGTCAAATATTAACGTAGCTCCTTGTCCAGCACCCAGGGCATCCATGGCAAGACGTGAACTCCAGCTTGCTTGGGATTCCTGACCCTACCATATTGCTGGTGGTTATACCCCTCATGGCTTCTTTCTCGAGCTGGCTTGGCTTGCCCCTGTGGCTTTGCTCAGGCAGTCGAGGCTCCTGGCTTCTCCAGCATCCTGCATTCTCCACTGCACCTTCAGCTTCGCTCTCACAGTGCACGCTTAGGGGCAGGCACAGTGCATGCTATCCTGGGCCTTCTTCTGAAGTCCATTAGAAGCCTTCCTCACCCCACAGCTCTTGCATGCTATACTCTTGCACTCTGCAAGTAAAATGAGGGCTGCGTGGATGGCGTCACCTCTGCCTCTGAGTACCCGGATGGCTGGGCATGATGAACTGAATCCTGGGGAATCCTGGACTCCATCTGCCAAAGCAGTCCTATTCACAACTTCAACTTCTGGAGACTTCTTCCACCTCTGAGCCCAGGAGGCTTTAAGGGGGCTCTCCATAAGCCAACTGCAAAGGGGGGCATCATGGCAGAAGGGGCATTGTAGAGGAGAAAGAGCTGATGACTTGGTGCCAAGATGCAGCCAGAGAGATCTAGAGAGGAGGAGGGAGCGAGACCCTTCCAGACCACCCCCCAGGAACCACCTTCTCCAACCAGTTTCACCTCCCAAATCACAGTTAGCTATGGACTCATCAGTGTAGACATATTCACTGACACCTATCTTGCTCCCGTGACCCAAGCAGCTCTTCAGAGTTCCACCTCTGAGCCCAGGAAGCTTTAAGGGGGCTCTCCATAAGCCAACAACCAGTGATAAGTCCAGGATGGGAAGGCTCTTTGCCAGGCTTGGGGTGCTGGGACCATGGTGAGAAGAAGACCTAAGAACACACAGAGGTGGGGGCTGAATGCAGGCATGAGTCTTACATACCCAGCATCTTGAGTAGAGTGAAGATAAGCGAAAGGCGGCATGACAGAGGCAGCTAGCGGTGCTATTTGACCTGTACCTTAGGCTGCTGAGTACTGCTACAAGGACTTGGACACTTATGCAACACCTTGCCACTTCCAGTCCCTCCGGCACTAGGATTTCGCTCCAGCAGCCTCCTTAAAGGCTGGCTTCAAAGCTCCTTTGTACTAGAGGGTGACGATGGCGAGGGAGGGGCAGATCTACTGGGGAAAGGCAGCGAGTGCTGTGAGCCTAACAAGGGAACGGGCTCCCTCTCCTGCCTCCCTCGTGCACAGAAGGCCCGAGGAGACCTGGGTCCGGGAGACAGAGTCGCGGATCTTTCTGCACGTCACAGCTGTGCACCTACCTGAACCACCTGGCTTCCGCCCACTCTGGGGCTTGTCTCTCATCCTGGCTGTAGGATTTTCCATCCTAAATGTCCTTCTTTGAGCCATGGCAGGACCCCAGGGTGGAATGTGGGACAACTTCCTCCTGTCCATTCAGCCTTCTCTGCAGGAGGAGAAAGCCAGGCCGAGAGGCAGCACACTGTACAACTTCTGCCGCCTTTGACCTTACTTGGGAAGCCTGGGCCTCGCCTCCCATCTCATATGGACTGAAATGAAGAAGGCAGCTGGTGGTACGCGGCCAGACCCCTGTGTCCATATCTCAGGAGAACACCATCTCCTCCTCTTTAAAACCAACCTACCTCGAGTCTTTTCATTTTGAGCCTCGGCCAATAGCTGTGAGAACGCGGTCCTCCACCTCTGCTTGCCTTCCCTAGCATTTAATACTTCAAAGTCGTCAAAGCACACAGCTTAATGTTTCAGAAAACATTACTTACTCCTCCCCTCAGGATTTTTTTTTTAATTTAAAGGGAAAATTGTCTAAAGCCTACTTCTACAATCTCAAGCGACCACTAAAATTGATGTTTTGCCCTGCCTACCCATCCATCCAGGGTCATGCATCTAGGACACGTCCTCAGGACATTGTTGTAGGGTTACTGTGTTCTTGAGTATTTAAACGCGCTACCACTTCTCTTCATGTTGGGAAAACTGCAGAAAATATTGCCTTAGACCTAACTTCAGGGAACGTTTGCTGCGGTTCTTTAACAGGTATTTCTACTTTCACAGATAGAGATGTGGTCTTATAACAATCACACTTTTTTTTTTTTTTTTACTTTGGCATAACTCAATTGTAGTAATTGTGAACCCCTAGAGCACACTGTGCTCTATTAATTCTTGTGCTTCTCCCTCCCTCCCTCCCTCCCTCCCTCCCCCCTCTCTTCCCCTTTCCTCCTCTCTCTCTCTCTCTCTCTCTCTCTCTCTCTCTCTCTCTCTGTCCTTCTCTCATCTCCATTCTGTGTATACTTTCATTTCTCTTACCTTGGAGAAAATATTTCTTTCCAATCCTGTTTATATTTTAAAATACGTTTGCTGAAAATTTTATTTTTCACTAATTTTAGACTTTGAAAACTTGTAAATAGGGCCAGGGAGATAGCTCGGTGGACTAAGCTCCTTCTTAGGCAAAGCACAGGGACCAGGGTTCGCTCCCAGGCACCACATGTTGCACTGGACTTCCCCCAGGCAGGCTGAGCCTCGCCACCGAATCCAGGCATGGTGGCGCACGCCTCTAATCCCAGTGCTGGGGAGGCTGCAAACAGGAGGATCACTATGAGTCCGAGCTACATAGTGAGACCCTGTACCAAATACATTGAAAAAAAAAACAAACAAAAAAGCTACAAATAGAGTACTAAATCCCTAAATATGCTTCATTTAGTTTCCCTTATCTTTCTCATTGCTGTGTTGAATACATTTGGGAGAGTCACCTGAAATACTTTTTTTGGAGCACGGCCTACGGCGTGTCACTGATTGGAACACCCTCAGGACAAATGGGCTGGAAATGACAGAGAGACATTTCAGTCAGGGCAGCCTTGGGAAGATGACCCGGAACCTTCAAATGAATCACTCAAGAGTGAGTTGGCAGCAAGTAAACAGGAGCTAAACACGGTAAAGCAAAGAAAGCTGGCCAACCTGAGCGTCATGTTAACATCCCAAGTTAATAGGAATTGACTGAATTTTAAAAATATTGCAGTTAATCACGAGGTTGAGATATGACTTTTTATATAGATCTAAGCATTTTATCCACATCTCACTTTATAGCCATGATAACTCTTAATTTCTTCTGCGACTGATAGGATATTTGTTGAAATTATCCAAAGGGTTAGTAGTGAATGCCTGGCATGTAGTTTGTATTGCAGGTTCTAAAGCTTTTTTTCTTTTTCTTTTTTTTTTTTTTGGTGAAACTGGGTATTGAACTCAGGCCCTTGTGCTTGCCAGGGAAGCGCTTATTCCACTGAGCCATCTTCCCGGCTCCTGAAGCATTATTATGGCATGATCCTATTTATTAGGGGGTCAGATGAGCAGGCATGGACGTCTACACACGTATGTATGTATGTATGTATGTACATTGCACATACTTGGCAGGAAATAATTTAAGTTTTAAAAGGTTCAACTGGATAGGTGACTTATAATCTCATTTTTTGCATATCTAGTTCTACTTTTTATATTGCATGACATTACTTTTATACCAAGCAACAACTACCAAAAAATTAGAGAAAATAAACATTGGAAGAAAATATATGAAAATTCTGTTCCAATAGATTATCTTTTTAATGACTATGTAGATTGTTTTAGCCAATTCAGGAGTAGATTGTGTGAGGCCCTGGGCTCTACCCTCATCAACAGAAAGCCAGAAAGAAGCAACTACCACACTGAAGCAAGAATACCTGAGCTGCACAGCCATCTCCGAGGCTGCCTCCCGATACACATTCTACCTGTATCGTATGCACATATACCAAAGTTGCCCACACTAAAAGGCCCAGTGATTATACTTCTTTCCAGCCCAGTGTCTGGTGGAGTTTGTGAAGCTGAAACATCTCAGCACTTCCAGTCAGGGCTGGTGGTGCTGCTGAGTCACCGAGTGCAGACACGTGGGGCAAATGGGACACTTTCTTCCATCCCAGGTGCCCAGGCCCCTGGGTCCCGGGGCCATCCTGCCTCTGGACTCTTCTGACCACAGAGTGTGGCTGTCCCCAGAGTCTCTCGGGAGTGAGCAGAAGCTCCTTCCATCCAGCACTGTGCTCTGCTGCAGAGCATGTGGCTCCGGGAGAGACACCCCGAAGTAGAATCGGGAAC
Organism: Octodon degus; assembly: GCF_000260255.1. NCBI lineage: Eukaryota > Metazoa > Chordata > Mammalia > Rodentia > Octodontidae > Octodon > Octodon degus. The sequence continues at coordinate 8,764,762 of NW_004524601.1, read as the reverse complement.
GAGAATAGACCCTTTAGGGCCAGCCAAATAGGTCAGCTGATTAAAGTGCCTGCTTGGGCAGATGCAGGGGCCGGGATGCAATCCCAGGGCCTACCAAGCCTCCCTCCCTCTGGGGTGTGCTGAGACAGTGATTGAGATTGGGTGTGGTGGTGTGTGCCTGTAATCCCAGCTCTTGGGAGGCTGAACCCAGGTGGATCACTACGAACGAGTCTACATGGTAAGACCGAGTAGACCCTTCCCCCTTTAATTACTTTATGTGGTCAGTTAGTGCATTTGTGTGTAATAAGTCCAGGGAGGGCGTGACTCCTACCATGGCTGTAGCTGAGACTCTCTACCTGGTTCTAACCCTAGATCATTGTATTCTCACAAAGATTTTATAAAAATCTGAGCTGACTGTGAAATCCTTCCTAAAGCTCTCTAAGACAAAAATGACAAGGATAATCAAAATATATGATGAGTGACAACATTTTTAAACATTTAGTATTATAAAAATGTTTACTATAAATTCTTTCAAAATATGCCCCTTAATTTTAACACACTTATCCCAGCATTCTTGACACTTTCTGAAGCAGCTCTGGAAGTCCTCTTTCATGAGTGTCTATAAGGCATGAGGCAAAATACAGTGAATGCTGCATCTGTGTGCCTTCTAGGGGAAGCACAGCCTCGGCCAAGCATGCAGTGTCCGGAGCAGGCTGTGCCAGCCCTGTCCCTGGGGTGCGCTGACACAGCAACTGAGCCTGGGCTTGGTGGTGCGGCCTGTGATCCCAGCGCTTGGGAGGCTGAAAACAGGAGGATCACTACGAGTCCAGTCTGTGTAATGAGACCCTGTGGATCCTGTACTAAATACATAAAACAAAACAAAAAGCAACAACAAAAACCCATATAGTGTGTCTTCAGCACTGTGTTCACGAGATTCGGCTCCACCTGGCTTCTGGCTCTTCCTCAAAGTCAAAATGATCATGAAAGGCAAAGCTGTTAGGTTGCTGCAGACCGTGGAGGCAGCTGGCTACAGCTAGAGATGCTTACAAAAGAGGACTTCCAGGATGGCTTCAGAAAGTGGCAAGCATGGCGGAGGGGAGGCAGCTTGGCAGTCCAAGCGCCTGCCTGGCAAGCGCAAGGACCCAGGTTTGATGCCCAGTACTGCATGACATGCTGGCTGGGGAGGCTGAGACAGGTGCTTCACTATGAGTCTCAGTGAGACCCTGAACCAAATAAACTATTTTTTTTTTAAATTTTATTTATTTATTTGAGAGAGAGAGAGAGAGAGAGAGAGAGAGAGAGAGAGAGAGAGAGACCAGCTCAGCCCACCAGGGGGCAGGGCTGGCTGGCATATGGTGCCGGGGGATTGAACCGCGGTCCCTGATGCTTTTTGCTAAGCTTGCTCTAAGTAGGTGCTTTAGACCACTGAGCCATCTCTCCGGCCCCCAAACTATTTTTTTTTTTTAAAGTAGCAAAAATGGAATAAATGTGTTTGAAGTGAAGAGTATTTGGGAGAGATTAATGTCAATGTTTCTTTTTATTGTAAAGCAAGTTTGAAATTTAAATGTTCGTATTTTTAAAAAAAATCTCACCTTACATTACTGCTGGAACATTACTGTCCCTAGATTCCCCTTGAGGATCTGGGGAGATAGCTCAGTAGAATAAGCACTCTCCTGGCAAGCACAAGGTCCCGAGTTCAATTCCCAGTACCAGAAAAGAAACCCAAAAAACCCAGATTCCTTGGTTATCCCAAAAACCTTAATGATAGCTGTTTGAAGGGCATCCTGCTCCCTGAGAAGCCAGTGCCCCGCACATCCCTCTCTCTCAACGGATCCTCCGTGCAAACCTTTCCTCGCGGTGAACTATGTGGTCCTCAGTCATTCAAGTGCTGTAACACTGACATAGAATCAATGCCAAGCGCTGTCTCCACTTCTTCCTATGCATTTATGCCAGTGTAATTTTCAATAAGTGTCCCTGGTTACCAGTTGATTTTGTCTTGAAACAATATTTCATTTTCTAAGAGGGATCTGTTCCAAATATGAACTAATTATAGGCACAGATTCAAATTTAGAAAACTTATTTTTAGAAAATCAAAAGCAGGGCCAGGGATATAGCATAGTAGCTTAAGCGCCTGCCTGGCAAGTGCAAAGTTCCAAGTTTGATCCTGGTATGGAAAAAAAAAAAAAATCAAAAGCAGATAAGTCCGGTTTTAGCACACACCGCTGTTTCCTCCCCAGTGTCCGCCTTCCTCTTCATCTGTCTGAGTGTTCAAAGTGGCCTTGGACGAAAGAGTCCAAGCCCATTACAGCATGTTTGCACCCGCAGCGAGTGTCTGCGTCAGGAAGGGGTAATTGTGGCCCTGTGGGGAAGTCAGGTGGGGCGCCTCTGGAAAGCGCTTCCGTCTCCCCAAAGCGAGACACAGTGGTTGATACTATCTGTCGTTCCTTGGAAGCGTTTCTGGAGCCACAGCAGCCACGATGGCACCAGCTGGAGAATGAAGCAACTCAGAAGGCCGCTGCTGGAATCACCCAGAGGTACAGCAAAGCCCAAGGTCCCCTGCCTTGGCAGCCCCGAGAGACAATGAAGGCCTCTGTGAGCCCTTCACGAGGCAAGAGTTCCAGCTATTTGAATCCCAAGGCATTCACGCTCGTCTCCAAGTGTGCCCTCAAGTCTACTCACTTGGCTCATAAAACACTGCGTCAGGCGCCGAGTTCCCGTCCACAAGTTGGCTAAGTCCTCCATTCTAGGAAACAGGTTTGTCTGCTTTCCTAGTTCATGGAAGACAGAAACAGCAAGTGAGAGGTGGAGGAGAGGAGGACAGCTGGCCAGAGAAGGAGGGACACGCAGGTGGAAACGAGCGCCCGCAGCGCGGCCTTCGAGGGCCACAGGACGTCCAGGCGGGCTGTTCCTCCCCTCTGTGGCCCCGGTATGCGTCAGCTGCAGGCCATGACTAAGCCAGAAGGAAGCCCGTGGCAGCAACAGTGGCTGGATTTCTTTCTGTTTTAGGAGGGGGAAGAGGGTGAATAATGTTTAATCATATGAATTTGTAAACAAAGAAAAGGTTAAATGTTTAAAAGCATAATCTTAGCTGAAAATTCCCACAGAGAACAAGCTCGCTGGCTAAGCTCAACAAATGAATGTAACACACACACACACACACACACACACACACACACACACACAGATGTGTACACGTAAAACCTGCTGCAAAGTTTCATCTGGACAAAAGGAGACAAAGCAAAACGGGCAGCAGTCTGACTATTAGGGAGAGCACCTCATGTCAGGGCACGCGCCAGAAGCCAGCTGGCCACTGAAGTGGCCACTGAAGCCACAGCTTTGATCTTCAGCAAGCGACTTGACTCGACCCCAGTGGCTTGCCAGCTGCCAAAGCTGCTCCCTCGGAAGCCCGCCAGCGGGAAATAAATAAGCTGCTTGACTTCTCCTGGTAGACGTGGTGGAGCACTCCTCATTAAAGGGAAGTAATTCTTAGGGCTTGCAGACAAAATGACTGGGAAGCTCACAGACACTAAAATTGCATCACACAAAACAGGTCCTGGGGCCCTGCACCCACGTGGAGTCCACCAGATGATGTCACTGCAGCAGAAATCGCTGCAACCCAGTGTTTCCCAGCCACATGTGGGAAAGCAGGCCGCTGGTCTACTCTCGTGCTGATGACACGAGGCTCTACAATTACGGGGTGGCCGTGGCTCGTTCTCTGAGGATGGGGCATGATCAACAGAAAACCGGGGTGAGGGGGTGAACACAGGGCTTCGCTGCAGTCCTCGGGCACCTTGTAACCCGCAGACAGGTCTCTGCACTCCCGGGGTCCTGTCCAGGCTCAGGGGCAGAAGAGGCGCACAGCCTGGGCCCAACTGTCTTGCTCTGCTTTTAATACAGAAAGTGAAATAATACGCAAAGCAAGGTAGTGCAAAGGCAGACTGTTGTGCCTTTTCTGATTGCTAACACATTTGTGTGTATCTTACGCCTAACTATGAAATGAATGGTAAGTGATACATTAACCCGAGTGTTATTTAAAGAAAACCAATAAACAAATAAATCTACCAAGACTGAAACTTCAGTCTGTTTAGATTAGTGATTTTTAATGGCCTTTTTTTCTTATACAAGAATATTGCTGGCTCAACCCTGGAGCTTGCAGTCACTACCTGTCCTGCTTGGATTCCTGGAGCCCTGTCCCTGTCACCTGAGTCTGCATGTGACCAAGATAAGCAAGGCCTATAAAACAAGAAATGTAACTTTTGAAAACTCCCAGGCCTGACATGTGAGTGAGATGACCCAGGGCCCACTGGATCCTGAATTGACCCAGAGCACAGGACTGGTGTATGAATGAGACCATCTGGGGCCCACTGGATCCTCATTTGACCCAGAGTGCAGGCCT
>NW_004524601.1:8748872-8753357 GCF_000260255.1 Octodon degus | reverse complement strand
CCGAGAGAGGAGGAGGGCAGGCTACAGGTCGGAGCCTCTCACTGGAGGAGACCCAGGCCCTGGCCGAGCTGAGCCGCGCCAGCTCCAGGCCCTGCTCGCCTTCCCGGCTGGAGGGCTTCTCCCAAGCGTCACCTTGGCTTGGTGAACAAAGCATCTGCTGCCCGGGAACCTGCCACTGCCTTCCGCACCAATGCACCTGCACCCCAGGTCACCATCTACCCTTGAGAGGAGTGAATGAGGGTGGAGGAGATGGTGTGAGGGGGTCCATGAGCCCCTTGGCCCCAAGACAGAAAATGGAGAAAATGGGTTTTCCTTTGAGCCCGTGGATCCAGCCAGGTACGAAGCCTGCTGCACTCTTGAATTTCCAGCAATGATCAAACACATTTTCTTTGTTTGTTTGAGCCAGGTGTTGGTCCTTTACCAAGCCCCAGCCTTGGTTAATGTATCAGTTTTCTTGTGTGTATTTAATGCATTGAGCACCTCCAAGGGGATACCATTTTCCTGGGCCACCTTGGGCTTGTTATGCTGATTTGACCACTTGTTTGTGCTTTGGGATCTTCCTAAGGTGGCCTTGTCCACAGGCCTCAGCTTCCTCAGGCCTCCCTCCAGGGCTGGGGTGGTATGTGGTACCGTCCCTGTCGTCTTTCTACCTGCCCACGCTGGTGGCGAGGGTCCTTTAAGCCTCCTGAAACTATCCTCCCTCAAAGCATTGAGCGTAGCATCTCCCGCTGGCCTCCTGACCCACAGCAGAGGAGTCGCTGCCTCCCGTCCACAGTCCTGCCTTACCGTCCTCGGAAAGGGCTGACTCACTCCTTTTTAAATGCTTCAAGGGTCCTGAAGTGAAGACATGCCAGTGTTTCGCTACAAGTTCCTTCCCCCCACAAACACACCATTTGCCTATGTTTAAAATATTACGTTTAAAACAACATTTTTTTTTCCTGATTAGATTACTAGGAGCCATAAGACATAGGGACATCACGATAGAAGTATTTGCTTACCTCGGAATTCTCCAAGTGGTCTGAAGACATTTGAAAAAGCACTTATTCAGTCAATTAAAGCTATTAATATGGTTTTGAAATTTCACCTGAGGAGAGAGTCTGAGAAAAACTTCCTTTTGTGGGAGACGCTTGAGGTGCTAGAGCTTTCTGTATACTCTGCCCTAGGAGGGTTATCTTGTCTTTTGTTCCATCCTCTTTGACCAGTTGTGAAAGAACCTCAAATGTTAACTGTAATCTCCATCTTTTTCTCATTACCTGTGTACTGACTTCATGCGTAGGCGAGCACCATCCGTAATTACAATTCCGGCTTGGGGCGCCTTTCAGACCTGTTAAAGTGTTGCGAAGGTTCTTTCAGCCTCCCAGTACAGAGGAGTCCAGTGCTGTTGCTACATCGCGAGATAGCCAATGAGAAAATGTGGTGGAAGAAAGAAACACTTCATTCACAACCGTCCAGAGGGGCATAAAATATTTATGAGCAGGCTTAAGAAGAAATGTGCGTGGCCTAACTGGAGACAATGCTAGAACTTTGTGGAGAAAATAAAGAAGATGAAAGAGGATAACGGAAGTTGGCATCTCGGCATTTTTCACCTGGGCTCTGGCTGCGTCGCCTGCTAGTCTATAAAGCAGGGAAGTGGCAGCTGCCTTCGCCGCTTCTGCTGGACTCAGGACTCTGGACGTGGGCCATTCATTGGGTTTCCCTAGGCTTCAGCAGCAGCATCTAGGGACAATTCAGACTTCCCGCAATTGTGGGTTTTTTGTTTCATTTGTGTTGTGTTTGTCTTTTGGAGACAGGGTCTTGCTATGCAGTTCAGGTGGGCCTTCAGCTCACTTTTTACCCCAGGCTGGCCTTGAATTCCAAATAATTCTCCTGCCTCAACCTCCCCTATGAAAAAGATCATAGGTGTGTGCCACCATGCCCAGCTCTTCATGAGATTCTGGAATGATTTCAATAAAACACTGCAAATAGTGCATGGAATAAGCCGGGCGTGGTAATCCCAGCACTTGCTCAGGATGCTGAGGTAAGGGAATTGAGATTTTGAGACCAGCTTGGCCTACAAAGTCAACTCAAGGTCAGCCTGAATTGCACAGCAAGACTCTGTCTCAAAAAGAGCCCCCCCCCCCAAAAAAAAAAGAAATCTGAAAGGTATAACAGATACTATGAAAGGGAAAGAATCTATTCAAAGGGAAAGAAAAACTGGTCTGAGGAAAAGGACAGGAGGGGGTGAAGAGATACATTTATTTATGTGTGCGAGATGGCAATTGATGCTTGAACGTTTTTCTTGTCCTTTTTAATTCCTTATAACTTTTTTTTTTAACCAATTGCATGCTTATAATCGGTAATCTGAACAACTAATCTGAAGACAGCATTATGTGATACAGCAGCCATTGCTGACATGCTACCGTTTTTCTTGGTGAAGTTCTGTATTGTTTGTTTGTTTTACTATTTTGTATTCTCTTTAGATAATAAAAATTTTAAAAATCAGTCAGTTAGTAAATGATAAAACATTAGAAAAAGACCAAAAGATCCCCAAGTGCTTAGAACAGAGCCTTGTATATAGCAAACCCTCACGATGTATTCATATTTTCACCATTTTGTAAAACAACCCCTGACATTGCACTATGGTTAGAATCATGTTACGGTGGAGAAATCTGATATTAGAGAAGATAATAGTTTGTCTCATGTTATCCAAACCACAAGTGCCTAAACTAATTGCCCACCTCAAGAGCTATTATTACTTCTGTATTTTTGGAGCAGCAGGTGATGGTGTTTGTTCTGACATTCTGTAGAGTAATTCTACGGTTGCTGAAAGAATCAACTAGAAGGTTTTGCTTAAAACATAGAGAGCCGGGCATAGTGGTGCAGTCTGTAATCTCAGCACTCAGAAGGCACTCAGAAGGCTGAGACAGGAGGATTTTTGCGAGTTTGAGACCAGCTTGGGCTACAAAGTGAGCTCATGGCCACCTTGAACTGCATAGTGAGACCCTGTCTCAAAACAACAAAAAAATTTAAAAAAGGAAGAATGGGTAATAAGTCATATAAGATTGTATCAAAAAGGTAAATATTTCTATGCTAAAATAGAAGATAACTAGGGTGATAGCAGTGTTCTTTATCTTGATTATGGTAGTTACACAACTATAATTATATCTAAAATTTTTAAAAATTTACATTTAAAAGGGGTAGAGTTTATGTGTGAAAATTATACTACCACAGAACTGGAGAAAAAGATAATTTTAATTTAAAAAGCAAGAAATCAATTAAGTGGAAAGATGCACAAAACTGAGTCCATGCATTTGCTATAGCACCCACCAAGGCCAGGCAACCACAGCCAGCGATTCCAGTCCAGAGCGCAGGCCCAGAGAAGAGCACTTGTATCTGCCAAGCGAAATGCGAAGAACGTGCCTCGTTACTTTACTTGTAATGGGTCCTATTGACAAACAGCCCAAGTTTCTCAAAACAGGAGAATGGTAAGTAAATCATGATACATTCAGACAATGGAAGACTACACAGAAATGAAAAAAAATGAATTTCATATGTAACATGAACTTCCCAAACATAACGTTTACTTTCAGAAGCTTAACTCAACCAAACACCTGCAGGACGCCTCTGTTTATGAGAAGTCTGGGATCCCCCAAGCTTGCCACAGGGGCAGAAGAATCAAAGTTTGGAAGTGGCCGCTGCTACCTGGGAGGAGACGGCAGCCTTGGGTGCTGGAACTGCCCCATGTCCTCCCGGAGTTAGTCATGTGAGCACGCACACGTGTCAGACTTGGTGGAGGCTGTGTTTAAGATCTTTCACTTTCCTGTATGTAAGCTATGCAGAAAAATGACCTGAACTGAGTTATAAAAGATGGCTGGAGGACTCGAGATCCCCAGAAAGGCAATCTCAACCAACAAGACTTTTGCGGACACAGGGACACATGCACCAAAGCACTAACCTCATAATTCTAAGGCAAAGGTCTTCTGCAATTACAAGACTTCTGTGAGGAGGGTGAGATGACAAGGAAGGCCTTGAGATGGAGATTTTTAGGCAAATAATTCGTAAGGACCTTCTGAGATCACCCAGAAAGTAGAGAGGAGAGGGAGGAGGAAGACAGGAAAGAGCAGGTTCAGTGACCCGCCTGCTTAGCCCTGTCCTGGGAGCTGTGGAGTGGACGGGGCCTGAGGAGTCTATCCAAGCTGAGTCCTCTAGGCTTTTATGGTGTCTATTACCTGGAGACGCTAGTGCCCCACTTCGCACCCAACGCGTGGCTCTCAGTGCCTCATCCAGAGCTGCATCAGGAGCTGAAGCATGCACAGTGGGGCATGGGATCCCCCACTCCCCATCCCCAACCCCCAGCCCCCTAGCTCTCCACCCCCACTCCTTCCCCCACCCCTACCCCTGTCAGTGTGTGTAACATTTACGTCTCTGCAGGGTTGGAGATTATCAACCTGAAGCTTTCCTCTTTTCAAGAGATTGAACTGACCCATGGTGACAGCTGATCAAGTG
>NW_004524601.1:8745474-8747762 GCF_000260255.1 Octodon degus | reverse complement strand
GTCACGGCCATTGCTTGGCCAATGTGCTCCGAGAGCTGCTTTTAAAAACTTCCCAAGGTGATTCTGAAATGCAGCCCAGGTTGGGCAAAGAGGAATTACCTGACGTTTCCCAGTGTCCTGAGGACGTAGGGTCCTTCATCCGTCTTTTTCCTTCACTCACGTCTATATTGAATATTTATTTACTTTTGACAGAGTTTCTGCTGAATACGAGGAGTGCCACGCGGAGGAGACTGCCCCATTCCCTTGGTGCTTTTTTTTTTTTTTTTGTGAGACAGGGTCTCACTATGAAATTTGGGCTGGCCTTGTGATCACTTTTTGTAGCTCCCAGGCTGAGCTCGAACTCACAGAGATCCTCTTGTCTCAACTCCCAAGTGCTGGGGTTACAGGCTTGTGTCACCACACCCCATTCTCTTGTGTTTTGAGAGACCCCTGGGGGGGATTGGGTGTAAAGTCGGAGGGACACAGAACAGCCTGGCATGGTGCCCAGGAAACTGTTCATGTTGCCAGGCAGATGGAGCCTGCAGTGAACTTGGGATAAGAAAGACATTGAACTAATAATTCCCGGAGACGGACCCTCCCAGAACCCCAGCTCTCGTGCATTTGAGGAACGGTAATGTTGAGCATCAGGCGCAGGCAGGTCATTGGTCACGGTGGGCCACTGGCACTGCCTGTGCAGACAGGCAAATCTGCTGTTACACATATCAAACACTCTCTTTTATTAAACCATTACAGAAGCCCGGGGAGGCTTGTGAACAGTGCTGTTCCTGAGGCTTCACTCTCAAATCCCACAGCCAGATTCAGCTACTTAGTGCAGAATTTTCTTATCGTTACCAGAGAGACGGCCTAGTGTCCAAACAGATTCACAATCCACCCTTTGTTTCCTATCTTCTGAATCAGCGGAGAATAGGAGGAACATTTTATTTTAGATAAAGTAGGCAGACAAAGGGCATTGGAAGAGTCTGAGTGCATCCATTTCAAGGTTGTAAGGCTTTTGTGCAGATATTACCCCAAAGCAAAAGTGAGTCAGGGTTCCAGTTCTGCAGCCTTCTGGCATGCAGACCAGAGTGAAGCCTTCCCTGGGGTGAGCTGAGTCAGCACAGCTCAGTAGGGCATGCGCAGAGTGGGGGCCTCAGTTCTGCCATGCTTTTCATTGCTGCTGTCAAATATAAACATTATTTGACCCAGGAAGTTGGGTCTGTTTTGTTTTGTTTCACCTTGAGACAGGGCCTCACTATGCAGTTCAGGCTGGCCTTGAGCTCACTTTGTAGCCCAGGCTGGTCTTAAACTCACAATGATCCTCCTGTCTCAACCTCCTGGATTCTGGGATTGCAGTTGAGCACCACCTAATAATCTTTTTTCATGTATTTTTTTCCAGCAAATCTTCACAATAATCATGTTAATTTTTAAAATTCTTGTTCCAGGACCGGGGAGATAGCTCAGTAGAACAAGTGCTTGCCTGGTAAATGCAAGGGCCTGAGTTCAACCCCCCAGTTCTGCAAAAATAAATAAATAATAAAAAAATAAATAAACTCTTGTTCCGAAATTTTGTCCTTTGTTTCTTTTTGGTTTGTTTATTGGCTTTATTTCTGAGATGGAATCTTGCTAAGATTAGTCTTGAACTGGCGTTCTTGTGCAGGCTGGCTTTGAATTTGTAACCCTCCTCCCCCAGGTGATCCCCAGTGCTGGGGTTGCAGGGAGGTGTCACCACGCCAGGTGCTTGGCACCACTAATGGTCTCCTACTTTCCTGGGGAGGGGGACCTGGTGCTAAGAGCTGAGCTAGCTGAAATGTGACCCCCCAAGGTTTGCCTAGTAGAGAGTCAATCAACAGTGCGGGAAGATAGGCCAGGTGCCACTGCCCTTAGGAGTGGGCTAATGACAATATTGAAAGGATAGGTTCCCCACAGAAGGACGTGTTCAAGCTTCCCGTTCCTGTCATTTTCTCTTTGCTCTTTTGCCATGGATGACGTAGCAAGCAAGCCCTTCCTGGTCGGACCCAGCGGCGTAGACTGCAATCCCAGTGTTCTGGTTACTTCCCTCCTCTGGCTGAGACAAAATACCAAAACATCCAAAGTTAAGGAAGTAAAGGTTTATTTGGATCACAGTTCTCAGAGGCTTAGGTCTGCAGCCTGCTGGCTCCAGGGCAGGCTGGCATGGCGGAGGACAACTACTCATGGCAGCGGAAGATGGCAAAAGCAGCGAGAGCCAGAGGACGTATTTAGAGATAACAATACACAGTGCATTGCACTGTTACCCTTCTATTGTCTTGTGTTGAATTTTTTTTTTTTTT
>NW_004524601.1:8728212-8745152 GCF_000260255.1 Octodon degus | reverse complement strand
TTAAAAAGAGCAAAAAATGGTAAGAAACCAAACCAAAAGAAAACAAAAGAACCTTTTCTGTGCCTTTCAATCCAGACTGCTGGGGTTGGGGTGGTGCCCGTCCAACCGGTGGACTGATCCAGCCACCTCTCAGCACCTTTAACCCCAGCACTGCGCTAAGAATCAACTAGAAACTCTAGATTCAGCCACCTCTGAAAAAGCCTGTCCCCAGCTGACCGCATGCAGCTTTGGAAGGACATCTAGACACAAACCATAACAGCTAGGCTGACACTGAAGCACTGCAAGTTTAAGCCCAGGCTGAGCAATTTACCGAGACCCTGTCTCAAAATAAAAATCTAAACTGGTTGGCAATGTAGCTCACCGCAAATGTGTTAAATTTTCAGTACTGAGAGAAAAAAACAAACAAACAACAACAAAAATAAAACAACAAAGCTCTCACTAGATACAGCCCCTGTGTCTCAGACTCCCCAGCCTCAGAACTGTGAGCCAGTACAGTACCTTACAGTTCATTATGAATGACCTGGTCTCTGGCATTCTGTTATAATAGCACATAGAGAGACTAAGACGCAAGCTATGTATTTCAGAGTATGTCCCTGGAAACAGCCTAGTGTCAACAAAGGAAGTAATTAAGCCCACGAGGGCTTAATGACAAATTGGGTCATCAAGCAAGGCAACTACCAACCTCAATACAGCAAGATTTGCCCCAGTAAGCTGGCGTGGGATAATGCAAAGTTGATATTAAGCGAACTTTTTTGGGGGAGGCAGGGGGATCTTTATTGAGATAGGGTCTTACTTTGCAGCCCAGGCTGGTCTCAAACTCATATCGATCCTCCTGCCTCAGCATCCTGAGCACTGGGATTAGAGGCATGCCCCACCACTCCTGGCTGATATTAGGCAAACTTCTAACTGGGCAAGGTGTTTGTTGAAAACACAAGACAGAGTAACCAACCTTTCAGACATGGGGAACTGGGAGAAACTTCAAATTGTGGGGAGGTATACATGCTGCCGATGGCACCAGCTGAGCGGATAGCCAGCTTGCTCCAAAGCTAGTTTCTTCCAGAGCACAGTGTCTTTGATGCTTCCTCCTTGTGACTGGATGGAGCCTCCCCCAAAGGGGAGGTCATTCTTCCTTGATGACATGACCTGGTTTCTTGGAAAGCGCTGCATATCGCTTTGACCATCCTGGTAACATTCCTAGGCTGGGGCCGGGCGGCCTGGGGTGTGAACCCCAACTACGACCGCTCCACACACAGTTCTGCAGCCAGTCTCTTCAGCTGCTGGGCTTCCTTCCAGGTACCTGGCAGTGCTCCTGGGGGTTCCTTCAAGGCCCCTGTGAGGACTCAGGGATGATGGATTTCAGGGTCTTATTCCCTGCTGGAGGGTACTTTCTCAGTAATCACAATAATAACAGTTAACCTGATTATTAATAAGTATGCCTTCTATTTGAAGGTGGCAGTTGGGTTCATTGCTTCGTTTTCTACTGAACATTAAAAAGTTTTAAATTCCTTTTGGAAAACTTTGAAATTTCCCCTGTCCCATCCATTGGAGGTTATTTTCATTAGTAGTAAGTGTCCCAACACACTCAAAAGACTGAAAAAGTTATTTTATCACAGTGCATTTCTTGCGTATCAGAGTCTCTGCCTCACTCACGACAGGAAAGGTTGCATGACAGTCCTGGAATGAACTTGAGGAGAGCTTCAGCTGAGATATTATTTTCCTTTTTAAAGGTCAAATCTGGGGCTGTGGAGATAGCCCAGCCATCGAAGCACCTGCCCAGGCATACGCAAAGACCTGGCTTTGATCCCTGGCACTACCTGCTGTGCCGGCCACCAAAACCAGGCATGGGGGCACATGCCTGTAATCCCAGCATGGGTGAGGTTAAAAACAGGAGGATCACTAGGAGTCTGAACTGTGTAGTGAGAACCTGAACAAAATACACAAAATTTTAAAAAAAGAATAGTTAAAAGTCAACTCTAAAATGAACTGACTGTGCATGTAGCTCAGTCCCTAGCATTCTTGAGCACTGCCAGGTCAGTGACAAAATAAAAACAAGAGACCGTCAGCATGTAAGAAGATTCTGACAATGGCATGTGGAGAAATGGGAGTGGTGTGGTGTTCTTTGTTCTCCTGGTGGTAACAGTCTGTTAGGTGACACAGATCTCATCAAATAGTCATAGAAAATAAGGCCTAAGTAATGAGTCAAGTAACGCTATAGAGAAATTGAGCACATTTCTCTATGACAACACTAAGAAGAATCTAGGAAGGGGCACCCAAGCTGTGCCCCAAGGAAGGAGTAGGGCCCAGCCTGGCCATGTGCAGGGCAGTAGGGGTGTGGAGCAGCTATAGAGGGGAGCACTTGGTGGAGAAAGAGGCCAGAGAAGAGCGAGGCCAGGGCGTAGAGGCACCCGCCTATGATTTCAGTGACTTGGAAGGCTGCGGCAGGAAGATTGCAAGGTGGAAGCCAGCCCAGGCAACTTAGCAAGATCCTGTTTCAAGTAAAGAGAAAAAGGGCTGAGGAGTGCTCAGTGTGAGGGCTGTGGGTTAGGTTGGCAGCACTGGAGGGGAAGAAGGGAAGAAGGAAGCCCAGCAGCCCAGAGGGAGGAGGGCCCGGATGTGGCCAGCAAGGCAAGTAAGATAAAACAGGAATAAAGGAGAGCCCTCGTGGGGACTTTCTCCAAACTATGGTCATCATCTTTCTTTAAGGACTACATTTCCTGTTTGCTAGATTTAGAACCTGCCCTTTTAGAGCAGTTAAGACAAACCTTGGGAAATACAGCACACTGGTAGTGGCCTGAGTCCAGCTAATGTTGTCAGGTGGGATGTGAGCATTCAGATCTCTTCCCTCCTGAATCCAGCTCAGAGAACAATGAAACAATTTTGAACAAAATATAAATGCACCAGGACAAAGGCCAGGGGTAGGAGGGACAGAGATGAAAGCTATAAATTGGGAGGCGGAGGAGACTGTAGGAGCTGACTTAGGACCCCCAGAAGGCTGAAGCTTAAGGCTGAGGAGAACAGCCCTAAAACTGGAGCCACAGGTGTTAGGAATTAGGAATGAGGTGGCTTTCTGGGGTTTGGTGGGGATTCACTGTAAGAGCCCGGTGGGTCTCTAATTCCCCACTCTGACCAGTTCCCCACTTCCTTCAGGTGGGTGACATCCTCTTCTTAGCTCATCTGGTCATAAAACCACAAGACTCCGCCTTGGCTACTGGGAAAGGACGAGGGCTGCGACCTGGAGGACCAAGTACAGAGAGCCTGCACGCTGCTGCCAAGGCTCAGCGATTCTGAGTGGTACCACTGTAGACATAGGGATGCACGCAACACTGGAACAGGGTGCCTCGAGCTCCGTGGGGAAGATACCCAGAAGGGAATGCCTGGGCCTACTGGAAACCTCTATATCAATTTCCGTGATGCTTGCACTAGTTTACAGCTTATATGTCCCTGAACAGACACACGGATAAGGAAAATATGGACTCTATACACAATGGATCTATATGCAAAGGGTAAAGCTGAGGCACTGGTAGAAATGGATACGCCCGAAGACACGTAAAGTGAAATAAATCAGACACATGGGCTTAAATAGCAATGATTTTTCTCATTTGAGGAATCTAAGGTATAGATAACAAAATGAAAGATTGATAAAAAGAAACAGGGAGAGAGACCTTTTCCAAGCGGAGAGGGATGGAGTGAGTATGGGGGAAAGGGGATTGGAAAAGATTGAAGACGTGTTATGGATACTCACCAGCTACCCTCAGTCAGTGTAATCAGGGCTGCAGCATAAGCGCTTGCCTGGCGAGCACAAGGTCCCAAGTTCTATCCCCAGTACTGCATGCCATGTGGGCCCCAGAACTCTGGGAGAGCTGTGCAGGCCCCTGAATCCAGATATAGTGGCGCATGCCTATAACTCCAGCTCTGGGGAGGCTGAGACAGGAGGATCACTATGAGGCTGAGCTGCATAGGAAGATCCTGTATCTGGAAAAAAAAAATAAAATTAAAAGCAAATGAATGTAATTATTATATCACAAACCTAAACAAAAAAATAGCAACAATAATAATAAAAATAGGGAAAGGGATCTACAGATGTGCCTTTGTGAGGAGCAGAAGAGGAATAAAACAAATCAAGATGCATCAAGGATGCATACCCACTTCCTAAATGAATGGGGCAGCATGTTTGCAAGCACACTCATTAGGGAAAGAAGAAGAGCAAGTTTGTCAGCCCAGGCCCTGGACCCTGGTCACCAGGCTTCTGTTTCCAGGACAGGAGACCAGTGACCTGCAACAGAGAAAAGACCCTGGCCCTGGTCCAGCGTGGTAGCCTCCGTCGCCTCACCCCACAGCTGCACTTGCACAGCATGCCCTTATTCACACAGAGTATCCTCTTAAAAATGCCCCCTCCTTAAAATGAAGCGGGGGAGCCAGGGATGGCCAGATATTTGAAGAAAGCCAAGTCATCACAGAGACTGAAAATGGAAGAGATCAAATCGAAAGAAACAAACTCAGCCAACAGAAAAATTCAACCCCACGCTCTGTCCTCAGAGAGATAGGATATGAAATCATAACAAGGTTACCCATACAATGGAATTTTCAGTGAGCTCAAAAGAAACCTACCCATTAAAAATATGACATTAGAAATGAGAAATGCAATGGATGGGCTAAGAGACAAAGTTAAGAAAATCTCCTAGGAAGAAGAGAAAAAGACTAATATAGGAGAAGATATGAAAATTACAGGGCCAACCCAAGAAGCCCAATATCCAGCAATGGTATTATTAAAAGAAGAGAATGCCGGGGAGATGGCTCAATCCAGGGAGATGGCTCAGTAGAATAAGTGCTTCCCTGGCAAGCACAAGGGCCTGAGTTCAATCCCCAGTTCAGCCAAAATAAATAAATTAAATAAATAAATAAATAAATAAAGAGACTGCAAGATAGTAAATAATCCAAAAAAAAATTTTTTTTTTTGTTTTTAGATTAGAGGGCTTACAAACTATCAGAACAGTGGATTAAAATAGGTACCACTTGCAAATATCAGATTAAAAGTTTCATTGAAGCATTTTTATTTTATTTTTTAATATAGTTAGTGCAGGGTCTACAGGGTCTCACTGCACAGATCGGACTCGTAGTGATCCTCCTGTTTTCAGCCTCCCAAGCACTGGGATTACAGGCAGGTGCTCCCACGCCATCTCAGTCTGTATTTCAAAGTGTCCAGGGCGTGGGGTTGGCACAGCATGCCCGGGATCAAACTCCGGTCCCTGATAGTCCTCGGAGCTATCTGGCCAGCCCTCTTGATACATTTTTAGTACCTAAAATAGTGCCTGGGACCTACTAGCTGCCCTATAAGTTTGAATCGTAGAATAAACAAAAAATTCGGAATTAGAGGGACAGAGATGAGCCTACAAACTTGCAGAAAAAAAGTTTAATATAAGACAGTAAAGAAACACAGTGTCATTTGTCCTTAACATCAACACCTGAATCTAGAAGTCAAAGAGTGCTGCATTCATAGTTGAAAGGAAAAATCAACTGGGCTTTTAAGAAGTAGCCGTGTAGCTGGATGTGGCGGCCCGGGCCGGATAGCTCAGCACTCTTGAGGCTGAGGCAGGGGAATTGCAAGTTTGAGCCCAGTCCAGACAATTTAGCAACTTAGCAAGCCTGTGGGTCAAAGTTATTTTTTAAAGTGGGGCAGGAACTGGGGATGTGGCTCAGTGCCAAGGCCCTGGGTTAGTTCCCCCTGTGGGTGGGCGGGTGGGGACACAGTGACATGCTCAGCTATACTCGATCTCTGAAGTTTACCTCCTTTGCTCTTTCTCAGAATGCTCCTAAATTGTGTCCTTGAGGAAAACAAGGGTATAAGCGAGGCAGAGGGAGACACAGGAATGGGGAAACAGGACACGAAAGCAGAGACAGACAAAGCAAATTGTGCCCAGGGTGGCCAAGAAGGGAGTGGCCGCAGTGCCTGGAGCAGGTGCTGGAGAGCCTCGGGCCGCGCTGCTGCAGGGCTACGTTCCTGGAGACCAGAAACTATCCCGTGTGTTTGGCTGTATTGGAAGGAGATCTACACAAGGGACAGTCAGTAATATGCAAATAAAAGAAACCCCAAGCAAACAATAGAATAAGCAAGACAGTAATTCAGGGAAGTAAGAGGTAGTGTATGGATGGAAACACTTTCATGTGTTCGTGACCCACAGGGATTCTCTGTGAACGGCATTTTCCTGCTCCTGAGAACATAGACACTATCAATACAGCAATGACTCTGGGGTTCTGTCGGTGGTGGCACGAAGGGTGGAGGGATGGGTGCTCAGGGTCCGAGTGGGGAAAGAAAGAAGAGGCTGAGGCCTGTCTTCTGCAGCCACAACCCTAAAGAACACTGTGGAGAAAACCCTCTGCGTCACAATGCCAGCCAGTCACCTAGCAACCCGGAGGGACACACCTGAGGTGCCAGCAGGGCAGGGCGGGAGGAGGTGTCTTCTGCGGTAGGGAGCCGGGCAGATGGGAGTGGCTGTGTTCAAAACTTTGTGGAACTGTTTGATTCTTTAAATTATATGCATGAAGGCCAGGTGTGCTGGCTTGTAATCCCAGTACAAGGAGGCTGAGGCAGGAGGGTCATTGCGAGTTTGAGACTAGCCTGGGCTGCAAAGTGAGCTCAAGACCAGCCTGAACTGGAAAAAAAAAATATATATATATGCATGAACCAAGCGAACAGAATTAGGCTGTGGGCCTGCCCACTGCCCTCTGGATGTAACTGCTGATGCTTCCGAGCCAGATGATGTTTTTAACTTCTTTCTACATCAGTTTCCTGATCTGAAGAAAAGTGAGGTGACGTCACTTCGTTGTGGTAGTGGAGAAGGTGACGTCACGTACGGTGAAGTGCTCCAGGCCTTCGGCGCAGCACGCCTGTCTGCGCTCTGGCTCTCCTGTTTTGCCTTTTTGCATCTTTGTGTTATTTACTCACTCTCTTCGCAGGCCACCGAATTTCCCTCACATTGATGATCACATCAGCTTTGCTTGGAATTCTGAGTGCTATCAAATGCATTGAAAGATGATACCAACATCTGCTAATGGGGCAAAAGCTGATGCAGCGCACTCCCGTCCGCCTGCCCGCCTGCCTATTCTAGGACATAGTTGGAAACATATTCATCGGGAATTATAAGGAACACATTTCTCACCTTACTCTCTACCTTATGTGGATATTTAAAATTTATTTGCACCATGGACAGCTAGTACTCTCGGATCACAAAGGACACATGCCTGTTTTTAAAACCCTTCTATTATAAATCTACAATTCCACAACTTATTTTTAAAGGTTTTTTTTTTCTTTTTTTCCCACTTTCTATGTGAATTTTACTAGTGTGGCTCTGTAAGGACCAGTGTTTTTCAAGTGCCCCGTGGAACCCCACTGTCCCTGCACAGCAAAGCGGCACCCAGAGACTGCTGCCTACTTCAATCCAGTTTGCCCACACAGAAATAGTGTCCCTGGCTGCTCTGGGTCTCAGCCGGAGGGTTAGGTTAAAACACAAGCTCAGGGGGCAGGGGACAGAGCTCAGTAGAATAAGTGCTTGCCTGGTAAGTGCAAGGGCCTGAGTTCAATCCTTGGTTATGCCAAAACAAAACAAAAACAAAAACAAAAACCACAAAACAAACAAAAAAACCCCACAAACTCAGGTTTCTGCCTTCTAAGCCTTGTGTTCTTTCTACCATAGCAACTGACATCTCTTGGCTCAATAATATGAAGGTGTGGAATAAATTCGTCTGTCCTCGCTTACCATCACTTACTGCAGTCTAGGACAAAAATAACAATATTATACCATTAACAATATTTATTCATGATTGATATGGGATGTAGGGGAAAGAAACTCCCAACCCGAAAGGTATCTGGGATGAGTTTGTGTTTTCTAAACTTGAACAATGAATTTTAGGAACAAATGAGGTGAAGAGCAGAATTTATTTTTGGAGGAAAGATAGCTTCTGTTTAAGAGACAGAGGTGGACCCCAGTGAGCTGCCAAGGACTCTGCCTTTGCTCGGCAGAGCAAATCCATGAGGTGAGGCAGGTTCAAGGTGCAGAAAAATGGGAACTCCAAGATGGGCATGAGGTGGGACAAAACTATGGCCAACCAATAAGATTACAAGGATAATTGCTCAGGTAAGATTGATTAAAGCAGCATCAAATGGGGGAGTGAGGCACACGGCAAGCAGGCATGAATACAAAGCAGGGGCTCTTCCTGTAGGGGTTGGGTTAGAGACTTCCTGGCTTTTTCAAGGGGCTGGATACCTATGCAGAATATCGGTCTCTGATGCCCATCCCTAGGGAGGTCCGTGGCTGCTTCTGTCTCATCTTTTGTCCTGAGGTCTGGCCCACAGCGGAAGCACCTGTGTCTCCCATAGTGGCAAAGCATCCCCTCTCCTGTGCGGACTCCTTCGAGGGCCCAGCCCTGCCTGACTGCCGATATATTTCTATCTAACTCAGCTGCCTACCACATAAGGACTATGGATTCTCCAAGTGCCAGGAGAGTCCATATGATCATGAAGTCCCGTTTTCTTGCTTTTGATTTCTACTTCCTGTCTTGTGTGTAAATGCCAAGATAGGAAATGGCCTTAGGTTTTAGTTTCAGTTTTGCAATCACTTACGAATGCTAAGGAAGGGATTTGGAAACTCCTCGTTCTGCATTTCCCCGGAAGCTGCAAAGCTGTGAAATTCTCCGGGCGACGAGCTTCCCAAGAGAACAGCTGTGCTGGACAAGACTGCTGTTTCCAGTAATTGTTCCGGTAATTCTCAGAAACAGTGGGGAGGCCAGGGTGACAATGACTCAGGGCCAGGCTTCAGGTTAGGGCCTGCACCCCAAGGCCATAGATGACATCCCACAGGACCTGCTTCGTGGCCACAGACAGGCACACAGCAAGCACAGGTGTCACAGGTGTCACAGCGCAGCCTTCGGCCCTGGGGGACTCAGAAGGAACAAAAACCAAAGTACTGCAAGTGGTAGAGTTTCAAACTACATAAAGATCAAAGAGATAGAGGGAGGTGGCCTTTTACTTAACTCTTGCTAACAGTGAGTGTAATTAGCCGTGTGACAGACCTTCCCAGGTGTCCGCTGGCTGCCAACAACCCCTCTCAGCAATTGGTCAGAGGTCTTCCCCAGCCTCAGTAGGTGGGATGACTCAGTGACACCAAGCTCTTCTTCTGTGATTAAAGACCCAGGACCCCATCTCAAAAGACTTCTTTTGAAAGACAAATGCTTATGAAACTGATCCAAGGGATGATTATGTTTTAAAAGGCAGCTCCCAAACACCTCTCCTAAGTACCCTTGAGCAACTTGGGAAGACTCTAATGCACTGATTAGGAGCTTCAGGCCCTTGAGCACGCTGTCACTTAATGAACCATTAAATAGAGTTAATGATTATCAACACAAGGCAGGCTTGAGAAATCCATCCTGGCCTCTGTATCCCCACGTGTTCTCCTTAGCAAGAAGGAAGGACAGTAAGTGATGGAGGGAAGGGAAGGGGACCCTAAAATAACCAAGATGTACATAGAGCAACTCCCCATGAGGCATGCGATCACTATGTACTGCAAATGTGTGCTAATGAAAATTGGAGAGTGGTGGTCATATTCTAGGTGCGGCTGGCTGTGAGGCAGGCTAAGCTCTCACTTGTCACTGAGTGTCCCTTTGCAAGCGATTCTGTCCCCAACCTTACCACACATCTATAAAGATCTTTCTTCTTTCTCTTCATCAAATTTTTAGCCTCTGTGGAATAGGATGAAGTGAGTCACAAAGATGGGTGAGACTGGGTCCACTCCCTGTTTCTAGTTTTGCAGCTCTTCGGGTAAATAATCTGTCCTCAGAGTTTCCTCTGATGAAGGGGGTGTGAGGGGTGGAGTGAGTTCCCATGAACCCTCGCTGTAAATCTGCAGAAGAAGACATGAAGTAGCACTTCTGCACAACGGATACCATGGCGCCATACCGAGAGATAAATCTAAATCATCTACAGAAGATGAGGCACCTGGAGACCATAAAGCTGAGTGAAACAAATCAGACTCACGAGCTCAAGTGTCAGGTGGTTTCTTTTAGATGAGAAACATGAAGTACAAGGGCCGGCCAGATAGCTCAGTGGACTAAAGGGCCTGCTTAGGCACAACGCAGACGCCGGGTTCGATACCCAGTGTGCCATGCCGGCACCGCCCCTGGGGCTCACTGAGACAGAGACAGAGACTGAGACTGGGCGTGGTGGTGCATGCCTATAATCCCAGTGCTGGAGAGGCTGAAAACAGGAAGATCACTATGGGTCAGATCTACATAGTGAGACCCTGTAGACCCTGTACTGAATATATTAGAAAAAAGAAACCCAAAGTATAAATTTAATAGCAGAATGAAAGAACAGCAAAAGGGACGATCAAACTTTTGCAAATGGGAGAGGGGTCAAGAGATGGAAGGGAAGTTGGTGCAGGAGATGAAAAGAAAATTAATATTGATAACAAATATGATATGTACATGTGCCAACTCCCCACCAAAAATAAGATCACTGTGCATTGCAAACATGGGTTTTTAAAGAAAATATGTCTAAAGCTCTTCACAGGTGCTTGACAGGGAGCTACGCCCATTCCATGTTGGTTTAGTCTTCATTGTACTTTCCTCATTATGGATTCCATCACTGTGTAGCTGGGGACGATGACAGAGCACGCAGTCGCGGGCACCACGGAATCCGCGGGCAGCTATAAAATGTGCTCGGCATGCCCTGGCTTCCAGGACTGCTGACCAGAAGGGAATGCACTGAGCTCTCCTGACCTTACCAGGGGGAGTCCGCTGAGATAGTCCAGGGATCACATTTCTAAGAACTCTGGCAGGAAATACGTGCAAAATTGTGGACTTCCGTGAACCTCCCGAGAAGCTGCAGGCCTAGAGATTTCCCTGCGCTGTGGAGTTGAATCAACGGGCCTGGGAGGTGCACGTGAACGGCTCTGTGGGGGCGGCTGGGCACCTGCTGGCTTGTCTCCTCTTCCTGGCCGTTTGTGCAACATTGTTGCAGGCAGCCCAGTTAGACAGAAATATTATAGGCAGTTAGACAGGGCCAGGCCCTCGAGGAGACAAGATGGAAGACAAGGTGACTTTGCAACAGGGAAGAGACAGATACTCCCATATGGGCCACACCTGAAGACCAAGACAAAAAGAGGAAGCACAGCTACATACTTCCCTAGGGATGGGCATTAGGGATTGATATCTGAAATAGTATCAATCAACTTGAAAAAGCCCAAATGAGTCACTAGCCCAACCCCCAACAGGAAGAGACCCTGTTCCATATTCGTGCCCGCTTGCTACGTGACTCGCTTTCCCATTTGATACTGGATTTAATCAGTTTTACCTGAGCAATGGTTCTTGTAATCTCATTGGGTGACCATAATTTTGTCCCACCTCATGCCCAACTAAGCAAGTTCCCATGTCTTCTCCACCACCTTAGACCCGCCTCACCACATGGTTTTCCTCTATAAAAGTCCCTGCAAGAGACAACTTCCCGGGGGAACTACCCACTCGGTTCCCCACTCCTGTCCCCCTCTGTCGGGACAGGAGCTTTCTTTCTTTCAATAAATACATTCTGCTCATAACCTCCATTTGTTCCTAAAATTCATTCTTTGGTTTTAGAGAACACGAACTCGTGCAGGTCAGGTCGGGAGATCGTTTTTCCCTCTGTCACTTGGAGGTTCCCTGTATGGTACCAGTTTTTCTCCCCGTATCAACATCATCAGTAGCATTTTTGTTTTCCATGTGCCCCAACTGCTACTTCTGGTCATACAAATAAAGCTCAGAAAAAGTGATTGCTCCTAGGAAGGGAGCGAGTTTTGTCATAAATTAGTGTAGGGAATGAGCAATTTTTAGAAGTGGTTTCATCCAGTGCCATGAATGATTCCTTTATATGAAACAAACAGAAGGTGTTAGGGTGCTTCAGTGGATACCGCTTCCCAGTGCAACGCCGGTTCTTAGGGTGTAAAGGACATTTTGATGAATGCTGAAGAGGTGGCAGCTGGCCCTGTGGATACCTTCCTGCACGAGCGGAAGCACTCTTCTCAGCTTATGCATTGCCTCACTGCTCGCACTGTAAAGGACTGGCAATGGTGCCCATCAACAGGGGGCGATAAAATGAATTACAGAAGGTTTGGCAGAAGAATATTATGAGGACATGAAAAAAGAAGGAGCCAGCTGTCCATGTGTCACTATGCGAGGGTCACCGGGTTATGATAAGGAAAAGAGCAAGGTGCGAAGGAGTATTGAAAGAAAAAGAAATTGGAGGGAGATAATAAGCATGTACACATGTTCATTCATAAAGGCCCAGACGATCTCTGAGATAATACAGAAGAAATAGCAACTCAAAGTTGGAGACTGGAGAATGAAGGAGCAGAGAGGAAAGAGACCTTGCGTCGTAGGGTTTGGCACCCCTTGAATCGTGAGTACATGAGTGCATTTTCTTTTCCAGAATTTTATTTACTTTTTTTGTTTGTTTGTTTTGTTGTAGCGAAGGCCTACAGGGTGTCCAGGGTCTAGACTGGACTCAGTGATCCGCCTGTTTACAGCTTCCCCAGAGCTGGGATTACAGGCACGTGCCACCACGCCCAGTCTCAATCGCTGTCTCAGCGAGCCGCTGGGGCAGAGCCCTTGTGGCAGGGCGGGGGATCGAACCCCCATCCCCTACATCTGCTTGCAGGCGCTTCAATCCGCTGAACTATTTGGCCGGTCTTTAAAATTTTATTTAAAAGAGGGAAATACAGTCAAGAAAAGGCAGTGCTAGGTAGAGCGTCTGCCAGTGAAGTGGAAAGAAAGCCAAGAAGTCAGATACCTTTTTCTGCTTTTCTGAATCTTGGAATTTCAGAGGTTTCTGGAAATGCCCAGAAAGGTCAGGCATGATGGTGTCGGGAACCTCTCAGCATTCCCCACGAGGGGGCTCTGAGTCTCCGACTGTTTGGGAGCGACGAAGACACTCTTTGCTGTCTCGCTCTAGGTTTTTCTCCTGCTGCCCTGCAAACCCTTCACCAGAGCGCCAGGCCCGGTGCGTGCAGGCGGTGAGCGGCTTCACCCGGTCGCAGCCCTGCGCTCAGCGACCGCCCTTCTCCCTCTTGGCATTTCACTGGCCGTCAGGCGCCAATCCAGAAAGGACGTTAAAGGAGCTTGCGACAAAGGCTTCACGCGGGTGTCAGACATCACGGCAGCGGAGAGCTGCTGGAAGAAGCACATAATCTTCAATGAGTTTTGCTATTTCTTATCTATTTATTTTTTTCATTATTTACTTATTATTTTTGGCCGAACCGGGAATTGAACTCAGGCCCTTGCTAGCAAGCGCTTATTCCACTGAGCTATCTCCCCGCCCCCCAAGTTTTGCTATTTCTGTAAATGTAAAGCTGTCCAAAAGTTAATAATATACATGTCTGTATATACAGAAGGCCTAAATTAAGTGCTTGTTATCACTAATTCTAATATATTTTCAAATTAAGAAAAAAATCTTTAAAAGTTATTAAAATCTCTTAGGTGAGGTTTTTTTTCGTTGTTGTTGTTGTTGTTGTTTGTTGTACTCGGAATCAAAATTGGGACCTTGTGCTTGCCAGGGAAGCACCTATGCCACAAGCTATAGCCCTGACCCTAATTTTGTCCTTTTAAAAATGACTTCCAATTTTATTACTTTACTTTCTGTGATTTTTCTCAGACTTTTTCTTCTGTATTACTTTGGAAAATCAAGGATGAAGGGCCAGGGAGATGGCGCAGTAGAATAAGCACTTGCCTGGCAAGCTCAAGGGTCTGAGCTCAATCCCTGGTTCTGCCAAAAAAAAAAAAAGAAAGAAAGAAAAAAGAAAATCAATGATGATTCGTAATACCACCTCGGCTAACTTGAATTTCATTACTCCTAGGCCGCCATCTCTAGTGAACTGTTTGAAAATTGGCATTCAGAGTTTCATGTTTTCTGTCTTGTTTTGACAAAAATCACAGGATAAAGACAATAGAGTATGATCTATTTTACATCAATTAAGTTCATTTATTCTGTTAACTCATTTAATGCGTGAAAAATGCTCACAGAACAGAGAGATTGAGAGGTTGGTTATTTAATCTCCCCAGCTGAACACTTTCCATTTAACTGTCTTTTGTGTTCTTTGAGCCTTAATTTTTTTTTTTTTTGTAACCTTTACAAACTTGATTTCATGGATCTTTCAGATAGGACCGCACCTAGATGAGAACCACACAAATTCGATTAATAATGAGGCAGTTTTGAATTCCGAATAGAACATGACTGATCCGCTTATGTTTCACGGCAGCCGTTTTGCCTGTCTCCTCCATATGTGCTTAAATCATCATGAGCCTTAGAGAACCTACGAGGTTCCTCGGACAGCAATAGATCAGGGCGAGGGGAATCGATTCATCTAATGCAATACTTCCAGGCTGGGGCAAGGTAGGCAGATCCTTTTGCACCCCTAAAGTGCATAGTTTTCCAGTGTCTACCAGATCTTTAGTTTTCTCTCTGGGACAGCACTGGGCACTGATCAACCAAACTTCTATTCTGTATACCTTTTGGCACACTGTTCTGTAAGGGGCCAAGCAGTAAATAGTTGGGGATTTGGAGACCGTGAAAGATCTGATGCTACTCAGCTCTGTCCTTAAAGCCTGAGAGCAGCCACACGGGACACACAGCTACGAGGCTGCAATCCGACATTTTCCTGATTCCTGCTCATCTTGCCTTGCTTTACCGTTTAATCTCTGAGTGCATCACTCCACTGTGGGGACAGTGCCAACATCCCTTGCATTTAATTAGAGTCGTGTAGGTCTTCTGTGGTGATGATGTGGTGTCTTACGTCACCTGGTGGAGACACAGACTTAGGAACTGGAGAAATACAGCTGGTGTGTCGGTCCTGTCCAGCAGCGGCTTTGTGTTCTGGAAGCTTCCTTCTCTCACCTGTGGAATGTGGATAATAAATCCTAAGTAGAGGGATGTTGCATGATTGAATGAGAATGGATTCCAAGCACCTGACACAAAGCAAGTGCTCAAGAAAATTCGCTTTCTTCCCCATCCCAGCAGGAACCCCCTCCTCTCCACACACAGGGAGTAGAGAACAGCTCTACCTCATTCGTTTGTACACCTGTGTGAGCCCTTCCTCCGGTCTCAGGAATTTAAAATGAATTCTAACAAACTTTAATTTCAGATGATGCTATTTAGAAAGATCTGCCCTTGGGGGCCAGGGAGATGGCTCAGTAGAATAAGTGCTTGCCTGGCAAGTGCAAGGCCCTGAGTTCAATTCCCAGTTGCGCAAAAAAAAAAAAAGGGCCGAGGAGACAGCTCAGTAGAATAAGTGCTTACCTGGGAAGTGCAAGGGCCTGAGTTCAATCCCTGGTTCAGCCAAAAGCAAAAAACAAAACAAAACAAAAAAACCCTCAAGTGTAAAAAGATCTGCCCTCAATTTCAGGGGACCCATTTTGTGTAGTTCTTTCAGCCTCTCATGTGTGCTAATCACAACTTGTCATCAAAGTGCTGAAGCCTTTGAATCTCTTAATTCTCCAGGAAGTTAAGCCAAACTAGAAAATATATGACCAGATTTGCAACGGGTATGGTGCCAAGGAGATCTTAGAGAAAACAATTTAGATTTTATCTGGGACATGCTATGACTGTCTCTAAGCTTTTTTTTTTTTTTTTTTTTTAATGTATTTGGTACAGGGTCTCACTACACAGCTCAGATCAGACTCATGTTGATCCTCCTGTTTCAGCCTCCTCAGCGCTGGGATTACAAGTGTGTGGCACCATGCTTGGTCTTGGTGGCTGGCTCAGCACCAGGGGGTGTGCCCAGCAAGGCACGTGGTGCTGGGCATTGAGCCCTGCTCCCTGCATTTGTTCTAAGCTTTTTAGAATTTTTTGTTTTTTTGTTTATGAATTTAGACCAGGGTGTGTAAGGTATACAGGGTCTCATGACGTAGATCGGACTCATAGTGATTCTCCTGTGTTCAGCCTCCCCAGTGCTGGGATTACAGACGCACACCACCATGCTCAGTCTCAGTCACCCTCTCAGCGCACCCTGGAGGCAGGGCTGGCACGGCATGCCAGGGATCGAACCCTGGTCCCTGTGTTTAGGTAGAACTATGTACGGAGATCTCAAAGATTAGTAAGAAGGAAATGACTCAGGCTGCACAGCGCAGACTAGACCATGGGAGGGAAGAGGTCAGAGGCTTCCCAGAGAGTGCAAATCATGCTTGCGCTGGGTGCGAAGTCCCTACGGTGTTCTGAGGATGAGGAAACCAAAAATTGCACACAGGATAGACACATGATCCAAACCGAGGCAGCGCGCAAGGGTAGTTAGTCGCAGCTGAAACACAGTATTGTGGGGGTGGAGGGTGGGGATTTCATGGTAGAAGACAAGTCTTGGGCCTTATTTTTTTATTTTCTGTATTTTAGGGAAGGGTCTACGGGGTGTTCAGGGTCTCACAACTAGATTGGACTCGTAGTGAGCTGCTTGTTTACAGCCTCCCAAGAGCTGGGATTACAGGCTTGTGCCACCACACCCAGTCTCAATCCCAGTCTCAGCATGCCCTGGGGGCAGGGCTGTAACAGCAGGCCTGGGGTCAAAGCAGCTTGCAGGAGCTTTAACAGCTGAGGTATTTGGCCTGCCCGAGTCTTAGGCCTTAATCTAGTTGGTTAATGATTTCTTGTCAACCCTGTTTTTTCTCTATAATGTCTGTTTTCAACAGCCAAAAATCCAGATGCATTACCGATGTGCTTGTAGATTTCAAGCACAAACATGCTTCTTACCCTGGGTGACTGAAATTTATTATAAGAGTTCTACTCAGAAGGCTGAGGCAGGAAGATTGCAACTTTGAGACAAGCCTTGGGGAACTTAGCAAGATCATTTTTAAATAGAAACAACAAAACAATAATAATAATGGGATGGGATTACAGTTAAGTGCTCCCTGGGTTCAATCCCCATTACTGCTTCAAT
>NW_004524601.1:8696834-8727942 GCF_000260255.1 Octodon degus | reverse complement strand
TTAGGGAGAATAAGTAAATTTGGAGACAAGTACAAGAAACTTTTTAATACAACAATCGGACCTCAGAATGAGAGAGCATCTCCAGGCTTGTACAGCAACTCCGGTGTCCCAAAAGCAGTCCTGGAGCTGTCGCCTTGTGGAGCTGCCTTCATTCTTCCTGCCTAAGCTCCCCTTCTACTCATGTGATTCAGTCTCCTGCTTCTCTGCCTCTCCTTCCTGCTGTTCCTCTTGCCCTCCACCTATCACATAGCTTGCTGGCCCACCAGTTTCTGTTTATTCGTTGCTTCTCCTCACGGACACCGCTCTGTCTGCCGGGTTTCCTGGCTCCTTCCGTGCTCTGCCTTGTGTAGGCCTCTCCGTGTACTTCTGCAGAGAAGCATGCAGAGGCAGCCCACGAGTGCTGTGCTTAGATCCGTTAGCCAGGCCAGCATCTGGGAGCTTGGGCTTCGGGAGAGCTCCAGCCGTGTCTCGAAGGCGGAGAGTCGCCCGCTGAGTCCCAGCCGGTCACCCAGTGTAGCTCAGGCTGAACACCTGCTCAGCTGTGGGCAGTCCAGGAGTGCACCCCGAAGAGGGTGGCCTGCCCTCCGTACAGGCCCTGCACACTGAGTCAACAATGACTTCCCTGGCCCGCAGCACCTTTTGCCTGCTGTCACAGCTCGGTGCTGGAGGGAAAAAGTGCCTTTGGTGGGACCTCATCAGGAGACTGTTGGAAGGAGGCACCTGGTCTTCTCAACTCTGCTCTCTCTATTTTTTCCCTGTGCCTATTCCACTGTGTTCTGTCACTGTCCCAGCCATGTGGAAGATGATATATGCTGAGTTCTATGAGTCCTGGCAAATTTTTGAACCTGAGGGTCAGTGGTGAGGACGGCCACACAGCTTTGCTTTGGGACTCCTCAAGAGAGCGTATCTTATTCACCGGACACTGCTGTTTCGGCAGTGTCCAGATGCCCCCCAGAGCCTCATACAGTCCTAGGGGTGGCCGAATCTAGACTTCATGACTGATTCAGGGTGTACTGCTAGAGTCAAGGGTGCCAGAATAAAGGATGGGGGTACTCCGTCAGTCCACTGATTGGCTTGTATCACCCTAATCCCAGTAGCTTGGGTGCAAGGGAAGTGACCGTAAGAGGCCTCTCTCACCCTCATGAGCGGTTCTCTGCCACATGCCACTCTGCCTTGGAACCAGCTGATTATGAGCTTTAACCTGTACAGATTGAGCTAAATGAGCCCCTAACACCCCACCTTTGTTTTTGTATGTTTGAGACAAGGTCTCACAGTGCAGTTCAGGCTGGCTTTGAGCTCACTTTGTAGCCTAGGTTGGCCTGGAATTTACAGCAACATCCTCCTGCCTCAACATCCCAAGCGCTGGGATTACAGGCATGCGTGACCATGCCTGGCCAACCCTTCCCCTTTCTTCTTTGGGTGTGGGGTATCTGGTTTCAGCAGTGAGAGAAAGGTGCCTAAGACAACGGCCTCGTCCTTATCGTGCTCTGATCTCTGGCTGTCTCTCTTCTGTCTAGCATCAGCCCGGGGACACACACTTCTAGTTAAGATGGATTACTTGCCAGTCCTCATTCCAAGAATGTCCCCATTTAAAGATTCAGGCTTGCACTTCCCTCTGCCTGTGCCTTTTCTCCCAGATACCTGCTGGTAGCTTCCCGCACTCCACTGTTATCTGCATACCGACCTAGTGCCTTCTCCTGTGGAAATACCAGAATAATGACATAGGGGCTCGGCACATGGCTCCTGGAAATACAGTCTGCTTGCCGGGCTCCCTTGCTGGTGGCTGCGGCCTTGTCACTAAGTACAAGCCAGTGGCATGAAAAGTGGAAGCCAGGCTTGTCGTTCCAGCTGTTTTGGGCTTTTTCTCCCTTGAAGTTGACTGTCATCCTACTAAGATCAGTCCTAATCTCTGCTGTCTTTGAAGACAGGTAGAGTAACCGTGTACAAAGCATGGTACCATATGGACTCCATTTGTGGGCCTAAGAGAAAGCTGACATGGAGAAGGTTATCCCGTGGGAAACAGCAGCTGTGGGAAAGCACTGTGGTAGCGCTCTCCAGTGCGTCATGCCTTCCTCGGTCCACGTGCTTCTTGGCAACACAGCGCTTTTGTGTTCCCATCCACAGGCAGAGATGAGAGACAAAAGCAAAAGCAGAGGTTATCTCTTCACCCTTTGAGTCTGAGTGGGACCTTGTCCAACAGAACAGGACAAAGGGAACACTGTGTTAGTTCTAGAATCTAGGCCTCAAGAGACCTTGAACTTCTCCACATCCTCTTGGAAGCCTGAGGTCGTCATGCCAAGGGGCTGGTGAGCCTGAAGGCCATGTGGAGAAAGCACAGTGCCCAGCGCTGAGTGCAGGGTCATCCCTGTGAGTGAGGGCTTCAGCCTGCAGCTATTTGCCAAAACCTTGTGTGTCCAAAAATGGGGCTTTGGGGAATGATTACATCATGATGGCTCCAACTTCCTGAGTTCATGATGTACAGACTGACTTGTTCATAATTTGATGCTGACTAAGAGGAGATGAAGATTTAAAGGTAGAGGCCAAGTGAAGGGAGTGGGTAACAGAGGGCATGAAGTTAGGGACCGTAGCTTGTTCCTGAGCCCTTCCTCCCCGCTCTTCTGGGTCTCTGCTTCTGGGCTGCCCTTGTGGAAGCCACACCCCTACCACAGGCTGAGAACCCCCGGAGCCAGCTGACCATGACTGAAAACTGACCCGCCGACCAAAGGTTTCCTACTTGGAGTTGTTTTTCTTAGGAATTCAGTCATAGTGATGACAAAGCTGATTAATATACCTTCTTAGGCCCTTGGCCTCATGCGAGCTGTCAGGTGACAGAAGGCTGGAGCCGCGTGAGTACTTGCACGGAGACCACAGAAGTCACTCAGACGGGCAGCCCACAGAAGAGTGAGAGCAAATAATCATTTTAAACTCAGTTTTGACAGAGATATTGTGTTGTTTGTACCTGAAAAAAAATGAATAGCAACTTAGTTGTTTATCGAGCTCTAAAGGGAAATGCACAAGCTTTTGCTTACCGTTCTTAATATTTAAAATGAAGAACATGAATATTCAATAAGAACATAAAGAAGAAAAAGAAAAAGGGAGTAGCACAGGATGGTAGAAGGAACACTGGATGAGAAATTAGCAGAATTGGGTTGCGATCTTCCTTTCTTTAACTAGCTGTATGATATTAGAAAGTTGCCTAGCCTCTTGGTGTCTAACTTCCTTGAGGTAGTATGAAGATCACTTTATTGCTCATTCTAGAAATTTCAACCACTCTTGCCATTGGGAACCATTAGCATGAGTGGTGAGAGGATAGGAGATACTTTCTATGTACATTTTTCTGCATAATTTGCTTTTAAAAATATGATTACCTCCATAAGCAATAATAATAATGAAGATGCTCTGAAATCTGAACTGTGCTTCTTCTAAAATCCATGTATTGAAGCCTCAAATCCTCAAAACCTCAGAATATGACTATATTTGGAGATACAGCCTTTGAAGAGGTGATTAAGTTAACATATGTTTTAAATTAAAATGCTGGCATGGTCCTAATACAATATAATTTAGCAGAGTTCCTTTCTTCTTTGTTTTTGAGGCAGGGTTTCACTGTGTATAGTTCAGGCTGGCCTTGGACTATGTAGCCTAGGCTGGCCTCAAACTTGTGGTGACCCTTCTGCCTCGGCCTCCCAAGTGCTGAGATTACAGGGGTGGGCCATGGATTTCCTTATAAGGAAAGAATTTGAACATGCCCAGAGGCCAGAGATCTATGTGCACAAGGGAAGTAGCCCATGAAGCCATGGTGACAGTGGTTGTTGGCAAGAAAAAAGGAAGTGGCAAGAAACTCAATCTACTGACACCTCAATTTTTGGCTCCTAACCCCAGAACAGAGAAGAAATATACCTCTGATGTTTATGCCACCCCATTTTTAGCATTTTGTTGTGGTTTTCCTGGCAAATGAATCTAAACATTTTCATGTGGAAAAAGAACTCACATTTTCAGTGAGGTCCTGGTCCTTCCTCCCCTGTGCTCCAGTTTAACAAAGAGGAGACGTAACATACCATGTATGGAGCTGAGCTGAGGCTAAGGAGTGCAAGTGGAAGATATATGGAGGCTGAAGCTACATGTATGTTCTGGGTCATCTCCACCTTAAGCAGTGAGTCACAGGCCTCACAGCACTTCTCCTTCTGGGGCTCGGCATGCCAGACTTGGATAGCCCAACTTTGACGATGAGGCCACCAAAGTGGAAAATGGAAGCCATCTGGGTCCTTGAGTGACTGCATGGAGTCGAGGGCCACAAGAGCCTGAACTGCTCCGCTTGGGACTGAAACATGAGGAAGAAGGGACCTCCCATGAGGGAGGCTCTTGTGAGCCTCTGCCTACAGCTGGGCACTTTCTGCTTTGTTTCTTCTGGCAGCCACATCTGCTTAGCCTAGTGACTTTCTTCTCTGCACAGTGTTTGCCTTCCAACTGCCCCTTCAAAGTTTCCACGCCACTCCTCTTTATACCACCTACGTGCAAAAGCTGAGCTAGTAGGTCACCAGGGAAAGACATGTAATATTCTCTCTGATAAGTGTGGCATTCCCTTCAAAGGAGAAACCAGGAACCTCTCACTGTTGTTGCCTGGTTTCTCCTGCGGGTCTTGGCCTTACCCCTTTGGCCTTCTCTAGACCACAGTATGGGAACCCTGTCCTTCGAGGTGGGCTGTTCAGCCAGTGGGCATAGCTCACCACCGGGACTCCCGACCTGCCTACCTCACTTTCCTGTTTTCCATTCTGAGAGACTCTTGTCTCAGAAAAAAAAATTGAAGTAAAATAAAGCAAATGAGTAAAGGTTTATACAAGGCAGATGGAGGCTGGTATTTGCCTTGTTAGATGCTGGAGAATTATAAATATAAATAAGTATACCATACTTGCAGTGAGGTACATACTGTGAGAGAGACAGAGAAACCAGTAAGATAGACGTGAACAATAACTTGGAAATAGTTTTTTTTAAATAGAAAAGGATAAGATTTTAAACAAACTGCAAATCTGAGGATGTTATTTTTTAGAATAAATAACACTGGGAAAATAACTTTTTGATGGGCATTTTATTAGAGATTTGCATCACATCATTTCTAGTGACAGATTAATGATTTAAAAATTCAACCATGGAAAACTGGAGATGATATAGAAGAAATCATTATTCTTTTATGATGAAGAACTACTACACCCCCAAAAAAGCAATGGACTAGAAACAACAAGGGATTTGACCTTTTAAAAGTACAAAGTTTCTAAAATACAGCTAAAAGGAAAGGGCCAATCATAATCCAGGAGAAGTTTGTACAACATAGATTGCAGAAAACTGGGTCACCATCGTTGTCAAAATCCCAGGACTGGTTTCACTAAGCGCTCATTGATGAACAGTACCCAATGTTAGAGGCAAAGCCTGCGCATGCGCGCTGGCCTCGTCTCACACTGGCCACTAGCTGCCTTCCAGGGAGACTGTAGACTACTTCCCAGACTGTAATGTGTGTCCCTAGTTTGTCTGCTCCTTCCTTCCGTCCTTCCTTCCTTCCTTCCTTCCTTCCTTCCTTCCTTCCTTCCTTCCTTCCTCTCATGTATCTAGTACAGGGTCTACGGGATCTCACTACACAGACTGGACTCATAGTGATTCTCCTGTCTTCAGCCTCCCAAGCGCTGGGTGCATGCCACTACGCCCAGTCCCAATCGCCCCCATCTCAGCGAGCCCTGGGGCAGGGCGGGGCCGGCACACTGGGGATCGAACCCCAGCTGCTGCGCTCTGCCTAAGCAGGCGCTTCAGTCCGCTGAGTTATTCCTATGGCCTCCATCACTCATTCATACCCTCCAAAGCCCAGCGCCTCCTCCCCGTCCCACTCCACACTGCCGCTCCTGCTTACTGTGCTCAGAACAGGATCAATCAGAAGAGGACCGCCCTCCTCCACGCCACCAGAAACGTCACCCACGTCTGTCTGCTCCACCCACCCACCAGAGCTCCAGCTCCTGTCCCCTGTCGCCTACTCATGGATGAGAATGTGTTTCTAGCAGCTGCCTGCCACTCCTTGTCATGCCCCTCAGGCTTCATATTATTATTATATTATTACTTTTCACATCTTAAAAACCCCTCTTGTAAGGTCACCAGCGCTCTTCATTTTTGCTCATTGCAAGGGTCGACCCTGTCACAGCTCACCTGATCTTTCAGTAGTCAGCGATTCCGCCCTTTCCAGAAACCTGTGATTCACTGTTCATCCAGCATGCCACTTCCTTACTGTGTTCTTCCAGCCTTGTGGTGACTAAAATTGTTCTTTTCACCTCTCCCCAAACTGCTGCACACGGTGCCCTCCCCATTTCAGTTACCATCTTCCTGCCTGTTTGGACCACGACTTTGGAAACCACGCTGGTGTGATCTTGTCCTGCCTCACTCAGCCAGACAGTGGTCCTGGTCCCATCTCCCACATGGATCCAGGTGACACTACACCGCGGTGACTGCTCTCCGCGGCACAAGTCACCTGCTGGGCTGAGCAAGGAGATTAATCCCACACCCCCTGACACATGTTCAGGCTTTCACCACTGCTCTTCTCTCTGTCCCGGAGCCCAGAGCTGCTCAAGGCACCCAGAGGCCCATCTCTCGGTAGAGGCTGCACAAGGACGTTGGCATCAACCCAGGATGCACGTCCCCAAGCCCACCAGCTTCTGCACTCTTCTGCTTTGCTGCAGCAGCCTCAGCAGCCTTCTTGTGGCTTCTGCAAAGAGCCAGAGCCGCCTGTGCCTTCCTTTGAATCTTTATTCAGATGTCACCTTCCCTGACCACTGTCGGCAGCTCCACCGCGAAGCCCACTCGTTTGAGGAGCCTCCATCGTCTGTGACACCACCACAGCCGGCACCCTTCACATTTCTGTCTACTCCCGTAGAACACAAGGTCAATGAAGGCAGGGAGCAGGGGCTCTTTCACTGATGCGGGCCAAGGGCTCAATGGAGGTGTTCAAGACAAATGTGTTGAATAAACCAATGAGTTATGTTTCATATCTGTGTGAAGGGCAAATAGGAACATAAATCACTTCCAAATTCCCAACTTTATAATATACATTATCCAAAGTCTAAAATAGGGCTGAGGATATAGCTCAGTGGCTAAAGCGCCTTCCTGGCAAGCGCAAGGTCCTGAGTTCAATCCCCAGTACCACAAAAAGACAAAAAAAAGTCTAAAATAGTTTTTTTTTTTTTTTTCCAGAACTAGGTATTGAACTCAGGCCCTTGCGCTTGCCAGGTAAGCACTTATTCTACTGAGCCATCTCCCCAGCCCCTAATTATTTTAGTTTGATCCCTGAGAAATTTCTCAAACAGTTTCCTCAACTAGTATAGGGCCAACACTCACTGTTCCAGGGTATTAATAGGTGTTTGGAAAACAAAGAAAATTATTTTGAAATAATCTGTGGTGGTTCTCAAAGTAGATCGTTCATTGTTATTACCCAGAGAGCTTTTAAAAAATGTTGAGGCCTCCGTCTGATTTCATTGGTGTGCACTGGCCGTGTCTCTTGCTAGTACTAGCAGCCTTTGGTGATTATCACCGAGAGCCATTACTTGGTCAAGGGCTGTTGGCAGCGATCCTGTCAACATCGGCTGGTTTGTACCTTTTTAAAATTTTTACACACAAGGATGGGCTCAGGCATCTGTAAGCACCCTTCCAAGTGGGACGCTCTGTGTTCTTACGGGAAATGCTCTCAGCGGTGGGGTTGGGGGTGGGTGGGTTGTGAGGGCACGTGTGCTCCTTCCTCCCGGAGGCTCATGGCACTGTGTGCAGGCACCTTGTGCAGAAGCTGAGAGCTGTAGGCATCCGCTCGGCGCGTGTGGGACATGACGTCAGCAACTCTCACCCTCCAGAGCGGTGTCTGCACTCTAACCCTCTGTTCTGTTGTATTCTGTTCATTCATTTTTTACATAGAACACTGGAAACCATCAACAAACACTAGGAGCTCTTTTCGAAGCTCCTAGGTATAGAGCCATTTCCCAGTTCCTAGGACTTCTGACCAGACAGCAGCCTTCTGGCCCTCTTTTTCTGAGTGAGTTGCAGCCTTTCCTACACTATCCCTTTAAGGATGAGGACTATTAATATTCACTCCAATTAAATAAATCCTCCAACAAGAAATAAATGCTTTATCAGTCTCTAGCTCAGCCTGCAGTAGTGTTTTGGTGGTTTTTTCATAAACAGTTGGTAAATCCGGACTATTCAGAGGCATGATGAACTTTGTAGAAGGTTTTTAGAATATAGAAGCCAAAGTTGTTCATTTTATCTGAAAAGATGATCTTCAGTCACCTATTTAGGGAACTATTTCTTTCTAAAAAAAAGAAACTACTACAAAGTGATTCCTCCCTGGTACGCTCAGCACCATTAGGGTTCAAGTGCCACTGCACCTATTATTGTAAATTCCAAAACATTAAAAACTTCAATTACCCATTTTGGTAATCGAAGCAAGAATGAGTTAGTGTATGTATGTTAGTTTTAAATCCCAGCTCCTCACGTCCTATAACGGGAGAACAATCACTTCATATACATCATTAACGTATCAAGCGTGAAGTGCGTATCAGTGTAAAATGCCTGCCTACAGCAGAAGAAAGTCATTAATAGAGAATTTATTCTCTCTCCTGATACATCCAATGACTTCTTTAAAGCAAGTTATTTGTCCTAAAAAATGACTTTATTTAAATGCTTAACTGGAGGATGGAAGGCTTTGAAATCATGATTTATTTGGCTACTGCTTTCAATGAAATCTTTTTAAACAGATTTAAGACTTTTTTTTTTTTAACCGTGCCTGTTCTGCTACACAGTGGATTATCTCTATGTGAGAACACTGTGGTTCTTATTAAAACTTTTATTGTTAAATTTCACCACATAAATATTGGCCTGGTATCAAACAGTATTTGGTGAACTGTGTTATGGGTGTAACAGTTTAAAAATAGTACGAAGTGAAAAAGAAGTTGGTAATAAGAGAAACCTTTAAAACCTGGGAGTACACGTGGGTTCTGGAGAAAACGGATGGAAAAACATTTATTAACAAGGACCCAGACCACCAGAGCTGTCTCTGTGTGGGACATTCTGGCGGATGTCTTTCTCTATCATATACTGTCCCCTTAGGCAGAGCTGTGCTGAGATTCAGTGCATAAAGAGGAGTCGAAGTTTTTTTTTGGTAGTTAAAAAAAAGTGAAGACCCCCCCAGACATAAACATCTTTAGAAGAAGACTGAAGTACTATTAGGCATACGCTGACACTTCAGCGATGTAGTCCTTATGCCCTACTGGGCAGGATGAATTGTTTTTACTCCACTGAAGGTTACTTCTAGAAGGGCTATATGCATGGCTGTAGTTCTCCTCCATAGCCCTTTCTGCTTTCATTGGCCACCACCTTTAAGGAGGGACTTGGGGATAGCTGAAGCCACCTAATCCAAGCTTAAGAGCTCCTGTCCTGGCCACACTCTCTTTTCAGTTTTGGCGAATGAGAAAGCACACGGCTGCCATTTCCTTTCTGAGAACTGTTGAGTTGGTAGGGAAGGAAGCAGATGTTCAGCTGAGTTCTGGGAGAGGGCGAATCAGGTAGGGCTGGGCTGCTCTCTGGGCCCGCTTCTGCTCTGTGGAAGTTTCTGGTTCCTCTTTACAAAGCATCAGTGTAAATGTTCTGAGCATTTACACTACCTCATCCACTTTCTGGAAAAATGAGAATTCAGAGTAGCTGGTTTTGTGTGTGTGTGTGTGTGTGTGTGTGTGTGTGTGTGTGTGTGTGTGTGCCCAAGTCTGGCCACAAGACTGTTCAACATTTTTAACTGGCTTCCTATCTAGTCATCTTTTACAAAGAGCTTCAAACCTTTAAAAAGGTCTGATCTAGATACTGCTTCTATAAGAGTACTTTGCCTACATGTGAAAATGTAGCTCTGAGAACAGTCCAGCGGAAATGACCTTCAGACAACCATGGTAGAATCCAAAGCTCTTATCTGGATCGGAAGATGAGAGCCCTGAGGCTGGGCCACAGTAGTCCTGCTTAATTACGTATTCTCATTTGATGTTGAAATCAAGCTCCTACTACCACTTCACACCGCATTCCAGAATGACATCAATGTCTTTGGCACCCAGGGCTTGGCTATGAAGTGAAAACTTCTGCCTTCTTAAGAATGTCTCATCTTTTATTAATGCTGTGATTGTTTTGGAAACTATTTTCTAGAGCAGTAATACATTTATGCTGCTTGTTTGCAGATATTTGGGAAGTTTTTTTTTTTTTTTTTTGGTCTGTTTCAGACAGGGTCTTGCTGTGCAGTTCAGGCTGGCCTTGAGCTCATTATGTAGCCCCAAAAGGGCTTGAACTCACAACAACCCTCCTGCCTCAGCCTCCCCAGTGCTGGGGAAGCAGTGGTTTATCTAAAAATATTTAGAAAGGAGAAAACTTGCATGCTTTTGACATACAAATTCTTTGACATTCTTCCCAACATTTCTGTGAGTGGGAAGTTTTTTTTTTTTTTTTAATTTTATTTATTTATTTATGTGTGTGTGTGTGTGTGGCCAGCTCAGCCCATCAGGGGGCGGGGCTGGCTGGCATGTGGTGCTGGGGGATTGAACCGCAGTCCCTGTGCTTTGCTAAGCTTGCTCCAAGTAGGTGCTTTAGACCACTGAGCCATCTCACCAGCCCCTGTGAGTGGGAAGTTAACCTGAGGATTCTTTAAAGCCCTGTTACAGATCCGCTATTTTATTTCAGCCTATTTTGGACTCTTAAATTTAAGTCTAAAAATTACTTAACCTGGGGTAAAGAATGCCTAGATTCAAAAATTCAGGCTGACCCCTCTAAATATGCAGTCTCTGGTGAATTTCCTCATCTATAAAATGGGGTTTAAAACTAGCATTCATCATATAGGGTGTATGGGAGGAGTCAATAATCACAGCTGACGCTTTTGCTCCTTCTTCAAGAAGGAAATTGATGAGGGTTGAATATTGAGCTAGTGGGACAATTATGAGCCAGTTTCATCTTCGACGAGGCAGAGATCCTAGCTTCACTTTCCAGGTGGTCAAATTATAGTAAGGAAGGTTAACCAGTTGTTTGAATAGTTCAAGATCAGGTTTGTTTCCAAGTACAGGAACATTCTGTTTTTCTTCTAGTTACATCGCAGGGTTTGTCTGTCCTAGGATGAACTCCTTTGGTTGTATTAAACAACAGGTGCAGGGGCCTGCCCCTTAGCTCAGTTCTTTAAGTGGCTGCTTCAACAAAGCAGTCAGGCTCAGGTTGCTGTGGTTCGATCCCCACAACTCAAGCAGGCCCAACCTGCCCTGAGGTCATTCGGAGCCAAAAAAAAAAAAAATCCTTCTGCCATTTCCAGCAGAAAAGTATAAAAACAAAATATAAGAAAGCCATGCTGTTATGTTGAGCTGTAGGGGACTCGGGTCAACAATTTCTGACATTGCCAGTTAAACAGAAGACCCAATGCTATTATGGGCTACTGGACTCTTTTAGAATATTTTGCTGAGTTTACACCCCTATAATATTCAAATAAAGGAACTTAACAAAAAAGGGTATACAGATGAATGTCCATTTTGTATCTGTGTATTCAAAGTGGTTAGGATAGATATATAGTTACATTCTCTTAATGAATAGAGGGATTTGTTCTAATGGTGTTAGGATATCATGTCTGCATCTTGTACAGCAATTAACCACTAGGAAGAGAGTATGTAATGTGTTAATTATTAAAACTGTCCTACCAATTTGATTTGAAACTGTCTCATTGCTATTTATCAATAACATTATGGGGGAAAAAAAAACCGGCGCAAACTGAGCCAGAACCCACGCAGGGACGGATGCAGGAGAAGGAACTAACTTCCTGTCTACCCGTGCGGTATAACCGAGTGGTTTTGTTTTTTTTTTTTGTCTTTTTGGCAGAACCGGGAATTGGACTGAGGCCCTTCGCTGGCCAGGCAAGCACTTACTCTACTGAGCCATCTCCCCGGCCCCATATCCGAAGGTTTGATCAGCGCAGTCCTGTCTCTTTACAAGCGTCTTTTCGACAGCCAGCGAACGACCTCCTCTTTCTGGACCCCAACTTAAGAAGGCCCAAACTGGGGGGGCTGAAATGATTCCCAGATTCCCTCCTGGCCAGAAAAGTCCAGTCCCGCAGCCCCAGATCCCTACACCACTCCAGCCTGCTTGTGAGCCCGAGCCAGCCACTCTGGCGTTGCCCCAACCCCACTCAATCGCTCACCCTCGTCCCCAGAGTCCCAAAGGCCACCCACGTGACCGGGGGGCTGAAGGGCAAGCGGGAAGCGCGCTCCGCGAAAGGGGGGAAGAAGCAGCGTCCCGGGAACTGCAGACGCCGGCGGCGCAGGGGGCGGAGCGAAGCAGGATGACCTCACGCGGCAGGCCCGGCCGACAGCGGATTGGTCGGCTCAGGGGCGTGGCCCTCGCTGACAGCCCGGGGGAGGAGCCAGGGCGGCCGCGCGGGCGCTGTCGGCAAACCCCGCCCCTTAGTTTCCAACCCTTCGGAGGGCGGGCGCGCCGACGTCGCGTGACGTCACAAGGGGGCGGGGCGTCCCGGGCGTCCTGCCGTGGCTCGGGCGCGTTCGGCAGTAGGTGTTTGGGACTCGGCACGCGCGGTTCCCTCGAGTTCGCTCTCCTCGGGCTGTCAGGGTCGGTCCCTTCCCGGACCGGACAGGGCGAGCGCCCGCGTGTGTGTGTGAGGGGCGCTTCGGACACAGGTGTCCCCTCACTGCTTGGGGTTTTTTTGGTCCTTTTGTCCGCTCGCAGTGCTCGCTGGGGAGCGGGGCTGCTGGGCGAGAGCTGCGCGTTTTTCCTTGGAAGTGTTCTTTTTTTTCCTCCGGCTCGGGGCCGTCGGGGTTAGCTCCTGGCCCCCAGTAACCTCCTTCGCCCCTCGGCCGTCCCCGCCCCGGTACCCCGGCCCCCGCCCCGGTCCCGCACCTGTCTCGTTATGAACGGGCTCGGCGCCCTGCCCGTTTTCATAAAAGATATTAAGGCCGGACAGAAAAACTTAAATGTCGTCTTTATTGTGCTGGAGATAGGTAAGTGGGGTCCGCAGCCCCCCGCGCCGCCCCGCCCGCGGGCTCCCCTCCCCCGCCCCCACGTGCCGCCGGCCCCGCCCTGCCGCTGGGTGAGCGGGCGGGGGGCGGGGGGCGCACCGCTGGGCGCCGCCGCCTCTAACGCTGCGCTCGGCTCGGTTTCTCCCTCTCCGCAGGACGCGTGACCAAAACCAAAGATGGCCATGAAGTGAGATCGTGCAAAGTGGCAGATAAAACGGGCAGCATCACTATTTCCGTGTGGGATGAGATCGGAGGCCTCATACAGCCCGGGGACATTATTCGGTTGACCCGAGGGTAGGTGTGCACGGAAGGGGGAGGAGTGACAGCAGCCCAGGGCGGCCGGCCCCCTCCACGAGTGCCGAGTTCTGAAGTTCCACGACTTCCCCCGACGCCCAAGTTCTAAAGTTCTAAGACTTCTGCGCCCACACAAGATGTGGGGTGCTGCTGACTGCGTGGCGACAACACAGGTCGTTCCAGGCACCACGTCCACCCCTCTTCTTACAACTGTAACCGGAGAGTTACAGTTCTAAACAGGCTCCTGGCGGTGTCTTTGCTTAGTTTGATAAGAGTCTAGTTTCTCTTTTATAGTAAGTCACTTATTTCAGGATATTCAGTTCTTTTCCAGCTTTTCCCTTCTTAATGACTTGAGAATCTGCCAGTATTTTTTTTTTTTAATTTAGATGATGTGGAGATAAATGAAAACTTGTAGAATTTAACATTTTCTATGTGTGTCAAATTTGTACTCAGAAAAAGTTATCTGGGAGGCTCATGCTCGAAAATTATTTGTTTTTGTTGTAAGGTCATGGTTGTACCAAAATGAAATGACACACAGAAAATGCATGGCAGGAGGATGTTGATGGTACCTCCATCCAAAAGATTTAATTGGCAGATTAATGGCTTTACAAAATAATTTAGCACTTTTGTTTACTTGACCGATTTAAAAAATTTACCAAATTGTAGGAAGAAAAAAGGTCAAGAACAGATCCGAAAGTTTCTGTGGTCAATCGGATCATGATAAGGTATCCAGCAGAGCTATGGTAAAAGTAGGTAGAGCTTGGTGCTGGTCTGCGAATCTCAGGAGTGCTGTACTGTGGGAACCTGGAGCTGGTTGATGCTATCAGACAGGCCTTAAAGCATTCAGGAAGTGAGGTAGCGAATCAGCAAAGCAGGAAATGACAGTCAGACTTAGACGTTTTATTTTCATGCACTGACTCATTATGGTAGTAATTAATGTCTTTTAAATTTCCACATCTTTAACTTACAGAAAAGAGAATTCTTAGCTGGCAGGGTGTGGTGAGGATTAGAGTAATTGAAGTCTTGCTCCCAGAATTGTCTTCTATCCAGTGATTTAGTAAAGCAGTATTTCATTTCAAATATTTCATATTCTGTAATATTCCCATTAAAAATTTGTCAAAAAACTAAACTCAGTAGCTGTAGTATCTAAGGAGTGCAGTTAGCAAGGCTCGCAACTTATAAAAACTCAAAACCAACGAAGCTGTTCCCTAGTTCACTGTAGCTTTGGGAAGTAAATATACCTCCATACCTCAGTAGCTACTTCTGTAGAGTGGGAACACATGTACCTTTTGTAATAAGAGCGCTCGGCCTGGACTGTGGCCTGCTGTAGGCCCTCAGATTT
Source organism: Octodon degus (assembly GCF_000260255.1). Taxonomy (NCBI): domain Eukaryota; kingdom Metazoa; phylum Chordata; class Mammalia; order Rodentia; family Octodontidae; genus Octodon; species Octodon degus. Next base: position 8,713,254 of record NW_004524601.1, on the reverse strand, counting down.
GTTCTGGCAAAATCTAAGAAAAACAACTTTTTTTTATGTATTTAGTAGAGGGTCTACGGACTCACTACACAGATCAGACTCGTAGTGAGCCTCCTGTTTTAGCCTTCCAAGCGCTGGGATTACAGGCATATGCCACTATGCCCAGTCTCAGTCTTGTCTCAGCATGCCCTGGGGGCGGGACCGGCACTTGAACCCAGGTCCCTGTGCCTGCCTAAGCAGGCGCTTTAGTTTGCGGAGCTATCTGGCTGGCCTGAAAAATAACTTTTGAAAATGAGCATACATAACATCTAAATTGATAGTTGATTTGGAATATTAGCATGTTTGTAGCCCTTATGAAACTGATCTCAGTAGTCTTCAGTTCTTAAACAAGTGAAAGTTAACTGTTGGAGTTGTAATTGTTCAAGTGTATTTTTCCACAAATATGCATTCATATTTAGTATAGAGGAGTGAAATGTTAATGTGTGCTTTCTCAGGAACTTTTTTTTCTTTTGTATCTTAGGGAAGGGTCTGCAGGTGTTCAGGGTGTCACTACTAGATTGGACTCGTAGTGATCCGCCTGTTTACAGCCTCCCAAGAGCTGGGAGTACAGGCCTGCTCCACCATGCCCAGTCTCAATTGCTGGGGGCGGGGTCAGGGCCAACATGGCAGGCCCAGGGATGGAACCCCTGGCCCCTTGGCCTGCCTGCAGTCACTTTAATCCACTGAACTGTTTGGCTGGCCCTTTAGGAACTATTTGTATAACTTAAGAATAGTGAATGAAGTCTTCAGTAATCCTTACTAAAAAGAGATCTTTGAAATTTAAAGCTAGGGAATTTTTACTAACTAATTAAAAGACAAAGTAATGCTATATTTGGTTGCTGTTTAGCTATGTGATTTTAAAAGTCATCAAGTTACCATGGTAGTTACAGAAAAACCATAAAACCTTGGACTGAGTCTATAACACTGACTCAGAGTAAACAGTAGCTCAGCCTCGTTGGTGTTGAAAGTCGCAAAGTTGGAAAGGCAGGTGCGTAAAAAGGGTTGTGCCTCCAAAGTGAGTAGGTGGATTAATTCTGCCAAATGTTCAGTGACCTGGGGACCTGCACCATGCAGAGGTGGAAGGAAGACCGTTCCATTGCTGTCAGTGTAGGCGATGTCGGGGTGTAAAAGTGAGTATCAAGCTGCTGATTTTATGTAGCTTATGGCTGAAAAAATAAAAATCTTAGATTTCTTTTGTTACAAGCTCTTGTTAATTGGCCATGTCACCTGTGCATAAGAATACATGCTTTACAAAAAGACTGTTACTTTCTAGAGTTATAATTTAATAGTAGTGTCGAGACTGACCTACAGAATTTTCCTAGTAGCAAGTTAATCAAAGCTAGATTTACTGTATTTGATTTACCATAGTAAACAGGCAGCTTGACTTCCTGTGCAGAGAACCGCAGCCTAGAGTTTGACTTAGCTCCAGGAGACTCGTGTCTTTTCTCTAGGTACGCGTCCATGTGGAAAGGATGCCTGACGCTTTATACTGGAAGAGGTGGTGAGCTTCAGAAAATTGGGGAGTAAGTATTGAAATGCATTCCATGTAGTGGGATAAGTTACAGATAATGTCTACAGAATGTTGGTAGGTACAAGCTACAAACACTTCCTTGGCTTTTTTGATGGATAAACTGTTTGACAGCTTTGTTTTCTGAGTAGGTACTAGTTTAGCAGCTACCAGTAGCATTTCCTGTGGCCTAGAATGTCAGCTTTTCCTGGCAAAGAGCAGTAAGGGGCAGCAGTTGACATGAGCCCAGTGGGCCAGTGGGACCATTTCTGTAGTCTTTCAGGTGTTACTTGAAGTGAATTCTCCTTGCCAGTGGTTCTCCAACGTAGAAAGCAGGCATAAGCTGTGGGTCGTAGAATCAAATTTCCTTTTCTCTGTGCATGGTTGAATTTGTACTCTGTGACGAGGACTTGCAGCAATGGAAACTGAAGTCCTCTGTTTATTCACAGGCTAGGCATGGTGCAGGCAGCCGCATTGCGAGCTTCCATACACTGCTACCCTGCTAAGATCTCCACCCTGGCCTGGAGGAAGCATCCTCTCTAGGGGTGTAAAGGTAACTCGCCTCCATGTAGCCTAGCCCTTTGGTGGCGCTCAGGAAGTGTGCATCAGCAGGGAGCCAGGCTCTCGGGGAATGCCCGTCACACTGGAGGATGTTTAGAGAGGAGCTACAGGTGGCACTAGGGTGATGGGAAAAGAAACTTACACTCAGGGGATAAGGTTCTTTAGGAAATGTTTTAATAATTTTGCAAGCTTAGAAAGAACAGAGACTGAGCCAACACTCTGCTTTCATTAGAAGGAAAGTTAGGGATTTTACCTAATGTTATGAGAATTGTGTGTTGAAATGGCCCTACGCAACAGGGTTTACATAGTAGAGTCAGGTAGAGGAGCAATCGCAGGAGGTCCCTCAGTTCCCGATGACTGCTCTTTGTCAGGGTCGGTTAAGGGTTTCCCAAAAGTGGTTCTAGTTTTTTCCCAGTGGGTGAGGCCCTAAGGAATCGCTCATTGTACGTGTGGTGCACGTCCTGCACCAGCTTGGTGGAGGTCCAGGGTTAGCGGGCAGCGTGATAGCCAGTGGTCTGCCTGTCGCCACAACCCGCTCTTAACCTTGGCTGATTGTCTTTGCAGATTCACAGTGATGGGTCCTGAGGGACGGGATGAGCGTGTGAGTGGTCATGTACGCCCACCACACTGCTGGAGACGCCCGTCCGGAGCCCAAGCTGTGTGGAAAACCAGACAAAGACGTGTTGCTCTGTCCTTGATCTTTGACGTGATTGATACTTTGCAGTACTAAAACGAAATTTAAATACAAAATAGAGCGTTGTAGGTGTTGTAGTCAAATACTGGTTGTTTTTATGGATGTAATTATTTAGAAAGTATTGCTATAAATAATTATGTTAAGCGGGCGATATGGTAATTCACTTGACGTGTAAATTATTTCTATAAGGCAAGGGTATCAGCTATAGAAAGGTTCATTAAGTTAAGTGGTTTAACTTCTCCTGTATTTTCTTCCAGGTTTTGTATGGTTTACTCCGAAGTGCCCAATTTCAGTGAGCCCAACCCAGATTATCGAGGCCAGCCGGACAGAGGGGTAACTAATCAAAATGTGCAGTGGGTTTGTAGGGTTGGTCACATTTGGCTCTATGTTTTGGTTCTAGGATTAGACTAATGCTGTAAGGTCAAGTGTAATGAGGACAATTATAACGAGTCTCGGGAGTAATATTCCGTATGTTAGTGAGTCTGTAGGAGGTGTGGTGTCACAGGCACACACATGTGACATACATGCACTGTGTCACACCGTGAGTCAGGAAATGGAAGGTCTAACAGGAGCTAGAAAGGCTTGGGGAGCCTCTCTGACTCTCAGCAGTTGGATACATTTGGACAGATCTTCAGAAAACATTTGTTAAAAACAAAACTTAAAAAAGTTAAAAGATAATTAAAATAATTTAATAATAATAATATTTTTTAACCATATAAAGCTTTATCTGGCGAACTTAAAACTTTTTTTTAGGCCCACAATGAGCAGAAGATGCATTCCATGAATAGTAATACTGGTGCAGGTACCTTTGGAACAGTGGGTAAGATTTTTATTTTTGTATATTTATGAAACTGAAGTATAGAAATTAAGGGAGTCATGAAAGAGCTAGGAGGTGCCAGGTACAGCGCATTTCTGTAGTCCCAGCTGCTCAGGAGGCTGAGGTGGGAGGAGCACTTACACCATCAGGTTTGAGACCAGCCTGGGACATGCAGCAGTTCAAAAAAAAAAATCGAAGAACAAAAAGCAAGTGTAGGTGTAAGGCAGTACTGAGGCTGAACTGCTGCTGCCTGGAGTCTCCGGCAAGCTGGCTTTGGAAGGCAGGGCGGGATGCTTGGAGCCAGTTCAGCAATACCAAGCACATTCTGTATTTAACGTGTGGACCAGTTACAGGCACATGTCAGTGAATGTTGACTGGTAACGGGGTCTCAGTTTTGGTGGTACATGTGGAGAGGTGATATACCACTTTCCCTGTTTATAAAATTTTTGTCATCCAATGATTACAGTAAATAGCCATTTTATTTTGGTACACTGAGAGCCTGTCTTTAGAATAGTACACATGGCGAGTCATAGTAAATGAATACCTTGAGTTGTGTGTATTATCCTCTGTGTTTTGAAAGATGAGCCTTTTCCCCTCCGATGTCTTGTTAATGGCCCTTGTGGCTCCGCTAAAGGTCTTTTGAAGCTCTTTTTAAATAACTGAGGAGAAAAGCTTGTGATTGGCATTCCTTAGGGTGGCTGATATTTCAGGTGGCCCTGTGGCCTGTTTTGGTGTAGCGGATACCTTACTGTGGGGAGCTGCTATCCGCCTGAAAAGGGTGAGGTCTACATTGTCTGTTTTGAAACAGTAATTAGACTTGAGCCTAATGCCAGTGATTAAACAGTTTTCGCCTTTTTTTTTAATGTTCACAGACGGTGTGTATCTACTTTTTTTCCCTTTTTTATTTTATTTTTAATTTTTAATTTCTTTTTTTTTGTGGAACTGGGGATTGAACTCAGACCCTTGCGCTTGCCAGGGAAGCGCTTATTCTACTGAGCCATCTCCTTGGCCCCCTTTTTTCCCCCTTCTTTATCTCCAATTTTGTTGCCCATTTTCAGTTTTTTTCTCCCAATCAGTACAGCATCAAGTTAATGTATTTGTAGTAGCTTTTGTAAAGACCTAGAGCCTACTTCGGATCTCCTTTTTCCATAGTATCTATAGGTATTAATAACATGTGCTGGAACCTGTAATCGCCGTACTTCTGTAGCTTGTCTAGACCACTTTCCCAGCAGTGATGGTGCTCTGTATTCTCTTGCAGGCAATGGTGTTCAGACTGGCCCTGACGCGCGGAGATACCAGCCTTCCCATGCTGGTAGAAGCAGTGGCCGGGGACCTGGCAACCCACAGCTCCCAGCAGCAGCTAATAATCAAACAGTCATGACCACAATGAGTAGTGGCAGGGACCCTCGGAGAGCCTTTAAGAGATGACCTATGCCAAACAGTCACGTGTAGTTTTTAAACTACGTGCCCTACTTGAACACTTAGTGCACTTTTATTTATTGTTAACTGTGAAAAAAAATGTTCTTTATTGGTTTCCTCTTCCATTTTTGTTCAGGAGTGGTTGGTTTTTATAGTCAGTGTTAAGCTGCTCAGTGTCCTAATGAGGAATGGGAACACTCTGAAAAGTAGGGGCATTTATTTTTTGAGCAAAATGTTACTGATTATGTTCTGTAAAAATCCTGCACCCATTTCCAGGGTGAGTTCCAGTGTCAGCTTACAGCCTCTATGAGTCTGTCTTCTGTACATGTTTTGTAATGTTTGACATTAGACATAGTGGAGATGTTCTTGTGTTTTAAGTCCAGATATTGTCAACTAAAGCAATAAATGCCAAAAATAGAAATAGTAACTAAAATCCAGGAACTCGGCCAGTGCTAGTAGCACTTTTTGAGCATTTGTGACTCTGGGTATGACCTGCTTTAGTGAGTGACTGCCATTGAGATTTTCCAAGGACTGAATCATCCTAAATTCTTGTCTCATTACCAAAAAACGTGTTCTTTGTCAGAATTACGGAGTTGAATGTGATCTGTGTTGTAACAAATATTTTTTAGAAGAAAGGCACAGTTAGTTTTATGTTCATGGACATCATAGATTACATTAAAGGGAAATACACTGAGGCCTTGGATATTTTTGAGCCTACCATGTTAAAGTGTAATTTATAAACACTGATCTAATCTAAAACGTAATTGTGATACACATTACAATGAAGGCGATTCAAATTGAATTCATTAGTAATTAATGCTCAGTCTCAAGTCCCAGACCCTACCTCCTTCAGGTACTTGGCGTGAAGTGAAGGTCCCTGGCACCTAGGCACGGCACGTGTGTGCTGTTATATGAACACACTTGGATAGCCTTATTAGCAGAGGGAACGACTCAAATGACCGACAGTTTTATTCAGAAGTGTTAGGTTGGAATTTGTGTGTCATAAATGGTACCCACTTCTGCTTTTTACCGTAGGGTGGGTAACTCGTGCAGTTTTCCTTTGTTAGAATTCACCCCTTTTTAAATACTGTCTCTTGAATAAAACTTGCATTCGTGTTAACAGATCTCCTGCTCTTTCAATGCCGTGATGTGGAGAGCCCCGTGCCTCTGACTGCCCTTTTCAGGATAGCCTCAGCCTGACAGTGACTTAGCCCTGCGCTTGTCACTTCTCCCCCCACCTCCATCATAAAATGATTTTAAGCAGATCTTGTCTGAATTTCCATAGCATTTGAGTAGGAAAATTTGCCGGATTTTGGGGGTTTCTGATGCAGCACATTTTACAGATACTTTAGTACCTACTGTATATTCAGCACTGTGTGAAGAGTAAAGAGGAAAATAGAGTATTGAGTGACTTCAAGTTTATGAACTGCTATTTTGAAGCTTTATGTTAAAAAATTTTGTGTTCATATATTAATGAATTTGGCTTTGTTGTATTTCACAATACCTCAAAAATTACCTAAGGATCATAATACATTTTAAGATGACATGTGTTTTGAATACGCTACAGATGCCCTAATTTTGAACTCCAGAGGTGGAGCAGCAGCATATTTAGTATGTCCCTTGTGGAGGGCAGCGTTGAAGGGGATGGTGAGGCCGTCCTGCGGAATGGCAGTACTGAGACACCCCACAGGTGGCTTGCTGTGCTCTAGCCTGCCGATCTTGCTAACTTGCTTCCTGACAGTTACTAGGCTTGGAACTTTTTTCCTGTAAACCTCAGGTTCTGCAGCAAGGAGAAGAACGCTCGCCATGGAGTTGTGTAAGGCTTCCGAGTTTGGATCCGCATGACTTCTGGTAAATATAAGCAGTCACATGTCATACCTTGAGAGCAAGAGGAGGATTTGGTGTGATCGGATCATCCTGTAACCCACTGAGATGAACTCGCTGCTTCTGTGATTGATGCTGCAGTAATTTAACCTTGTTCTCTGCTTTCATTATTAACAAGTCTCTTTTTTTCTTAAGGGAGGCCTCCAAAACCAGAGCCACGGGAATTATGGTGCGTAACGTTGCTTTACCGGCCTGCTTGGACGGCTCTCATCGAGAAGTTTCTCCTTTCTCCTGGCACTTTTGGCTGACAACTTTGAAATTTAAACACCATGTAGTGCAACAAAAACCGTTCAGTATAGAAAAGCACTTTGCTAGGGTTGGGCCCAGTTCTGAAGGGCCCCAAAGCCTAATTGTCTCCAGAGCTGAGCAGGCTGTGAGGTGCCGCACGGTGCAATAGGAAGCTGAAACCCGATGCGCCCGACGTCGCGTAACTGAAGACGCTGTCCCACAGCTGTTTAAGCACTCAGGATTTCCTGTCCAGGCCCTCCTGTGCTTTTGCCTTCTCCCTGCAGTCTTACTCTTCTGTGTGTGAAGGTGGTTTAATTTGGGCATACTCCAGATGGAGGTAGCTCTGCTACTGGGTCTTGTAGCTGTCGTGACAAGTGAAGGTCTGAAGGCGTGATTGAGTAATGCCAAAGCAGAAATGGGGAGAGCAGGTAGACATGAGCTTCATGTTTACTGAAAACAGGGCTGGAGGTTTCAGTGGCTCGGAAGCATTTTCTTAGCGGGTATACTGGGAGTTTTATGTTGATCAGAAGACACTGCAGTTGATGGTTCACATTTTATGAAAGTCCAGCTGAAGTTCCTGACATGGTTTGCCCATGCTGATCTTAATGTAGCTACTGTTTGAACCAAGCCATTTTGGGCTGCAAGTGACTGATCCTGAACTTGGGGTTTTCTAGAGAAAGCAGGTGCAAGTGACATCACCAGGGTGCCTCCCAGCGCGGCACATGGTGTGCTTTCATCTTGAGGTCCTGCCCCTACTATTTCTGTTAGCAGTCTAGTTTTCCTTTTGTCAGATGAGAGTTAATGTTTCAGGAGAACAAGATGGTCAGTAGTTATCTAGTGAGGGCAGCTTGAGGCCGTCAGAGGCCGGGGACCTTGGCGATGGCCTGTTGAGGGTTCCAGCTGATGACGCTTCGTGGTAAACAGCCCTGCAGTTGACGAAATAGTAATGATTAACAGTCAGGTGTGGTGCTGAGGAAATCTAATGTGACCTTTGGAAGCCGCAGTGTGGTGATGTTAGGCTGTGGGGAGGAGCTTGAAAAACGTGTGAGTTCTCTGGGTGTCTCAGTGTGTTTTCCTGCGAATGTGTACCAGAGTTTGAATTCAGATACTGTAACCAAATCACTCCAGGCTTCCAAACTAATAGTGGGACGATGGGGGATTTAGCTCAGGGCACATTGCCTGTCTGACAAGTGAAAGATCATGAGTTTGATTCCTTGTATCAAAGCAAAACATTTTTAAAGAGTCTGTTACTAGCTGTCAAGGCACAGATCACAGGCTGAGGTGTCCCCATGGAAAGGCTGACAAGCCATTAATTACGTGCCCCCCCCCCCATGGTATAGAGGATTTAACCCAGTGCCTTGGTGCTGGGCTATGTAGAACAAGGCTTTGCTGAATTGTCCAGGCTGGGCTTGAGCATACAGTGCTCCCTTATTTTCTCAGCTTGGCAAATTACCATTTTTTTTTCCATTCAGATCCAAGAGTATTAGCACTTTGTAACATTTAAGCTGTTACATACTTAAATTTTCTGGAAGGTTACAGTAAGACAAAACAGTTGTGGTTCTTCAAGCTTCTTGAACAACGAACTCAAGGCTTCCATGATGTGCTGTTGAAATACAGTGCAGCCACCTTCCCTGGAGAATGGGTGGACTGTCATGTGATACCTGTTTAATCTCTATTGAAGATTATACAAAACCTCTTAACATTTTTTTTTTTTTTTTTTTTTTTTTTGGTGGAACTGGGGATTGAACTCAGACCCTTGCGCTTGCCAGGGAAGCACTTATTCTACTGAGCCATCTCCCTGACCCTGTTCTTAATTAACATTTCTGACAGGGAGCTCAAACACATTTTAAACATTTTAGTCATCAAAGTGTGCATTTGCACAGGATAATTTCTTGTTCCAAACACTGGCTATAGACTAACAAATTTATGCTAGGGCTGGGGAGATAGCTCAGTAGAATAAGTGCTTGTCTGGCAAGCGCAAGATCCTGAGTTCAATCTCCAGTACCACAAAAACAAAAAAAAAAACTTGACCAATAAATGCATACTAAATGAAACGTTTGTAAACGACCTACATGAGAGGCCCTAGGAAGCTGGTAAAAGAATAAACTGCTACCTGGATCTGGTTGGTCCTGGCAGAACTCGTAGGCTGGGAGAACTGCACTTGAAACACCCTGGATGGCTTTGTTCCCTTTCCTTGAACTCTCCCTTTTAACAATTTAGGTTACCTAGCTTTGAAATTATGTTTTCTGTTTCTTTTCCCATATGAGTCTTGGTTTGGTTCAGATAGGATTACTCAAATCATGCCAAAGCCAAGGTCAGATCTCTAGCATAGGTCACATGGTTTCAACGGCCTCTACAAAGGTGAAAAAATCCTCTTTGCTCAGACCTTCGCTCATCAAGTCTAGCACAGGTGTTTTCACATGTGGAAGCTAGTGCATCTGTGTAGTGCTCCTGGGTGTGTGTGTGTCTCAGTTCCCCATTAGAAGGAAGGCTGGCCAGTGCGATAATAGCAGGAAAAATTCCCAAGCACGCCATGAGCAGTCTTCAGCTTCAGGTGTCTATGTGGTTCTGTTCAGAGAAGCAGCCATGTTTTCCACAGTGCAGGGCATGACTGGGTTGCCACGACCTGCTAGTCTTCAGTTTTCAACTAATTACAGCTCTAGTAGGCCAACCTGACCCCTTCAGTAATGAAGAGGTAGTCAGAACTGGTGCCCTCTACTGGTGACTGCTGCATTGTTCAGGGTGCGAAGAAAAGGCTCAGGCCTATTGCGTAATTTTTGATGGTATCAAAGCGGATAAGATCATTAAGGGGAAGTTGTATACACCTAAGTTTCAGGATGAGCAATACTCAGTGACGTTAAAGCTGAATTTTCTCCAGTTAGGCACATTAAATCGTGAACCACCCCTAAAGCTATAGAAAATTGGTAAAAATTGCCAGAGTTTGTATTCTCACATTTGTCAATATTACTAGTGAGAAGTATAAACTGTTGACAACTGAAAGGGCTTGTGGAGCTACCCTTACACATTTTATTCTATTACTCGGTGGTATTCTATAAAACCTTAGCCAAATTTCTACTGCTATTTTTTGTGTGTGAGAGTGTGTGAGCGAGAGTGTGTGCGTGTATGTTGTGTGTAGTCTTGTACCAGCGATCACACTCAGGACCTTGTGCTTGGCAGGCAGGTGCTTCTGCTGCTGAGCTGTCTCCCCAGCCCTCAGCTGCTGCTGTGTGTGTGAGCTTTGCAGAACATAATCCATTTCAAATGCCAGACTGCTTTGGTGAAGACAGTTTTGAGTGGAGTGGATGTGGGATTTAGTCCTGGTCCTGCTATTTCCTAGTTTCACAAGCCCCCTAAAGTAAGGATAATGGGGCGAGGTACCCACCGGGTTATGAGGACTATGCAAGCCAGTGTGTACTGAACATCTGTATCCCAGGCTCAACAAATGTGAAACCCTTCCGTGGACATACATGCTGATCATTTCTCCATGCCATCTAAAGAGAATGTATCACTTTAGAATTAAAGATTTAGAACATCATAGGTTTGAAAGCTGGAATGCTAAGTGATTCATCTGAATTACACTTTTAAACAGTCAAGCAAGGTTTCACTCTGGGCATAACACAGCCACAGCAGCACATAGAGTTGGGTCTTCACTGCAAAGCTGTGCTCATTGGCTAACCATCCTGTCCTGTCTTTGCATCCACCTCTACCCAGAAGATGAGGGGCAGGGTTTGTGCCAGAGAAGAGGTCTGGCTGAGGGGAAGGCGGAAGGCACCAGGAAGAATTTTGTTCCCAGTGACAGCCTTTAGAGTTGCTGTGTATCTTACTTTGTCACTACTGAGGTGAAGTAACTGACAGCTACAAGATAAAGGAAGAAAGTTTGCTTTCGCTCAGTTGGTAGGAGCTTCCGTTTGTAGTTGGCTCCAAGACAGGGCACTGGCAATGTGGCCCGGCAGCAGAGACACAGCCTACAGCATGGCAGGCAGGAGGCAGCAGGCTCTCCTTTCCCTCTTCTTTCTATCCAGGAGACAAGCCCATTGGTTGGTGCCGCTCACACCCTGGCTGGGTCTTCGCACCTCTGTAAATCCATCATCCACCCAGAGCTATGCCAAACCGATCAGTGGATGGATTCTGTATCGCCCATGCGTTAGTCACTGTCCAAAGGCGGATGCTTTGGAGGTTCTGGATTCCAGCTATAGCGCTGCAGAGTAAGTTGCCTCTGATAAAAAGCACTTCCTCAACATTTTGTGGGAATATTCACATTGCTCAGAGACAGTGCATGCTAGAGCCCACACCTTGTACTCACTGCCACCACTGTGGCAGTAACATCTACCTCAGCTGATCAAATGCCATCTCATCCATCCATTTTAAATACATTTTAAGTAATTTCAGTGATTTTTCTTTAATTTCAACATTCATTAAAATCCAGTGTTTCCCCCTTCTTATGGTAAAAGTTACAACGAAATGCACCTTTTTACATGTATACTTTTGTGAGTCTGAATAAGTGCCAAGCTAGCCTCTGAGACCCAAGCCCCAGGGACGATGTCCCATGTTGCCGCCACCTAGCCATTTCTTTGAAAACCTGAAGATACATGGCCCGCGTAGCCATTACTTGGGGTAGTTGAAGAATCATTCTTAGATTAAAGGGGAAGCTTCAGCTATGCCAAGGTTATCTCTACATTCTTTAAGTTCTGTAACTCCAAATTTCCTCATACCAAAGTGCAGCCAGACAACTCCCTCATGCATTTTGTCAATGTAATTCCAAGGCCTTAGCATTTTAAAATTCTGTCTCCTTCCTTCAGCTTAACTGAAGCTCTTTTTCTGTTGTGATTTTTCTTTCTTTTTAACCCATCAATATTTATACCTGGCAACCCAAACCTTGGAGGCGGAAAGTTCTGGGTAGAAGACAGCCGAGCTGGGGGCCTTGCAGGTCTGGGCCCGGGAGCAGTTGTGCACAGTGGGCACGTCCAGCAGGCGTGAGCAGCAGGCCTTTGGGGGGAGACGTAGGAGCAGACGGGTGTGCACTGGAGGTGCAGTGTTGGCAGGTGTCAGCTCTTCAGGTTTTTAATTCTCACATGCTGATTTTCTTAAAGTGTAAGCTGACTGGACATGCCCTCTGGTTTTGAAATGTTGTCTTACTCCTAGGCTGTGCTTTGGAATCGGTGGACTCAGAATGTCCAAATTGTTTACTAAGCAAAGACCTCTCTCCCTTTTTTGTCTGCAGGGAAACATACCTGAGTGAACCTAACCTGCTATAGCAGTACTCTTCCTGGTGTGTACACACACACACCCCACCTGGCACACACTGTCACTGTCACAGCCAATGGACAGCTCTGCTTTGGGCTCTGTGGTTCCTGCTCGCACATGGCAGACATTTTCTTTTCCTTCCTCATCATTTTCTCTTCTTTTTTTCTAGTGGGCTGCCTCTCATTCTTTAAGAATTATTCATATGCCAGGTACTGTAGTAGTTATCTGTATTTTCCTGTTGACTTTAAAATAGCACTACCAGGGAAGGTTTGTTTTCCTCCTGGGATAAAGTCTTAAGTTGCATAGGAGGTGACAGAGTCCCTCACTCCCAAAATGATATTTTTAATGGTGAGAGATACTGGCCTTTGGATACACTGGGCAGGGATCCTGGGGGTGGAGGATTGATTTTAAAAAGACATGTGGATTTAGCTATAAGCAGAGGTGAAGATGGAGAATAGGAATTGCAGTAGGAGCAACATTTTTTCCCTGGGATTAGCCATACTTTAAATATCAACCCAATTAGAAATTTAACCTAAAATATAGTATCTTAGGTCAGTAGGGAAAGTGTGGACTTCTGTGTAGTGGAACAATTGCTAACTCTCCCAGGACTCCTGTAAACAGGAGAAAAACGTAAGTACATACCTTGACTCTTGGAGACTGGAAAAGAATTCTGACAATGGCTCAAAATCTAGAAACATTAAAAGAACGATTAATAAGTTGGATTACACTTATGTGATGAAGTATAAATCACAAATGATAAACTAGGAAGTGCATGTATGATTTCTATCCCTGACAAAGGGCCTAGTATTCTTAAACCATAAAGAGTTTATAAGAGTAGAGAAGACCAGTTAATCTGGGAAAATGGGTAAGCAATATGGACAGTCCACAGCTCTGACCTTTAAGCACATAAAGATGCTCAGCCTCACTCTGAGTGGGAGATGTATGTTAAAATTCCATGCGAAAAAAACATTCTTCACATTTAGATTAGAAAATAAAAATGAAAGTTTGAAAATAGAATCTCGTGGGGACGATATGAGGAAACAGACACATTTATAGCTGATGGAAATGACAAACTAGTGTCTATGGAAGGGGCCTTGTCAGTGGTACATCTGAGTGGGCTCCATGTTTCCCTGGAGGGTGGCCTGGAAGGGGCTGATGGGAAACCTTGTGTGTTTGTTTTCCATTGATGCAGAACTTCTCCACGTGACCTGCTTTGACAGGATCGTTGCAAGCGTGGTGTCCACAGCAGACAGAAGTGTGCTTGTGTGTTGGGCCTACTGTCTCCATGTGCTTGGGGTCCTGAGAGTTTGGCGGGGGTGTGGGAAGGAGCAGGAGGCTGTTTCTGGAGGGACTTGTGGCCAACAGCCCGCGCCTCTCCAGACATGCCACGGACTGTCTTGGGCTCTCTGGATGGCCTCAGTCACATGACTTATACTCAGTATAGTAGTCATACATACATATAGTAGCTTGATGTTGATTTTATAAAAGGAGAATAGTATGTATTTTAAAACTGAAGAATTAACAAGAAATTAATGATTTATAGGAAAAGGGGGTAGGACACGATAAAAACTAGATATTCAGAACTGTGTAAATGATTTATGCGACCACGTAGTCAAGATAAAAAGTTATCTACCCAAAGCAAAAGCAAAATAAAATGAAGCCAACTGAGCCTGTGTCTTAAGCAGGCTCAGGAGAATTAATCATTTTTAAAATGCAGTCATTTGTCTATGCATTCTTAGTAGGAACGGTTTAAGTAAATTAAGACGGAATATTAATTGCTATTAATAGCGCTATAATTCTGAATGTGTTATGCATATTTTGTAGGTTAAGTAAAGCACCCAATTTTGTTAATAACATTAGAAATCAAGAAGCAGAATATCAAAGATGCTAAGTAAAGCTAGAAGTAGAATTACAAATATGAATGGGAAAGGTCATTATGAAGTCACGACGCATTTCCTTTTAAAAATCACATTTTTCTAGTTTGGAAAAAGAGTAGTAATGAGCTCCTAGAACCCAGGTTATAGACTGTAATGCCCTTTCCCATTAAAGGGAATAAAACTCCCTGGAACAATGGCAGGAAATGTATCAGCTTGAAGCACCTCGTGAGGCCTGAAAGGTGTGGAGGTCCACCTGACAAGGCGACCTGACAAGCTGTTTCTGAAAGAAGAGCGATTGTCTCCATGTTGGCTGCGCACCAGACCCCCGAAACATTAGGTACTATACAAATATTGACTTCTTGGACCGAGATGAGAACCTGGAGGGACTCATACCGCAAGGAACTTATTGCAGGACACTAGGTTCATTTGCAAAGGGCTTAGATGATTTGACAGGATTCTCTCTTATGAAAGATGGAAAATGTATATTAAAATAATAATTGCAATAAATTGAAATATGTTAAAATATGTGAATTTAAAATTATACAAAAAACTAGAACAGGGCTAGCCAGATAGCTCAGTGGATTAAAGCACCTGTTTAGGCAGACACAGGGACTGAGATTCGATCCGCAGTGTGCCATGCTAGCCCTGTCCCTAGGGTGTGTTGAGACAGTGACTGAGACTGGGTGTGGTGGCACATACTTGTAACCCCAGCGCTTAGGAGGCTGAAAAATGGAGGTTCACTATGAGTCCAATCTATGGAATGAGACCCTGTAGACCCTGTACTAAATACAGAAAAAAAAAAAAAAAAAAAAAAAAAAACCAAAACCCTAAAATATCAGGAAAATCATAGTTCTGAAAACATAAATAAGAAAAATGGCATATGTATACTGCCTTTCCTATAACAACAATGGCTCAGGGTTTGACCCACAGCCCAGGTCCCACACACACACACACACACGAAAAAAAGCATATGTATACTGCCTTTCCTATAACAACAATGGCTCAGGGTTTGACCCACAGCCCAGGTCCAGTGTGGGGTAGGGACTGTCTGGAGCCTGCCAGATCCTAATTAGACCCATGCCCGGCATGTGAGTGAGGCTGCCTGGGCACCCCTGGATCCTCATTCCACCTAGAGCCCAGGCCCACGTGTGAGTAGAACTTTCTCTATCAGACAAGCCCAATGTGGAACCCTGCGGCAGAACTCCCTGCAGAGAGGCTAGAGGCAAGACCCACCAAGCTGATCCAGGAGCAGAACATCTTGCCAGAGTGGCACCGAGGGTTCGTCTCCAAGGGCTGCAGCAGGAAGAAGTGGAGCACAGCAGCCAGACCCAAGCCACACTCACCTGGATGAGTTTGAACTTAGTAGGTCAGGATCTGATGTTAAGGTAATAACTCTAAGCTCTATGCCACAGGTCAGAAGACCGTGCTGTACAAAATGACAAAGAGAAAGAGCAAAATGCAATCTCAGGCCCCAAGACCACCCAGAACAAATGCAGGAGACAATAGCATAGAAGAAATTGTAAATCACATACCTGAAATCTCTGAAATAATAGTGTTGGAAGTAGAGAAAAAAAAAACTGCAGAAAGGTATAGAGAAAATCAGATCAGAAATAATTTCTGAAGTAAAAAAAAATAACTATAATGAAAGAAGTACTAAGTGCTTCTAAAGAAGACACTGATAAAAAAAATAGAGAAGAGAAAAATGATGGAATCCTTAAATAAGCAACATAGGAAAGAAATGGAATGCATGAAGCAGATACAAAGTGCTATTCAGGAAATTAAAACCTCAAGCACAAGCTGGCAAAGCTGTTTAGATGAATGTGAAAATAGATTTTCAGACCTTGAAGACAGTGTTGCAGCTAGTGAAAAGGTAGTGAAAGAGAAAGAGAGCTTTCTAGTGAAAGATCTTAAAAGCTAGTGAAAGAGATCTTGAAAACAACTAGGATGCAGGAAAAAATAATTCAACATTTGCAAGATGATGCAAAGATGAACAATGTAAGACTAATAGGCATCAATGAGAAGGAAGGAGTCAATACAAATGTTATAAAAAGAATATGGACAGAAGTAATAGCGGAAAACTTCCCAAATATGGAGAAACATTCTGACATTCCTGTAATCGAAGCACACAGAACTCCAAATAACATCAACCCAACTAAAACCACACCCAGACA
>NW_004524601.1:8695130-8696429 GCF_000260255.1 Octodon degus | reverse complement strand
TTTCAGTTATTCTTTTGTATATAGCAGCACAATATTTCCATCAGCATACTTTACAAATGGGCTTCTCCAGCACCTATGGCTCATGAGTCTATCCAGGTCGACAGGGTGGATATCAAGGAAATAGCAGTAGCTCAGTCCCACAAGTGACACCTGGCCACCAGTAAGCGTCATGGACACTGTCCATGTCTGAGACATACTAGAACTTTGAGCGATATCCCATCCCCAGACTGTTAGAAGTGCTGGCCACATATTTGCCATCCCAGTATTTAGCTTATGTTTTACTCTTAGTAATTCTTTACCATCATGAAAACTTTTTCTTAGTTCAATTATTTTGAAATATTTAATTTTTAATTGATACTTAATTTTCTGAATATTGTTTAACCTTAGTTTTTGTTTTAAGATTTTTACTGTATCTTTGACTTACAATCTACTTAACAGATATGGTATGATATTTTCTTCTAGTATTAGAAACTTTTAAAATTATATTTCCATTTTCCAGTGATGTTATGTTACTTCTTCCTTATCTTTTTACACACACACACACACACACACACACGAAAAAATATGTGCATGACCTGACATAAGATTGATACTGTTTTATAGAAATCTTCAATGACCTTTTAAATGAGTTCATCTAATATAATTTTATTTTACATAATCCTGTATAACTACCATTTTGAGAGCTCTTTATTCTTTATCCAGGACCATATAGCAACTTCTCTTGCCTTCTGGATTAAGCTCTTTGTTATTTCCTACATACTATGTCTGGAGATATTATAATATTTCAAGTTTGTATAACTGGAAAACATTTTACTTTGTTTTCAAAGATGTTTGCTAAGTATAAAATTCAAAGAGGACAGATTTTTTTTTCTTTAAGTCCTTTGAATTAATTATTCTAGTTTCTTACACACTTGGTCTTTTTTTTTCTTTCTAATGTGAAAGAAGATGCTATTTAATTTTGTTCTTCCAGAGCTAATTTTTTGTAATATGCTTTAATGATTTTCTCTTTATAATAAGTTTTGGACTATTTCAGTTTTGTGCATCTTGGTATGATTTTATTCAAATTTCTTGTGCAAAAAGTTCATTTTTCTTGGAAATATGCTATAATTTCAAGTAAACTTGGAATTTTTAAATCTTTATTTATTGCTTACCCCTTTCTACTTTGAGAATTCTAATTATATGAGTGTAAGTTTCTTGATTTTGGCACAGAGTGAACTATTATATGATTGATCTGTAAATTCTTCATTTTTATTTTGGACAATTTTTACTGTTCTAGTCATTTAAGTTTGTAAATAATTT
>NW_004524601.1:8691571-8693231 GCF_000260255.1 Octodon degus | reverse complement strand
GATAAGGCATGGGGTCTGCAAGGCATGTGGTTCAGGGGCTTGAACAGGTTCCTTGTGCTTGCCAGGCAGGTGCTTACACTGCTGAGTTATCTCCTCAGCAATGACACAGGTTAAGGAGAGATCAGTACTGTTTTGTGGTCATAAGGTGCTTGTATCAGCTGAGCAGCAGCACCGTGCTGTTTGAAAGTGGGCTTGGATTAGCTGTGAACGTACCTAAAGAATGCTAGGGCAACCCCTGTGAAAAGTAAGTAAAGAAATTACCTGATGTGTGAGGAAAGGAAAGAAAATAGACTCTCGCGGAATGGGGCTCCGTACTGGCTGGGGGTGTCAAGAGACAGAACCCACACAGCACTGATGATAACAAGCCCTCCGTGGTAGCAGGGAGTGGCCCGCCCCCAAGAGAGGAAGGCACCCCCAGGAGCCGAGGAGCCGGTCCTGAGTTGGGGACAGGGTGCGTGGGGGCCCACAGGGGCCACTGGATGGCGGGGACCCCAGGCAGAGGGGGTGGCCCGGCTCTGGGGCGGCCCAAGGGGAGCATCGGCTGGGCACCTGGGCTCCCTAGGAAGTTGCTGAGCTCCCAGGACCGGCCGGGGACCAAACGCCCAGGCCGCGGAAGCCGCTGGGCCTGCAGGCTCGAGCACCCCGCACCAAGCAGAACTAGAGCCCTTCCTCCTGCAAAGTCGCTCTGGGGCCCTCTACTGGCAAAGCTGCACGTCGAGCGGGCTGGCAAAAGGGGCTCACAGGGTCCAGCCTGGGGTCGTACTGTGAGCAAAGAAGGGTGGGTGGGTTGCTTAGGAGCAGGGGAATCGTAAGCGGGGGTGCAGACTGAGTCCCCCCAGATGGAATGAAAGGATGTGACTTGCTTCAGAGTAATCCTGTGGGCGCAGGTGTAGATGCCAGCTAATTCCTGAGATGATGACGTGGGTGGGCGCTGCTGGTACCCAAGGGTGCTTTCCGTTCACCGTTATTGTTCAAAATGCGAGTCGACACGTTATGTGCTCCAAGGAAGCCTGACTTCTCTCTAACACCGCAGAACTGCTCAGAATTTGGGGAAGCCAGGTGTGGACATCGGGCAATCCGAGCGTGCCTGGCGGGAAGGTGGAACGCTCCCGCAGGCTGTATGGGTGGAGAAGGATTGAGGCCGAGAGGGGACCAATGGAGGCACTAGGTATTAATGATTCCCTAACAAGGAACATAAAATAAATGCCCCCTCTGGCCAGGCTTCTGCCCACCCTTCGTAGGTAGAGTGCCAGAGCTCAGACAAAGCCCTTGGACTCTGGAGGGATGGAGCTGGCTCCCACCTGGAAATGTTGTATTCTCCTGCTGTTTCTTATACGTTATTGCCCACTGTGTTCCTAGGGTTGGGGCCAGAGGGCGGTGACCTTTGGGGACTGGCTAGGGAGGCAACAGAATGCACAGAGCTGCCCTGCATGCAGGGCGTGGGTCCTCCCTCTGCAGGTGGCCGGCCGCAGGACTCAGGAGGAGGTGCCTTCCCTCCCTGCCAAGACTAAGCTGGGTGCAGATCAGGAGTCTGCAGGCGAGCGGAGTAGCAGCTGGGTGGGACACCTGGTGCCTGGTGGCAGCCGCACCAGGCAAACTCAGTGCCCTGCTCCATCAGAAGCAGGCTCCTATTTGGTTTAAGTCTCTGAGCAAATACAGC
>NW_004524601.1:8684233-8689916 GCF_000260255.1 Octodon degus | reverse complement strand
AAAAAAAAAAGGTTGAGGTTGTAGTTCGGTACAAAGGCTCTGGGTTTAAATCTTTCCTTGAGCAAACAAAGCAGAAACACACACACACACACACACACACACACACACACACACACACACACACCAGCTTCTAAGGAGGCAGGTGAGGAAAGCAGGAAAAGCGGAGGTGAAGCATCGGTGCAGTAGTTGGGAAGGAAAGGGAGAAGGATGCCGGTAAACGATCCTCAGAGCATCGCAGAGGAGCCACTTCCCGCGCAGATCGTGAGGTGCAGGCCCCTCTCACAGGTCCACAACGTGAACACTTATGCATCGCTCTGCGCATTTGTTCCCTGTACACAGGCTTCAGCCCTGAGGTCCCGCGCGAGTCCCCACGGAGGACACAGACAGCAGGAGACAAGTGCTTTCTACTCCGCCCCCAACTCCCCTGTTTTCACTTTCTAGAACTTTCCTTGAATTATCAGCATATGAGAGGGCTCAATTTGTCTGTGTTGAGTGTGAATGGAGGCCAAAGAGCCCGGGGAAGAGAAGCTGGCTCCCCAGTGTCCCCCCTCCCAGTGTCCACTCCCCGACCCCCGGCCCCACCCACATCCTATGTGCACGATTATAGGGGCACTGGAGGTGACGGGAAGGCAGGAGACGGACGTGTGAGCGAAACATCCATGGAGGATGAGGCTGGCATTGGCCATAGCGCAAGGGGCCCGTCCCAGGGTCTCTCTTGGTTGGGTGCAGCTGGGACCGAGTAAGGGGAGCTGAGGGGACAGAGAATGCAGGTGCACTGGACACTGTGGTGCGGTAATAGGGAGGGGTCTCAGGGTCTCTCGCTCTGGACCCAACATCCCCAGGTCGGGTCGGAGGAGTCGGGCTTCCTTAATCTGCTGCGCCCCACCTCAGCTGAGAATCCAGAGGGTTCTGCGGGAGGGAAGGGCACACTTGCACAGGGGGACCTGGGCTCGTGGATTGCGGGGCTCCCAGGACTCTCAGTTGGGGGGACACTTGCAGGGAGCTGGTGTGTCCTCATCAGCCCCCTTGTCTTAGTTAAACACAATGTTAACTTCTTGGTTGTAGATCTTTCTTGGAACTTCAAACGATCTACATGCACGCAACATGGAATTGTGCAACTTGGCAAAAAGTTGCTTTGCTGGGCATGGTGGTGCGTATCTGGACTCCACAGCGAGACCCTATTTCCAACACCCATCCCTCCCCAAAAAAGTAGTTTCAAGTTGATCCATGGAAAATAAATTTATTATTCCCTAAAACTTCAACTCCCTCCATGGGTGACTGAAGCTTATTATTTGTGACTAAGCTCGAGTTTGTCAGCTTTCCTGTAGCATTTTCTTCAGACCTTAGAAAGTTATTAATATAACTAGTATTTGAAAATACAGAAATGCACCGGATAATTCCCCAGCCCTTCTCAAGAGCAGTTTGGGAGGAAAATTAGTTTTCTAAGTTTGCTTTACGTGATTTCCACACAGAGCTCCTAAGGCAAAATCAATACGCAAAAAACCTTGGTGCTACAGCTTGTCACTTGTCACTAGTAAGTGTGTTAGAACGAGCCCACTGTGCACCTTCAGGCCTCTCCGGGCCTTGTGTGTCCAGGTATACGCTGAGAAAATCGCATGTAAGAATGTCCTGCTGCATGAGAATTTCTACTTTGCATTTACCTTACTTCCTGTACTTTTCGTTTCTGCTTCCAACAGAAGTTTTGCAAAGCTGCATGATGTTTAAGAAAATATACTTTTCAGGAAGGAAAGATAGTCAATTTATAAGAATAATGGGTGGTAGTCTCAGCCCTCAGGGTGCTGAGGCAGAAGGATTACCGTGAGTTTAAGGCTAAGTTGGGCTATATAGTGAGTTCAAGGCCATCGTGCACTGCATAGCAAGTATCTGTCTTAAAAAAAAAAACAAAGTTGGGGGGGCAGAATTTTCTGGATCATGGAGGAGGGAGAAAATGTCACCAAACAGGGTTCTGTTCTTCATTGTTTATCCCTTACCTCTGACCTCTTTTTTTCTGGTGGGGCTCAGTGTCACCTCAGCCCCTGCCTGTCAGCTAGGCTGGCTGTGGGTCTGGTCCTTCCTATGCCAAGCGAGCCTGAGCACAGTTGGAAAGCTTGCCCTACCAACGCCACTGGCTAACCACTGGCAGGTCTTGACTTCTCTTTTTCTTTCTTCCACAAACATGTACAGAGCATTGCTTCAAGCTTCCAGGAATTAATAAAAGAAAAGACAAACAGAATAGCGAGATTTTAATTAACTTTGATATGGATTTATGTGTAAAGTTGGATGAGTCACCGATTTTTTAATAAACAGGAGAGAAAATCTTAAAGATTAATGTAATAGCTAAGAACACAGGAACCAGAACTTTGAAGCTTGCTTAATTCTTTCTCCCAACCCATGTTATTTGGAGAAAAAAAAATATCAAAGGCCATTACGAAGGAGGAAAAGGAGGGAGATTATGCAAATTCGAAGTGCACAGGACTAAATCATTACTCTTGTGCAAATGAGCTTTTCTTTGTGGTGCTTCTGAGAAGAGTCTGAGGCTGTATTTGCTGAAGACACATCCCTGGAGACAATGAGAGCGGGAGGCAGGAGGAAAAAGCCGGATCAGAAGCTAAGAGGTCTTCCTGTGTACAACAAGAAGCTAAAGTTGAAAAAAGGAACAGAAAAACAGGGAAACTCGAGGTCCAGTAAGGCCTTGACCTTGTTTATGTTAATATTCATCTTTTAAATGCAGTAACCATAATGAGTTAGGCGCAAACATGCTTGACATTTTCCCGTTCCCCAGCTAGCACTCCGCATTGGCCCCTGCGCTGCCACTGGGATCCACAGCTTGTTTTGTTTTGAGTAGAGGTCTCGCTGAGTCTAGATTTCTGACCCCTGGCAGTCTCAGTCTTACATGCAGGTGCTAAAACCATCAACTTTGGGGGCTCCCAGTCACACTCTCTTCCGTTTAATGGCATATTCCAGAATTGAGCACTGTCAAGGTTAAATAATTTGGCCTCAAGCTCCCTTAGGCCTGAGAGCAGACACCTAACATGTATGAAGATCAACTCCAAGTGCAGATTAGGTATTCATTTTTTCTCTAAATGATGAACTGACATCCTGAAAAATTTGAAGCAGCGCACAGGCCCTGTTGTGTTTGGTTAACCTTGGCTGTGGGTGCTTTTGTAGCTTAGGCAGCTGCTTTGAACAAACTTGTAATTTCACAGACAAAAAAGTCATTAGTCTTTTATCACCATCTGAAGTGGGAATTTAGTATGTATTTACTGATAATGAGGGGACATAGGTAGGTTGACATAATTTATTGATACTTTATTTCATGCTTGAGTTCTATGGACAAATACTTATAAATAACATTGTGGAATATACATCTCTTCTCACTTGTAGGTTTTTTTTATTATTATTATTATTTTATAAATCCAGTAGACTGTTGTCACTGAGGCTTCTTATAGAAGTAACAGCAGCTAAGACTTTGGCAGCTAAATTCTGGCTTAGTTTCTTATTAGCTATGCAACCTTGTGTAAGTCACTTAACCTCTTTAAGCTCAATTTCTTGAGCTCAAGAAAAAGAAATAGTATCACTTACTTCCTAGGTTTATTCTGTATTAAATTAAATAACCTATGGAAATTGCCTAGGCCAGATGCTAAGGCACTTACTCGCTTAGCTATTGTTATTGTTATTCTTGGAAATTGAATTGCTGGGCTTAGTGTACACATCCTTAATATACTGATGTCTATTGCTAAAGCTCATCTTGAATTTTGAGTATGAAGTTGTGAGACTTATTAATGAGCACATTACAGAATGAAGTATTGGGCATGTTCACAAATGCCACAAAGCTGCCTCTGATGTTTACCCTTTGATTTTGTATCTATTCTTTCCCCTCCTGCTAAACGTACCTTGATTTCTGTTTTTCCCAAAGTCTACGGAATTGAATGACGCTGATCCTCTCCCCTGATTGAGCAGAAAGGCATGAGGCCATCTGTGGTAATCAAAAAGCATCTTATGACTCTTCCCTGCCCAGGGATTGGCTTGGTAGTAGGCAAGCCAAAGCTTAAGCTGGGCCGATGGGAGTATATCCTATGACGTTTCCTATCCAGTGGGAAAGGGACCTTGCTAAGCGGAAGATGCTGGTGGTTACCTTTGTGGTGGCATGAAGTGGGGAGAAATGCACAGCTGAGATACAGAGGCACTTCCGGTGGCCGCGCTCGAGCAGCGAGAGACAGACTTACAGGGGCCTTTGAGCTGCGCGAGTTAGTATGTCCCCTTCATGCCTCACATCTTCTGCATCAGTTCCTTACTGAAAGGCATTGGCCCAAGCATATCATTCTCCCAAAGTTCATCCCAGCATGAGGAACGAGCAAGGATGCCCTTGAGTTGAGTGCCAGAATCACTTATGTTCCAGAAAACTGTTGGAAGATGGCAGACCTGCAATGGGCTACATGGCGACCTAGCAGATGCCCATCTGATGTTACCAGTGGGTTAAAACCTACCCTGGATAGCTTTAGGTTCCACTCAAAAGCCTAACTGTAGCCACGGATACGTGTAACCAACCTGCTCCACGAATGCATGCATCTGTGAAAATATATGCAGGAGGAAAGGCAGATGCATGAGCCACTAAGTGAAAGTCTATATGTTGTATCTGTTGTTAATGAGTTCTAAGCGGTCCACCTTTTGGGAAGAAGTAGAAAACATAGCAGTATAAAATATAAGCATCACTTGTATCTGAGTTTTAACTTTGTCCCTAATGAGTATACAAAGGCTGAAACAGGATTCCTGATGAAGCATTACAGAAAGTAAAATCAAAGCATAACACAGGGGCCAGATTTGGAGGAACTCAGGATTCTGGTCGAAGGCATTTGAATTTAACTCTTTAATAAGAGACCTTCCATGTTTTGCGTGAGAAAGTTCCAGAAGATTAGTAGGAAACTATAATCCCAGCACTTGAGAGGCTGAGGCAGGAGGAGGATTGCTGCAAGTTCAAGGCTAGCCTGGGCTACAAAGTGAATTGAAGGCCAGCTTGAGCTGCACAGCGAGACCTTGTCTCAAAGAAAGTGAGACAAAAAGAGCGACAGCCAGAGCCAGAGTGAGAGTGAGCAAGCGAGATCCTAAAATATGCAAATGAAAATAGAAGGGAAGAGACAGAAGGCAAGGGAGTCAGTTACAGGACTATTGCTGCAGTTCTGCCTGAGCAAAACAAGAGGGACAATGAGAAAGGAAGGAAAGTGACAGATGGGAGAGACGCCGGGAAGAATAAAGATGGTCTGTCATCTCCAGGAATATGAAGAACCAACAGAGAGTTAAACATAAAAATTCAATTAATTTTGAAAAAGGTAGTTTGGGGAACACATTTGCTGGGTGGAGGAGCTTCAGAAAAGATAATGAGCTGAGTTTTCAACTTGTTTGAAGCCTTTTCTGCTTGGCCTCCACCATTCTTAGAAATTGAAGGCAGTATATAAAGCGAGAGTTAACCACAGGTTGTCCCCAAAAGTGGCAAACCTGGACATAACTACCGTAAAAAGAAAAAGGAAAACTTGCAGTAACCTTCATCCACGGCCTGTGCTACTAAGGTGTTCCAAGAAAGAATGCCTCCTTAGGAGAGGGGTTTAGTGATGGAACAGAGCAATGGGGAGTCGTGGAGGGAAGGTGGGGCTGGTCTCTAGGAGCGCGGCTTGCGCTGGGGAGGCCT
>NW_004524601.1:8671476-8679228 GCF_000260255.1 Octodon degus | reverse complement strand
CAGGGAGTTCTGCTGAAGGGTTCCATGCTAGGCCTGCACTCTGGGTCAAATGAGGATCCAGTGGGTCCCGGGCGGTCTCATTCACACACCTGGCCTGCTCTCTGGGTCTATTCAGGATCTGTGGGCCGTGGGTCAGCTCACTCATATGCCGGGCCCGCGCTCTGAGTCTATTCAGGATCCGGCAGGCCCCGGGTGGTCTCACTCACATGCCAGGCCTGCGGTCTGGGTCAATCCAGGAGCTGCAGGCCCGGGTCGTCTCACTCACATGCCAGGCCTGCATTCCGGGTCTATTCAGGAGCCCAGGCCCGGGTCATCTCACTCACCTCATTTTCTTACATATTCTATAGTTTAAATATTTGTGTCTGTTCAAGCTTCATGTTGAAACAGAATCAAATCATGCAATAGTAACCTGTCACTTTTAGAAAGTGAAATGCCACAAGATCAGCTCCCTTAGTAACGTGATGAGGGATCCTACAAAGGGGGTCAAGTAGATTTGCCTTCTTTCCCCTTCTACCAGGTGAGATGTGGCAAGTGGTGCCATCTCAGATGCTGAAAGCCGAACTTTAAAAACCTGCTAGTACCTACATCTTGGGCTCTCTGGAACTGTGATATGTTCCTTATAAATTCCCCAACTAAAATATTTTATTATAGTAATAATAGGCTAAGACACAAAAAATTAAATAAAAAGATTATGTGAGAACTAATGCAACCCATGGAAGAGGAAGACACTAGTGGAGTGACAAAAACAGGCTAGAAGCTTCAGCGTCACTGTGTATCCAAGGTTAAGACAAAAATTTCCATTTATATTTGGGCTATTTTGATTTTTGAGTCCTGATACTTGGAAGACAAAGCACCAATGTTTTCCTGGAGGCAGTGGCAGCCCATGAGCACAGCAGTGGCCAGTCGTGTCTTGTGTGTGCGTCTCAAGTTCAGCACCAGCTAAGCCTGGCCTGAGTCACGTGTAGGGGGTGGTAGAGTCCAGGCAGGCCCTACTCAGTAAGGCAATCTTGGGTGGGTGTATCTGGAGGGGTCTATATGAACTGAGAGTTTCTGGGAAAAAGGACTGAGATGAAAGTCCTGAACGCGAAAACTCCAGGGAGCATCAGGACAGAAATTAGAACGAGTGGCAGGGCCACTGGAGAGACAGGCGTGTCACTGCGCTTGGTGAGAAGAGTTTCCGTGAGGAGCTGATGACCGGTGATGGCAAATGCTTCAGAGGCACCAAGGTAATCATGAGCAAGGTGAACGTTGTGACTTGGAGACAGCTGGTGACGTGGTGAAACGCACAGAGCCAAATAGTGAGCCTCGCCTCGCTGGGCAGTGCTTCCTGGGAATGCTAGCCCATCGGAGCAGGGAGTCACAGAACGGATACAAGTTGATTTTTTATTTCTGCTTCTACTTCTTCTTTAGAAAAACCCAGAATTTGGAAATTCTTTACATGTTTTTAGGGATCCTGTGATGGTTTGTGTGCATTCATCCCCCAAAGCCTCATATAGCACTGAGATGCAGTTCTATAGTTTGTGACTAATTCATAATCCAAGGCTGGGATTATGGGTGTGAGTGCTGCTGGGATTATGGGTGTGAGTACTGCTGGGATTATGGGTGTGAGTGCTATACCCAGCCTGGAGTGGATAGCCCGAATGTAACGTAAGAGAGATAGAGAGACAGACTTGCTCTCTGTTGCTGTTGTTGCTGCTACACCTTCCTTTTTGCTCTTGCTGTTTTGCTGCCTTCCGCCACCATGAACTGCTGCTCTCTGCCATGTGCCGCTCTGCCTTAGAGCCAGCAGAGTATGGACTGAAACCTCCAGTAACTGAGAGCTAAATAAACCTTTCCTTCCTTCATTTTGGGTGTTGGGTATTTGTCCCAGCAATGAGAGAAAAGTAACTGAGACAGACCCCAAGACATTTTTTTTTCCAAGAAATTTTGTATGTTCACTACAAACTCTTGTTGTCAAGCAAAGGGGCCTTCTTTCTTCTCTCACTGTAGAGAGACAGGAGATGCAGGCAAAGGCAGAGGTCAAGGCTGAGAAGATGCTTCTAGAAAGTGATGCTCACTGTTCACTTTCTAAAAAATAACACGTGGCTTTCACATTGGCATTCCCAAGTCATAGTCCTCCACCCCAGAGTGCAGAAATCTCATTTTCCAGAACCCTCACTATGTAGGGGTGTCCTTTTGGACAGACTGGCATTCTTCAAGCTCGCAGCAGCTTGTGGCCTATAGGCCCACTTGTCAAATTTTAGATTGCAGTCCAATCATCAAGAGATAAGAATGCCTGGGTTGGCAGGAATCCGACAGGCAAAAAGTCCGAGCATTCAGAGTGGTCCATTCAAGAAATGCCTCCCAGCTAAGACAGATTGAGGCACTCTGGGGATGGTGTTGTCAAGAAATTCAAAATCTTAGTATTTAGGCAGAATTTCTTTTCCTCTAGGCAACACATGCATAATTATTTGTCAACATTTTCCTCCTCTGGGATCCTATTTTGTTTCTCCTGCTTCTGTGGCTGATCATCTTCTATTCATGTGGTTTTTCTTCCAAACATGAGTCTTGATAGGCTTGATTAGGATTCTGCTCGCAATCAACTGCCAGCTCTGCCTTCTGTGAACCGCTCTCAGTCACCTTGATTAGAGCTTTAAGTGTTCACAAATATCTCCTTCATGTATTTTTCAAAACAACCTTTGGAGCTGATTCTTATAGTTGAAATTTGATGCAGATAATTTCTATTTCATGCCATAAATATTGAACACATACCTACTATGTGCCAGCAGGTCCTACGCTAGATACTGGGACAGTAACGTTAGTAAAGAAGCCACAGTCTGGTCCTTCTTATTGTCCCATGGTGAGTACTAGGTGGCACTTTCTCTTCATTTCTTGATACCATGATAGTTTCTATTGCTGTCAGAAGTAAAAATGGCAAGCTCTCCAAAGGGTGATTGATGTCTGTCCATTGGCACAGGTGGACCTTGATTACCCCCTAAGGTGTGGTCCCCAGTGTGGCACTATGGGGGGACCTCAGGTCCTTTCTTTGTCTCGTTGGGTTCCCTGTTCATGAGGTGAGGTTCTGCTCCACTGTGCTCACCATCACGATGTGCTGCTCTGCCACAGGCCCCAAGCAATGAGACCAGTCAGTCATGTGTGAGAACTGCCGAAACGGTGAGGCAAAATGCATCTGTCTCTCTTTAGAATAAATCGTGTTGGACAGTTTGTCATAGTGGTGGTAAGAGGGCGAACACATCCGTCATGGGCAGCTCTCTGCCTGTGGATGGCTCTGCTGACCTACGCGTTTTCCCACCTCTGCGCAACCCCAGGGTGTCACCGTCTAACGCCTCAGAGCTGATGGTTGTAATGCCAACATCTCTGCTCCTGAAGCTTCTGGCTCTTTTAACGTTTCTCACTCTTTATTGTCTAAGACTTCTGGCTCCCAGCCTTATAGTAAGTATATATCTTAACTTTTTATTCCTGTAGCATGAGTTATTTCTTGGGATTTTTTTTTTTCTTTCCTGCTGCAAATAGACTCCTTACTTGCTTGTTCCCTTATTCTTCCATATAGAGAAAGAGACTCTCAGTTTCCCAGTAGGCAAGCCTCAGGGTCGCACCAGTGCACCTGTAACAGTTTAATTCTCTCAGCTATATATACAATTGATGCAGGGCTTAGTAAAGGACCTTCCTAGAATGAAAGGACAAAAGGGAGGGCAGAAAAGAGGAAAAAATGAGGAGGAGGAACAGAATAACGAATAAATTCTAAAGCAGGACTCAAGCAGTCAGTATATTATTAAAAAAAAAAAAACTTAGGGAAAGATAGGCACAGTGTGTGCGTTAAATAAGCATAACATTCACCCTAGACTATATGAGAAGAAACAAAGCTGCGATCTGCCCATAGGGACACCTTCGTCGCGGGGATATGTAACGTGACATTTAAAGCCACCAGGAAAACCTAGTATTTAAGATAACACTTAAATCCATTTACAAATGGGCTTTTATTTCTAAGGGTAGAAAAGCTGTACCTTCAGCCACCTCGAGGGCTAGCAGTCCCCGTGGTCCCCGCAGTCCCCGTGTGAAGGCAGCAGGATAGAAATTGCTGATCCTGGAGCAGAGAGGCTGCCGCATCTGCAGGGCAGCGGCGCGCAGCGCAGCACGGAGCGTGGGAGCCAGCCAAAGGCCTTGTTGTATTGCGGGGCTCGCTGCATTCTGTGGTTCAAGCAACAAGCAGCAGAAGCTGAGAGAAGAGAACCAGTGCGTTAAAGCTACCTTTGGTTGGGGGACCGGGGAGATGGCTCAGGGGAATAAAAGCTTGCCTGGCAAGCGCAAGGTCCTGAGTTCGAGGTTAGTGGCAAGGGCTGAGCCTTGAATGCAGAAAGATCATGTCCAAACCAGTGTCCTCAGGAGTCTCACACATATGGACGTGCGTCTTGTGGGTGGCAAGAAGCAGATTCAGAAGGGCTATTTCTTCTCGAGCTGACATCTTACTGTAGGCCAACAACACACCGACAAGGAAGGCCATCTGGTCCAGCTAGGGAGGCCAGCGCTTCCAGGGAAATGCTTCCGGCCTGTTGCACTCGCTCCCCATGGGAGAAAAGGGCCAAGAGCTTCTCACTTTGTCCTTCAGTCAGCTGGAGACCTGGATCCAGATGGAGCGAGAGGACGGAAGACGGGAATGAGTCCATGACAAGGGCATCAAGCTGTACCTGAAATTCAGCATAACCACAGATGCTGCGCTAGCCACGTTGCCTGTAGTCAGCTGTAAGTGATGAAATTAGAGCCGAACCGGTGAATCCGCGGGTCGTGGGGCGCTGATCTGGCAAAGCCGGGTCCTGGTTTGCGGAGACCTTTGCCAGCCGCATCGCCCACTTGACCCGCCACGTGACCGGCCTAGAGCAAGGCTGTGAGGGCGGTTGTTGGGTGTGGCAAGCTGTTCTTCCTCCTTAGCAACAGCGCTAGGATCCACTCTTTTGGGAATGATCTTTCCAGGGCCATCCAGAGCCACTCCCCAGCTGACGCTCCTTGAGGCAGATGGGACATGCTTCTCCTCCTGAGCCTGTCGAAGCCTGGCTGATGCGCCCCTTTACCCCTCCATGGATGAGGCTGTCCCGTCTGCACCTTTGGTCTGGACATGAGAGGGGGCTGACTCTGTGAAAGAATAAACACCCACGCAGAATCCAGAGAGTTCAGCCGGGTGTGTTGGCATATGCTTTGTAATCCTAGCATTTAGGAGGATTGGTACGAGTTCGAGATCAGCCAGCCTGGGCTACAAAGTGAGCTGAAGGCCAGCCTGATATGCATATCTAGAATCTGATTCTAAAAGAAAAAAAAAAAAAAATCTGGAGCCCTTAAAGGAAAGGAAACCAAATTATGTTGTTGGATACATAGAAGGGCTTAATCTCCTAGAAATGTTAGGTTCCTTAAGTGAATTTATCAACATAGGCTACCCTAATAACAATACCAATGAATATTTCCTCTACAGCTAGACTAATTGAATCTTAAGACAGTTTGAAAAATAGGGAAAGCAGAAGCAAGTAGGTAAATGCTAAAATAAAGAGCAATGGAAAGAACCAGGCTTATTTTCCCATTAATGTCCTTAATATTACCATTAAAGACAAAAGAGCAAAGAGTATTCTCTACATGTCTTGTGTCTATGCCAAAGTATTTTCTTTAAGCTATACATTTAGAAAAAGAATTAATGGACTTAGCATATATGCATCCACTAAATCGTTCTGTCTTTGTTAAGTCCTAAAGGTTTAAAACACTTACTACAGTGTGCCTTATTATATATTTCTACCTACAAATACTTCCCGAATATAATTTAGGTAATTGTCAAGGCATTGGAACTGACAAAAGTTACCCCAAAGAATTCAGGTTGAGAGCTGAGTTTAAGTCCACAGTCAACATGAGAGTCTAAAGGCAATAGACACAGAGACTATGTTGATTAGTCCTCTGCTGTCTTTTCAGCAGGAAGTCTTATAAGTCTTGCCTGACCTTTGTCTACTTTGATTGTCTTAGTTTTCTGTGGCCTGTCATGATCACTCTGGCTCTCTTCTCAGCCTTCTTCAATCGATCAGTGACTTGCTGAAGCCTTGAGGCTTGAAAGAGTTCTCAGACACTTTCAAGTTTTCTTAAAATCCACAGTTGATAGTTTTGTGTTTCAAGCACAATACTTGGCAAATAGAAAGCCTTCTGTTCAACTGACGTCTTCATCAATTATAGTTTATAGCTTTAACTATCCCTGACCTTATTTGCATAGCTCTGTGCAAAGTTCCATACTGGAGCTTCCACTTCATGCTTGGAGATAGCATGCCAGATGGCTCCAATGAAAGTACGAGGATCATTCTAGAAATTAAAAAAAAAAAAAAACCAACTTGACCAAAAGCCAAAAATACACATGCAAATACAGTGAAAAGCAGTTTGTTGCTGACAATCCATAGCATATCCTATGTTTTACATTTGATAGTCTTTGATCAAATATTTATTCTGAAAGAACATACTCTGTTTTCAACAAGTGAATAATATATTTAAAGAAAGCAAGATTATGAAGCCAACACTTAATGTGTTATGCTAATTAATCCATATATTAATTATGGCCAGTACTGATTTTATAGAACTCCTTTGAGGTTTATTTTGGAACAGTTTTCTGAGAATTATGCAGACCAGGATAGCATTTTATAGCTTAATTTATATTTTGCACTGAATTTTAATGTTCATATATCTCTATGCATGTATGTTATCTATTATTGTCTAACAAATTATCCCAAACTCTTGAGATTTAAAAAATAAGCATTTATTACCTTGTATGGCATTTATGATGTTTCGTAGAAGACACCTTGACTGGGTGGAGCTGCTTGGGTTTTATCATGAAGCTGACTCAGGTATTCTCTGGTCACTGGTCAGCAGTCGCAGGAAGGCTCGGCTGGGACTGATGACCACCAGCCAGGTGGCGTACTCCCTTGGGGGCAAGTTGGTCCTAGGGGCAGGCTCGTTGCCCCATGGGTTTCTCCACAGCTCTGCTTCAGAACCGGTAAGCAGGGCATGGTGCTTTAGGGCAAGCATATAAGAATCTCCTCAGAGAACTGTTCCTATTTGTCTTTTTGAGACAAGGTTTCACTATGCAGTTCAGAGTGGTCTTGAACTCACTTTGTAGCCCAGGCTGGTCTCAAACTTGCAGTGATCCTCCTGCCTCAGCCTCCCTAGTGCTGGGATTACAGGTGTGCACCCTCACGCCGGGCCCTATAGAAAACTTTTTGATGGGCTACTTATAAGTACTCATGGGTGTGACATGAGGAAAATTTAAAACTAATACTATGTGCAATTAGAGGGATTACTTCTATATCATGATTATGCAAAGTCTGAGTAACTGGTATTGTTGGCCAACTTTTGGGTCTTATTTCAAAGCCATCTACAACACAATCCAATCAGGTGAATATGGTTGTTTATCAATTTGTAGGTGAATGAGCTAAAATCATATTTTGTTTTGTTTTTCAGATAGTTGCTCCATGGAGCTAAAGTTTATATTTTAGCAGTTGGCTCTGAAGCATATGCTCTTAAAATTAAATCAGGTTACTTTATCTCTTCTTTGTGGTTTATTTCTTTAAAGATAAAAACCCTTGGGGCTGGAGAGATGGCTCAGTGGTCTAAAGCACCTACTTGGAACAAGCTTGGCAAAGCACAGGGACTGCGGTTCAATCCCCCAGCACCACATGCCAGCCAACTGCGCCCCCTGGTGGGCTGAGCTGGCCACACACACACACACACACACACACA
>NW_004524601.1:8669517-8671376 GCF_000260255.1 Octodon degus | reverse complement strand
GGGCCAGGCTACTCAGCAGGTGCCATTCCTTCACTGGCTGTGGTTGCATGCCCACCAAATCAACTTTTTAACTATAATGTGGATCTCCGTACAGATTCTGTATGGGAAGGAAAACTCCTTATGAATTACAGGTTCTTTCTCGTTGGCGGCTGAGTGGTTGCTTCTGAGTCTCCCTGGCACTGAGTCACCTTGCAGCCATTGAACCCATGGCACAGGTGAGACTGGCTTTTCCTGTTGGTAGTGGTAAGGGCCAGTCTTGGCCGGGTGGTGACCTAGCAGGTGAAGGTTCCCGAAAGAACTCGGGGCGGGTGGGGAGCTGCCCTGTCCCCTGACGCATTCTGACTTTTCTCTGAACTCTTTTCAAGTGTGCACACTCCCTAAGTCAGCACACACCAGGAGCCAGGAGTCCAATGACAAGGTCTCCATTTGGCCAGGAGACCTGTCACAGACATACAGGATTATACTTGGGACACTTTTTTACTTGAAGCACTTGCGGCATCACTCAAGTCCTATTTACTTCATTCACTTCTGCAGGTATGTACATATGATTATAAAATTCCTCTTAATTATAATAGAAAAATAATGTCTCTACCCAGAGGTGAGGTAATTGTGGGTCTGCATTTTGATACATTTCCTCCTAGGCAATTTCATTTTTAGTTTTAAATTGTATGCAATTTTAAAAACCTTCATTATCTGGTTCCCAATTCCAGTGTAGATTAGAAGCAGCAATTTAGAGAAACGGAAGAGAAAGAAAAGTCATAAAAAGTAGGTATGATTTCTTAAAGCGCAGACAGATCTGGAGTCATTTGATGGAACAAAAAGCACAGGTCAATAACTGCAGGATCAGTCGCTGTATCTACCACCGCTGGAACAATAATAAGCTTATATCGTGATGACCCTGGATTGTCATTAAATCATTAAATTTCATATGGCATACTTCTGTCAGAAAAATAATGTACATTTGAATTGCATCATTCAAACCAGTTAAAATACATTAGGAGTGAACTCTTCACTGAGGAACTTGGCTCTCTGGTGACTCTTCTTTTCTCTGCATCTGTTCTCCACTTTTCTCACTATCTATGTGCAGGCTCATTCTTGGTGGGACGGGCCACATCTCGTGCTCCTGATGAAGGTTTTGGTTGGGCTAAGCCAGTCATGATAATTGCATCAGTCCACAGTGTCATTCGCTACAGTCACTGATTTAAGAATCAGCTGATATCTGTGCCGAAAGCCAACAGCTTATAGCATTTCTTTCACTAATGTGACCACATGGCAGACATAGATGTGGACCCCAGTTAGTCAGAATAAAGCCCTTCCCTTCTATTCAATGGCTGAGAAAGAGAAATCCTCTTCCTTAGTGATTAGAGATGTGTGTGCATTTGTGTCCTGAAAATTATGCAATCATTTTCTTTTTTTTAATTTTAATTTTTTAATAGATTGCAAATTGAAAATAAATTATTTACAAACATAAATGAATATAACAATAAAACTGTTCAAAATAAAAATGAAGAAAGAATTTACAGATCAGTCATAATAGTTCACTGTGTCAAAACCAAGAAACTTATATTCATATACTTAGAATTCTCAAAGTAGAAAGGGTAGGTAATAAATATTTAAAGATTTAAAATTTCTGAATTTAGTTCAACTTATAATATTGCAATTCCAAGAAAAATGAGCCTTTTGCACAAGAAATTTAAATAAAATCATACCAAGATACACAAAAATGAAATTGTCCAAAACTTATTGTAAAGAAAAAAAATCATTAAAGCATATACATAAAAAATATTAGCTATGGAAGAACAAAATTAAATGGCATCTTATTCCACAGTAGAAAGAAAAAAAGGACCAAGTATGTAAGA
>NW_004524601.1:8662558-8664217 GCF_000260255.1 Octodon degus | reverse complement strand
GCGGTTCAATCCCCCAGCACCACATGCCAGCCAGCCCCGCCCCCAGGTGGGCTGAGCTGGCCACACACACACACACACACACACACACACGGAATAAATAAATGAATAATTAAAAAAAGATAAAAACCCTTTGTTTTGTTAGATGAATTCATTTTATTTATTGAGTGGTCAGTAAAACAAACTGAATAACTTTACAATCCAACATGTCCTCAGAATCTAACTCTACAATAACCCAAGGCCATTCGGCTCATCTGTACCTTCCCCAGCCATATTTAATTTGTTATTTAATTTTTATTTTTTATTTTTTAAAGAAAAGTACAAATTAGAGTTCAAACAAAAAATTACAAATGATACAGAATTTCGCTTAACAAAGTAATATGAGTTTCACAATATTGGTTGTAATACAGTGTTGTCATCCAACCAGTTATTCATATTATCACATATATACATGCAAAATTAGAAGAAATAAAAAATGTGTAAGAAATTAAGAAGAGAAAAAGTGTAATCAGTTGAAAAAAGAAGACAAAGCAAATTAAGTATTACCTGCTCCTTTCCATAGACCAGCACAAATGCACAGTACAGTTGTCCAAACCATCCTGCTTATATACATAGATATATCTCTTTCCCCCACTCCCTCTCTTGTCCTTCTTCTCAACTCAGTAACTCTTTCCTTTTGAATAAGTTCATTCCCTTTCCCCAATATCTATTGTACCCTTCAGATTCCGTTTTTCTCTTTCAGGTTCTCGCGGTAAGGAGACAATACGATGTTTGTGCATGTGGGTCTGATTTATTTCACGTAAGAATATGCACTGGTTGCATCCATTTACCAACAAAAGACACAAATTTATCCTAATTTATAGCTGAATAATACTCCGTTATGTAAAAATACCACATCTTCTTTATCCATATTTATTTTGAAGAAAAATTTTGACACTATCTAATCTCATCCATAAATAAAAGACAAAGGAAACATTGTATATCATATTAAATATAATCAGGCCTAAAAAGTAACACTCATTTTTTTGAAATGACTATCAAGTATTGTCATTATCGAATTTCTAATTATTTCAACATTATTCTTTTTTGTTGGGCTTTTTTCTCAATCCAATGTCAGTGATACGTATCATAATGTTCGCATCCAACATAGAGAATTTGTACCTGTGTGTGCTATAACTTGACATTTTTCCCATTCCCCAACCCTCCCTCCAACCCTTCCTTCCCTCCCCATTTACAAAAGTTTTACTTCTAGTTTTTCCTGCTTTTCTCACTCTTTAAAACTGTTTCCTAAAACATATGGACTGTTTCACAGATTCCTGTGTCGTGCTGCACAGGGGCCACACTGGCCATCTTGGCGCAGCTCCGGATTGAGTGCTGCCAGAGCAAGCACTATTACTTATTTTTTTTAAGTAAATTTTATTTGAATCAGAATTTAAATAAGGTCCACACATGGTGATAGATTATCATTTAATTGTATTTTGACCTATGCAATTCCCCTTCAGTTTTGTTGGTTATTTATGAAAATGTATTTCCAGAATTTGTGTGTTTTAAGCAAAGCTGCAATATATATTTCCTTGCACTTATTTTTCTGGTAACTGATGAATGCTTTTATGCTGATTTTCTCTCCTCTCCTCTCCTCTCCTCTCCTCTCCTCTCCTCTCC
>NW_004524601.1:8653171-8662458 GCF_000260255.1 Octodon degus | reverse complement strand
CCCCCCCCCCACTTCTTTTGTCTTCTGAGACAGGATCTCGCTATGTTGTTCAGGCTGGCCCTGAGCTCACTTTGTAGACTAGGCTGGTCTTAAAATCACAAGCATCCTCTTGCCTCAGCCTCTGAAGTGCGGGGATTAAAGGTGTGCACCACCATGCATAGCTTTTATTTTAACTTTTAAAATTCTTTAAACAACACTTCATTTTCTGATATATGTGTTAGAAGTATTTTTATCTAATTGATTCTATTTCGACATTTTTATGGGGTTTATTTTGCTACAAAAGTTCAAAATGTGTCATCAAATTAATTCATTTTTCCTTTTGTGGGTTTTGAATGCTACTTCTCTGGGAAGGCCTTTCCATGTCAGTCCCTGCCAAAAAGTATTCACTTTAATGAAAAAAGAAAAAAAAATCACTTCTGTACATTTCTAACACATTGACTTTTTAATTATTTATAAACTTTATTTTCATCAAGGTATGAGTGATGTGTACACAGAATCTTTTTTTTTTTCGGAACCAGGGATTGAACTCAGGCCCTTGCACTTGCCAGGGAAGTGCTTATTCCACTGAGCCATCTCCCCAGCCCTGTACACAGATTCTTAAAGCATCATTATGAATATATGAATTTAACCATTTTGATTTGTTTTATCCATGAAAGACACAATTACATTGCTGAAATCTCCCTATCTTTGGCCAATAACTTTGAGTTTTCTCCAGAATTCCTGTAACATGAGTCTTTTAACCTTTAGGAGTTTTTCTCCATCTTTAATTTTGCATGAGAAAGTGAACTGGACTTATGTGTATCTTCTATTCTTTTTTGGGTGTTTTTTGTTTGTTTGTTTGTTTGTTTTTGCAGAACTGGGGATTGAACTCAGATCCTTGTGTTTGTCAGTCAAGCGCTTATCCTACTGAGCCATCTCCCCGGCCCAGTATCTTCTGTTCTTGGACTCAGATTTTTTTACAAGGAGGTTATAGGAAATTCAGTGAAATATTTTAATTTTCATGTGAAACAGCAATACTCAGTGTCCACTGGACATAAATCATTGGCACAAAATAGTTCACATTTTCAACTTTCCATAGAATTATCATGTTTTTCAACAATAATTTGTATTACACAGTGCTAGGTTTGTGTTTTTTTCTAAAACCAAAGGAGAATAAGAAAAACTGTGGCATATCCAATTTGCTTTAAGGTTTAAAGCATTAGTGTTGAAAAGTAACATAAAATTTATTTCTAATGTTTGAATATTATTTTTCCAAGTGGTTACTAAGCTGCCAGGAAATGGATAAGCACTAAGTTCTCGGCGCTAATGACTCAGCACATGGAACTCCTGCACACTTGGAAAATTTTTTCTAGAGATGTTGCAAAAACACTCCTGAGACAACAAGAACATTATGAACAGGGAAAGTTTGGGAGCTGTTGTATCAAACTGTCTGTGGGTTTGTTTTTTTGTTTTATGTATTTAGTACAGGGTCTACAGGGTCTCACTATGTAGACTGGACTCGTAGCAATCCTGGTTTCAGCCTCCCAAGCTCTGGGATTACAGGCGTGTGCCACCACGCCCAGCCTCAATCACCCTCTCAGTGTGCCCCAGGGGCGGGCCCAGCATGGCATGCTGGGGATGGAACCCTGTCCCTGCATCTGCCTAAACAGGCACTTTTTAATCCACTGAACCATTGGGCCAGCCCATGCGGTTTTGTTTTTTTTGATGAAGCTGTATGTGGTATTTTCAAAGAATATCATTGCTGCCATTTTTGAATTTATTTCTGCTTGCCTTGTTAGCATAACTGCTAATCCCCTCGAGCTTGGTGATAACTTCTACAACTCATGCCTCACTGTTTGAGTCTGTTTAGACTCAGGATGCCACCCTACACCACGGAAAGTGTCGGGGCACCAGGCAGGTAAAACGTCAGCACCAGCAAGGCTCCTTGCACGACTGGCTGGTGGTGCTCATCCGTGTGCAGGGCTGATTTCCTAACTGACAGGCCACATCAGCGAGTTAACTTTGTTTGAACCTGGCAGCTGTACCAGGCACAGGTGAACTGCGACATGCGACACTAAGCTGAAGTCAAAGGAACGTGTGCAGGAGGAGCCGCTGTGGATGTGATGACACGACTACCTTCCCTTAGGACGTGTCAGAAATTCAACACCCACAGCAGGACAGGACGGACAGGAGGCAGGCTGCGGAATATTCCACAGCAGCGATATGGAATACTAGTAAAGCTAAGTACTCTGATTTTTTTTAAATTTTATTTATTTGTGTGTGTGTGTGTGTGGCCAGCTCAGCCCACCAGGGGGCGGGGCTGGCTGGCATGTGGTTCGGGGGATTGAACTGCGGTCCTGTGCTCTGCTAAGCCTGTTCCAAGTAGGTGCTTTTAGATCACTGAGCCATCTCACCAGCCCGTGATTTGTTTTTTGATGGACTGACTACAGCTGGAAATGACAGTTCTAAGACATCTGTGCCAACCTGCTGGACTGTTTGTCTCCTTTTGCAGCCACAGAGGCAGCGCCTTCCCGTGGGTCATTCCCCTGGTACACCCTGAGATAGACCAAGGAAGCCGTGTCCTGCCTGGTGCTTATTTGGTGGTCAGCGGTGGCCAGGTTGGCCACTTCATTGATTCAGAGCGTGGTACCAGAAACTCCATTTGCTGAGATGACTTGCATTTCTGAACTTTTATAAAAATTAGAGCAGAGGATTCTGGGTAGCAGAATGCACTGGGGAATGAACAGTGCGGTTGGCTGTGCCTTCCAGGTGTCATCACTCTTGCTAAGCCAGTGTTCTTCAGGCATCGATCTACCCTGAACAAGGCCTGCCAAGGTTGCGTCTAGAGAGAACAGAGACATTGACACTTCTCAAAACATTGACGTATCCACGGTAGAACCATGTCTCAAAAGCCTGGACGTTTGATATTTGCCAGAGCCCTTTGAGAGGGAGTTTTATTTTCCTTCTGGAATTCCATAACCTTTGCTTTGGACATTGGTGTAAAAGGAATCTTCCCACATAG
Source organism: Octodon degus (assembly GCF_000260255.1). Classification (NCBI taxonomy): domain Eukaryota; kingdom Metazoa; phylum Chordata; class Mammalia; order Rodentia; family Octodontidae; genus Octodon; species Octodon degus. Next base: position 8,659,457 of record NW_004524601.1, on the reverse strand, counting down.
AATTTCTCCGTGGACCACAAGCATGGGTGAATACTGCCCCATCCACCTCCCCCACACAGAGAAGGCTAGGACAGTGTTTTTGTGTTGAAGAGGAGGACAGAACTTTTGAGACAGATTATGTCCCTAACTCCTCATTCCTCAACAAATGGTGTTTGCCTGAGGACCCTGGGTGCTTGATGCTGTCCAGGGAACCAGGAGTGACAGGGCGCAGGCAGAGCAGGGCTCCTGGGCAGTTCCAGGTGTCCAGGTTGCAGGACATGCCACCCCTCTGAGCAGGGGCAGAGGGTGAGAGGACCCAGGGGACATTGTAGCAAGGATGAGGACATGCAGGGCATATGGACTGGCCCAATGTAGTTCAATACTCTTTTTTTTTTTTTTTTCAGTTTTGTGCAGTGTCCCACTATATGTAGCTCAGACTCATAGTGATCCTCCTGTTTTCAGATTCCCCAGCGCTGGGATTACAGGCGTGTGCCACCACGCTCTGACTTGGTGGCTGACTCAACTCGCCCCTGGGCAGGGCCGGCATGGCACTGTGGGGATAGAACCCTGGTCCCGGCGGCCCCATGACCCAGCGCTCTGGACTGTCACAACAATGGACCAGGTACTTCACCCGTTGCTTGACTGTATACATGCACCGCGATGGAAACATACGGTGCACGTTAAGATTAAAAACTTACTACCGAAGAAGACGCACTGGTATTCATCCCGTGCAATACTTCCGCGGCCGGCTTGGAGGTCCTCTTTCCCGAGAGGCGATGTGACAGACATGTGGCTGCCGCTCAGGGCTGCCTGGTGGAAAGGGAGGCAGGAAAATCACGCGGGTGTGGCCGTGCCCACCTTGTTCTTGAGCTCTGGCCCCACGCGACTTGGGGTTTTCCCAAAGTAACCCAGCCTGGGGTCGGGGGTGGGGTACACTTTTCAGTCAATTCAGCTCGAGCAGCCAAGATCAGATCCTCAGGAAAGAGGACCTGCAGGGCTGCCTCGGGAGGTGGCAGGAGCAGCGGCGAGTGCGTGTGCAGGGCGGGGAGGCCTGGCAGCTGCCCCGACGGACGGACCGGTGAAGCGGAGATGGCTCGGAGGACTCGGAGAGCAGCGCCGGGAGCGTGACTTCATGCGTGGCTTGCGTGCGTACGTGTGTGTGTGCGTGCGCATGCGTGTGTGCGCGCGTGTGTGTGCATGTGTGTGTGTGTGCGTGTGTGTGTGTGTGTGCTTGCGTGCGTGTGTGTGTGCGCGCGCGTGCGTGTGTGTGTGAGGGAAGGGACAGCCCACACACGCAGGACCCTACAGTCCTCTAAGGGGTCGGACCTGAGCGCACGGCCTGTCACCTGTCATGGAGGGTGATGAAAGTCCCCAAGGCTTGAGAGGGCCGACGCCCCGCTGCAGCAAGCGAGCGAGGTCCTCCGCCGGCGGCGTGAGGCAGAGTCCTTCAGTAACCCAGGGGAGCGAGGCGGTGGTTTCGGCTCCCGTGGCAGTGACGAGTTGACACAAGGTGGTGAGGGCCTAGACAACCGGTGAGCGGATGGGAAAGTGGAGGAGCAGACAGATGCGAGTGTGGACCGGGGGAGTGCAGAGTTATCTTTGGCTGCAGCCCTAAGACTGAGTACGGCCTGATCAGAATTGGGGTGGGGTGACCGTTGGGGACCCCAGGGGAGATTGAGAAGAAGTAGGGGAGCATGCACTTGGGGTTTAAGGGGAAAGTCTGGCCTGGAGCTATAGACTTGGGGTCATTGCCAAACAGATATTTCTTAAAACCGAACTACCAGGTGAGTAGGGAATAAATGACACACTGAAAATAAAGTGTGCCACAACTTAGGAGAGAAAACCCCAAAAAGAATGGGATCAGATCAGAGTACGCTGAACCAGACCAAGCAGTTGGAACAATCTGAATAATAAAGTAAAAAAGGTAGTACTGGATTAAAAAGCAAAGTATAAAATAAACATATGCGGGTATATACTTACGGACAGAGATGATTGAACAAATGAATACATAAATACATAAAATAAGAAAAGACACTCTACAGAATAGGTAAATTCTCTACTGGGCTGAGTTAGTGATTTAATTGGGTATAAGATGCTGTGGAAGGAGGGAAGTAACTTTATAGTGGGGCAGTCTGGCAAGTATAGGCAGATGGTTACGGCTCTTTGGATTTGGGGAAATTACCTATCCTGTAATACAGTGAAACGCAAGGTCACTTCGTCTGTCTACTGTTCTTCCTGGGAACCTGTGACCCCAGCCTAATTCTAAGGAAAACAAGGGACACAGTCTAGAGGATACCTAGTCAGTGTCCTTCAAGATTATAAAGATGCAGAAGAGCTTGGAGGTACGAAGGCATTGCCATAGACCAGAGAGGACGGGGGAGGTGTGACAAGTGGGAGAAGTGGGATTGTAGATTGTGGCCTGGAGCAGGAGGAGGATACTAAGGAGAAAACTGGTAACATTGTAATGAATCTGCAGGTTGGTTAATAAGAATGTGGCAGTGTTGGTCTTCAGGCTTTGCAAATGTGCTGTGGCACTGGATGCTATTAATGGAATGCAAGAGGTGGCCTGAAACTCCTTGTATTATTTTTCCAGAGTTCCTGCAAACCTGAAATTATTCCAAAATAGAGAGTTAACTAGGAGAATTCAGGCACCTCCTCTTATCTAGAAAAGGTCTGCCTAAGACTGCCAATGTTAGCTGGAGCTCCGAAGTAATCAAAGGTGTTCACTGTGGCTGTAGACGTAATGCTGACGTAGAGCAGGTAGCCGGGATCAATACCAGCTGCCTGGGTTACAGGGGACTGGCTGCTTGCAGAGGGAAAGGTCTAGACCGTCCCTCTTGACCTTGCTACCTCTGAACTATAGAAAACAGCAGTCCTGCTCCGGCACCCGGGGCTGGGCTGAAGAGGGAGGTGTGCAGAGCTGGCTGCTTCTCACCTTCAGTCTTTGCCCTTGAATATGTGTTTCTTCGGACATCGCCCATCGAATCACTGCTTAAGTTTGAGTACTTTATATGACTTACTTATATCTTGAACATGTGTTACCAATATTGTTGCAGTAGGTCAGACTCATTAACTTACTGTTTTTTTGGATTTAATGGAAGGTCTACCGGGTGTTCAGGGTGTCACTACTAGATTGGACTCTAGTGACCCGCCTGTTTACAGGCAACCAAGAGCTGGGATTACAGGCGTGTGCCACCACGCCCAGTCTCAATTGCTGTCTCAGGGTACCTCAGGGGTGGGGGCCAGCAAGGCAGTCTGGGAGATTGAACCCCCAACCCTTGCGCCTGCTTGCAGGCCCTTTAATCTGCTGAGCTATTTGGCCATCCCTTAACTTACTAATTCTTTTACAGATAAAACATTTCTTCTCCTGAAAACAACAATAAAAAGCAAATACAAAGAGACCAGATAAAGTATGGAAACCTGGGGCTTCTGGAACATAGCAATGAGCCGTAAAGCACCTTAGCAAATTCAATTTCTTAGTTTGCCATGGACAGTCTATATAATTGTGAAAATCTTTCTCCTATTTCTTCAAAGTCTTTCAGATTATTTTTGCTTTCATGGCAAATGACAACTTCGGGGCATGTTGTGTTCTTAGTGTATTTGTTTAATATTATCACTATTCATTACTTTTTTTAAAATCTTGCTTAGATATATAATGCATGTGTGATGTTCTGGCCTGCAAGCCCCAAGGGCATGTGCACCCCAGAAAATTGTGTCACTTCTCCAGATAATGCTATTCCATCCTTTCAGAATCAAATAAACATATTTCTATGTAATTCCAATTGAAAAACTCCAGTGTATGTCGACAGGTGAAAGCTGATGAGGTCACTGCTGGCTTCCGAGTTCCTCCTTGGCTTACATTTTCTTCGACATTTCTCGTTCAGGAATTTTTTCTTTATCTAGCAAAAATCGTTGTTATTTGCCCTTCCTATCCTATACTTCTTTGTGAAGCGAGTGGACGGACGCAAGCTGCCAAGGCAGTATTTAGCTAGCGTCTTTCACGCTCTGACACAAAATCATAGCCCACGTCCATCAGCTTTCACATGTTACTCTGAATGAACACCCACCTGATCTGGGAAATCCTGGGCTTCCCAGGGAAGCAGGGGGCTTTGCGGTCATCGAAGTCTAGCAGTTCCCTGGAGTAAGTCAGATTGTGGCCGTGGCGCCTTTGTGCTGAGTTCTAGTAAGGGACTTTATTTTCAAAATGATATGTATTGTGGAGTTGTAAATTTCTTGTGACTCTACAGAAGTCGAAAGGGGAAAATAAAGTCAGCAGGAATACAGACATGATTCAGTGTCTTGATCAGGAGTTTTTGAACCTTAACTGTCATGTGACAGTGTGACTTTACGTGGATTTTGACTTCGTGGACAATTCCAGCACCCCTCCCCCATCCTCCTACAGATTTACGGTAGAGGCTGAAAGACATGAACAAAATCACAGTTCACTAATCACACTTGCTTTTGATTCTGTTTTTTAATTTTTTTCTTTTAAAGAGGAGTAACAAAAACAAAGGCAGAAACAAAGCAACATACAGCAGTACAAATGGTACAGAATTTCTAAGCAAGTACAGAAAATTAACAATGGTTGTTGGAGTATGTACTGTTATTGTCACACGTTTGAGGACCAAAAATCTTTGTTTCTTCTGAGGGAATGGCAACTGAACTCTCCCTATTTAGAGGAAAACAACAACAAAAACAAAGTTGATCAGTGACAGGACAGCTTTTCCACAGACTGGGTTTTTCCTCGTCCTGGGATGGTAGGAAGCAGCTGGGATCTCCTTCCTGCCTAACTACTCCATGGACACCGAAGGCTTGGGGTGGCTTGGGCTCCTCCAGGAGTGGTGGCAACTGAAAGATCCCCATCCTTTGCAGGCTCTGACTCGTCAGGTGCTAGGACGAGGTTGGTCACACAGGACCCCAACTCTGACTACTCACTTGTCCAAGCAGTAACAATTTTTCATTTCTATTTAGCCAAGGAGAAGGAGAAAATAGGGTCGTTTGTGCCAAGACGACTGTTGGAAAACACAGTTGAGGCTATCAAATTTTATTGCAACATCGGTTCAGTGTTCAAATATACTCATATGTTTTTGAAGGTGACTATTTATTAACAACCATGAGGTAAAGAGAGCTAAACCAAAATCATCAGCTTCCATTTCAAAAGCTGTGAGTGTGTGCTGGGGGAGCAGTGGGGAATTGAACTCAGGACCTTTCCCCTGCCAGGCAGGTGCTGTGCCACTGAGCTATACCCTCCACCGCCCGCTCTCAAATGCTGTTTAGTTAGTACTCTGAGCCCATGTTCAGAGCATTTTGGTAAATAATATATTTTGAATATTCTAGGTTTGGTACTAACTTTGGATTAGTACCAAACTGCTTTTTTGATTTCAGATAATTATAGGACAGGGTGGAGTTAAACTTTCCAAGATAGCTGAAAAAAAATGTATTCTTATTATTACAACTACTTCTGTACTTTTCAAAATTTTGACATTTTCATTTGGTTTGTCTTTTTTTTTTTCTGACAGCTTTTCTCTGTCTCTATCAATGTAAAAGTGCCACATGGCATGCACATGTATTTTGAATTAATGTAGATTTGAATTAATTTAAAACTGTGTGAAGTCTGTGATTCCGACACTAAAGATTGAAGAATTAAGGCGTCAATTAGGATCCAGCTCTGCACACCGCCCAGTTCCATCTTCCGAAGTCGAATCACCAGTTTGAAGAGAATGATTTTACATACTTTGATAAAAGAAGGATCGCTGTTCCACAAATTCACGAGGAGAGAGTGCTACTGCCCAAGCACAATTAACCGTCACTGACACAAATACATGAAAACGAGCCGCAAAACTCTCTCACACTATCAGTCCATCAGGTATTCAAAATTCAATTTGCAGATTAGCAGAATTAAAAAGAAGATGAAAACTGATGTGAATTCTAGTCTGCTGTCAAAAGTTATTCAGTCTTCAAAGTCCTTTTTTGGTATTTCATAATATACCCCATCTCTTTTATAGCTGGAGTATTTTGACAATACAGACTTATTTTCTGAAATGCAAGCTTTTTTCTCCAGGAGGCAGCTATCTCTCTGGGAAAAATAAACTTGGAGGGAAAAGTCAGAAAAGAATAAAACAACAAAAGATAATCTCAATGTAGCTAATTTAAATAACAGTATAAGTTTTCATCTCTATTTTCTTCCTTTTTCTTTTTCACTGCCATTGAATTAATATATTTCTTTTGTTATGCTTCTCATTTTAGAAAATTACTATTGGGGCTCAAAATATAATACCCCTAAGTGCAGCACCTTGACACACTGAGT
>NW_004524601.1:8617930-8653020 GCF_000260255.1 Octodon degus | reverse complement strand
CTTGCCACTATTCAGGCCATTGGACCCCTTTTTCTCCTGTCTAACCACTTGGCTACCGGACTGTCCACCCTCAGCACACCTGTGCAAAAAAATACACTATCTTCCCTAGTCTTACTTTCTTATGGACCCTATGTCACATGAAGTCTACAGAATTTCATGTGCTTTTCTCTTGTTACTGTGTCCTTTGCTGTGTGCACCACATGACGAGGGAGGAAAAGGCGCGACTTCTTGTCCCCTCCCATGCAAAGGCTCCTGAACTGGAGCCCCACGCTTCCTTCCCAGGCTGCTTCAGGCCCACCAGCACTTCTAGGAGGAGACCAGAGTGATCCAGAGACCAACCCAGCCGAAGATGGAATTTCAACAGCTGTTATGGCCCCATCTGGTTTTCTGTTTTAACCTTGAGTTACTTATATTTTTGCTGTTGTTTTTTATTTATGCATTTGGTACAGGGTCTCACTGTACAGCTCGGACTAGTACTGACCTTCCTGTTTTTGGCCTCCCCAGTGCTGGGATTACAGGTGTGTGCCGCCACACCCGGTCTCAGTGGCTGGCTTGGCATGCCCGGGGGCAGGGCAGGTGTGGCATGTGGTGCCAGGGATTGAACCCTGGTCTCTGCAGGTGCTGAAGCTACCATACAAGCTCAGTTTTAGACAAAAAAGGTGACTTTAGACAAATTGCTTCAACTTTCTGGTTGCATTTCACCCCACCATTCCTCACTAAGGTGCTTTTCTTTTTAAAAAAGTTTTCTTTTTTACAGCTGATGAATGCTTTGAACTTTAAGAATTTACAAATCAGATTAAAATGTGAATGAATTCATTAGGCAATTAATTATGTTCTTGTTTTATATGAGAAATATGTTATCCGAGCAAAAATATTCTATTACTGATGGCTATCTTTTGAAAGGATCCTTTTAGAACCAGGACAGAATCTTCTTTCAAAGAAGGCCAGACAGATTGCAAATGTAATGGAACAGAGTATTCCTCTAAAGGAAGCTCTCAAAAAGAAGGTTCTCCACCACCAGCTTGGCTAGGAAAATAGCATCCAAAATTGAATATCTGGTAGAGATTGCAGTGTCTGTGTTTTCATCAGGCCACAATGCTGCGTCCCCATGGCTTACCTGATTCTTTAGGCGAGAGTGCTTTGTTTAGGGAAGAGTCCGTGAAGCCACATGGTTGTACCTACGACTTTTGTCTGGTAGAGATGCAAGTGGTTCCTGGGTTGCAGAAGACCTAACCTCAAAGGTTTCGCTTTCATTGCGCTGTAGACCGTCAGCCCTTGCTTCCAACCTAGTGGTCTTATTCCAATGTTCTTCCTCTGGTTCCCGAAACTCTTCAGTTCTCCAAATGCTCCTTGAACCCCTCATCTGCTGCTTTCCTCATTAATAAGTTATGTAAATTCAGACACATTTTATGCTGATAAGGGTCATAGTGGTAACGTTCAAAAATTTTCCTTCGATGGTTTTCTTTGTCCCTGTTACCTGCCTGCTGCCACCTCAAGGAACAGCAGAGCTGCCCGAAGCGGGAAAGCTCCTCCTGATTGCTGAGCTCCTAGCTATTTGGATTTCCATAATGTTTTTCTTTTTCATCCTGACCCACCCCTTGCGCACGATGTGTCTTGTAATGATTGAGCTCATTTACAATAGATGATTGGAATTTGGGCTTTAAACATTTGTGGTTTAGACTATTTTTTAAGCAACATAACATGTAGCAATTTGCAGTTTTGCTGAGGAATGAATTTAGTTGCAGGCTGTGCAGTAGCGTGCAGGAATGGCTAACAAGCTGGGAGGGGCCGCCCGGGCCTCGGATTGAAGCCGGGCGCTGTCGTTTCGCACTCATTGTCATGCACGCTTGCTCTCCCCAAGTGATAAAAACTTTTTCTTGTGTGTATAAAATGAGCTATAAAAGAAAATCACCTGCTAGCGTTGCTAATGGCACTAAATAAAAAGTGGAGGTCTAGGAAGGCAGTGATTGTGAGCCCCGAGGCTGTGAAGGCCTGGAGGGGCACGGTGCACCGTCAGCTCACAGTTCATTCTGCAGAAAGGGTGGAAGTGTTTAGTGTATGGCGCCAATCCCTCTGTTACTTTGCCTTCTTTTTAGGAATTTAGAAAAACTTTGGAAATAGCATGGGTGCGTCAAGTGTTAGAGCAGAGCTTGCTTTCATCTGGAAGTCCGAGTATGATCATGGAAAGAGCCCTGAATTAGATCTCATGCTTTCTGAGTTCAGGATCTCATTAGCTTTTGTGTCAATTAGTTGTAAAATGTTGGATTAAACCAAGACCTTGGGGTTGTAAGTTCCAGGAGGACATTGTGTATTGATTTACTGGACACATTACATGCATTTGTAGGCTTGGGGTCAGCTGGTGAAGAGGAGAAATATTGTCATCCTTAAAGAGTTTTTATTTTGCATTATAGGAGAGGGAGGGAAGGGGTGATGGTGAATGGACAAGGAAGGAGTAAGCAGATGATCAGATATCTTGGACAGAAATACATGGCAGAAAATAGGAACGGAGCAGGGTAAGCATGGACAGCGTGTGTCCTGCTGTCTTGCTAAATCGCTGCAGTAAATAAGGTGCTAAAGGTCAGCCTCCTGCAGGCGGTGGACGTGGCCTTTCAACAAGGCATGGAAATGAAGTGAGAGAGGTAGCCAAGCAGGAAACAGCAGCCAGGACCAGAAAGAGCTTTCACACAGGCGCCTTGGGAGAGCTTGGTTCCTATCCCAGGAACAGGGAAGGGCCAGCCTGCCCCGCGTGGAGTGGTGGGAAGAAGCGATTAGAGATGAAGACAGCAGACAAGGGAGGTGCTGGCACTGTAGGCTGTCATCCTTATTTTGTGGGACTGGGGAACCAGAGCAGGCTTCTGAAAAACAGTGGTCAGGGGTTTGGAAAGGATCTTCTGGGCTGCCATTGGGCACAGGTGGAGAGGGCTGAGCTACAAAGAGGCTAGGCAGTAGCTAGAGGCGGCAGGCTCACACCTTGCGAGAGCAGACAGATAGGACGTGGTGTTCCGAGGGTGCACAGAGCTGACAGTACAGCCTGCAAGATTTGCGGCTAGATTAGATGTGGGCTATAAAAGAAAGAACAAAGCTAGAAAGCTTCCAGGAGTTGCTGCCTGAGGATGTGAGCGTGGAAACAGGAGGCTCGGGTGGGGTAGAGCAGATGTGCGGGAGGACCAGGTGTTTGGAGCTGGGCATGAGGCGTGCAGATGCTGATGTCACATCCAAGGACACACACATCTGGAGCGGGGGAGAGTGGTCGGAGACCAGCAGCACGCTGCCTGGACTCAAGTCACAATCTCTTGTGGCTCGAGGGCAAGCAGTGTCGTTAGAAGAAAGAATCGGATCAAAGGCTGCGAATCAGGCGGGGAGCACCGGAGGGCCTCAGAGAAGGGGAAGACTCCGAGAAGCAGACTACAAAGGAGCAGCCAGAGGAAGGAGGCACTGGAGAGTGGAACGTCCTGGAAGCCAAGTGAAGAAAGCATACCAAAGAACACAGGGTGATCGAGCCCTCGTATTATTTATTTTCTTTTTTCCTACATTTTAAAATCAGTCCACATTGGCTACACTGAGCACTGCCTGCCACACCCACCGGGCAGTTTTTTTGGGCATCAGCATCATGTGATCGGCTTTCCACGCAGCACCGTATCGGAACATGCTTCGGGTTTGCTCAGGTCTCCTTTTTCTCATCCTGAGAAATGGGAGTCGTTTTACGCACTCCAAGTTGTTCTGTGAGGACCGGGTGAAAGAAGCATATGAAGCGTTTGCAGTGTGAAAAGAATTCATTTCATTTGATTTCATGCCAGTAAGAAGAAGGCAATGCATCCCTTGACAAATTAATTTTAAGTAAGAGTGTAAAAAGGGGCTGACGATGTCGTTCAGCAGCATGATGCCTGTTGGCAAACTCACAGTCCTGAGTTCAAGTCCTGATACCAAGAATAAATAAAAGCATAGAAAAGGGAGCAGAGAATGATCCATTGCACCAAGTGCTGCAGCTCTCTTATGGGTTGTGTCTAGTCATCCCCCCAAAGCCTCACGTGGTCATTGGGGCAGGCTTCTAGAGTTTATGATTAATTCATGAGCCAGTGTTGGCATTATGGGTGTAAATGCTGCTGGGATTATGGGTGTGGGATTATGGGTGTAAGTGCTGCTGGGATTACCCCACCCAAGGTCAGGTAGCCTAAAGGCAATATAAGGTAGAGAGAGAGGCTTGTCGCTGCTGCTGCTGCTGCTGCTGCTGCTGTTGCTAATGGCTGCCAGCCGCATACAGACTGAAACCTACACAAACTTTGAGCTAAGAAGCTACAGTTTCCTTCCCTTCCTTAAGCTACATTTCAGAGGGGCTTGTAGAGGGGTTTTGGTGAAGTTGTGAGGCAAAAATCTGCTGGAGCTGCTTTCATAGTGAGTCGTAGGAGAGAAACCGGACTGCAACTCAGCGTTAGAGCATGTGCCTGTCATGTGCAAGGCCACGAGTCCAGTTCCTAACCTTCTTCTACACACACACACACACACACACACACACACACACACACATATGCACACACACATGTGCACACATGCACATGTATGTGCACACACACTCTCACACACATGCAGGAAAGGGAGAGAAACAGCTGCATGTTCATGTTCCTTGAACAGATGCAGTCCCACAGAGAGTGAAGTGTTGATAGGCAAGCGCTGCTGGCAATGGAGAAGACTGAAGTCTGAATCTGCCCTGGGCGAGGGCTTTTGTGGGTAACAGGAAGTTTGGGTGGGTCCTGGACCACGGGTGGTAAGAGCTGTGGGGCCAGTCAGTGGCAGGCCCATAAGCACGGTGGAGGACCTCTGCAGAAGAGGCCTCCTGATTGCTTTAATTTTCTGAATGAAGTAGCAGTGTGAAGACAGGAAGAAAGCTTGGGGTATCAGAGGTGAAAATGTGAAAACGTTATAAGGGCGATTGAGACAGTGCATGGCCTTGAGCCATTAAACTCTCTATTTTGGAGCTAGGGAGCTAGCTCAGTGGTCTAAGCATCTGCCTGGCAAGTGCAAGGACATGGGTTCCATTCCAGAACTGGGTGTGGTGGTGCACACCTGCAGTCCTAGTGCTGCGGAGGCTGAGACAGGAGGATCACTATGAGTCTGAGCTGTGGAGCAAGACCCTGTACCAAATAAATAAATGATTGAAAAAATTATATATATAAAAAGTCATAGTTCTGGGGAACTACCCGCTCGGGCCCCTCTCCTGTCCCTCTCTTGGACAGGAGCTTTCTTTTTCTCAATAAATATATTCTGCTCATAAAAAAAAAAAGTCATAGTTCAGATCTGTGATGCCCCCTAAAGACTCATAGTGTCCCTGCTGGTGTATTACTCAGAAGTGGTGAATACTGTAGGAGGCGGAACCGAGTGGGAGAAAGCAGGTCCCCCGGGCCCCGGCCCGCTCCCCTTTCTCGCTTTGCTTCAGGCTGCCCTGAGAGGAGGCTCTTCTGCGCTGCCACCCCCCGCCCTGGCAAGCAGAGGCCCAGGACCAGCAGCATCCGCTGACCGTGGCTGAAGCCTCTGCGACCCTGCGAATCCTTCTGCCTTGTAAATTGATTGTTTCTGGCGCTTTTCACAGTGAGGGAAAGCTGACTACCATGCTGACTCCAATATCCTAGTAAGCGCGATGCAGCTATTTGAGGATTTGTTCATAAATCGAAAGTGAGATGGTTCAGCATGACTGCTTTCCTCCAGCCCCGTCCGCTGGTTTGACATAAGAACAGAATGAGATCTTGATCAGGAATTTCATATTCCAAGTTAGTACAATGAATTCAAAACGAGGCAAGGGAGACACGAGCATGTGAAAGGGAATGATCCAAAGATTTGCTTGGTAAGTAGAGGTTGAGAACGTTAAGGCGGAAGGACAGTGGGATGGCGGGGTAACGATCAGAAGTCCGGCACTCAGGTGTCTTTCAAGCATTTGAAAGATCATTGGGGGTAGGGTAGCGGAGGGAGTGTGCAGGAAGACTGAGGTAGTGGGAAGGGTACACAGAGTGCCTCCTGTGTCCAGCATGGCATTAATGGCTCTGACTTTGGAAATAGTTCTCCTTGTACCGGAATTGGCATTAAGTGTGGCCACACTGATTGCTGGTGGCATCGTTTACAGGTATGGCAACGAGCGTGGAGGGTGCTGACAATGGTTGACACGATCTGTGGTGCAGAGAAGTTCCAGAAGAGGCCTGGCTGTGAGCGTGGTGGTCCACCTCTGTGCGCATAGCTCTAGGAATCAAGATGGGCAGTAGTGGTGGAGAATGCGATGGCGAGCCAGAAGCTAGCGTCTAGAGAAAAGGACACAGCGGGCTCATCCTGACGTGTGACACCATCTGATGACGTGAGAGTCAGAGCTGGGGCTTGGAGGGCTGGAGAGGCATGTCTGAATGAAATGAGGGGCGGGGACCACAGCTGCTGACCCCTGCGCCTGCCGGCCTGAAGACCTGAGAGCTACAGAAGGAACAATGCTCTCCAGTGGGGGACGGTAGCACCTTGTGTGACTCAGGCAGCAGGGAGGTCAGATTGTGATGAGGACAAAAAGACAAAGGGAATGTTCAGGGATTTGTTTTTAAATGGAGGTATGACAGCCATCTGCCAAGAGCACATCCTTGGTTCTCATCTCCTGGCGTTTAAGTCTCTTGCTTTTCGTGCTTTCACTGACAAGATCAAGAGCTGACTTACGTGACTTCATGGGTGAGCTTTATGTTGCTGGGACAAAATACCTGATGCCCCCAAGTTAAAGGAGAGGAGGTTCAGCTTGGCTTCTGGCTTCTGGCATTTCACTCCACGGTCTGCTGGCCCCAAGCAAGGGCTTCATGGTACAGGGCACGTGGAACCAACTGAGCTGCTTAGTTCACGGCAGTCAAGAAACAGCAGCAGAAGAGCCAGGCAGGAAGGGACTAGGGAGCAGGCTCAGTCCCCAAGGACACGCCCACCTGCCCCCCAGGACACAGCCAGAGGTACACTTTACCAAACCCCTGGGCAACTGAATGTGCCATCACAGGGATCAGTGAGGTGCTGCAGGGTGGAAGCGTGTAATTTGTGAGGCAAGGTCATAAAACTGTTCTGTGGCTTGTGCCTTGCTCACTTAGGGCACTGGCTCTTGGGGAGCCCACCGCAAGGTCATGGAGACTCCCAGGCTCCCCAGGAGAGAGGTTCCTGTGGAGCGGAAGAGGCCTTCGTCCTGCAATCAGCACCAATTTCCTACATGAGAGTAAACTGCCTTGGAAGTGGATTTTTCATCTGGATCAACTTCTGGTGACTACAGCTCTGCTGATAGCTGCCTGCCACCTCATGAGGGACTCCATGCCTGTGATGTGTCATCAAGCCTTACCTTGTTTGTAACTTGTGAAAACTATGTTATAATAAATAGTTTTGGTTTTAAGCCACAAATTTTGGAGTTATTCATGATGCAGCAAATCTCGGTATAGCCATACTATAAATGTGATAATGCTGATGATGAATACAATTTATTAGAAAATAATGGTTCTGAGTTTCAGCAGGTACAACAATATTTTGGTTTCAGGTCTGAGGTGGGAAAAGGTGTCAGGAAAGGTAAGAACCGTCAGCAAGATGGGCATGTGGGGGAGGAGAGGGAGTCTCAGCGTGTGGCAATGTTTGATATCGGCGAGGATTAATGCAAAAATGAGGTAGTTATCAAGGTACAGAATGATGGTGCAGTAGTGTGCTCAGCGCTAAAGAGAAGGGTGTCTTCGCCTTTGACAGTGGCCGTGGGAGGCCTATGAGGGTGGCCTTAGTTCCAGCTCCGAATCTTATGCATGTACTTTGTGAACCCTGTTGATTGTGTACGTTGTTCATTTCTCCCTTAGACCTTTGATTTTCCTGTTGCTATCCTCACCTTACAAATGAGAAAATTGAGGTCTGAAGAGTTACTAGCAAGCTGTGTCAGAACTTGAATTTGGGCCGCTTGACTTGGAAGCTGACTTACTATCTCATTGTGTCAGTAGGCAGAGAGAATCTGAAACCAAAGCACTGTAATTTTTGGAGAGTGAGATGGAAGTTAGTCATCGGAGACACGGATTTGTGTGGTGTAACTATAAACATCTTTTAAAAGCCCTGGCAGGAAGCATCTCCATAATGACAGGAAAAGGCCAGTGAGAGCCACTGCTGTCTTCCAGAGTGAGGCTAAGAACCTGGAAGCTGCCAGAGAACAGAAAAAGTGATAAGCAGAGGTGCAACCCCGAGACTCTGGACACATGGCTTTATGGGGCTTCTCTGCAGTCCAAATGCAATTTCTATGAGACCATGACTTTGCCTGGAGCCTGATACTCAATAAATATATATTCTTTGTTGAATAGATGAGAGAATGGAGTGCAACCAAGGGAAAACATTGTGGTGAAAATATCCTACACCAAAAGCTCCATACCAGGGCTCAAGGTCAAGGGTGGATCTAGGAGGGGAAGGAAGTGGTTTCTCCCTCTTCTGCCCGACTTTGCTGACCAGGGCTTGGGGCAGCTTCACCTTCCAGCCCGCCACCCCTCATCCTTCGTGCTGCCATTCTCCTCTTTGGGACTTTTAGAAATCTTGAGAAACCAGTGGTTCAGGCAACATCTTTGATCATCTAGAAACTGAAAACAAAGCAAAAACCAGTGTCTGTTTTAATTTAATTGGCCAAGAGTGAGACACGGAAGTTGGTAATTCTTAAAAACACTTCTAGGTGATTTTCATGGTCGAGCTAGGGTTGAGAAGCAACAAGCAACTTGAAGTGCTTTTTCTGTAGGGGAGATCTGAAAGCTGCGAGGTCTGAGGTTCTCAGGAAGGAATGTGGTTCGACACACCCATGGGTGGGGAGAAAAGTCAGCATAAGCTGGAGCTCAAAAGCACTTGCCCAGGAGGCGCCCAGCCCAGCAAATGCTGGCTGAAGAGTGGAGGGGGCGCCCGTAGGCAGGTGCGCTTGCACGGCACCCTGAGTGCTAGCCTCCGAGGCTGGGGAAGCTGGGCTGCAGACTGCTCAGACAGTGTGATAGTCTGAGAAGCCAGTGCTTGGGATCAGCTATTTCCAACTTGTGAGTCAAGGGAGGGAGGAGGTATGGGTGGGAGGATGGTTGCGAATCCATATGTAGACGAAACATAAATATGTCTTGCATATATATTTTTTCAGAAGTGTACTGATAACATCGGGTTGAATCAAACACAAAGCTCCCTTCCTAAATACAGAGCTAACCTCACAGGAGCCTTTTATTGTTCTGTATTCTCTTGGCACCAACATCAGAATGATTGCCACGTGGGAACCTGGGTCCTTTTTGGAAGATTTTGAAAATAGAACTTTATATTTTTTTTAAAAAAGATGCCCCTCCCCCATCTTGCCTGGAGCACAGAGGTTTTGGAGGTGGCATATACGTGCAGTGAGAGGATCAGTGTGTGAGGGGCTGGGGACAGGTGGCTGAGACATTCAGTTTTATTTTGTGCTGGAAGAGGCTGGAGCTTGTAGGAACACTCAGCATCCAGGCTTAATGTAAACAAAGGCATCCTGTCCTTCTCGGAAGGTGGACCTCAAGACACTCTTAATTTAAATGAGAACAAAAGGAAATAGTCAAAGAGCTGTGTACCTGGGAATTGTAGAGCAGGTGACTTATCTACGGGGCCCACCAATAGCTGCTGCTCCGCTTCCGGTAAAGAAGGACAATATCTCCCTCCATCATGACAATGAAGAGTCGAGAGTCAGCCTTAGTTTTATCATCCCCAAAGAAGAAATGGCAGATAACAGAGCAGCATCCTTGCCCGAAGTGAATGCAGGTAATGGCTACCATGCTTATCCGCGCAGCGATTCACCGCTTCAAGCAGACCTCTGAATCAAGCGCTGTACCCAGGCCACTTATACGCGCTGCATCACACCTTCGAGCAGCGAAATGAGGATGGTCAGCCGCTGTCCCCAGGGGTTTCTTATACGTAAGAGGCATTTAGGAGGTGCAAAGACCAAGCTGTTGGGAACCAGCTCTGGAGATGCAAGGTGGAAACTGCCGACAGTGACATTCAGTGGCGCACTTATGCCTGCAGAATGGTGAGTGCCCTTTAATGTGATACTTGAATTCTAATGTAGGCTCGAGACACGAAAAGGCCACCATGATATAGTGATGGAAGGACTATTTGACTTAAACTCTTATGTGCTGGTTCTGAGTCCCTGCCTGACATTTAAAACTTATTGATCCTGAACAAGTCACCTCACCTCCAAGACTGCCGATTTCCCCACCTGTAAGTAGAAGGGACCAAGAGCTTGTGCTGCACTACTTTAAGAAATTGTGTGGTTCAAATGACATAAGCACCATAAAAGGATTTCATAAATATCAAAGCCAGCAGATATTTGTTCCTGTAATTCCATTAATCATCAATGACCTTATTCAGTTCAAATATCTCCCTGGATCATAGCTTGACAAAGAGCTACAAGGGCTGAGCTCTGACTTCAGAGTTCCCATAACCTCATCAGCAGTAAATATTTCCTGCATGGATCAGCGGTAACCATGTGACTTGGTTAATAGCTATAGTAAATAAAAGTCTATAGATGTTCATGAAGACAAACAGTTGAGAAAAAAAAAGCCAACAGTTTATCTGGAGTAAAGTTAATTCTAATAATATTAAGGTACAAGTATTGATATTCGGTCAAGTCATTAATAAAGGATCTTGAAAATTATAAGAAAAATGAAGATGCTTGAACCCCAGGAAGGTATGTGTGTGGGAGAGCAGCTCAGGCTGCACAGGCTGCCTTGGCCGCGGGACTGGAGGTAGTAGGGCAAGACAGAATGATCAAAACTCCCAGGAATGGGGCAAGAAGAGCACTGCGTGGGAACTGAGGCTTTCCCCTGTTAGCGTCTGCTTGCACAGTGCTCCCTGTCAAGACTGCATCACTGTGACAAGGGCAGGGGCTTCCCGTCGGCATCCTTGCTCCTCGCCGGCCTGTCTAGGAGGTCCCTGGCTCTGTGTGTGTCCGTGTCTGAGCTGCACACTGCTTCTGGGATGCAGAACTCAGCCCAAACGCTGTGCCACTGCAGGGCTGGGGCTTCCAGGTGGCAGCCAGGAGCGTGGAGCTGTGCGCAGACCTTGCTGTTTCACTCAGGCCCGTGGGCCACAGCAGTGTCCTCCGACCATTCCCGCTGGGGTCTCCTGCCCAGCTGGGAAGGGCAATCACACAGACAGTCATGCGAGTCAACTGAAGAACTAGGAGGAACTCTTGGCAGGTCATGCACATGCATCTGGCCTTGAGGGTCGTCTGTCTCTGTGCTCCCCCTAATAAGGGGCCTGAGCAGCCAGCTGGTCCCCAGTTTTTCCTTGTTTCCCATACTTCCTCACCCTCTTACCCAACACAAACTGTTTTGTTGGTGGGATCCTAGAAAGTAAGCGGACTGGTAGGTAAAGCTCGCAAGAAAGTCAGCCTTGTCTTTGTTTCTCAAGGCCAAATGGCACAGGACAAGAAAAGAAGTAATGCAACCTGACTCTTTGCTCCTAGACTAAGTAGAATCAGAATAGACAGGCCTACTTCATGAAGGACTTTTTCTTAACAGTACAGAAACTTATGGTCTGCATATATCTTTCCACTTCTAAGGAGTAGTAGAGCATTCTAAATTACAGTGGAAGAGTGAAGTAGATGGTCAGTGGACAAATGAAGTTGCCAGAGAGAAGGAGGTCAGAGAAGTGGACTCAGGAGCCCACTGAATCTTCTGGACCCTCGAGCTTTGTGTTCACGCCCTGGGCTCATCTGTTTAGAAACGGAGCAGCAGGAGCCTGTCTGGAAGCTCCCAAAGGAATCCTCCCTCGGCTGAGTCATTTCTGTAATGTTGCTGAAGACCTTCAACTTGCTGGAGAATGAAGCTTTCTGTGAACAGAGGGTGTTACACAGACGTATCCTGTGCAGGAACTGCTGGGCAGATTGGCAGCCATATGAGTCCCTTTGGCAAGGGGTACCAAAAGTTCTGGATTTGCAAAGTTAAAATCTGGTAGCAAATGCACTTAATGAATCAGAGGGAGGTAAACTTCAGCTCATGTGCAGAGTGCACATCCGATTACAATTGAGGATGACTTCCAACTTGTGACACTGCAAAAAGGCAGCCAAATCAGTAGCTCGGGACACATGAAGTTTGGACAGGACAAAGCTCCACAATAGGCAGGGTGCATCGAAGGGTTCGTGGCATCAGTTTTTGAGATAAGTCAGAACGTCATGACATGAGGTTTAACATTGCTATTCTGTCAAGTTCACTTTGTATTTCTCTAATTCCTTAATCCTAGAAATGAATTTATTTTTAAAATATGATAGGTTTATTTTTTAATTTATATTTGTGGCTTATTAGCAGATTTTTTCCTCCAAACAGATGCTCTAGAGTGATAAAATAAACCAGATTCTGGGGGAGTTTGCTTGGCACAGAAGGAGTTATTTCTATCTGTGAAAACAGATCCTGCAGCCCCCTAGTCATGAACTCTACTGAAATAGTAATGGTGGTACAAGACCCCGTGCTAATTCTTGATGATTTCGTATTTTTTAATGAGCACTGACAGCTTTTACGGGAACTGGCTATAGCAGTGTGCGTATTTCTGTTTCTTCCATCAAGGGCCTGAGATTTTTGGGCAGATTTTTCACGGCTCCTCAGTTCTCTGGTTTTTAAATAGATTGGTGTGACACCACAATATTTCTTGTTAGTGGGAAAAAATTGGCAGCGGTAAGTATCTAGCAAAAAAAAAAAAAAAAAAAAAAAAAAAAAAAAAGGTTCGTCTCTGAAATACAGAGTTCCATTTGGCTGCCATGTCGCCGTTAGTTTGCTGGGTGTCTTCCCTCTCTTTCACCTGTCCACATCCTGACTTCTCACATGGATTAGAGGAGGGTCTTTCTATTTCTATACAATTTAAAAGAAACCCAAAGGAATTATAAGACACCTCTAAAACTCCTGTAGGTTTTTGCTGCAGTCTTTTTTATTTTTTAAATTTTAATTACCACACTTTCATACTACATAATGGCTACATTCTTCATGGGGAGCTGATACGTGAGGAACTATTAATTCTTTTTAGTTTCTCTTTCCCTCTCCTCCCTCCATGAGAAATAGAAAACAGGGAGAGAGATCTTGTGCAAGTGGAAAGGGAACCAAGGAATGCCATCTTCTGAAGAGAAAGCCAAGGGGGATTATGTTTCCCCACAAAGCACTCTCACCGTTCTCGTGGCTGGAGTCCTGCCTCCTCCCACCAGCCTCCCCACGATGTCCCCTTTCATGCATGCTCAGTGTACCCCCCGCTTCTCCCAGGCTTCCCTGTGTCTCTCTCCGCAGCTCTTTGCTGTCTTTCTTGCCCCTTTCTCCTCACAGACAGATGCACAGCAGCACAGGAAGGTCCTGGAAGTCAGGAGCAACCAAGCCAACCCTACAAACGGCAGGGAAAGGAGGTGGCTGTGGCCTTGTTTGCAGCTCTGTCACGTGGATGCAGGCTCTGTCAGTGCAGGTTGAGAACTCAGACCCTTCCCATGAAGAACTAGTTGACACCAACCTGAGCTCGGTCCCTCACACCTTTCCCCGACCCTTCCCTTCCTTGGGCCTTGGTGAGTGCAGTGTTCAAGGGAGCTGCTGAGGTTGTGCTGAGGTCCTGGCTGCTCTTCAGAGGGAGGAAGGAAGGGTGGGCCGGGGGTTCACCCATACAGGGAGGAGGTCTTCAGTTTAGAGCACCTTGGTTCATTGCCCTTACACTGTTTGCTCCAGTCCTGCTTTAGGGGTTACTGTTTGTGAACTTGGTGTCTGTCTCTTTATGCTGAGGGTCAGAGGGTGAAAGACTTAGTTGAATCTTGGATTTTTTTTTTTTTCTTTTTAAGACAAGGTCATTTTGTGTAGTGCAGACTGGCTTTGAAATCACAGTCCTCTTGCCTCAGCCTCCCAAGCGCTGAGATTATAGGTATGGATACCACAAGGCCTGGCGGGGTTTTCGAAATTTTGATGACAAGTCTAACTCAACTCCCATTTTCTTTACTTCTTTCACCATGACTAGACCAATGCCCTATGGTATGAGCCTGTTATTATATAATTCTATTGTTATAGAACTGTACACTCAGCAAAGAAACAGATAAAAAGGGAAATTAGAGGGAAAATTAGCAAATATAGATGAGCAGAAAGGTCAGGCTTTAGGCAAATTATTATTTTACTTAATTACATGAGTAATATTCTACATCATTAGATTTCAGTGAGGCACCCACAAATGTGGTGTGAGAACAAGTTATGCTGGAATAAATCCACACTGTGAATCATTTATTCTGCAACTTGGAAATCAGATGTTTGGAACAAATGGTATGATTACATTGGAAAAGACTGAATTCTTCTTAGGACCTTACTCATGAAATAATAGCTCTTTACCACAGAGAGCCGGACAGGCAAAGCCATTTGGGGCAGAACAATGCTACGGTATGTTCTATTAGCATTTTTGTTTTTACTACAAAGAGATTCAGTAATGATTGAAGAAAGGATATTTATAAGGCATCGCATGAACTATTCAAGTTTAAAACTATTTGCAGTATTACCTACAAATATAAGTTCAGGGCTTTTTGTACCTTTTTTTTCCAACAAAGAAGAAAAAATATCATTCAGCTTAGAAAAATATTTAATGCATTTTCTAGTTCTCAGCTTTCAACTGAACAACTAAGTTCTACTAAAAAACTTAAGATATTCTAGAAAATGATTCAATGCCAGTACTACAGTACCTGACTTACTATTCGCAGCATAATTTTTTATTAAATAGATTTTCAATCCCATTATCATTTTTAAACTACTTAGCTGCAATCAAAATGAAAATGTCCCTTTCTTCATCTTTATTCATGCCTTTCTCATTTCAGTGCCCTGAAAGCTCAAGAAGTGTTCTTCAGTTTTCAATGCAAAATTCTGGCTCCTCATTAGACCAGAAAGCGAAGTGGATACAGTGGGATTGCATGACAGAAATGTTTTCCAATAGTGGCCCTCGCTTTCTAGAGCCAGATCTTTCACTTTGGTTTCCACCAAAACTCTTCGGCTCTCTAACCAGTATCATATAGTCTCCTCAACTTGTCTGGTGGGCTCGGTGGACTGGTTACTCGAACTTTGAGAAGACATTTTTTCCTATAACTCAGAAGTGTTTTCCCCCACAAAAGTGCACTAAACTTAAATAAAAATGCTCTTCAAAGACCTATAGTAAGGTAGCAAAAAGATATTTTTCTTCTTAATGAATGTAAATGAAATGTATTCCTAATAAGCCTTGAGAAGACTTAAGAGATATGTGATAGAAAGATATATTTTCTTCCCAAACTATACTTTCCAGAGTACTATTTTTGTTTTTTAAAAATTTATTTATTTATTTATTTACTTTTTGCTGTACCGGGGATTGAACTCAGGACCCTGCGCTTGCCAGGCAAGTACTTATTCTATTGAGCTATCTCCCTGCGCCCACTTTATTTTTTATTTTATTTTGCTATTTTTTATTTATTTACTTGTTTATTTAGTTTTTATTTTTTTATTTTGCTATTTTTAAATAATACATGTCTTGGAGAAAATGTGAAAGGCCGAGTACTATTTAAAAGCCTGGTTTACTTAAGATCAACATGCGTTTCCAAGTGAGATCTATATGTTTTAGAAGGACTGTCTTTGAATATAATTTTTTAGTTCCTTTCATCATATTTTATTTCATTTTATCATCTTGCTGTATAGTCCTGGTGGTCCTTGAACTCGCAATCTTCCTGCATCAGCCTCCTAAAGGCTGGGATCCCAGCCAGGGCCACCACACCCATTGCACTGTCTGCTTTTGGTTCACTCTGTTGTTCCTTATGACAGCTTTTACATTAAATATTTTAAGTCATGAGTGAATTTCTTTAGTGAGAAATATTTAGATTAGTTTGTGGTTAAGAAATTAGATGTGCTGACTCTCAGCATGGAATTGCATTTCAAGAATATTTAATTTATGTTTTAAAAAACTGACTTGTAATTGTATTACTGTTCCCAAGAAAGATCCCATTTTTGAAGCTCACCAACCATATAGGGGCATATTTATTTTAATTTTGCTTCATCTTGACAGTTCATAAAACATGTTCTATATCATTTTTGACAAAAATCAATATTTCACAAATTGGCCTGATTATAAACATTACTGGAACACTTGCTAGAAATGCAGGTTCTTAATCTTTTTATTCTAATATAGTGGGCTTGGGGCCAAACCTCATAAAATCCTTGAGTGATGCTCAAGATAAGGCAGGAGCAGGGAATATTAGGATAGAGTTGCTTCTCAGTCCCCGGAAAATAGTGAGCTACCTGTGGGAATTTTCAAGTAATGTGAATACGTTGGCCTCTCCGAGATCAATTAATACAGACTCCCTGGGACCTGGGCATTAGAATATTGGAGTAAAATTCCTCCTTTTTCTAGACAGTATTATTTCATGGTTCACAATAGATGAGAACTAAACGATTACGCGAAAACGTCTCTCTGTCAATGATGGTGTTCTGAAATGGTTGGTCACCCTGTGCAGAAGGCAGGACACTTGCGTCTTGTCATCTCTGCTCCTTTCTCGTTGAGCACAGAGGCTTCCACGTGCACCGCGGGTGCGCAGCATAAAGTCATTGTCTTTAGCAGTTGAGTTCTTGCTGCGCATGCACACGGCCTGCTGTCCACTAGTGGATAGCACGAGCAGCTGCCTCGGAGGCCTGAGATACCACTCGTGAGCTTGGGGGGAGACTGATGTACACGGAGCCCAGGAAAGCAGAGGGGGCTTTCCTCGCAGAGTCCAGTGCGGTGACCATGACAGCAGCTGTTGCTCAGGCTGCTGCTCAGCAACACATGCACTGCTCACCTGCTGAGGTCCCTGTTTCCTCTGGAGGAGGGGACAGGGTGCCAGAAGAGTCCCCTCCCTCCACCTCCCCGGCTCTTAGGTGCCTGGTCCTCACCAAAGTGTGCATTCCGTGGGTCAGTCTTGGCCTACCTCCTCTGGCCCACATTTATTTCCCCTCCGTTTGCAGCCTCGCCCAGCCTGGATCTGGCTCCCTGGGACTATCCTTTTGTCGTGTGACCAGAGCAGAACCCAGGACAACACCAAGTACACAGCTGTGACCAACACATACTGGGAAATAACAAGTACAATAGACAAAGAAAATGACCAGGAAACCACCAGCCTGGAAAAGGCAGGGAAGGGAAATGTGATGTGGAGTGGAGGGAAGGGGCAGGCTTTGAAGGTAGCACCCATTTGTGCCTTTTACAGAGATGACCAGATGTGAACAGCTGGCTAGAATGGGTTTTAGCTGTGAAGGACTGACAGGTCAATGAGGATAGGCAGACAAGTAATTAAAGGCTACCGGGAGTGTCTGGGTGCAGTCGGATTCACAGAGCCAGTGACTGGTGCAGCCATGCAGTGGGAAGAGAGCTGGGTGCAAGTTCCCGAGGCCTAGACTCTTTCTTCATTTCCTTGCAAGTTGGGAGACCTTGGGCAGAAAAGGCTCTCCAACTCTCCCTCCATACCTGCAAATGCAGGTAACAACTGTACCTATTTTCTGGGATTTTATTGTACCTAATAAATGAAATAAGCTGTCAAGCACTGTTCAGACTTGGAGTCTATTTAGCAATTGCAGCTGTCACTGTACAGCTACCTGCACTCACTCTTGCAAAATCGTGAAGGACAGGTCGGCAGGACAGCTGCACCATACCAGCTTGCGCCGATGCTGGGGAGGCCACTACCCATTAACCCCCTTATGCTGAAAGTTAAAAGTTTTATATGCAATTCATATATCTTATCTAGAGAAATTCAAAGAAGATTTGAAGAGAAAAAAATTATGATGTTCGATTATTAAGTGCAATTCCAAAAATAGAACACTAGGCATGCAAGTATTAACTAGTGAGGATTAAAAAGAACCAAGAAATTGGGAAGCAACGCATGGCTTTGAGATAAAATGGTTTCTTATCAACTTATACCCCCTATAACTGAGGAGCAGCCTTCAAAGATAGAGAAATCCCAGCTGGAATCTTTCATGATTGCCTGGTTATCGATATAAACTGAATTATTAAAAATTCCCAGTACTGTCCACTTATTTTTGGCTTAATATGTATGATTATCATTCATTAGCTCATAATATACTATGTTGTTTGTCTTGTATTATAGAATTATAATGAGATAAGCAATCAGTTTAAGGATTTCAGAATAGTTTGATCAGTTTACCAGGATTTCATAACCATTTATTTGAAGACACTGTAGACTCTGAAATAGTAGCATTGAAGGTATTTGGGATCAATTTCCTAAGAGTGATAGCATTGGAATAGCTGTCACCTGCACAGTCCCAATGTGTAGTAAAAAGAAGTCTTCTGTATCTTGTAGACCTGTCCTCTGAGGGGCTCGTTACGTACACAAGACACCAAGCCCTTCACACACTTACTGAGGCCGGCCTCTGGCTAGCACTCAGAATGGATTTCTATCCAGCCTCTTGGGGTTGCTAATACTCATTGAAGTTTGAGATCCGACTGCTGGTATCATTTAGTAAATATTCTTGTAATCAACACAGCTCAGAGAATTGAGAATATCAAATACACCAAAGCATCTAAGTACTATTCAGACTAGAAAATTAAAAGAGAAACCAGTGATTTTGATGAATTTGTGGGTTCTGTCAAATGGAGCAAACAAGGAGATACATTGGAAAAACGAAATCTGTGGTGACTCTCATGACTGGCGCCCCCAGAACCTTCAAGGGGACTTTGTAAGGCATCCCCTCGGAGGGTCCCACTCTTTCATAGCCTCTCCCTCCTGCAGGTGGAGATGCTGTTTGCAGGTAATAGACCAGGTTGC
Organism: Octodon degus; assembly: GCF_000260255.1. Lineage (NCBI taxonomy): Eukaryota > Metazoa > Chordata > Mammalia > Rodentia > Octodontidae > Octodon > Octodon degus. The sequence continues at coordinate 8,634,260 of NW_004524601.1, read as the reverse complement.
TGTGCTCCTCCGGGTCCACATTCTCCAGCCTAGAACCTACACTAGAATTGCCTGGGACAATTTTTAGAATAGATTCCCAAGCATGTCCCACATGAGTTTAATCAGAATTTTTGTGGATGGGCTTTGGGCATTTTTAAAAATACACTGTTAAGCGTTCTCATTCATTTTATAAAATATTGGGCTTCAATGTGTAGATTTGGGTCGTACCCATCCCTCACTGCCTTTTGTGCCCATCCTTCTAATCCCCCTTGTTTTCCTTCCAGCTACAGGCAGTCTCCCCGCTAGCCTCATGTCATCTTTTCTAGACTCCACATCTTAGAGAGAACACGTGGCACTTGTCTTCCAGAGTCTGGCTTTCTTTGATCAACACGATGACCTATCATTTTCCCGCAAATGACATTTGTTCTTCCAAATGGCTGAATTCTTTAGTCTTCTCCTCGAGCAGTAGCTGGCAAAGATTTTCACCCATTCTCCAAGCTTTGTTGGTTGATTTCGTGGCTGTGCCAAAACTTTTGATAGGATATAATTTCATATGTTAACTCATTATTTCCTGGGCTGTTAGAGTCCTATTTGGGAAATCTTTGCCTGGGATATGGCTTTAAAAGTATTTTCTCTATGTTTTCTTATAGAAGTTTCAAAGTTTGAGGTCTTAGATCCATTTGGAATTTATTTTTGTATAGGGTGAGAGGTGGGGATCCACTTCGAGCCTTGTACACACAGCTTTCCTGGCACCATTTGTTAAAGAGACTGTTGTTTAATGCACGTTTTTGGTTGCTCTGTCCAGAGTCAGATGCTTGTCATCATATGAGTTTGTTCCTGTGTCCTCCGTTCTACCTCACCAGTCTACACATTCATTTTTGAGCCAGTACCGTGCTGTTTTTGTTACCATGACTTTGCGGTATCATTCAGAGTTGAGTGCTGTAATGCCTCCAGCTTTGCTCTCGTAGGATTGCTTGGCGATTCGGGATCTTTTGTGCCTCCATGGGAATTTTAGGATATTTTTCGACCTTTGGGAAACATGTCATTGGAATTTTGATGGGAATGGCCTTGAAGCTGTAGGTCACTTTTGGCAATCTTGACCTCTTGACAGTGCGGGCACGGACTGCTGCTCTGTGCCTACGGAAGGCTTTCCATCTGCCAGCGGCTGCTTCGGTTTCTGCAGGGCCCTATAATTTTGACTGGAGAGGTTTTTCCCCTCGTTGTTTAGCCAATCCCTAGGCATTACATTTTCTTTGAAGCTATTGTGAGTGGAATTGCTTTCTTGATTTCTATCTCAGCTAGTTCACTGTTGGTATACGAAAGTTATTGATTTTTGTTTAAGTTGCAAGCATTGGCATTTTTAAAGTGGCTCCCATTAATTCTAGGTTTGAGAACCAGAATTGAGAAGCACTGTGTAGATGGATGAAGGTAGGTGCAAGAGGTGGAGAGAAAAGACTTTCTTACTTAACTTTGCTATGTGCAAAAGTAAAGGACAGGTTTAAAATAAACTGAAGCCAGGAGACCTGATTTAACAATGTCACTAACCACATTCAGGCCACCAGATTGATTTTTGTTCTTGAAAAACTCTTACTTATCTCGGCACCCTTCCTCTCAAGGCTTCACTGATCTTGCCAAATGTAAAGTTTTCTTTTCTGATGGTGACAATTTCAGAAGTTCCAAAGCTGGCCTTTCTATTTCTGTGTTAATTATTTGATCTGCCTGAAGCCTAAGATGTGAGGATGCTTCCCAGGGGTCAGTTCTTTCTCTGCTGCCCCGACAGGAGGATTCAATGCATTAGTCTCCAATTTTATCTTTTTCATGCTTGAGATTGGGATCAGATACTTGAAGTGCTGGCAGGTTGCATTGGAGAGTTTTAGAATCCTTAGTCTGCCTATAACTATGTCACTGCAAAGTTGATTTTATTTTATTTACTTATTTTTGTTTGTTTGTCTTTTGAGACAAGGTCTTGTTGTATAGCCTCAAAGTTTGAGGTTGGCCTCAAACTTGTGGTGATCCTCCAGCCTCAGGCTCTGAAGTGCTGGGATGACAGGTTTGCACCACCACACCCAACTGCTTCCTCACTGTTGATAGGTTGATTAATTGGTCATTGAACAAATATATATTAAACATCTGATCCATTCCAGGCGCCTGACTTGGTGTCAGATCCAGTGTACTGGATGACCTAACCCATCAACCTGGCCACGCCTAGCCTGTGGGTGGCCAACAGTCCATTTGTACATATTTCTTTTTGGTTTCCCTGTTTTTCTCCCACTTCCTTTTTTCCCCACCTCCACAAATCTGACTCTGACTTTTGCAGGGTCCAGGGCAACAATACAGAGGATTCCTGCTTCCTCTTTGAAGAGCTTTAAAGTTGTAAAAGAAGTTCGCAAACAGTTTAACGAAGCATGTTGCACCCTCCTTCCTTGATAAATACACCAGGTTCAAGTTTAGAATCCTCAGAATTTCGAGCTAGAATATGGTGGACTGTAGGCTTGGCTCCCTCCTCCTTTTTCCTTCAGGCTCCTTCTCTTGGGGTTGGGCTTGTGCACCTGCAGAGGGGCTCACATGACCCAGCTCTGCCCGGAACCCCCACCCCGAGACTGCCTGACAGCTTCCCAGGTCTAGAAAGGCTGTGCAGCCTCATGTCCAGCTCTTGGGAATGGAGACAAAGGGAGGAGGATGACCTGGGATTGTGGCCGGGGAAATCTAAGGTCCTCTACTCAGGGCATATAACCAGGTGAGTGGCAGGTGCAGGTCCTCGGTAGACAGGGCCCTTGGTCCCAAGAGGAGGGATGAAGTTTCGGGAAGCCAGAGTAGCTTTCTCTAAAGCTGGGGTCCATGTTACTTGGTCCTGAAGGTAGTTCTGCTTTTGCTTGAATGTTTCTTTCACTAATTCAGCATTCACTGAGCAACTGTTAAATGAAAGGTACAATAAATATTAGGTGTGGCATAGGAAGAATGAGGGGACAAAGGAAAAAAATCACCATTTCCTCCTCTTGTCTTACTGGGGCTCTCCATCGGTCCCCTTGGAGACTCATGCTCTTCCTGGACCAGGCTCCCTGGAAGGATTCCAGGCCTGGTCTTTGTCATGGTGTGACTGAGGGCAGGGCCGAAGGCTCCCTGGCTGGGACTTTCCTGATGTTCTGGAACATTACTGACCAAAGCCTGCTGGTGTCAGGCTAAGTGTGACTTATTGTGCATATTACTTATGAACAGGAGCTGGGTTTCATACCCATTAGGATATCAGTCCTAATTTGGGGATTCTTTTACATCCATTTCAGACCACTATGTATTAAATACAAATAAATTCATTTGTGTGGAAATCTAATTTTCCTTTACATTTTCTGTGATGATCTGTATAGGGAGTCCCAAGGCTGTTAAACTGCTAACTTGTGGGTCCAATGTAAATACATAAATATATGAAATAGAAATCCAATTTGAAATAATTCAGATGAAATTGCACAGCAAAAGGATAGCATCAGTGGAGACTCTTTCTACCTGTCCGTTCGTGTTTGGCGCCTTGTGGAGAGTGGAGAATCAAAGCCAAAGACTGTAACTCAAATGATACTGAACACACACAGGCACCTTCGAGCCAACACTGGCCTTGGCTGAGCTCCAGGGGGAGCTTTAGGATTATGTCGTGCTTGTTGAGGAAGGAGGATGCCTAGCACTTAACCCTCTGGGAAAGCCTGAAGGAGGGAAAGATAATTGAGGAAAAAATATTAGTGAGTGCTCCATGAAGGATGATACTTTAAGACTCGGGAAAGGGAGTTGGCAGAGGAAATCCTTGAAAAATATGCTGTGGGCTTTTGAGAGAGAAAATTCATGAAGGAAGAGGCTTTTCGGGGATGAAGTCTTAGTGTAAATTGGATAGGAGGCCTCGGAGGCTGCGTGCCTGGATGGCTTCACCGAGGTATTTGTACAGAGGTACAACTTTTGGGGCACTTGTTGTTGAATAATTTAGCTTATCCTGCTGCTCGAAAAGTATCTGAAGCAGCACTCAAATTTACTTTAAATTGGTTCTATATTAAGACCAATGAGAATAATTTTTGAGTTTGTTGTGTCTCCTTTTAAATACATTTTGGCTCTTTCCACAAAAATGGCTCATCTGATGATGGAAGAAGGGAATTTGATTAAGATGACTAACATTCCAATAATTGAGACAGTAAAACAATGACAACAATTTTCATGACTTTCGTAAGAAACCTACTTGTGCAGCCTCATCTTTGGAAATCATTAACTAATGTTCTGATGATCAAATAATAAATGTGTAAATGGATTAAAGAAACATAAATGCAAACTCATTTAAATTTAATTTACTTTAGATAAAATCCACATATATACTTGAATATTGAATTTTAATGATGTAAATATTTTAGGGAGAAAGCAGGAATTTGCAAGTAAACATAATAAATTAATCATAAGTTTCTAAGAAGTTGTCCCCAGGTATTCTTTATTCTTTACTCATGGCTTTGGTGGAGCATCACATAAAAACAACACTGTACATCTCTCCCTCTCTTTGTCTCTCTATCTCTCTGTCTCTGCCTCAGTCTCTTTCTCTGAATCTTTTTTTTCTCCTCCAAGAAGGTGAAATCGCTTGAGATCTTCCTTTCTTGGGGCAGGGGGTGAGAACATTTTGAAGGTCGCTATGATGGTGTCTGAGAGCACAGGAGAGCTGCCTGTATTCCATCTATTCTCCACCTCCAAACTTCAGTCCTTCTAGTTATATTTTAGTTATAATTTATACCACACCTGACAGGGAACACAAACAAACTTATACTAAAGGACACACTTTACCATGTCATCATGAATATAGCATTGGAAAGTTGGTGCACACAAGGAAGCAAAGCTGCCAACAGCTCGGGCTAATACCGCTCAGTATCATGCCGAGGCATGAAATCTAGCTGTTCTTTTCCAGTTAGGTGAATTTGTGAATCTAGACGTGGACCTATGTTTGGTTAAGAAAAAAAAATGAACATTTTAGTTAAAGCTTTGGGAAGATGCACATAAATGGAAGTGGCTTTGCTTTTAAAGGGCAAATGGCCTGCAAGCAGGCGCAGGGGCTGGGGGTTTGATTCCCAGGCCTGCCGTGCTGACCCCGCCCCCGGGGTGCACTGAGATGGCAATTGAGACTGGGTGTGGTGGAGGGTGCCTGTAATCCCAGCTCTTGGGAGGCTGTAAACAGATGGATCACTACGAGTCTGATCTAATAGTGAGACCCTGAACACCCTGTAGACTCTTCCCTACAATACAAAAAAATAAAATAAATAAACAAAAGGGCAAATGAATTATTTTTTCTTATTTAATTTGCGTTGCCTCTATTCCCATAAGATTGTCTTAGACCTGAGAGACAATTTATGGATACATTTAGTAGGACACGCTTGGCCTGGATTGAGGACACGTGTCTTCACTAAGCATTTTCGATCTGGTGGTAAGACCCACCAAAAAGCTCACCTGATTTAAGAAGTTGTTTGATGTTTAATTCGATCACCAAGGAGCTGGTACCCCCTCTTCAGTGGTTGCCATGCCCACCTGCTGTGGTGCTGCTGGGTTAGCTAACAACAGCACACACCACTTCTGCTCCACAGTAGGTGAAGCCCAGGAGCAGGGGCACAGCAACCACGCCTTAGGTACAGCTCCATTTTAATCATTAAAATCCACCCAGCATTTACCTTTCCTCTCATGGTAGGGCTCACACCGGTGCCTCTACTTCCAGAATCGTCACCTTGAGTTCTCCTTGGACACTGAGACCACATCTGGGAATCACTGTCCTCGAGGGTGGCTGCATGGAGCTGCAGCAACTCTGTACAATGCCCTTCCTGACCCCAGGGATGGCGCTACCCTGAGAGCTCGCTTCCTGGAAGGCGGCACCGACGGCGGCATTCGGCCACACTCTCCGGCACTTGTCACCACAGCCGATGGCTTCGTTCTTCTTCCGCCCTGGTCTCACAACGTCGCAACAGCACGACTCCAACTTTCTGACTGTTTCAGGGAGAGCCAACTCTGGAGATTGACCTGGCTTTTCTGCCTTAATCATTTTTGCCTCTTCAACAGAAACAGAAAATCATCGAGTTTCTTTGTGCTTCTAAAGCACACTCCTGGGAAGACAAAGAAGGATAGGTGTGATGCTGTCCGTGATCTCCACTGCGTCATTAGGGACACGAGTCCTGCACACACAGAGAGAAGGAATTTTATAAAGGTTAACGTGGGAGGCTGAAGCAGGAGGATCACAAATTTGAATCCTGCCTGGGTAACTTACTAAGAGCCTGTCCCACAAATAAAAACAAAAATAAAGACGGGGCTTGCTGTGAACGTTCTGGGCTCGCTACCCAGCCCTGAAAGAGAGAAAGCAGCAGCGCGCGCGAATGATGTGCGATGGGATTCATAGTGCGATTGAAGCCAACAAGTACATTTCTTAGTGCCTACTCTCGATTAGGCGTAGGGCAAAGCTGCCAGGGCCATCAAAAAGAAAATGAGACATCCTGTCCCATGAGCATCATCAAGTGTGACAAAGTTAATGAAGTAACTGATGTAGCGGAACCTGCGAAGGAAGGCCCAGGGCGCGGCGGGCTCCGGGGAAGCCGGCGGAAGCCGCACGCTTCTCTCCTCTTGGCTGGCTTCATCCAAGCTGTTTGACGCCCCTTCTCACGCGCGAACCCCTTCCCTCCTGTCCAGTGCGTCGGTGAGGCGTCGCCCTCTCGCCAGCATCCCGAACTTCATTCCCTCTTTGGATGGCGTCAGCTCTTTGCCTTTGTAGCTCCGAGGGCTGCACCGCGGGACGGCACGATTGTGGGTGCGAATGTGTGAGCTCCGCGTTCCTTCTTCAACACGACCGCTGCCTGAATCCCCCGGCCATCTCCTACATGCTCTCTGGTGCTCATGGCGGCAGCTAATTCAACCTTCCATCCTTTCCTCAACCTGGCCTCCATTTCTCCATCTTCCGATCACGTCTTCCTTTGCTTCGGAAGAGAGCTGCAGGACAGTGTGCCCGCAAGCGTAGGCCTCCCCAGGGCTGGGCGTGCTCCTGCCTCAGAGCCCGGAACCAGCTCCTCCTTACCTGGCCCTGCCTTCCCTGGATGTCCGCATGAGGGGCTTACCTGCCCTTTCATGTGCCTGCTTTCGTATGATCTTTCAAAAAGCCCAGCCTTATTTAAAATGCTGCTTCGCTTTTTCCACGTACACATTGCTCCTTGTATCCCGAAGCAAACATAATCTTCTAATATACGCTATGACTTACTTATTTGTATTCTATGTCTTTTGTTCTTCTCTGGGAAATCAGTGTCACTAGGGTGGAGCTGTTGGGCTGCTTCATTTTGTGGTGTAACTTTAGAACCTGGGGTCCAACTGAAGGACTTATGCACTGCCGAACTCCACGCTAGCAGGCTCACTGTGCATTCTCAGTGACCTTGGACGGTGAGTGTTGTACCCCTGCGCGTGGGAACATCTTTTTCTTATCTAAGAAAAGAGCTTGCTCTGCTTGCTGAGGAAGCATAGCTCATGCCCCTTAGCTCCATTTCACCTCTAGAACACATCGGTTCTAGAGCTTGAAGGCTCCAGACCTGCCAGTCATCCAGTCTTTCGGTCTCTCTGGCACTTTTCCATCAACACGGACATGATTTGCAGCTTCTCACAACATAATCATCCCCAGTAACCTGGATCTTCTCTCCGCCACCCCACAGTTGAACTCCAGCTCCAATGAGTGCCCTCCTTACCACATCCATTGCTGTGCTTCTCATTCATGCCTTGGTCGATTTCAATCTGATTTTACCATTGGGCAGAATAAATTGTTTTCATGGACGTCATCTCTGGCCTCCACAAAATCGTCTTGTGGAAGAAGATTAAGTTAAGAAGCCAATAAGCAATAGTAAAATTAGAGCTTTTATCGTCTTGTAGAAGATGATTTAGCTCTATGAGAGGGTTTAGGAGAGTGGGAGTTCATCTAATGGCCTGCGAGAGGGCTCCCTGGGCTGGCCAGTGGGGGTAGGACTGAGCAGTAAGGCACAGCAGGCTGAGCGGACCAGAGGTGAGCCCAGGGCAGGAGGAAACAGGAAGCGCATGGTCCCGGGGAGAAAGAGGATGGAGAGACTGAGAATGAGGGGAAGACGTGGTGTGGCCACACCAGTGGGTGGCGAGGCAGCAGGACAGGGCGTGTTCAGGCTTTGAGCGCTGAGAATGTGTGGGTGTTTTTGTGTGAGAGACTGTGTCTTCCTGTCTTTGCCCTAAAGCCCCAAGGCTGGAATCATTCTGGGAGCTCATTAAATGTCTCTGAAGAGAAGGAAGAAATGAGCTCAGATTCAGTCTGGAAGATAGAACAGGCTTGAACTTGAAAAAGAGAGGGAGACATTTCTTTTTCAAGGAGTCAGTGTTGAGAGAAGCGTGGATGGATTTTTAAAGAAGTTGGACATTGATTATAGGGCAAGGGGAGCAGTGTGACTCTGGGGGTGTAGTGGGAAGGGAAGGGTTAATGAGGATGGGGGGCCCGCGGTAGGGGGCACTGCAAGGAGGAGCCTCCAGGGGTTCAAAGCAAGGTGCGACCATCTATCAGGAGCACTCTGGAAAGTCATTTCCAAGTGACAGCACTTTGTGGGTTAGATGGGGATCTCAATTTTGTTTGAAAGGACCGTCGTTAGATTTCAGACAAAGAGCGAGATAGAAGAAAGCATTCTCAATGTGGAAAATAAAATGAATTATGACCCCGAGGGCAGAATATACTGGAATCCGTCCTTTTCTAGTAAGAGCCGTGTCCCTCTTTAACCTTTCCACATGCTTCATCATTTTTCCTCTTCTGGTTCGTTTCCCATAATGAATTGTGTGGGGAAAAGTCTTCACTAAAAATTTGCCTACGTTAAAGATTACTGAAGAGAACATTTTACTTTTACTAGGTATCTTGGGCAACTGAAAGTTTAACTTAGGAAAATTGGGGAAAATAACCATCTTTGTCCCTCACTGTAGGCAAGCGGATGCATTTCGGAAGCCTGGTATTTTGCTTATTAATCTCCCTGTCAGCCTCTCTTATTGCCAGCTGAAGTACAGTAATATGATTTTGTTCCAAATTTTACACTTTGCCAAAGGTCCGTTTTTCAGCTGTATTTTGGGAACAGCTGTCGGCCCCGAGCAATCTGATTGCTTTTCATGAATGATAAATTGCTTCCCTGTACACTGATTTGTTTAGGGACGATAGGAGGAGACATCTTTCCGCCCCGTGCACCATGGAGGAGATGGTGGGCTGGTGAGTGGTGGGACAGGAGGAAGAGCGGGTGGGTGTTTCCTGAGTGCTCAGTGTTCAACTTGTGCTAATTTGCATGTCAGTGAACACTGGAAAATTTTTTCTTTATTAGCTGTTCTCAAGACAGCAGGAAAAAGCAATGGTCCTTTTGCAAGTAAGAGCCGCTATCAATTTACAACTGCATCTCCTGATAGAAGCTAACAGTGAGTAGATTCTCTTGGATCACATATTTTTCTGCTTATGAGCCTGGTCATACAAGTTGTGCAGAGCACCAGTGTGCTGGAAGTTACGGAGCAAAACCTGAAGCTCCTGAAAGTCTCAAATTAATGAGACGCCGCTATCCATAAACGCATCATCGCAATCTCTGCCCAACTAAGACCTTCTATGATTCCGTTTGTCTTGTACAGAGCTTTAGAAATTTATATGGGATGCTCCTCATTCTAGAAAGAAAAGATAAAAATGAAGGGGGGAATCTTGTATCTCAATTATTATGCTTGTTGCTTGAATCTTAGTTTCGAATAAAAAAAGTTCAGGTGAGATAAATAGGAGTTGACGTCTTTCTTTGGCCTTCAGGATTGCCCATGATGGGGCTGTCCTGTCCCTGCTAGCTGGTGTCCACTCCTACCTGAGAGCCACCCTGGTCATTTATCTGCCTAGGCCTTTTTCTTGAATATAAGAAAGGTAACTTCTAAACTCCAGATTTTTCCTCATATCAGTAAGTGGTCTACCAGGGCATAGTGGTATGTTTTTGGCCTCCAATCTGTAAAAGTCTCTGCTTTCCCTGTAAGCAGCAATGGGCTTCTCACGTACCCAGTGCCCTCAATTTTTCTGTGTCCCCCGACCATGTAGGGGCCGCCTGGGGGCTGCTGCTCCAGCCAAGCTGATTTGGTACAATCAGACAACACGCTAAATGTACTGGCACCATCCCTCAGCTCGATGTCAGCAGCCAGCCACTTACTTCGGGATGCTCTTTTATTTTAATAAGTAATTTATTTAATGAGCCAACAATGGCAAAATGTCAAATGCAGAGACTTCAAGGATGAGCAGCGCAGTTACAAGGAGCGGGGAGTCTCTTTGGGCTTGAGAGGACTTTCCTTGAGCTGGCTTCAAAATCAGTTAACAGTGGATCTGGAAAAGGGTCTCTGCCATTAGCCTTGGGAGACAGTGTTGCCTACACTCAGGTTTCTCTCCAGAAATATGAAAGTGGAGGGGCAAGGCGTAGAGGGTGTGGGGTGGCACAGTGAGAGGGCACAGAAGGTGAGGAGGCGTAGGCGCCACACCAGTGTCCCCTAGAATGTGCTCCCTCCCACCAAGCTGCACTCCCAGCAGCATCTGACTCGTGCAGCCTGTGTGGGATGAGGTCTAGTTTGGTTCTGGGATGTCCCCCAAAGCTCAGTCCTCAATCCATGGTGCTTGTGAGTGGTGGTTACGTTAGTGGCCAGGGCTCAGTGGGAGAAAGGTAGGACTTGGGGAGCATACGCTGCAAAGGGCTGGTGTCCTCCTCCCCTTGCTCTTTCTTTCTTTGCTTCTTGGCCGCCGTATGTTGAACAGGCATCCTGCAGTGATGTGCTGTGTCACCACCAGCCCAAGCAGTCGTGGACTGACACCTCTGCAACCACAAACCCACAGAGCAGCCGCGCACATTATTTCTTCCAGCAGCCAAGCTAAACTCTGAGGAGAAACAGTCTGGGCTCCCCGCATGTGGACCCAGAAAGGATTCACGGCGCACTGCAGAGCCCTTCCGAGTCAGAAGGGGAGAACTCAACCATATGAGTTATGATTACAATCTAACATCAGAAAAAGAAATTAACTGGAGCGGGTGAAGAACATGCCAGGAGAGTACATGAGCTGAAGCGCAGTTCACAGTGCGGCTTTCGTCCGCTGGGACAGACAGTGAGCATGCTGACAGACTCCTGGAGGAACGCGTGCTCGCGATGACTTGCAAGGCCTGCTGCAATCCGTGTGTCACCAGTTGGAAGTGAGCTTTGTCGTAGCAAGGGTGTTTGTTTTGCTTTGTTTGCTGTTTTTTTTTTTTTTTTTTTGCTTTTTAAGGTTTAAGAACAAATCTTTTTTGTTCTTAAATTGACTATCTCAAGTATTCTGTCATAGCAATGCAAGGGTGACTACACAGGAAGGCCAACAAATTGCGCCTGCGGCTGGGCGGGAGTTACTTGAGTCCTGCCACAGGTCGAGGCGTGCTCTTGGGCGACTCTCTCCAGGCTCTGAGGTATTTGTTTTCTCACATTAAAAAGAAAAGTCTGAATCTGAAGTCTTTGAGATAGCGTTTTTTCTAATGTAGCATTTCTTCCAGGGTCCAAGATGTTCGTTAATTCCCCAGACTGGCTCTGGTTAGCTTTGAGTTGAAGTCCTATAAAAAGGATAAGTCCACACACCAGAAGATAAACTAAAGCTTTAGGACAAGTCTATTGTCTAACCTTAATTTATTAATTGAGTCTCTAGTAGGCATCAGACGTTGTTTTAGAGAGACAAGCTATAGTAATAAATAAAACAGCAAACAAAACAAGACAAAAACCCTAGTTACCACCAAGCTCACTTCCAACTGGTGACACACTGACTGCAGCAGGTCTTGCAAGTCATCGCGAGCACGCGTTCCTCCAGGAGTCTGTCAAATGCTCACTGTCTGTCCCAGTGGACGAAAGTTGCACTGTGAACTACGCTCCAGCTCATGGTTTTTCCTGACATGTCCTTCACCCACTCTAATTAATTTCTTCTTCCTATGTTAGAATTTAATCATAACTCATATGGTTGAGTTCTCCCCTTCTGACTCGGAAGGGCTCTGCAGTGCGCCGCGAATCCTTTCTGGGTCCACATGCGGGGAGCCCAGACTGTTTCTCCTCAGAGTCTGGGGTTCAGTGTGTGACCTTGTTCTGTGTGGCACTTTCCCAGTAGCAGCGTGTCGCAGCGAGCTCCTGATCCACACGTGGCACGGGCTGCCGTGGCTACTGGAAGAGATGCTGTGTATGCCTGCTCTCCCACTGACGCGTGGGAGGCCACTTGGGGCACGTAACACTCTATTTTCTATCCTGCTTGGGATTCTGAGGCGCAGTGGCCAACAGCTGTCACTACTCCCTTTGGAATTTATAAATTACCTTTTAAAATGACTATGACTGTAATCATATTTATTGATAAAAATTTAGCAGATATAAAAAGACTAACAAAGAGAATAAAAATAATTCACCATCCCATGATGCCCACTTGCCCACCATTAGCTTCTCTGCATATATTTTATAATTTAAGCAGCTTTGTATCCTGTTTACTTTTTGTCCTCAGTAACCCTGGTCGGTAAACTTTGATGGCTACAGAGCCAGCAAGGTAGCTCAGCGGACTAAGCACCTGCTCAGGCAAGTGCAGGGACAGGGCCTATCACAGGAGGATCACTACGAGTCCCAGCTGTGTAGTGAGAGCTGCATGGAACACATTTAAAAAAATTAATGGCCTCACCAGATTCACTCTGGTGGGGCATGGCGTGGCACAGTATACCTACAATCCCAGACCATGAGGAGGCTGAGGCATGAGGACTGAAAGTTTGAGGCCAGCTTGAGTAACTTAGCAAGATCCTGTCTCTCGAGATGAAAAGTTAAGGAACAGGCTGGGGATACAGTTCAGTGGTAGAGTGTTGGCTGACATGCATAAGTCCTGAGCTCAAGTCACAGTACTGGGCAAGAGAAATTCAATCATAAGCCATTGCATAACTTATTTAACCAATGCTGTATTGTTGGGTGTAGTTTTAAATTTACTACTCTTTAAAAACCCTATGGTTAATAACCGTGTTAAGTATTTCAAATCTCTCTTGAGTAATTCCTTGAGAAACATTTTAACAAATGATATTATTGTATCACATGTCGTGAAGTGTGTATGGTTTCTGCACATATTGCCAAATTATTCTTTAGAATGGTTTGGAAAGAAGTGTTTTGTTATGATTGTTTTATTTTTCAGTTGTTAGAACCCTAGAGAGATTGAATGTGTGTTTCATAGACTCATTAGACAATTGAAAACTTGTCCTATTGTGTCTTGTCTCTTCATTATTTTTCTACTGGTGCGTGGCAGTGGAATGCTCACTTCCCACCAAAGTTCCTGAGTTTATCCCCCAGATACATGGTGCTTTGCCTCAGGGGACAAGGCGGATTTTGCAGATTTCTTTAAAGTAAAGTCCTTGAGGTGGGACAGGTCTTCCAGATTATCCAAATAGGATTACAGGAAGGAGACAGAAAGGCTGGAGTCAGAACAGGAGATGAGAAAGTACAAGTAGAGGTCAAAGGAGAGAGATGTGAAGGTTTTGCAGATCAGGAAGTGGCCATGTGGCGAGGAATGCAGGCCTGGGAGAAAGAGGGTGGGACCGGATGAAGGTGTGTGATTACACACACAGATTTGCTGCAGTGACACCCAGTACTGTATCCAACCAGTATGGACTAATACTAGAGGGTGATAGAGAAATAAAATAAGCTGGAAACGGCAGGGGTTTTGAAAGCATTGCAACCAGCCCTGTGAAAATCTAGCCTTGGGGATACCATTACTTCAGTTTAGTGGGAATTGAAATTCTGACCTCCAGACACGTAAGAACCTGAATGTGCGTAGTTTTAAGCTGCTAAATTTGTGGTTCTTATTTTTCTTATGGACATGTAAATGATCTTTTGTACAGTACAAATTATTAACTTGTCATAAATGTTGCAAGTAGTTTTGCAAGATTTCAGTTTGCTTTTAAATATTTTTATGGTGTTTCCCTGACACAGTTTTGTTGCTACCTTTTAAAATATTATTGATGTTCCATTCAATAAACTTTATTCCATTGACATACAAATTTTTAAAAAAATTATGCAGTCAGATCTATGTATCTTTTCCTTGATAATATATTCTATTGCTTTTAAATCAGTTTTATATTCACCAGTGTTATTTCCAGCATTTTTATGGTATGTGATTTTTCATTTATCATTCTTCATTAAGTTTTTATATATTTTTAGTCCTATTTCAGGGCTTTCTAGGCTGCCCATTAACCTGTCAAATCCTGTACTTTTATTACACCAACTAAACTCTTGTAGTTTCATAAAAGTTTTTATGTCTAGCAGACCAAATCCTCAGTCACTACTCTTTTCTTTCACATTTTGCTAAAGCTGGTGTCAACATTTTATTTTTCTAGACAAATGTTAAAATCATTCAGACAAATTGAGACATTTCATTGGTATGGTAGCTGAATTTGAAATTTTAATTAATGTGAACATTATTTTGAAAAGAACAATATCTTTAATATCAGCTCTTATCAGGGAAGAATATAATGTTTGTTTATTCACAATTTTTTTATATTCCTATACAATTTTGCCATTTGACATGTAATTCCAGATGTTATTTGCTAAGATTATTTTAGGCATTTTATAAGTTTTGTAGCTGTTGGGATTATTTTTTTCCATGATATTTACTAGACAATTTGGCTAATCTATTGGAAAGCTTTCTCTTTTGTACAAGTGTCTTTTGCTTTACTGAGCTGTACTAATGGTCAAGTTTTCACTGATTCTATTTTTTCTTAGGTGATGACATCTGCCCTGTCCTTTTACAATTTTATTTGAATGCAGCATTTAACTAAGGTGCCCAAGGTGATCACAAATTCATAATCTGCTGTTTTAATTTCCCAAGTACCTGGGATTATGGATGTGACATCTGGCTAATTTTGCTTCTTTTGATTTCAAATTTTGAGGTTTGTTGACTGGACTCTTCAGACCTGTGTTGAATGTTAACCAGAGCACAGTGTGTCTCTGTCTCATATTTTGGATATTAATGTCTCCAGTATTTCATGTTCAGAATGGTACTGGCTATTACTTTAAGACACACATTATTTTTAGTGTTAAGAAGGTATCTGCTTCCTGGATTAAGGTATCAGAATTCTCAGTTTTCCAGCAGTATTTACTGACATAATAAAGAATCATTTTCTGAATAGTAAGTCTAATTTGTCTTCCTAGGAAAAACTACTCTGATTATATATATATATAAGTGTGTATGGTTTCTGCACATATTGCCAAATTATTCTTTAGAATGGTTTGGAAAGAAGAGAACTCAACCATATGAGTTATGATTACAATCTAACATCAGAAAAAGAAATTAACTGGAGCGGGTGAAGAACATGCCAGGAGAGTACATGAGCTGAAGCGCAGTTCACAGTGCGGCTTTCGTCCGCTGGGACAGACAGTGAGCATGCTGACAGACTCCTGGAGGAACGCGTGCTCGCGATGACTTGCAAGGCCTGCTGCAATCCGTGTGTCACCAGTTGGAAGTGAGCTTTGTCGTAGCAAGGGTGTTTGTTTTGCTTTGTTTGCTGTTTTTTTTTTTTTTTTTTTTTTTTTTTTTTTTGCTTTTTAAGGTTTAAGAACAAATCTTTTTTGTTCTTAAATTGACTATCTCAAGTATTCTGTCATAGCAATGCAAGGGTGACTACACAGGAAGGCCAACAAATTGCGCCTGCGGCTGGGCGGGAGTTACTTGAGTCCTGCCACAGGTCGAGGCGTGCTCTTGGGCGACTCTCTCCAGGCTCTGAGGTATTTGTTTTCTCACATTAAAAAGAAAAGTCTGAATCTGAAGTCTTTGAGATAGCGTTTTTTCTAATGTAGCATTTCTTCCAGGGTCCAAGATGTTCGTTAATTCCCCAGACTGGCTCTGGTTAGCTTTGAGTTGAAGTCCTATAAAAAGGATAAGTCCACACACCAGAAGATAAACTAAAGCTTTAGGACAAGTCTATTGTCTAACCTTAATTTATTAATTGAGTCTCTAGTAGGCATCAGACGTTGTTTTAGAGAGACAAGCTATAGTAATAAATAAAACAGCAAACAAAACAAGACAAAAACCCTAGTTACCACCAAGCTCACTTCCAACTGGTGACACACTGACTGCAGCAGGTCTTGCAAGTCATCGCGAGCACGCGTTCCTCCAGGAGTCTGTCAAATGCTCACTGTCTGTCCCAGTGGACGAAAGTTGCACTGTGAACTACGCTCCAGCTCATGGTTTTTCCTGACATGTCCTTCACCCACTCTAATTAATTTCTTCTTCCTATGTTAGAATTTAATCATAACTCATATGGTTGAGTTCTCCCCTTCTGACTCGGAAGGGCTCTGCAGTGCGCCG
>NW_004524601.1:8616782-8617830 GCF_000260255.1 Octodon degus | reverse complement strand
ATTAGGGTAGGGTCTACAGGGTGTATAGGGTCTCATTACTAGATGGAACTTGTAGTGATTCTCCTGTTTACAGCCTCCCAAGTGCTGGGATTACAGGTGCATGCCACCATGCCCAGTCTCAGTCTCAGTCTCAGCCATGGGGCAAGGCTGGCACTGTAGGCCTGGGGATTAAGCCCTTGGCCCCTGAACCTGTTTGCAGGCACTTTAATCTGCTGAGCTATTTGACCAGCTCTTCTACTTTGATTAATGGACAGCCTTTGCAATACACCACATAATGTTGGGGTTTCAATTGTTTATTTTTGTTTCTAGGATTATTGAATCTATATTTACAAATGAGGCAAGGCTATCATTTTAATAATTTCCTCGTTGTGATGAAATTTAGCCTGAGATATAATTTAGCTTCCAAAAATATATTTTATAGTTTTTTAAAAAATAAATTTCCTAAAACTTATATTCATGAAGACTGAGAAAATTAGCTGCTTGGCATTGCTTTTGGAGGTCACTTTTTAAATTATTTAATTTTTAAAATGAATTATCTAAGAAAATTTATTTTCTGTAATTGATATTTTAAAATATAAAATTATTTTTTTACTAAGACCTCTGTGTGTTTTCCAAAGAAGGATTTGAGTGAATGTATTTTCAGTTCTCCTAAGAAACACAGGAGAGAAGTTCATTCATCAATGAGGAATGGATTTATTAAGTTTTTCTTCTGGTACTGGTGGAAAAGGGTTAAACAGAATACTTTAAGATAACTGAAGGGCCTGCCAAATAACTCAGCAGATTAAAGTGCCTGCTATTTATTTATTTATTTACTCATAATTTTATTGAGGAATAAATAGCAATGAGACAGTTTTAAGTCAAATTGGTAGGACAGTTCCAATAATCAACACATTGCATACATTCTTCCTAGTGCTTATTTGCTGTACAAG
Source organism: Octodon degus (assembly GCF_000260255.1). Lineage (NCBI taxonomy): Eukaryota > Metazoa > Chordata > Mammalia > Rodentia > Octodontidae > Octodon > Octodon degus. Next base: position 8,616,901 of record NW_004524601.1, on the reverse strand, counting down.
ATGCAGACATGGTATCCTATTTAGAAACACTATTAGAACAAATCCCTCTATTCATTAAGAGAATGTAACTATATATCTATCCTAACCATTTTGAATACACAGATACCAAATGGACATTC
>NW_004524601.1:8558996-8610033 GCF_000260255.1 Octodon degus | reverse complement strand
GGGGCGGCGCAAGGGGGTGGGAGAGGGTCCGGCCCACGCTGCGCCTGGGCTGGGACTGGTCCCGCCGGCGCAGGGTAGCAGGAAACACTCCGCACACTCACCGGACCTGGGCTAGGACTGGGTCTCTGCACCTACCTTTGATTTAAGTTTTTAAATGAAATTCTCTATAATTTTCCCCAAAGAACTAGCTCTTGGATTTAATTTCTAATTTTAGTCTGAGTCTGTTCGCTCATTTGGTTATATTTGTTTTAATTTTTATTATTGCCCTCCTGCAGAAATTATTAGGTTTGTTTTGCTGAATTCTGGGCTGGTTTGATTTAGATGCTGGACTGCATGCAGTGCTTGGAGGTAAGTGTAATGATGGAGGTAGAGAGCAGAGGGTGGGACAGGGACAGGGACAGGGACAGGGACAGGCACCAGTACCACCCTAGGAGGTTGGTTTAGAAAGGAGAAGGGAGGGCAATGAATGCCGCAAGCAGGTATTTTAATCTGAATAAGAATTGCTGGGCGTTGGCCATTGTAGGGCCAGAAGCTCTTTATATGCTACGTGTTCCCTGGGGACGAATTTACCCCATGGAGCCACCAAAGAACCCTTACTTTTTGTACCTCCCCCCAACCCTTGTGCAGGGTTCAAACCCAGGACTTTTGTACTGAGCAGCAGCCCAGCAAGTTTTATTTTTTATTGTGAGACAGTGTCTGGCCCAGTCGCTGAGTTGCCCATGCTGAGCTCCAATTCATGCTCCTCCTGCCTCAGCCTCCTACAGTCCACCTTCTTATAAAGACAGTGCAGTTACCCAGCTGTGGCTTATGAAGCTTTTGTGGGAGGCCGCGAGTACCACAGAGGGAGTGCTGTTCTAGGCCCAACCCAGGCTGTGTAGAGGAGCAAAGACGCTTTGAGCACCTGGCTGCAGAAGCCAGCGAACTATGGAGCAGCCATTCATAGAAGAGATGTCGGGTGGGATGTGGGGGAAGCGGAGAAGACTTCCTGACAGGGCAGAATTTGGGCTGGGCCTGGACACAGGGGAAAGCCAAGGGTTCAACAGTGAGGGCAGGCTTGGAGGGCTCATGGAGAGTGCAGCAGAGCAGCATGCGTGCTGTGTGTGAGGAAAGCTGTCTGAAAGCTGGCAGGGCACGGCAGACAGAGGTAGACTTTTCCAACACCAGGACAGGTGGCATCTTTGTGTGGTCAGTGGTGGCAGAAGTGGTAGTGGTGGCGATGGTGGTGGTGGTGGCAGTGGTGGTGGTAGTGGTGGTGATGGTGGTGGTGGTGGCAGTGGTGGTGGTGGCAGTGGTGGTGGTGGTAGTGATGGTGGTAGAGGTGGTGATTATGGTGGTGGTGGTAATGGTGATGGTGGCCCTGGTGGTGATGGGGGTGGTGGTGGCACTGGGGGTGATGGTGGTGGTGGTGGTGGTGGTGGTGGTGGGAGTGATGGTGGTGGCGATAGTGGTGGTGGTAGTAGTGGTGGTGGTGGGGCTGGAGATTCTTTTATTGGAAAGTTACCTGATGAAAGTACCCTTCTACATGTTCAGGCTGCGACTGTAGTGCTCTTTCTGGCTTGGCAGGGACAGATTGACCCTGAAGATTAGTTGAAATATAAAGTGGAAAGATGAGGTATTAGGGACCACTGGAATGTAAATGAAAGGGTGACTCTGCAAGGTGACAGATGGACATCATAGAGATGAAAAGAGACATCTCTCAGTATTGATTCTTGTTTAAAGTCTCATCGCTATGAAGGGAACCACTCAAGAAGGAATGCAGCACATTGTGCTTTGGACCTCTTTGTTCTGGGGGCCAGAGCTGGAGATGCTGGGTGCCTGGAGGTGCTGGACGTGAGAACTGGGCCTCCATGAAACAGGGGCAGAAGGGTGAGTGAACCAGGAGCTTGCATGAGCTGCTGAAGAGGGTGAGGGTAATGCAAATGATCGGAGGACGCGGGCCTGTGGAGCTCAGGTAGAGCTCTGGAGATTGCTGGAGAGTGAATTCAATGTAAATTATAGCTTGGGCTGTGATTTGGGAATTGAAGGCGGTGTGCATAGAGTAAGCCTTGGAGGGGCTGTCAGCAAAAGGGGAGCCATGTAGTGCGTGAGAGAAGGAAAGGAGTGAGCGGACAGTGACTATGCTAGAAAAGCTTTAATCTAGTATAAACTTCAGCTTAGGCACACAGGGAAAGGGAGAAAGAAGCTATACAGACAAAGAGGGTTAAGTACAGAAGCAAATGTTGTCTAAAGTGTATAGCCCACACCACTGTGGGCTATACACCAAACACATTATTCAAAGGGAATCAAAACAATGACTCTGGTAGAAGTTGAAATGTTAAAAAATTAGGTGAGGGTTAGCCTCAGAATTCCATGGTGAGAAAGTTTTTTTCTTGTTTGTTTGTTTTTTTGGTGGACCAGGGATTGAACTCAGGCGCTTGTGCTTGCCAGGCAAGCGCTTATTCCACTGAGCCATCTCCCTGGCCCCAAACAATTTTCCTTTTTTTTTTTTTTTTTTTTTTTTGCAGTACTGGGGATTGAACTCAGGACCCTGTGCTTGCCAGGCAAGCACTTATTCTACTGAGCTATCTCCCCGGCCCCACTGGTGACAAGGTCTTAGTCAATGTAAGTTAGTATAAAATGTCCAAGAGCTTAGGAATCCGCCGTGGGGCAAGTACGAGCTAAGATTGCAGGAAAAAGTTGTAGGGTGGTGAAAATCCAGGGTCAGTCTGTTCTGAGGAACAGTTGGAGAGCTTTGTCAGTGTGGCTGACTGTTTGGCCCTTCAGGAAGTGGAATCTCTGCGTCTTTGAAGTCCTGAATCAAAGGGACTTTGATACAAAGTTCTTTGGAATAACTGAAAACATAGTGGGCTTTTCATTTTTCTTTTCTCTTGAGTCGTTACTTGGAATTTGCATACTGTGTTAGCATAATAAAATTTAATCTAAAGTTCAAGGTAACTATTTATATTTTATTAAATCCTTACATTTAAGATAATGTTTCCTGGAGTAGGGATTTATATATGGATGAAGACTTTATAAGGGAAGAATCATTTGCATAGGCTTTTATTTTAATGAGGGAGAAGTTGGAAAGCCCGGGGAGACACAAAAAAGAAGTCATTTCTGCATCTGATGAGAGTGAGGAATAAAAGTGTGGATATTACGGCGTGATTTTAAAAAGCCCTGCTCCTGCTCGTGCTGAGGAAGAGGATGAATTGAGCGGAGGACTGCGGTCAGAAAGAAGGACGGGGCGGGGCGTCCGGAAAAGAGGTTACAGCGGGGAAACCAGGGCGAAGATCAAAGTGCGAGGGATTTCTGGGCGAGAAGGAAGGCGTGCTGACAAAGACTAAAACAGGCTGAGGAGAGTCTCAGGGGCCGGCAGACTGGTCCCGGTGCGTTCTGCGAGAGCCATCTCAGAGGCACACTTGGCTAACCCCCGACAGGCTGCAGACCTGCCACACCGTCGGTAGCACAGTGGCTTTTGGACAGCTCCTGTGGACGCGTTCTTTCTTGGGTAGAAAGAACCGTATTCCTTGTCAAGAAAGCTTTCTCTCACTTGATTTTGCTCTCCAACGTGGACACAGTCCTTGCAGAAAAGAACGGTTTCTTTGACTCTTCCCGGGTTCAGCTCACTCGCCCCTCACTGGTGGGAGGTCGGGCAGGGTGAGGCCCTGGAGCGAGGCCAGGCGAGGGTGTTCTCTACCGCAGCTGAAACGTGAGTCGAGCTTTCCTTTGCAGGTTTAGCAAAGCTATTAGCCGGCCTGTGAAAGGAGGGAGACTCACTTTAGGAGAGGCAGAAGAATGAACAGGAGGATGGTGAAAAGCCTGGAACCAGAGTAGCCCAATTCATGTCCTGGAGTTACCACCAACCAGCTGGTGACCGTGTGCAGAAGCAAAGCTCTTGGGACCTCACTTTATCATCTAATCAATGGAGTTGATGGCAATACCTGTTGTACAGTGTAACATATAATCCAGTAATAACAATGTACTCCTTTAATATGTTGGCTGATTAAATGGGTTGGTGGATGTAAAGAAGGACTTTAACTGTGTTTGACACATTTGAAATATTTCATAATTTAGCTGTTATTTAATAATGAATTCATAAAGTGTCAAGACTGACATTATACTTGCTGTCTTTTACAATGTTGGTTTGTGGTTTGAGCTCAAAGTTATTTTAGGACATACTCTTTCTCTTCCCAGTATTTCCCAGGTTTTTGTCAAAACAGAATTTTACTTCTTTTTTTCCAACTGAAGGTGACAGTAATGTTTTCTACCTGCCATCTGGATATTGTGTCCCATACTTTTGTTCTTGTACCAAGATAAAAATGAAGGTCTTTGACTCATATGTCTACACAACTCAGTTGATTTAGCTCAGTAAGTTGTCACTGGCCCCAACCACTGAGGCTGCTCTGCAATTTTTTTTTTTTAAATGACATTTCAATGACTCAAATGTGAATTTTTTTTTTAAGAGAATTTTCTAATTGGAACTGCAAAACAAAACTCATTGGCCTATAAAGCCCTCAAGATTACTGATAAGGTGGCTAAATTTAGTGAAAGAAAAATCTGTAGGGCAATGTTCAGACTCTTAGTCTTTTCTGAAATTGGCTAAAGGACCTTGACATTTGGGTACCTTCTTCGTTTCCTGTGGGGTTAGGTCTTTAGGGGTTGACATTCAGAGGTACGTTATTCATTCATTCAATGTCTCTGGGACACGGTCTCTATTGTGTGTCTGCGTTGGATTGGCAGGCCACTGTCCTGGGGGCTAGAGATGCAGATGCAATGAGGGGAATGATTAAGGAGCTAGCGTTTCAGGGCCAGGATGAGATGCCACATGAGGGAACCAACTAACCATGGGCTGGGACCTCCAAAATCAGGCTTCCGTGAAGCCTTTCTCCATGTAGGTCAATCATGTCAGGCACTTGTCATCATTATAGAAAGCCAGCATGTAATTTAAGGGTGAACACTCATGCCTCAATTCTGCGCATGTGCGGCAATGGGGATATTTAAATTCCTTTAATGAAGGAAGCTGGAAAGTCTTTATTTTTTACACTTGATCTTAACCAAAAGGCTGAGAAGTGGTTCCTATTTTGTAAATAAAGAAGATAATTGATTTAAAACCTTACTACATGGCGTGTGACAAAGCAAGATGTGTTTGTGGGTTAGTTCGGGTGTGGGCTAACTTTGCAACCTCTGAAGCTAAGCAGTGCCCAGCAATCCTCTGGAGGCTCTGCTTTGGGTGAGCCATAGTGGGGGCAGAAACTGAGTTCCACCTGTGACAGCGGGACCGAGAGCAGGGCAGAGGCAGCAGGAGCCGAGGCATCCATGGGGGCTGCTGATCAGGAAGACTGGGAATTCAGCAAAGTGATGCGATATGGTCCAGTAGGCCATCACAGTAGTGGGTTATCCATAGGACTGGCAATGCCAGAAGTTGTTGACTTGAGCCTTTTACAGCTCAGCATATTAATGTGGCTTTACTTTTTATACCTCATTTTTATACTTTTCTGCTGGATGGTTAAGACCAGGATAAAGCAAGACCTATATAACAAGAAATATAACTTTTATATGTGCCAAGGTCAGTCAAATCCCCTCAAGATTTACCCTGAAACCCTGTACCGCCGTTGGTAGATCCTTTGTCAGTGTTAGCCATGTGGATGAGTCATGGCCATTGCTTGACCAATTTGCTCTCTGTGAACACACCTACAGTATTTGAATGGCAATGGAATACCCATCTCTGACAAAAGTAAACAAAAAAGGGGGCTATAAATGAAGGACCATTTTGTAGTTAAAAAATATATATGCATATACAAAATAGAGTAGATATACAGCTACTTTCTCTTAGTTCAATGAGAAGAAAGACTTGTACTAATAGTGTTTAGACAAGATATCATATCGGTATCTTGTACTATGAATAACTACTACGAACACAACAATATGCAATGTGTTAATTACTGTAATTGTTCTACTAACCTGTTTTGAAACTGTCTCAATGCTATTTCTTTCTCAATAAGATTAATATAAAATTGAAGATAACACTATATATTACAACAACAACAACAACAACAACAAAAGGAAGACTGGGAAAGTGAAAGAAAGCTGCCTGGCAAGGTGGGTGGGGCCAGAGGGCAGAAAATGGGAAGAGAAGAGTTCTGCCTCCTGCTCTGGACCCCAGGCAGGTTTGCAATGACCCATACAAGAGGAAGGCTTTGCTTTCTGCTATGAGACAACATCTTGAACACTACAGGTAAATCTAAGGAGTTAGATAGCCTTGAAGTTCAGTTTAGAGTTAAAAATAAAAAATACATTATTCCGTGGCTGAAGGCTCTTCTTGAAATGATCAGAACTCCTTGCTGGCCCACTTGCTCACAGGACGGGACATCAATTCTTCCTGGTTTTCTTGCCAGCTGAGTGTACAGCCCCATTGTTTAGACATCAGTCAATAGTAAGATGATGTTTAGAAATTGGACAGCAATGGGTTAGCTTTAGATTTGATGTACTCATGTTGTAATCCTAAATGCTAAATAATTCTGAAATCTAAAGACCTTAGTTTATTTTTCTGCCATCTCCTAGAGAGTATGGTTAGCATGATGCCTTTATGTGCTGTAGGTACCCTCAATTGATATCTTAACTATACAAGACAAATATTGAGCTGGAAAGTAGAAAAATGAAATTTGGACTCAGTCTATGTGACTTCTGTGTATGAAATCTCACAATACCTCCATTCAAAACAGAAGATAGTGGGGCCCTGGGATATAGCTCAGTGGCACAGTGCCTCCCTGGTAAGCACAAGGCCCTGAGTTCAATTCCTGGTTCAAAAGAAAACAAACTAAACATCCCCAGAAGATGATGACAGTTGACAAATTTCCCCAAATTACTTAAGGAGCTGCCACTCTGTCTGTCTGTCTGTCTGTCTGTCTGTCTGTCTATCTGTCATATATCTATATCATCAAAAACCTGTCATCATCATCTATCTACCTATCATGTCTGTCTGTCTGTCTGTCTGTCTGTCCGTCCGTCTGTCTATCTCTCCCTTTCCCTCCCTCTCTCCTTCTCTCTCCAACCAATTTCCATCATTATAACTGCTTTGCAGCTTGCTGCCAACCGTGGTTCCACCACCTTGGTTTGGATCAAAGGTCATCAGAGAAAAGCTTAGCCAAGGGACTCTTGGGTTGCAGAATAGAGAAAGGGGACATTTTCTTTCCCTGCACCATGGTTGTACAACAAAACTGCCTTGCAGCTTGATTGGAGAAGCTAGTAACAAAGATCTTCAGTGGGTATTTGAAACCTAATTTTAATATTGTATGGAAAACAATGATGAAGAATTGGGGGGAAAAAGAGGTAATATTTTGTCAAGGGCCTGCTCTACAGTGTTTGCTGCATAGTATCGAACCCTTTTTGGGGATTATCTCTGACTGCAGTTCTGAGTGCTTTGGGAAACATAAGGGGAAAAAGCAAACACAATCCTTACCTTTAAGGTCTTCCAAATTGCTTTTGTTGTTTTGAGACAAGGTCTTGCTTTATAAAGCAGACTGGCTTTGAACTCACAGTGTAGCACAGACTGGCCTCAAATTTGCAGAAATCCTGCCTCAGCCTCCCAAGTGCTATAGACATATTATAGACATATGCCACCATGCCTGGCTAAGGTCTTCCTTCCAAACTCAATAGAAAAGGACTCCCTGAGTGCGTAGTAATGTGAGTCATTATAAAATGAGTTTACTCACACTAAATACACAGTGAAGACTGGGAAACTTGCTCCTGTTGGGGGTGGAGGGAGCCTGAGAGAGAAGCAGGGTCTGCCCAGAGCTGGAGGGAAGGGCACCCATGGGCAAGACGCGAGGCTAGGCTTCCAGAGGACAGGAGCAGGTGAGTACAGGTGCAGGGGTGGAAGGGCTGTGGCCTTTGAGGCCTGTGGGTTGGCTCCAATGGCTTGGAGACAGGGACTGTGTCTATGATGTGTCTGGGACAGAAGGGTGGGGAGTACATGGGTGTCAGGGCCAAGCCTACAGCCAGGCTCCTATGCCATGTTCCCAGGATGCCCAGTGTTCTCCTGGAGTCCTAGCACACTCTTACTTATATGCCAGCCTTGCAGCCAGGTAAGAATAGCTTCTGAGGAGAATCACATCTTATTCTCCTTTCCCCCCATATCCTTGCTACTTCTTATAATTTGGGTATCTATTCATGTACCTGGGAAAGGAGCCCTACAGAAACACTGAATCTGAAAAGCACAGAACCCAGCCCTGCACCATCTTGGAGGCCAATGTCTTAGTCACCTTCTCATTGCTAACATGCAAAGCACAACACTCTCGGCTGAAAGGAGGAGAGGTCAATTTCAGCTCATGCTTCAGGCCCTAGTGGGCTGGATCCGAGGCAGGACACACAACAGAGGGGCCTGGCAGAGGAGAGCTGCTCAAGGCCTGGCACACAGGAAGCTGAGAGGGAAGGGAGGAGCCTGGAAGAGGGAGGTGACTTTCCTGGTCACACCCCTGTGACCCTCCTCTTCCGCACAGCTCTCTCCTCCTCACAGCCAGTCTGCCCTGCGTCTGGGTATCCAGTTACCTCTTAAAGGTCCCGCCCATGGGCACACAGGGCTCTTGGAGGACATTGAGATATAACCATGACCCTGGGCGAGGAAGTCATGAGTATTCAAAGAGGAGCTCCCAAAACATTTTGGGAATGAAAATGACATGATCAGGGCTATGATTTCTGAAGATAACACAAACAGCAGCATGGAGGGGAATAAGTTACAGAGAGGAAAAGCCCAAGGCAAGGAGAACTGGGAGCAGTTGTCATAAAAATCGAGGAGAAAGAGACAGAGTGAGGACTGGAGGGGAAGAGGCTATGGTTCAGTCAGGCAGAGGGATAAGCTCAAAACTGCTTGGCAGCATTTGGATGCAGAGAATGTAGAAAATGAAAGACAGAGCCAGGAGTTCAGTTACCCACCAAATTCTGATTATTTGGAAACCTTTCAGCTGATTCACCACATCTACAGGGTGAAATAATTATTTCCTAGTGGTGAGGTCTGGTGCAAAAGATTGGTGTGTGGAAACAGCCCTGGACACAGCAAACTGCTTGAAGTTGTCTCCACGACATTGCAACTGATGAAAGCTTTCGAGAAGCCTTGAATGCAGGAGCCATTCATGGGGAAGATGAAAGGTTACACAGACAGGATTAGGGGTGCGTGAGCACAGTGGCTCCCGGCAAGTTTGTCAGATAAGGGATAAAAGTGTCAGTTATGCCTCAGAGATTTTTCTTAATGATTTAGGGCTGTCTTGAATAGGACAACAAGTCCAAGCAGCTAGATTCAACAGTCTTTAAAGCATTTGCTTGCTGAAGATTGTGATGAGCAGGAAGAATATACTGTCTGCTTTACAGGCTTTCTCTTTTTTTCTTGACTTGAGAAGTTTTGTAGGAAATCAATAAAATGTTCTTCACAATAAATTGTTTTCCTCTAGTGAGGAAACATTTTGGTGGCTGTCATTAGCACAGTGGTTGCCTGAACGGAAAGAAAACATTTATAGCAAATGTATATCGTGGCTTGTCAAACTGGCAATGGCTTCCACAACAATAAATATGGGGAGACTCATGATTCTACCAAGGATTTTGGATTGTTCATGCAATGATAGAATTTCAAGCCAGCACTTGCTGACAACCTTTGAAGGTTTCACAGAATTGTAATCCCATGTACAGGGCCACAGGTGAGCCACTATTTAAGGAAATTGCCACCTGTGTCAACAGCCAGGGCATCAAACCAATACCCATAACACATGGAGCCTCACTATGTCATGATGGCCTGGAGGCGAGAGTATGAAATTTGCCACTTATAAAGTGGTTGAAAAAGAAAAATAAAGTGAATGCAAACATATGTATGAGAAACATGTTGGAGGACTTTAATACGAAATATGCCATAGCAGAGTAGCAGGCATTTTCTAGCAATCAGAAAATATCTCTTCCTGAGTCTTTCTTTGGAGTTAGTAAGCTTAAGCCCAGAAGCAGGGCGCGGTGCCTCTTTGTGACTGAATATTGAGTTGGTGGGAAGGAAGAAATGGTGCAAAAGCGGTAAGAATCCATATTCATTAGATACAGGAGGTTTTACTATCTGCAACAGAACAAGACTTAATTTATTCAGATGACAGCTATTGAATATTTGCTTTGTAAAACATTATAAGATTTCTAGGGGTGTGCGGAAAGGAGATACACTGAGAGGGGGAGGGGAGTAGGAGGAGGGAAGGGGAGGGGGAAGGGGAGGGGAGGTGAAGAAGAGGGGGACGGGAGGGGAGGGGCAGAAGAAAGGGAGAGGGGAGGGGGAGGGAAGGGAAGAGACCGGGAGCAAGGGGGGAGCGGAATGGAAAAGAGAGAGGGTGGGAGTAGAAGGGGAGAGAGAGAGAGAGAGAGAGAGAGAGAGAGAGAGAGAGAGAGAGAACAAATAGACTTTTCAGGAGTCCTTGATAACAGCTAAATGATTATTTGATTCGAGGTAGGACTAGTTTTTGGTAAAATCAGGCTAGGATGGTTTCAGCACCCTTTGTTTCCCTACTAGCTCCTCCGCTTCTTCCTCTCTCCCTCCTGTCCCCTTGTTCCGGCCCCGCGCTCACCTACTTTCTGATCTTTTCTGTCCTAGAGGAAGGTGAGGAAGAAGTGGCCGCCCTGCGGACGTTCCCCACCCCGGCTGCGCGCTGCTCCACAGGCGGGCTGGCGGGGGGCGCGGTGGCTGCGACAACCACAGACCCTGATACCGTCTGTGCCTGGTGGGGTCCGAGGCCCTGCGGCCTTAATTCAGCTGCGGCGGAGAGCCAGGCGGGCCTTGGATGTCCCCTCACGCCCTGTCTGATGTCACTCAGAAAACTTCTTTTTCACTCAGCACAGGGTTGAGTCAAATTTAAAACGGTTTAATGTGAGTTTAAGTGGTTTTGAGCAGCATAATTTTCTATGTATTGGAAATACTGATATTTTATAGCTAATAAATTATAAAATAAACCCGATGGAACCAGAGACTATGGGCTTTGGTGCTTACTGTGGTTCACGCAAGAAATACACGCACAGTCCCTCACCTAGCAGTTGGACCTTTTATGTTATTCCTTTGAACTCCTCCATTCTACTTCTTACATACTTTTAGATTTGTTTATTTATCCTCGTCAAAACTTACTAATTAAACTTTAAGGTTTTAAAATTTTTCCTTGAAGACCCAAGTTATAGTATAAAATATATCCTCCTCTGAGTCACAGCCTGAATTATTACTGAACATAATATCATTACGGATTTGACATAAATATATTACATGTCTTGATTATGAATAAGCATAAAAGTATAATTTTATTTGAAATGGATTTTAAAATGTGATGTATGGGACTTTAAAAATTGGTTCACTCAGTATTCTTTAATGATTTAGTGGCAAAGTGACCTAGAATTTGGCATTGATAATACCCCATTTTTCATTTTTGCAGATGTGCATTCTTATAAAATTTGTTCACGTAAATAGACCGGCACTGAAAGGAGCGCGGCGTTAGTAACGTCACTCCAGTTTTTGAAATTCTGAATTAAATACTAAAAAACATTACATAGTGATTTCTCTTTAGAAACATTTAAAATGAATGATCAGTGGAAACCTAGATAAGGTTCTTCCTTAAATATTTCCTTTTTTTGAAACAGAAAGCAATTAGCTGAACAACTTAGAAAAACTTTCTCTGTCTCTTCATTGAGCCGTTTTGGTGCCTGACACCAACACCGAAGCGATCTAGTGTCAGATTACTTCGCTAGTGAAGCCCTCGTCCCTAGGAGAAGTCTGACTGGAGTATCTGTGAAGCGTGAGAAGTATGCTTGTCCCGCCATTTTTTTTTTTTTTTAAACAAAGAAGAACAATTATAGAAAGAGAAGTGAAGAGGTTGTCAGTATGTTGACCCCACTTGGCCCAAAACATTTCTCTTTCCTAGAAAGGGGCACAAATGGAGACAAGCAGAAGCTGAGAGCCTGGAAGTCTTGCCCTGTTTCCCGTTTGCGTCCATCAGTGTGTCAGCCTCTATAAGGTGTATTTATGTTCTAAGTGAAGATACTTAAGAAAAACACATTTAAGGACTAACTCTTGGGGACAATAAGAGGAGTATATTTCCTACTAGAATCTATCAGTGCCTGTGTCCCAGGCACATGGGCAGCAACTAATTCTACCTGTATGTTTTTGTCCAGCTTGGTTAGTGTTGGAAAGAGTTTTCACAAACTCAACTGAAGCAAATAAGCTACATCAAAGTTATTTTTTTTTTGTGACTGTTTTATTTATTTTTTCAAAGTGACTGTTTTAAATCCAATCAAACTAGTGTCATACTACAGCTACACAGTTTAAATATCCCAACTGAAAGACAGATTACCAGATCGGATAAAAATATAAGACCAAGTCACATGTTGCTTGAAAGAAACCCATTCTAAACACTGAGTCATAAATAAATTATTATTATTATTATTATTACTATTATTATTTTTGCAGAACTGGGGATTGAACTCAGGCCCTTACGCTTGCCAGGGAAGCGCTTATTCTACTGAACCATCTCCCCGGCCTAATTAAAAGTAAAAGGATGAAAGAATACATCAAAGTTATGAGCCAGTGCTACATAATAGAAATCGAATGCAAACCATATGTGTGACTTAAAAGGTTCTGGTAGCTTCATAGAAAAGGTAATGAGAAAGATGGGGACATTAGTTTTCATAATGCTTTACTTAACCCAATACATCACAGTGCAAACTCTAACATTTAAAGTCAGTGATGACTCAGGGTGCATTCTGCCGTGCTGTGCTTTTGAACTTCAGGGTCTGCGTTACACTCCCGGCGCATCCCAGTGCGAGGACCTGGGCTGCCAGGCTGGGCGGTGTGGTGGTGCCCGGTTGGAGTCTAAACTTTGTATGCGGTCCTCACACTGTGCTGAGCACTTAACGCCAGTTCTTCACTAGGAAGAGATGCGAAAACAGTAATTTACATTTTGCCAAATGACGTTCTTTAGCCCACCTCGTCCTTCATGTGGAATCTGCCTCCTCGCTGCAGTTCTAATTAGCCGTTGACTTTTGCAGTGTGCCTCACTTTTGGCAAATGTGTCGTCGCATGGTACTCATTACACTCAAATTACATTTGAAGTAGAATAATCAAGTCTATTTTTCCTGAGAATACTGATTTCCTCTAGCTTTTTATTAGTTGTATTAGCTCCCTGTAATCTGCAAAAATCAATAATTTCAGATGTTCTTCAAGCTCACATTTCCATTTCTGGAGTGATTTGGCCTCCCTTGCACCCCTTCCTCCTCCTGCTCCTCCTTGTACGTCTCTGCTTTCCCTCCTCGCTGCAGCTCTTCTCTTCTCCCCTTCTGGGGAAAAGCTCAGCTTTAATTCTGGTCACAGTGTGAGGAATGATGATCAGCCTAAGCCAGTTGCTATGCTCTGGGAGGACAGGGGCTCCCAAAACGTAGCAATCAGCAGCAGCAGTGGGAGAACTGGACCCTAACTCTAGGGTTTCTGACTTAGTAGGTCAACAGATTTGCAGATGCAAACCTCACTTCGCAGACCATTGGTACAGAGTATAGGTTGGTGATTCATTTTGGTCAACAGGCTGTAAAAGACAGCTGGGAAAATGTGTCTTTTCTGCTAAGAAGACTGGCAATAAACACATTGTTGTCCCTCTTCTGTCCTCTTGATCCCTGCTTTGAAGGCAGTCATGCAAGGGCAAGGACCTGATTTCATGTTGATGTAATGAAAGGGAGCTCGGGGAGTTTCTGAGCTGCCACCCCACATCCTGCCCTCACGGTGCTCCTGCACCACCTGACTCCAGGGTTGTTAGGTGAAAAGACTGGAAAATTCTTTAATGTGTAACCGCCCTACCTGGTGTTGTGTTATCTGTAGCCAAAGCATTCAGCATCGACATAGCAACCAATTCTCTCAAACTACCTTCCACGTGATTTCATTCTGCTGACATAGAGCAAGTCTCTTGGAGAAGCATGATCCTAAAGTAGTCCTTCCCTTGAAGTAAGGTCCAGTATTCTTCTGATAAGCGTGCCGCGTCTTGGGGTGCATGACTGATATCTCAGTTCCGAGGCATTAGAGAAAGTTGTGGGGCTGAGCATGCTGTATGTAGCTTGGAGCTCAACAACCTGAAATATTGGGCTTCATATCATTCTTCAGGTGAAGTGCTGCATTAGAACTAAAGTAAGGCAGAGTCAGGTTCGCCCGTGACCAACTAGGAAGACCAGGGAATGTGTGGCATGCCCAGGACCCTGGTGGGAGTGGCTGCAGAGACCAGAACTGGAAGCAACGGGCAGAACCTATGAAGAAATATGTTGTAGATCTCTACGAGGACATGCAGCACCCTGCAGTCAGAGTGTGTGCGCCAAGACACCTTCACTGCGAAGGTGTAAGCCCCACACCACTGGAGCTTTGAGAGGCTGCCCTGTTCTTCCCTTAGCAAAAATCATCGCTGCAAACTAAACATTTCCCATAACACATATTAAATTTCACACGGTGAAAAACTCTTAGTTATAAAAATAGTGATTTCATAGGATTCAACTGACCAGCCACAGAGCAGGAGCCTGCACAGAGCGTGAAGTCCATTTCAGGTAGTTGCTGGAGGTGCGCCCTGGAGGCCACAGTCTGTGGTCACCTTCATGTAGGCACATGGCGTGGACCGTGTAGGCCACGGAGCAACACTCAGCTCAGACTACTGCTAAGAATACTCCAGAGGAGGAATTGTTATCCCAGGAAAAAGCCTTTGTTCTGCCTGCCCAGCTGCATTTCTGGAGAGGGGCTACCTCTGCTTAGGAAACATGCACACAGTCTCCATGGACTCTTCTCCAAGAAGCCCTATTAATTTTGAATCTGTCACTTTGTTGGGAGATTGGAGTCCTAAACTTCTGATCACGGATGCAGCAGCACTTCCTCTTACTGGCTTTGTCTTTTTCTTTGAAGTCCAAGGGATCATCTGAATCTTCCTATTTTGGGGAAAGAGTTTGTTTTATCCAACAGGTATGTACTTTTCTTCATTCTTAATATATGCATTTTTGGCCTCTAGATTTCTGGAAGTTTAAATTCCCAATGTTTTTCAAGTTGGTCCTTAAACCGTCAGCTGGATGTTTTCAGTTATCTTTCAGGGCATTTTCAGCCGTAGCAGGACAGGTTCCATCTACCTTCTTCCCGTCCTTGCAGTGGCTCCCCTCCTCCTTTGGGTTGCAGTGTCACCTGAGAAGCTTTCATGACTTGTCACTCTAGCTTAGGCCCGGGCAATGAGCTGCCCAAGCAACTCACACCTGCCGGGTCATCACACCGCTCTGCTGTCTTGTTGTGATCTTATAAATACTGACAGCTCAGGCCGGTAGTCCGCACTGTTTTAGGGGCTTCACAATGTTGAGTTATTTGCTCTTCACAACAAACATCTGAATCACAGCTATTACTATCTCCTATGTATGAGAGTGGCCATCCGAGGCCAGGGAGGTTAGACAATGGGCTGAAGCTGAAGGGCACAAATGTCCTTGCTAGGGAGATAGCTCCGTGGCATACGCGCCTGCTCAGCAAGCACACGGTCCTGAGTTCTAAATCAATCAATCAGTCAATCAATCAATCAGTCAATCAATCCATCGCTAGCAGAACAGGATTAGAACTAGCTGGATTGGCATCTGATATCAGCTTAGCACCACTTGGCACTGCCTCCTACTTAATTATGGCTTTTATATTTCATGATAACAGCACAGACCTCTCACCTCTACCCCAGTGGCTGTTGCATGCAGCTGCTACGCTCTGAGCCCCTTCCAGAGGGCAGTGGCCATGTTCGCTTCAGTTCTCGTTGGTTTGCGGGACCTCCCAAGACAGTGCACAGCCCCGGCTTGGTGCTCAGCAAGCCCCGCTGGATGAATGTGCACAGGGATGCTTGTAGCAAAGTGCTCAGCGAGTGTGATGCTCTCTGGAGAGATGGAACAGCGACTCTGCATTTTAGGTGCAATTCTTATGGGATCTTGTTACAAGGGAGGGGAAGAAACTTACCCAGACAGGCAGTATTTTGAGAATTTCAAACGCCTGGAAAAGATGAAAGCTAAAGTGGATTTCAAGCCTGGTATTGCGCAGCTCAGTCTAAAGCGAAGCTGCTGCTGTTTAAACCTTCAGCATTCCCAGCCCCAGGAAGAGGGAGACTGCTTGAAAGCTTGCAGCTCGGAAGGAAATTCGAATTCCGTGGCATGCTCTGCAGAAGAAGGTAGAGCTGTAGACTCCACTTTACTGAAAGGCCTGATGACCCTGAAAAAAATATTAAAAAACATAAAAGAGGGCATAAGCCAGATAAGAGGCTACGCTGGAGATGTGTTATCACAGTGCTCACGAAATAAGCAGGACCAGAAATAAGGCAGGCTGCAGGCAATTACAGATTGTCATTAAAGTTAAAAATATGACCCACAGCACTGGTGCTGTATTGCTTAAGGCTATTAAAGCTCCCCGCTGTCAGTTATGACACAGAGCAGGGGAAAGGATAGTCAAAATGCTGTGCTATTTCTCCATCTTATTTCAAAAATAAAAACCTGTGTGATTTTATGCAATTTAAGTACACATAGACTGATTTTCAAGGAAAAAGAGAAATGGCAGAAAGAGGTATTACATCTACTTGAAAAAAGATATTCAAATGGACACATCTTAATTGCTTGGGTTTGGATGGTAACATAATCAGCAACAAGCCTGACTTCGACTAATTAGTTTCCCTTAAGCAATTTTCAAAGACAGGAATTGGAGACTATAAACAATATAGGTATTATGTTTGATGAATTTTAAAAAGTGTGAGAATTATGGTCAAATAAATAACACCTCCTGTAGGTGTTTAAAGTAATGCGCTGAAAAGATTCACAACAATGCAAAGTCTTAGAGGAAAAAAGATTGAATTCTGAGCAAGAGCATGGGATTAAGTGGATGTCAGGGGAGCACCCCTTATGGAGCCATTCTTTGTATAACAATTGAACCCCTTACTTCACAGTGTGGTAGAGCCTAGTAATTTAGCTTAAGAGGGGTAAGTGTGCTAAGCAGAAATGATTTGGTAAAGAAGAAAGGATTTTTTCTTAATGTCAAGGACAAAGTAACTTGTAATTCGATTTTTAATCTGCAGACAGTAGGTAATGTCAAGTCATCAAACAGTGCAAAGAATAGGCTGCTAATTGAAATAAAACGTGGCAGCATAAATGAAATTGATTAGAAATGACGAGGCAGCTGGATGTGCCAGCACTTTAGCCGTTGGAGCGGGCCTGATGGATGAAATGACAGGGCTCAGAAACCAAACTGAAAATGAAGTGTACAGCAGAGTGTCCTGGCACCAGATCGGGTGCGACTGCATCAGATTGGAGGCCCGGGCCACGAAGCGGCCTTGCGCACCGCTCCCCGATGGTGCTGGTGAGCTCCCTGTATGGCACTTGGCTGGAGCCTGCACTGCTGATGACTGCTAGTAGGTGGAGGGTTGATGGGGTGCGATCGCCGATGCCATTGCTGGGGGTCAGGTGGCACAATCCCAGCCGGCAAGTGACTGTCCCCTGACTCTGATTCTGCAACCAACTGCCCTACAGGCTTTGTCATATAAAAAAATGCAGCATTTTCCAAACTGTGTTCCTTGAAGCATGGGAGACCCCTGCGATGATACCGGACCCCTGTGTGAGTAGTCTCTTCGGTCCACTCAGACGAGTGACCGTGCGCTCTCACTCCTAGGACGCCCCGATGCATATTTCCACAGCAAAGTCCTATCATAAGGCAAGGATTTCCTAAGCTTCTATAGCTACTAAAAGGAATTTTAGAGAAAGTCCTCCTATAACATTGCAGAGGGGCTATTGCTTTTTGTGCAAAAGTTTGGAGAATATTACCCACGTTTATCAAAGCATTCCTATACATGGAGGCTTCCAAGACCCTCCTCCTGTACTCTGGGAGAAGCCAGCGCCTGAAAAGAGTGTGGCTCACACTGAAAGACTTCGCGCTGCAGTTCATACGCAAATGTGCTTGAGTGTACTGGGGAGACATTGCCTGACCCTTCTATTTGAATGGGTTATAAACTCAGGGCCTATGTGTGGTCACAGACTGGCCCCAGTTCTGCTGTGCTGAGGGGTTTTGTCATGCTGTTGTTTTCAAGTGGATGTCCTAAGGAAGGACGGCAACTGCTGTCAGTGATGTCAAGCTGTGTGGGTCGTGGGTGCATCCCTAAGCTCTCCTGCGAAATGGTCCTGTCATCTGCTTAGCTGCAGCATTTCTCCCTTTATCCCCTTTACTTTTGTAACTTAGGCAGCATCAGAAAGGATGTTGAGACTATTTCTCTAAATTCATAGCCATAAATGCAATTTTAAATGACTGAAACTGGAAAAGTAATAGTGCATGTACTGTGTGGCGTGAGACCACTGTGACGAAAATAAAAAATATAATTGCTTCAGGCATATATCTAATATTTGGGAGTTTGCTGGTGCATTCAAGAGCAACTCTTCAGAGAGCCATTTTGGAATTTAAAGGAATGTTCAACAGCTCAGCTTAACCACTGCACTTTATATCTCCTTAACTTGATGACCCTTTTACACAAGCCGCCTGAGAACAGTGTTGTTGAGGAATATCTGCTAACAGAACATCTTCCACGACTCGTTACTTGGGCAGCTTAGCCATGGCTGCTCAGGGACCTGTGGCCATTGTCCTGCCAGAGAAAGCACTATGCAGATCCCTGGGGCTTCCGTATTCTGCCGCTTCAGCCTGACTGTAGGGTGGCTTCCTTTCTTTCGTAGCAAACTCCCTGCCCTAGTTTCAGACACTTCATCTGCCAGGGAACATTATGTTTTTGAAACCATCATTTCTGCTGTCCTGATTTTTCCCAATGCTGTAATCTCAACAATTAAAATTGAGATTGAGATCTTAGCAATCAGAAGTATACTCTCAAGAAAGAAGATTTCCTGAATGGGATTCAGTTAATGAAATATTTTCTTGGTTTCGCTTTTCTTGCAAGAAGAAGCGAGTTCTTCCTATAGTCTCTGTAGTCAGGGTGGGCCCTAGCTTCCAAATGTGATGGGTTACAGTTTACAGAATGTCAGCTATCTTTTTCAATGGTACTTTTATTTCTTGATGAAGTTTTCCTGACAGGAATGACAGCGGCATGCTTGGCCCACTTCCTGGGCACCCATTTCGAGGATGTAAGGAGCACTGAAATGTTGGATACTGATCCTTCTGTTTGCTTAAATGTGTGCACATTTAAACTCTCTCTTCAAGGCAGGAAAGGGCCAAGCTCTTTGTTCAGATTCTTAGTCTTGGGGAGCACGAGAGAATGTCAGAGGGAGGAGGAAAACAGAGACATTTCACCATTGAGACACTTATTTACATTCATTTCCAATGGATACATTTCTGAAGAAGGCAGATCTGTGTGGAAATAAAAATTCAACCACTCGTTGGCCTCGGGAAGTACAGATTGCCATGGGCTAATGTGGCGACAAAAATGAGCCTAAGCGAGACACAATCTGGGTGACGCCCTGGGGGACGGGTCTCCACCAGGCTCTCATGGGCACTTAGGGGGTGGGACACCATGGGCTGCATCTTCTGGGGATGGTGTGATGCCTGCGGCACCCAGAGATCACAGTACACAGGGGTGCTCCCTACCTTGAAGAGTAATACCCAACTGTTTGGTTTTGGGGAATATCAGAAAATCTGATAAAGATCACAATAGAATATCCATCTCTGAAAATGCAGTTTTCCAAAACCCAGAACTGAGTGACTTTAGAGTTATAGGGCATGTCAGGCTAGACTCCAGATCTGGTGTCCTGAGACTGCCTAAGCAGAGACATTTCTCTTCAAAAGTGACAAGCTGTCACTAGGAAGTGAACTGTTCTCCCTTATTGGTTTCTAAGAGTTTGGCCTTTTACAGAGTTTCTGTATCTAAGTGAGTTTTGGTGACACATTTTACTCTCTCAACAACTTTCCTGGGATGAAATATTATTTTAACTAGGTCAGCTGGACCTTCCGCGGAATGACTCTCACCATGCTTCTGTCTCCAGCCTGGCTGGGCCATGGCACTGGATGATGTGGAGGAAGGAGCCCGCTCATGGGTGCTCCCATGAGTGTGCGCCCCGTGGAAGTCTGAGGAGCGACGAGGAAGAGCATCTTTAGAATACCTTTGGCAAGGCTGTACTCATCTTCATTTTCATTAATCATGGAGAAGATACCTTTCTTGTTCTAAGCCTCTAGATTTGTGAGACTTTTTCACAGTTGCTGTAGGAAGCTGATACACCTCCCAAATGATCGCAGATGGAAGGGATCCCAAGATCAGCCCATCTGATCAAGATTCACTGCAGGTTGAAAAACCCCATCTTTCTTGCTTGGAGATTTAGTCCAGGGCCCCTCCCTCTGTTCTCCTTTCTTTTGACTTTGCTCTTTCTGTGGGTCCTTTTCTATACAACGCATCTTAAATTCTGTGCAGAATTTAATTCTTTAAAGAGTCAGACTCCTTTTAGGGTCCTAAGAATGGAAGTAGATGCAGTGTTAGTCAGAGGGTCCCTGTCAGGGGGAAGGAGATGAGCAGCCTGGGGAGAAGGACGCAAGACAGGCATCCAGCCTCCCCCTGGAGGAAGAGCAGGGAGAGCACGACCCAGAGAGTTCAGAGAGTTCAGGAGAGGAGTCATGGTCAGCTGGCACTGGGTACTGATGGGCTGAGGGCTTGGTGGAAGGCAAGAGATGCAGAACGTGGTAGTAAGAGGCTCAGGGACACCGTTTGGGAGGTGTATTGGCTCCCTACAGCCACAGTGAAAAGGTCTCACAAATCTAGAGGCTTAGAACAAGAATTCAGACACCAGAAATGGGTCTCACTGGTGTAAAATCTCCGAGTCAGCAGGGCTATGTTCCTTCCGGTTCTCCCTGGTAGATGCCACCTACATACCTTGGTTTGTGGCCTTCATTCTTCTTCAAAGCAGGTCTTGTAACATCTGCAAATATGTCTGAGTGTTAATGAACCCACGTTTTCCCTCTTGGTCCCTCTTTTCATGGAGTGGTGTCTTTCCACCCTTTCTTAACCTTTTTGTTTTTTTCTTGAGACAGGGTCTTCCTAAAATGCTAAATTGCCTGGGTGGGGCTCAAACTTGAGATCTCTTGCCTCAGCGTCCTAAAGTGCTAGGATTGTAGGTGTGTGCTGTCATGCCTGGCTAGGATCCGTGTCATTACACTGATCTCATCTGAAATCTCTACACACATGTGAGGTTCCTTCTGTCATGTAGGATAACCTACCTTAGCTGTCAGGATTAACTTCAAGAGAATATGATTCTTCTGACCACAAGAGACACTGATGTAGAGTGAACAGAAGGGCAGAGTACTGAAGACCATAGCTTTCTCCACTTGTCTTTTTGTGACCTTTTCCTATATCCTTTTCCTCTTTCACCCTTTGCAGTTTATGGATTCATTCTCTTGGGCTACTGTGTTTTCTTCCTCATTATTTTACTTTTTTTTTGTTTTTCCCTCATTCTTTTAACTATTCTCCACTTTCTTATCAAGCAAGGAAGGCTTCAACAGTGGTGGGCTATGTTAAGGAACAAGGAGAGTTATTCTATGTCCTTCTTTATTTTTACCTATGGCCATGCCAAGCACCAAAATTTCTTTAAAAAGGAAAAGGAGCTCTTCCTTATTTCTCCTAGTTTTAGTAGTCTTTGGTCTTACCTACCTAGGCTGGATTTTTGAAGAGCGCTGTGGCTGTGCTTAGTAAGGTGCACCCAGCTCATCCTAGCCCTCACTGAAATAATGAGGAAATAATTGTGTTTTCGATACTGGGACTAAACTGCTGTGCTATTGACGAAGTCTTAATTGATTTGAAATATGAGAAAGCTCATCCTCCTCTCTGGAATAACTGCCTTAGCCACTTGGGGACTCTGCCTGGACTCAGCAGTTCAACACAGTCATGGAATGTGGTGTTCCTGTCGGCTCCCGGGCTTGGGCTGCACACACACCTGGAGGCCGTGTCCTGGAGGCTGGCACCATCTATCCTGGGCCAGCCAGCATATGGACCATAGTATCAACATCCCCTTTTATAATCCTTGTTTATACTGTTCACTAAACTCTGGAATGCCTATGCTATGCTATCACTCAGAACAGACAGTGTAAGGATATTGGGGGAAGAATGTCGAATGGGCCACAGTCCTTACTGGACACACTCGTAGCCAGTGGTAGGGTGTGTGGGAGAGAACTTCAAGAACCCAGGGGAGATAAGTCACATGCAGTGTTGTGAGGGAGAGGTCGGAGCATAAGAAACATTGATAGACACACACTAGGTCTTTTTGCTATAAAGATGAGCAAGACTTAGGCCAAGCTCAACGAGACCTGCTGTCCCTAGATGAGCAACTCTCACAAGGTGGAGACTAGCCTTCCTAAACAGAAGCATCCTTTCAGAAACGCACAAGTCTCAATCACAGCCCTGACCAACACTTGGCTGGGGTCCCCTTACCCCTGTGCTGGTAGGCCCAGACCCTTCCCAGACCCCTCCCAGACCCCTCCCGGACCCTTCCCAGACCCTTCTCGGACCCTTCCCAGACCCTTCTCAGACCCTTCCCATACCCTTCCCGGACCTTTCTCAGACCCTTCCCAGACCCTTCCCAGACCCTTCCTAGACCCTTCCCGGACCCTTCCTGGACCCTTTCCGGACCCTTCCTAAACCCTTCCCAGACCCTTCCTAGCAGTGCTGCTGCTCTGCGGCTTGGTGCCCTGGCTTACTAAATCCTTATTTCCTTTTGCTTGAAGTCTGTTGCACTTCAGACAGTCAGACACACAGAAGCCACCATAGAAATCCTACTTGCCCTCTATCCCTGGCCGCTAGATGAGCCTTCTCAAGGGTGCCCTGACTGCTGGCCCCTCCTTCTGCCTTTGTGCAGCTTAAATCATTTACTGCGGTGAATGTACCTTTTCCATAACAACAGTTAGGGTCACCTCTTCAGAGAGGAAAACACGACAAAAATTAATAAGACAAGAGTTAAAGTCTATTAGGCAATGCTGACACTGGCCCCAAAATAGAGTCAAGAAGCTCCAAGTGGAATCGGCTAATCACCTCCCAAAAACATAATCCAGCAGGCCTTCAGCTGAAGGGCACATGGCCCTGCAAAGCCATGTAAACACTACATAGCTCGGACCCTAAAATATATGTGCCTTCCTATAGTAGAGATTGTACCACTCGCACAATGCCCCAAGTATCCTTCTACACCTTTTAGAAACTCTTAGACCAAGAGTCCCAATGGGGACCCCAGCCAGTGGGAGCGCTACTTCCTTGCCTTTGTAGTTTTTATTTATTTATTTATTTATTTATCCTTTTGCAGTTCTAGGGATCTAACTCAGGACCTTGCATTTGTCAAGCAAG
Organism: Octodon degus; assembly: GCF_000260255.1. Taxonomy (NCBI): domain Eukaryota; kingdom Metazoa; phylum Chordata; class Mammalia; order Rodentia; family Octodontidae; genus Octodon; species Octodon degus. The sequence continues at coordinate 8,586,736 of NW_004524601.1, read as the reverse complement.
CACTTAATCCACTGAGCTATCTCCCCAGCCCTTTTGTAGCTCTTAAATAAATTTGTCCATGGTTTCATTCTTCATCACTGGGCCATAACTCACATTCCTATACAAGAGGCCTCAAATGTGATGGGGAAAATGTAAGAGGCTTCTACTCCAGAGTCTAAGAGAGACCTGCAATGGAAGACAGCAGCTAGCTTGAATTCTGAGCTGCTCCTAAGAGTGCTCCAGGCAAGCGTAGGCAGCCTCTGACCACTGGTGGGTAGAATTATGACCTCGGGCTTTCAGATGACCTGAGCGGGATGTGCGCTCGACAGAAACCACACTTTGGATTGTGCTTTCTTCTAGGGCCAATAACATTCGGCAGGATACTCCCTCTGGTAGTGGTCATCTGCAGTGAGAAGCAGCTCCCAGTCAGCTGCGTTGTTCTGAGGCCACCAGCCTGATGCACTGGGTGGTTGAGCTGCGCTCTCCAGTGGGCTACAAGTACAAAAACCCTTTGCCTTTTGACTTTTCATCTTGAGATGTTTGTAACCCATGGTAAACTGACAAATATCTGTCCAGAGCTGGAGAGAGGGTATTATGGTCTTTTTTTGGGGGAAGAGAAGTGGTATCAGGGTAAAGAAATGACACAAGAGAGAATGGGATCCAGAGCCTAACTCAGCCTCTGTATCCTTTGGAGTTGGTTACACTGGTCTTATGTAACTTTTTTTTTTTAATCTGTAAAATGAGCCTAGTGAGATCTTGAGAAATTATAAGGAAATAAAGTTGTGATTTCAAATACTATCTAGAGCTAACAGGAAGAAAAAGTTTTCCGCCATTAATTATCTAGTAATTAACCAGAGACACCCTCCTGTGCAATTCTAGAAAAGAATTAAAATGCAAAATAACAAAAATAAAATCCCAGTGTGAATACAGTGTAGTTTTTTTTTTTTTTTTGAATGAGGGTGACCTGTTCCAACAGTATCAATGTAATTTAGATTATTAAATGATTAATAATGATTTTAATTTGGCAATCACAATTGAAGCAGCCTCTTAGCTTCCACTTACATTTTTAAAAACAATTCTTGTATTTCTCCCACTTCTTTTTTTTTCTGAAATGCCTTGACGCATCATATAAATGGCTTAAAAGACACTAATTGTGGACATAAAGGTTAGCATGTGTTTTCTTTTATTTCCGTGATGTATTTTTGTGGCGGCTTTGCTCCGAGGGAAGGTGTGAGTTTATTAAGCGAGAGTGTCTCTTCTCGATGTTCCTCACAGCTGGGGAGATGACATGACTTAAAGGAAGGGAAAAGCATTATTGTAAGTAGGGACAGTTTAATCACGCTGACTGGTGGCTGTATCCCATAATCCAGAACAATTTATTCTTTCTGTGCAAGTCTGTGTTACCGTCTTTTGTCATCACTCATGTTCTAAATATATTCAGAAGAAAGGGGTGTCCAGCACTCTGTATTTTGGGAGGTCAAAGTTTATAAAAATTATTTATTGGGCACCAGTTATACAAACACCCCAAATTTATAAAATAATGAAAAACGTCGAGTTATAGTGCAGTCAAAGCCCCTTCGACAGTAGGAGGAAAGCAGGGAGGTAACTGGGCGGTGGGGTGGGAGCTGGGGGCCAGCTCTGAACTGCATAAAGAGCCACGAGGTGGGAGGAGAGAATCACCCCGGTGCAGCTCGGCTTGGGGGACGGGACCCTCTAGGTCACGGCTGCGGGCTGCAGGTGTGTTAGTGTCCCACACGCTGAGGCCTTGCACGCGCCGTCTGGGTGAGTCTAAAGGGGCTGGCAGAACCTCACACGCAACAAGGAGGGTGCGGTCGTGCAAGCAGCCCCCGAGGCCGTGTGAAAGGTGTTGCCTTTTGAATATAGCTTTTCCTTAGCAATCTAATTAAATCTGAACGCGTGAAAATGAGTCTGGGAGTGGACTTCTCTTTGATTCTTGTCTTATTTTTCAAACAAGTGCGATTTTCTCTAGTCCTCTCTATGTATGCATCTCAAGATGTATTTCTCGGCCAGAACACTTCAGAATAGATTGCCCGGCTCCCTGCATTAGCACGGCCTTTCCTCCCTGCACTGGAGCCCGCGCTCTGGCCACCTCTGGATTAGCAGCGACTCACCCCTGGCCCACCGGCTACCGCTAAGTGGCTTTTTCCTCCGCCTCTGCTCTGTGGAGAGCTCTGCTCAGAGCTGGTGAGTGGGTCCGCGGAATGAAGTAGCCATCCTCGGTTGTAATAACCTTCTATTTTTAATTCTGAGATGTACTTAACTCTGAGGACAAATTCACTCTTTAAAGGCACTGAACAGCAGACTGGGAACAGGTTTGGGCCACTGTGTTAGACACGAACAAGGCTGATAATCATCTTTATAAATCAGAAGAAACTCAACAATTGCCCGACGCTACCCCGAGCTGCTCTCGCTTTGGGCCTAAGCAGAATGCATCTTTGCTAGGTTTTGTTTCACGGCTCTGCCGTGCTGTCTGCTCTGTGAGCACGCTTCTGAGCAACTCGGAGCTCTGTGACCCGGATCCGAGGCATTCTGGCTTCACTGCATCGGGGATTCCTGACACACCACTGTGAAACGCACTTCGGGGCTTTATAAACCTAATTAGAATATCATTAACATAATCATAAATTACCCCAGCTCAGGTCGACTTGTTACCTCTTCCTTCTCGGTTTGAATTTTCCTGTTTGATGTGGCAGGTCCTTGGACCCTAGGTGGCTTGAGGGGTACAGCTAAGGGCCCGGGTTCTGCAGGCAGCAGCACGCCTGACCGTGGAGAGAGGGTGCTCCACCCTCCAGAGCCGGCAGATGCTGCAGCTTGAGGCCGGGAAAGCAGGCTCTCGCAGGGTGCACTGCCTCCGCTGCGCAGCTGCCCTGGCCTTGAAGCAAAACCTGAGCTCATTCTTCCTCACCTGAGTTTCTAGATGCACTTAGAACCAAAACCAGGAATCACTTAAAAATCAAACGTTTAGTGCTGGGGAAATACCTAGGTGGTCTAAGCACATGTCTGGCAAAACCGGGTATGGTGGTGCATACCTATAATCCCAGCACTGGGGTGGCTAAGACAGGGGTATAGCTCAGTGGCATAAGCACCCACCAGACAGGAGGATCACTATGACTCTGAACTGTGTAGTGAGACCTCGTATCAAATTAATTAATTAATTAAAATACTTAAATTAGTTGATTTAAAAATCAAATATTTAAACGGTCACCTATAAATATATCAGTGGCTGACCTAGAACCCCACTGGTGAGACACTGTCCTCCGGCTATGAGAGCTACATTCTACTCGGAGGCTCAAAGCGCTGTCTCACCTGGGACACTCGGTGGCTGCCCCGAGACTGAGGCTGACCCTCCATGCGCCATGTTCCCTCTCTGGGCCTGAGTTCTGTATATGCAAACAAGGCAGGGAGGAGAATGACCCGGCCGGGCTGTAGGGCTCCCAAGCTGGGTGCCAGTTGACAGTTGACTATTGATCAGAGCCAGGCTTTCTCTTTCAGACCCCGCATCTTCTTTGGTTGAAGGACAAGTATAAATGGCTGCGGAGGTTTGTGTTTAATGTGGGTAGATCATTGGGTACCTTGCCTTGTTCAGGATTTTAATTGTAAGACGTGTGGTATCTTGTCTTGTTTGATTTGATCCAATTTCCCGTGCAGCCAAAGGGACAAGAGTTGACTGTCTGAGAGAAACTCTAAAATTACCCTGATCTCTCTCTCTATTCGCTTCTGAAGAAAATAGGGCGATTTTTCTGTTTGTCTGTTTTTAACATTGTTGGTATGAATAACTGGACTCCTGCAAAGATTTTTATTTCTTTTCAACCTTCATATTCTGATGAATTCAGTTGGAAGTACAATTCTAATTGTACTTAATTTCTGCCTCCCTACACACCTGGAAAATATGTCCGCAGACTGAAGATTCTTAAGCTATTTCAGTTCTCTAGCCCTTGAAGGAGAAGTCCACCTGCTTTTGCAGCTCCCTGATGAGGTGGTTATGGGAATTGATTTTTTTAAAATGAAGATTTTTTCAAGAAAATCTTTGAACTTTTTGGAAAACCTATAGCTTATTTTAACTTTGGAGGACCTGAGGGTTGGAGCACAGCCCCATGACCTCAGTTGGGATGCTGATGGGGCTGTGGCACCTTTAGAGTATTTTCTTTTGTAAGCTCAGCTAAGTTCTCAGGGTATGAGAGATCATTTATCACTTTTAGTCTCTTCAGTCCTGAGATCATGCTTTGTAATTTTACCAAAGTGGCATTATGACTCAGAATCAGCCTTTTTTCTCCTGTAATATCACCTTGGTAAGTCCAGCTACTCAGAGGTGAGATTTTTCCTCATCTTATAACTTACATATAACTAGGAGAAGGGGCAAAAAACAAGGAGCCTTGGATGAAAAAAAAATTAGGATAACTGGCATGTTAATAGAGCTAGCACAATCAGTCATCCTGGACCATTCAATCAGATATACAAATCCCAAGATACACTGAGGGCCAAGTACACACAAGGTGGTGTATGAGATGCGGTGCTGTCAGGAAAAAATTGTGCAGGATTGAAATGGGGGGAAGATGCAGAAAGAATGAGAATACAAATGTTGAGAATTCTGACTAGCAAGGTCTTCTGGAGTATCTCTGATTTTCATTGCGTTTTGACTATTTTATAACTGTAAGTTGTAGGCAACTGGTAATAATGAAAATAGTTCTTAAATTGATCATGGACCTTTTTGACATCTAGTTATAAATTTATTCCAGAATTCCTTATCTGATTATATGTGTGTGGCATATTACGTTTCCTTTAAACACATTGCAATGCCTTTCTGGTACCCTTATTAATTATTGAGTTAAATAAAATCTTTGACATGTGTTCATCTTGCATTTGTATAATGGTCATAATTACTTTCTTCTAAATATTCTCTTCAACAATTTGATAATTTGAAATATGACTTGTACTTACTCTTAAATTTCCTGTTTCATAATTGGGGAGATAGGATAAGACTGTGAGTTGTCATGCAATTCTGATCTTTCTGTCAGTCAAGTGGGTATCACTACGCATTTCCAGGGGGTGGACTGTACTAGCCAATCACTCCTGCACATAGTCTTTACTTAACTTGTTGATTTCTTGACCATCAGCCACAGGTATTTAGACATGAAAGCACTTTTTGGTAAGATTCTTTTTCTTTCTACTGTTGAAATAATGATGCTGCTCTTTGGGAAGAAGAAAGCCACGGAAAGTGGTGAAATGTGGAAATCACGAGAAAGTGGAGGAAATATGAACAGTAAACGGCTGCTCTACTAAGTTATGCAAATATTTTGGCATATTTTTATGCAGATTTTCTGTGCTTGATTTTTCTGTGTTTTAGATAAGTTTTGTTCCTTTTGTGCACTGGATGTGGGTTGAATGAGGACCACGCCAATGCTACCTACATCTGAATTTTCATCCTCCAGGGAACCTGAAAATACATGTAATAGGCTGGCAAAAGGAAGTACAGCTGCTGAAAATATAATACAAAAATCACACATGGCCTTCAAAGTGGAATTTGGTGTCTTCTGGGGTGGCGGGTAGTAGGGCTGCAAATTGAGGAATGCAGGCGGAACTGAACTCCTCCCCCCAGAGTTTGCATGCCTGTGAAAAACCTCGAGTTTGGGTCAGGGAGATGAATTTCAGACTTCTGACCTCCAGAGCTCCGAAATAATACATTTGTCTTGTTTAACTGAGCCACTGTGGTTATGGTCATTTTCTTTTTATAGCAGTAATAGAAAGCTAATACAGTGGCACATACAGATTTTCTAATCTATAAAATTATATCATATACTTAGAGCCCTGTTTGTTTCCTTAATACTATATTATTGACCTTTTAGAATACTTCTGTTTTTTTCTGTTAGAATAGCACTCTTATTGCTATTCTAATAGAACATAAGACATACCATGTCTTATGTTATTTCTCTAGGGTAAGTTCACAAAGAGAATTATTGTATCAAAAAGCAGCACCATTCGTAGGTTGTGAGGTATGGTTAAGAAAAAGTGCTAGAATTCATATTTCTGACTTGTAGGGGATGTATTTTCAGCTTCTACCAAACTTATTCCAGGGAACTGAGTAAAGAGCCCTTCCTGCTTCCCTTCCCTGCCTCAGTTGCTGTTGTGTTAGGATCACAGAGAAGCACAAGATACACTGCACACATCCAGGGGAGAATTCTGGAGACCCAGAGACAGAAACCTCAGGAGCAATGCTGACAACCTCGGGACCAAGTTAACTGGCCGGGTCCCAAATTTAGCAAAGCTCATTGGAGAAAAATATTCTCCTTTAGATATATTTAGAGTGACAGTTAGGATTTCTATGCAATGGTGACCATCTTGGGACAGAGACTCAGAGGACATTCTAAATGATCTTTGGAATATAAGAAGCTATTTTGAATATAGAGTAGAGATGCCTCATTTTACATTGTGGTTCAAGTGTTTGGTAATTCCTTTTTTTCCCTCATAATTTTATTGAGAAATAAATAGCAATGAGACAGTTTCAAATCAAATTGGTAGGACAGTTCCAATAATTAACACATTGCATACTCTCTTCTAGTGGTTATTTGTTGTACAAGAGGCAGACATGATATCCTATTTACAAACACTATTAGAACAAATCCCTCTATTCATTAAGAGAATGTAACTATATCTATCCTAACCATTTTGAATACACAGATACAAAATGGTCATTCATCTATATCCCCTTTTTTGTTTAGTTCCATTTTTTAAATATTATAGGTGTGTGAACTCAGCAAAATATTCCAAAATAGTCCAGTAGTCCATAATAGTATTGGATCTTCCACTTGACTGGCAATGTCAGAAGTTGTTGACCTGAATCCCGTACAGCTCAATATAACAACATGGCTTTATTTCTTGTACTTTGTTTTTATACTTTTCTGCTGGATGGTTAAGACCAAGATAAAGCAGGACCTATGTAACAATAATTGTAGCTTTTGGATATGATAAGGTCAGTGAAATCCCCTCAGGATTTATCCTGAGACCCTGTACCTCGGATTGTAGATCCTTTGTCAGTGTCAGCCATGTGGATGAGTCATGGCCATTGCTTGGCCAATGTGCTCTCTGTGCTAATACCTTATAAGGGAAAATTTAAACATAAATGTTAGAATCAAATGTATTTTTAAATATGCTATTTATAATCAACTTCATGGTAATACATAGAAAATATTATTATAGGTTAAGTTTAGTGATTCCCACTAAATTCTTCTGTTATATTCCGAAAGGGTTGTAATAATGTGCCTCTCCAGATGTTTTTGTCCTAGACATTTGAGAAAACTGTCACACTTGGCAATGGCAGTCAAAATTCTTATGTCCAGAGTATGTGTCACACACTGAATATTGAGTTGTCTGGCTATGCCATATAACATACCACTATGTCTTCAACTTCATCCACTCAGAGGCAAGACCCAGAGCAAGATGATTGGGATAAAAATTGGGATAAAAAGAATGAAACATTTCAATTAGCTATCTCCTAGCTTCCCTCGGTACCCAGTAGAAGAAGGGAAATTTTAGATTTTTAAGCCATGGTGAGTGAAAGGAAGAAGCGTTGATTCTTAGATGTGTAAGAAATAAATGGAATGGGAGAAAAGACATGAACTCACAGGGCTAAGCATAACCATAATTATTATATGAAATTTCCATTTATTTAAAGTTTCTCACATACCTACCTCTTCCTTTTCTCTTTAACTCACTTTACAGGTATTTAATGGAAGCTGCCCGGAGAAGGTAGATCAGGACAGGTTGGATGTTATCAGGAGGCTTTACGGGCTGGGAAGTGACCTCATGGGAAACATCCCCCGAGGATTGATGGTGACCATTAAACAGCTAGACAGCCAAGTGGAAAGTGTGTCATCCCAGGATGGAGTTGGATCTTAACTCTGCTGCGGCTAGTGTAAAATTAGAGAAGAAGAGCATTAAGGGTTGACCTAGAAGGTCTGAAGAAAGGTCATTATTTCTTTAGAATTTTTTTTTTTTCTGAATGGGCGAAGTTATATATCTGACTACAAAGAAAATGAGAGCTATTACAGATATTTATTTAAATAATTGGGAGTTATAAAGAAGAACACAGAATAAAATGGCAACTATTGCTTGGGCACTAGCGAGTAGTAGCTTTGTTTTATTTTTCCAGGGTAAAGACATTTGCTTAGAATGAATAGATTTCTAAATAATGACTTTCATTCTAAATGAGTCCACCCAGGAAGCAAAAGCTATTAAACCGTCAATGTGCTCCTCTCCCCCAGCCCCTACCTTCCTAGGTATCTGAATAAAATGTTTACAAATCCAAGACCTCATTTTCAAAAGAGGCCTGCAAGCTAACAACTTTGCTTGTGGAACCTCAGTTTGCAAACATGTTCCAAGTATTTGCCTAAAAACTTAAGCTCCTAAAATTACAACTGTTTGGAGGCAGGATTTCGTGGCCCACAACGCTGTGTGAAGAAGTGTATTGTAAGGTCACCATGGAGATGTGAATTTAAAAAGGAAAATCTGAATTTGTAGTGGCTTCAACATTCAGTCATGTGAATAAATGAAGTACTCTAATTCTCCACTCTTACTTACTTTGCAGGTGTAAATCTGGCATTTTGTACTGGTGGAATTGTTTGGCTAATTAGACAGTTGGGTACTGAACTAATAAAAAAATCCCCACAAACTTTTCAAAGGCATATTTAGCTGAGAAAAGAGTGTGACAATCTTCTCAACTTTGCTGGGGGAGATTATGAGAGATTTCTTTTGGTCATCTTAAATTATGCTGCGGCCAACCTTCAGGAGGATCTCACACTTGGTGTGTGGGGAGCAGTGAGACAAGGAGAAAAGCATAAATGGAAACTAAAGGAAGCAGAGTGAGATTAATGTGGAACGACGTCAAATGGCGTGTAGGGTACAAAGTTATCCTCCTGGGTGGTTTCAGGGCAGTTGTCCTAGAAGGGGCACTAGGGCAAGGGTTGATTTATTCAGCAAATACTGTGGCTCCTCCCCTGGGGCAGGAAGTTTGTTAAGCACTGGTGACACAGGAATGCCCCAAACATGTGATACCAGAGGGAGGTGGAGAGGAGCCGGAGGAGGCATCACCGAGGGGTTTGCACACCAGAAAAGTGTTGATCATGAGAGGACCATAGGATTGAATTTCTGCCTCCTTGGTTCCTGCTGACCAGGAAAGTGTTCTAAAAGTCTTTTAGAACATCATCTGGGGTTTTCGGGTCCTCAGGAGAGCAGGCTTGGAGCAGCTCAGTTCACTTAGGAAATTGTCCTTTGAACATATATTGGTGATGCAGAGTTTGATTAGCCTTACTGTTAACAGGTCATCTGACCACCTCTTCATTTGAGGAAGGGTGAGGGCACATTGGAGGGAGACGTAATGCCTACAGACCTTGATCTAAGGGACCTAGGAGGTCAGTAGGGGAGACAGACATTGATCAAATAATTAAGACACAGTGATATGGTTATACACGGTGATCAGAAGAATGAAGGCCTGTAGGAGAACAGACCAGGACTCTTTTAATGTGCTGGGACTTGAAGGGGACGGTAAGCCCTGATAGGGCAGTGGGAGGGAGAAGAATGTTCCAGAAAGAGGTGAGGCTATGGGAAGCCAAAGGGTTGGGCAGGGAGTGGTGATGGCCCTACTATAGCGTGTTGCTGAATGTGGTCAGTGAAGTCTGGCATGAAAAAAAGATGTGAATCCTGCTCACAGTGGTCAGGGCTCCCAGCAACTGCAGTGAGACATCTTATACTGTAGAAAGAGACTGGGGCATCAGGTGAAGTTTTATTCCAAAGTGGGAGATCTTTGCTGAGTGGGAGTAGCCTGTTATAGCATTCCAAGTTCAGCACAGTAAGATATTATTATGAAATACAACACATATTTACCAGTTCATCCACATCCATCATTTTCTCTATTTCACAGGCGTGAAGGAGTGATTTGATAATACATTTCCTACCATGTAGCACAGTGCCTGCCTGGAGAAGTACTGAAAAATTTACTGGTAGATTAAGTTCAATTTAATCACAATAATTATTACCCCGTTCTCTGCCATCCCATGAAAGCTTTTATGTTTGCTGTGGAAACCCAAGGGTGGGGATAGAGAAATAGAAAAGGAGGGCAGGACTCAATAATTTAAATATGCCTCTCAAGGCTGAATTGCTCAAGGCGCAGAGGAAGATTTTCTTTTAATCACTGAAAGTTTGGGACAATTCAAAGCCATTTTCTTTTATTACAACATGAGAGTTTGTGAATGGGAATTTTTTTTCTGAAGGGTTTCTCTTCCAAAGGTGAATTTTACATGAAAAACAACTCTGAACTGAGTGAATCTGGAGAGTGATTGTGGATGGCCTTAGGAGTATTTTACACTCAAAGGTTTGATACTGAAACTACTACTGTCTTGATTTAATCCATTTCTAGTTTTGGCAGCATGAAAAATTTCACCTTGGTTGGGTGTAAAACAGTTTTCATGTTCTCACAATCTTGGGTGCACACAGATATCCCAGGATCTGCAAAGGGATGGCTATCTTCAAGTTGGCCAATTGCCAGACCCTCAGCTTGTATATGTGCTATGAGTTGAATGTACCTGCTTCAAAATTCGGGCGCTGTCAATAAGGTAGAATAAATGGCCCTGGGGAGTAGGCCATGAAGCCTTCTATCTCATTAGGGAAGACCCGTGTAAAAGAGGTTCAGGGAGCCTTTGGGCAGCTTGCTCTTCCGCTATGGAGAACACAGCTGTCCATGTCTCTGGAAGGTGTGGTCTCACCAGACAGCCAACTCTGGGTCTTGTCTTGATCTTGGACTTCCAAGTCTCTAAGACTGTGATAAATAAGTATCCAAGCTTTCCTGAGGCTCTGGTACTTTGCTGAGGCAGTGGGAATGGACTAAGCCAACGTGCATGCTTTCTTAAACTAATCTGCCAGAGAGGCTGACGAGGGCCCACATTTCCCTCCCGATCACTCTTCGCTGCTCTGTACCGGAAGCACTGTGCCTTCCTTACCCACCCGTGATCTTATAGTGGTGTGTGACGTTGGTGCCTGAGAAGACTCTGCTCTCAAAAGCAAGATGGAGAAACCTCGGGTAAGAGTTGCTGGAGCACGGAAAGCACATTTTCATTTCATGCCAGAGACAGACTCATGCTTTTCTGGCCAGTCTACAGAGTAATAAATTTGAATTTATAGGTAAGGAAGTACCAGATGTAATTTAACATGTTTATTTAAAGTAAACAAGGGAGCCAGACATTTCCTGTTAGAAAGTCAGTCTGATTTGTTTGATTGGCTTGACAGTGAAGACAAGCCTTGCAAATTAGCTCTGTGACAAACATTTTCCATAAATTTAATGAAGGGAATTTTCAGCTTTACAGTTTTGACATGTTTAAACTACATAGCAGTATAAAGTCTGCTGGTAAAGGCATCCTCTCCAATAATTTAAAATGATGGTGCAAAAAGTTTTAGAAATCCAACTAAAAAATATGATGAGGATTCAAGTTTTCTCAAAAGGTCACAAGTTTTAAGTATTTGCTGGTGAGACTACGGGAAAGTGTGGTATCTCAGTGAATGATAGGAGTCTCCTAACTCAATAGGAAAAGGATTTTGCATCAATTAAGTAATCTGAACATTTGTGAAAGCCTTCTTGGGGAGCGGATATATATGTGTATGTGTAGGTGTATGTGTATGTGTATGCGTATGTATATATGTTTCATACAGTGGATTTAGGGTAATATGAGGAATTCTTGGAGCTTTTCTCATCAACACTCTGCTCTTCCCATAAGGGCTATCAGCTGCCCCTTGTTCAAGAAAATTGTCGTAAGGACCGAGAAAAAGACTCTGTCATTCTGATTCTTAAGCATAACCCTAGAACCATGCCTGGTGTTTCCACCTTAGATTTATTAATCAAAGATCTATTTTCTCACTGTAAAGGCAGTGTTTGCTATTATTTTTTAAAAATACCTGAAAGCATAAGAAAAATAAAACCAACAGTGTTTTGATTGTGCATGTGTCTACTTATTTTTCTATGTTTAGGAATTACATTCTTCTTTCATTTCCAGCAGTAAGGTCTTGCTGTAATATTTGGTTACTGCTTTTTATCTTTACTAACTTTATTTCATCTCACTACTTCACTATTTTTTTTTACAATATTATTTCTCTCTCTCTCTCTCTCTCTCTCTCTCTCTCTCTCTCTCTCTCTCTCTCCAGTTCTACTGGAGATAGAACTCAGGACCTTGTGCTTGCCAGGCAGGTATTTATGCCACTGAGCTATTTTCACAGCCATATAACATTATTTCTAATGATTGACTGGTCTGCTGTTGGAAGGAGATATATTTAATTGACTACACATTTTTCAGACTGGAACAAATGTATATTCAAAAAGGAGAAAATTCTCATACTCTCTCCAGGTTTATTGATATGATTTTTTTTATTATCCTGTTCTTCTTCTATGAAGAAATAAGAAATTAGGATGAAGTTTTCATGATACTAAGAACTATAGGACAAACACAATTTTAAATTTAAACTTAGGTGCAAAGTCATAATCAAAATGTCAATAGTCATTAAAAGTCATAGTCAATGTTTGATAAGTGCTTTATATTTTTTCTTCACGTGAATCATTAGACTGACTTGGGTGAGTCCTCTGCACTATCACATCAGTATGATAACTTCTCATATTAAAGCCACTGATCTATTACTTTCATGGGTCAATTGGTTTAATGGTGTACCTCAAAATACTGTACCAACACAAGTTTAAAAAGAAACCCTCACCTACTAAATTTATTCTTGTTAGATACAAAGATAGCAGCTCACAGTGTGAATGTGACATGGACAGCCACTTGCTGAGTGAGACCTCGGTCCTCCGAGGACGCCTCTCAGAGCCACGGTGACCTCTGTTCTTGGAGTCCTCCAGGAAGCCAGTCCTCCTTTGGCACCAATGTGACTACAAACATACACTTGGGCCACTGAGATCATAGCATAGCTTTTATAGTCTCCCAGATGGTCCAGAATAGCTTTCTGCTGCCATTTTAGAAAGATTGTCATCAAAATAAAGATTGGGTTTAAAAGAAAAAAAAATAAATCGTTTTTTTTTTTTTTTCTTTTCAGTAACTCATAACCGGTGGGCCAGATCTCCAATTCCTCAGTACCTGCTGAGCTCCTCTTCTTGCTACTGCAGCAAATCTCAATTTAGCAGGTTGAAGCAATGCAGATTTGTGGTCTTACAGTCCGGAGGTCGAAGTCCTTAAAGCAAGGTGTTAGCCCAGCAGTGCTCTTTGTGGAGGATGCAGGAAGAAAGTCCAGGCTTGGGGGCCACCTCTGCCTCCAGGTGCTCCCTTCCTACAGTGTTGCCCATTTGCCTTCCTCTCAGATGACCTCTGCAGTTCATACCACACTCAACCAGACAGAAGTGACGATCGCCCCATTTGGGGGACCTGTAGCTCTACTGTGTCTGCAACCATCTGCGCTGTGTAAGGTGAGCGTCACACTGGAGTGACAGTGGCGAGGACACCTGTGGGCAGGTCATCACCCAGCCCACCACGTCTGACTACGAAATTCCCTTACAGTAAACCAAGTGGTGATGATGAGCCAGGGCTCTTTTAGGATCGATTTCTACTGTTGTGATGTGGAAGACACAGAGTATGTTTTCAAAAACATTTCATAAGCGATGCCCACTTCCCCCCAAGAGGGTTGATCCAAATTACGCTCCTCACAGCAGCACATAGAATGCGTTTTCTTTTCTTTTTGTATTTTAGAGAAGGGTCTGTAGGGTGCTCAGGGTCTCATTACTAGATAGGACTCGAAGTGATTCTCCTGTTTACAGCCTCCCAGAGCTGGGATTACAGGCGCGTGCCACCACACCCAATCTCAATCGCTGTCTCAGTGAGCCTGGTGGTGGGACTGGCATGGCAGGCCTGGGGATTGAACTCCGAGCCCCTGTGCTTTAATTTGCTGACCTATTTGGCCAGTCCTTAGAATGCCTTTTCTTGTTGTCTGAACATACTGGTATTGTTATTTGTGAAACATCCTGAGGTTTGATGAAATGTTTTTCTTTATTTTCAGGTAGGCTGATGTTGATAATTTCCACATCTCCATGCATTGCCCATCTGAACAAAGGATGACCTGAATGGAAATCCTGCAGGCCCCATTCCTCAGTGGACATTTACTTTGTTCTGTAGGGGTCACCTTGCCTGTAAAGGGTGTGCCTCCAAAACCGTGGCAGGAGGAGGAGGAGGAGACACAGTGCCTTCCGGCTGCAGCCCACACCTCAGGACGCTTGGGAGTCTGAGCCAATCATTTGGCTAGATGCCAGCATGGTACTGCTCCTCGGTGCGTCCACTCTACGTGATGCCCGTCTAACCCCAGCGCCTGGCAGGGACTCTGTCAGAGCTGCTGCGTGCTGCTTCTTTCTAGGCCTGGAGCCTTCTCTGCAGGGGAAGCAGTCCATGATGTGTTTGCACCATTACTAACAAGAACTAGGTGATAAATCAAAAATCCACTGGTGGTACACACTTGTAATCCCAGCGCTCTGGGAAGCTGAAGCAGGAGGATCACAAGTTCTACACCAGCCAGGGCAACTGAGCCACTTGCCAAGGTTATAGGTGCAGCTCAGGACAAAGATTTTGGGTTCTTTCAATCAGTCCCCAGTGCTGCCCAGAACAGAAACCAAACCAAACCAAAGAAGGAGGAGATGTAAGGGTCAGAAAAACATTCCAAATCAGTAAAAAGATTTAAAAGCTTTTTATTGTACAGCTACCACATGCTCATTGAATAAAACGGCCAGCAGCTGAAAGAAGAGGAAAAACAAGTCATGGTGAAGAAGGAGTATTTTGTAAATCTTTCTCTGTCCCTCAGGTGGTAGGCTATCCGGGTGTGGAGTCAGTCCTGAGCACTGCTGCTCAGGGGTGCGGGGTGCGGGGTGGTGGCTGCATTTGCCGAGAAGCCCTTAGCCCCGCCCTTCTGAAGAGCACCTGTCGCTGAGTTAAGGCTCCAGCCTCAGTGGAAGACAGATCCAGAGGAGACCGTGCACAGCACTGCTCTGCGCACCGGGCTCCACCCGCCCCTTCCTCTTCTCCCTCCGCCCACCCGGCTGGACTCCCTCTAGAGAGAGAGAGAGATGTTGGTGGGTTTCCTTCTTCTCAGCGCTGCAGCAGGAGCTGTTTTTAGCTGGAAGCCACTGCTGTGCCTGTCACTGAGTCCGTGTAGGACGCTGGGATGGGAGGCGGCTGGGAGGAGGAAGTCGGAGCCGGATCCTGGAAGGAGAAGGCCCAGGAACGGAAAAGCGAGGCCCTTCTGGCTCCGTAGAGCCGGCCGGGGTTCCGGGTA
Organism: Octodon degus; assembly: GCF_000260255.1. NCBI lineage: Eukaryota > Metazoa > Chordata > Mammalia > Rodentia > Octodontidae > Octodon > Octodon degus. The sequence continues at coordinate 8,571,439 of NW_004524601.1, read as the reverse complement.
TCCCTTGGCCTTCTGGCTTTGCTCCTGCGCTTGGCGTGCTGGGGAACTCTGACTTATTTGTACCAGTTTCAATGATATGGCGAGGTTAAAAATCGTTTTCCTTGTGCACAGCAATGAACATCGGGCGCTGCAGAGTGGAACATTCCAGAGCTGAGAGGATGCGGCCGCTTCAGCAGCTGCAGCCAGCAGGTGGTAGTAGCGTACCACGTAAGACGCAGCGGCAACCGGCTGGGTGAAGCTGGAGGGTTCAGCTCTGTTGTGCTTTGTTATTTAAGCTTGGCAATACCCGTCTATACATCCTGTGGGTGCGCAGTGTTTGAGCCTGGTCTAATCTTAAACTAGCTTTATGATGATATCATTATTTTTTACTGCTACAAATTAACTGTCGGTTTCAATCTCCCCCATATTTCAGCCGCCTTCGGGGATCATCTTGTCAGTTGCGCAGCTTTCCAGCTTTATGTCTGAGATCAAGAGCGATTCCTTGAAGGCTCCCGGGAGCCGCTGGGGATGCGGAGCGGGAGCCCTGCGCCACGGCCCACACCCGAGGCGCGCAGGCAGCGGAGAGCAGGGCAAAGCCCCGAGGCCCGGTTCCGGCTGAAAGCGGTCTGTCCTGACATTTACCCAGGCTCGGCCTTCATTTGGGGATTGACAGTGACCTACTCTCAATAGAGTGAAGCACGCCAGGTGACTTTTAATATTATCTTCCAGGGCTGTGTTCAAACATGGGAAGGTGTGGGCAGGGACTTGAGGGCTCGCAGGTACGTGCGCATCCGCAGCAGTCCCTTCCCTAGGACATGAAGTGTCGGCACCAGGCTGTTTACTCCTCTTCTTTGGTGCCCAGGGCTTATTGAGTGCCCTTGTTGGGCGAGAAAGTCCTTGCGGACTTACTGGGCAGAGACCGCCAATTGCTGCCTAATCTTTTCTTGAAGTGTAAGGGCAAAAGAGATTAGGATCCTCTTTATAGAGTTGGCAGAGCACCACTGATTGGTGATAAACTCGAAGGAGAAAGAAGTCATATTCCAGCTTGCCCCAGTCAAAGACTTCCATCAGCAACACCCTGCTGTAAATCGGTTGCTGAGTTTGGCTAGCAGCCGGAGACCGCCAAAGCTGTGCTGAGCGACAGGGAGCGATCCCAGAAGTCAGTGCGAAAGCCGGACTGTTCCCCAGGGTTGGGTGAGCAGTAAGCGCGCGTTGGCGCTCCCTACGGAACAATACTGCCGTCTGCAGGAAGGGCCTCCAGCTTTCTCAGTAATGGGGTCTCTGCCTGCTGGTTTTACCAGCATTGGTAGCAATGGCCCCCTATCGAATGTCCACTATGGCCAAGCCCTTTCCAGGTACTATTTTAATCCTTATAGCACTCATTCAAGCTGGACACGGTTATGCTTTTGTATATATGTACAAAATACACAAGGAGATTGATTAATCCTTCTAGGAAACAGCCGAGTTGGAAACAAAGCCAAAGTCTGTCTGTGCTCCTAGCTCAAAGCGACGTGCATGGTCTTTAAAAATGCTGTTTGCTGAGCCCTCTCCCATTAGGTGGAACAGGTGTGCAAGGCGGAGATTGCCACTGACACAGCTGTCAGGCAGAAGATGCGACCCCAGGACACCGCATCGGCAGGCATTGCCTGGGGCGGTAGCCCATGGCTTGTTCCCCGCCCAGGGTCAGAGCAGCAGACACTGTGTAGTTAGAGAAACAAAGCACAGGCAGAAGCTGGAAGCCAGGAACGTGTCTGCTTGGACACAGGGTACAAGGGAGGAGTGACAAGGTCTTCGCAGAGCACTCTTAGGCAAGGATAGCAGTACAGCTGGCAGCAGCGTTCTGAAACACAGACAGCCACTGGCGTTTATTTATAGAGAGAAAGTGCTCAAGGTGGGATAAATGCACAGAAGCACTTGGGACGTTAAGCACAGTGCAAATGGGCCCGCTATTGATTCTCAGCGGAAGCGTTCGTGTCTGCCTCACCAACAAATATTCCTCCCGAGACCACGTTGAACAAAATATTTAGTCTGACCTCTCCAGACCGCATTTATAAGCTCATTTCTCTCCTCTTTAGGTTTTAAGGCTTTTCACTGAGATGCAGGTAGGCTCTGCAGCAGTCCCCAAAGACTTTTCCCAGGAGAAGAGCTTCAGACAATAGAAAATAATCCTAAGAGACTGTGCAGTAGATTTCCATACAAAGGTAGAGTGGAGATGCTACAGGAGAAGAGAGATTGCAGGAAATCCTGGGGACACACAGGCACCTTATGGAGAAGCCAAAGCTGGCGTAGCAGAATGTGGCATGACTGGAAACTGCGGGCACCCTCACCTCAGCTTCCTTTCCCTGCGCATCTAATTCAGTCTGCCGTGACTGCGGACACAGCCAAGTGTGGAGAGCCACTTAGGGCTGTTTAAGAATCCATTAGGGTCATTAGATCTCTTCTGAGCTAGCCAGAATAATCAAATCTGTATCCAAGTGGAGACCAGTGTAGCTGCTGGTTTTACTTACCTTTCAGAAGAATTGAAAGGAAATTCTCATGCAAGATTCACTCCCAAATGCCGCCTAATGGCTCTGTAAAACATTCTCCTCATCTCCGGTCAAAGACGGCCTCTGACTTATGTCGCTGAAGGCTGTTTTCCAAAATGCATCCTGACTTTGTTTTAATAGCCTGTGAACTCAGGTTACCCATTGGACGGATGGGAATTGAGCCGTCTGTGATTATAATGTAAGTGATGTTTTTTTTAAAAGCAAACTGCATATTTATTTGATTGCTCTGAGCTCTCGGTGCATTATCTGGATAGCTTGTCCATTTTTGTCTTGGTTGGTGTCAGAAGTTTTCAATTGCAAGTCCCTCTAGGGCAGGACAGATGTCATCCCTATCACTTTGAGAGCCCAGGGCTCCGGGTCCAATAAGCATTTCTAGTGTGCCCATTAGTGCCCATTATGAAGCCAGAATTCTCCACTGTCGAAGGACGAAGGATGTGCCTATGTTTGCAGGGGGCAGCAGAGGCCTTTTGCTTTGCAAACACGTCTGCAGGGAGTCAAAGCCTCTGCCTCCGCCTCTGTCTGGTGGTCTCTCTCTCCCCATCTCTCTGTCTCTCTCTTTGTCTCTCTGTCTCTCTGTTTGTTGGTCTCTCTCTGTCTCTGTCTCTCTGTCTCTGTCTCTCTGCCTCTGTCTATCTGTCTGTCTCTCTCTCTGTCTCTCCCTCCAGCTCCTCTTTTTCCTCCTGTGATCTTGTAAAAGAAAGGAGGAAATGGAGCATGTTGGTGTTTAGAATGCTTTTTTAAATTTTATTTTTGAAACAGAATCTCTTTATATACCCCGGATCAATCTGGAACTTGCAGCGACCCTCCTGCCTTGGTTTCCCAAGTGCTGGAATTATAGGCATGCACCACCATGCCTGGCTTGGTTTTTGAAATCCTGTGCATTCAATTCAAAGCTCAAATTGAAGTAAATACAAGTGGCTCAGGACCAAGTCTCTTGCTATTGTGTGTATGGCTCTTTTGCAGACATTGGGGTGCTTTGATTTTTTTTTTTTTTCAGCTTTAATTTCCCTGCAGTCAGGAAACGAACCGATCGTACTTGCCCTGTTTCCACACCATCTATAACCTTTGCTTCTGTGAGCCTCAGATTCTGTCAGTGGCTTGGAGGTGCCTACCTGTCAGGAGCCTGGGAAGCCTATGGTATTTGGAGCCCATCTAGGGGAGAGGAACACAAAGAGAATTATCGATCTCAGAGTGGCTCTTATGCTTGTGTTCACAGTTTGTCTCCATGGACATATTCTTAGCATGACTGTATAAGCAGCTGGAGTATTGGCCTTTAAAAATGAAATTCATTTGTATTTGTAGAAAATGTATTGCATTATTATATTCTCTAGTCACTGCTTCTAGGAAGTGTTGCCAAGGATAGGGAAGGAAGTGTAGGGAAAAGCTCAAGCAAGTGGCTTAGGGTGCTACTTAGACACATTCTGGGGATACAGCAAGGCACTGTGTGCAGCCGTTTCCATCAGCGGATGTGGGGTCAGAACGCCTTCTCTAACTTTCCCTAACAAAAGGGAAGGGCAAGTGAGTGCTAAGGTATATGGTGAGCGCATGCCATTTGCTAAACTTCTGTGCGTGACAGGCCATGATAAGGTCAAACTAGCTATGAGAGTACTTAATCTCTGTGTGGGAACACGGCCTGCCAACACAGGAGGGGAGGCGTGCTAGCGTCATGGCTAAAATGCCGGGTCTGGGACCTGTCTAGACACGGGGTCCAATTTGGGTCTGCCATTTCATCACTTTTTAATTGAATTTCTCTATTTTATCATTCATAAAATGAAGCTAATGTTTCAACTTTAAGGAATTTAATGGGGATTAGTGAGATAAAATATCCGGTACAGTATGTGTATAGAATGAACACATTAAGAACGTTCATGCACCTTTATCACAGAAGGCACCTTCTGTTTGCTTCAGGTGAAATAATACCTCCTCACTAAAGCCATTGGCTCATGATTAAAAATATTTATCACAGGGGTCAGTGAGATAACTCAACGGACTAAAGTGCCTGCTTAGACAAGCTTAGGTAACTGCAGGGACCACAGTTTGATCCCTGGCACCACATGCAGCGCCAGCCCCACCCTCAGGGGGCACTAAGCTGGCCAGAGTCAGGGCGTGGTTGTGCACACCTATAATTCCAGCACTGGGGAGGCTGAAAGCAGGAGGATCACCATGAGTCCCAGCTGCATAGTGAGGTCCTGCAACAACTAAATACATTAAAAAAAAAAATATATTTATCAGCAGGTTTGTGCCAGTGGAGAGAAACCCAGCTTCCACTGTCAGCTTTTCCCATGCTGACTCACCCCTTTGAGGAGCGGAAGAACATCACCTTTAAGTTGGTGACATGGTCAGCCTTGCAGCAGCTCCTAATTCTACTATTGGACTCCTGGCCTGCCACAAGCTGCTGGCCCAGAAGGATGCACTGGCCTTTTGTGTCCATCTCTCTGTCACATGAGAGAGGCCTCTCCCCAGCCCTGGGGTCCTGGGGCATTTGCTGGTTAGGGCAAGGCTGGGCTTTGCCACCTGTGCGTGTGGATTTAGAGATGGGCCATGTGGATCCAAAGCCTGTCCATGCCCCTTATTCACTGTGGAGCCTTGCAAAAGTCCCTTCACCTCCAACGACCCCTTTCATCTCCGCTGAGTGGGTGGTACCTTAATGCACAAGTGACAGCAGTAGGCAATGTTTTCATGGGCTGGATTTTGTCCTCAATGATTTATATGTGCCAGTTCACTTCATCTTCCACCATCCTGTGAAGATCTAAAAAAGATTATTTTTTAATTAAGAACATTTGACATGATATTCACCTTCTAAGACTTAAAAGTGTTTAAGACTGTATTATTGGGCTGGCCAAACAGCTCAGTAGCACCTGCTTAGGCAGCTGCAGGGGGCGGGAGTTCGATCCCAGGGCCTGCCATGTTGGCCCCGCCCCCGGGGTGCGCTGAGACAGCAGTTGAGACTGGGTGTGGTGGCACACGACTGTAATCCCAGCACTTGGGAGGCTGTAAACAGGAGGATCATTATGAGTCTGATCTACACAGTGAGACCCTGTAGACCCTGTAGACCCTGTAGACCCTGTTCTAAAAAAAAAAAAAAAAAAAAAAAAAAGACTATTGTTCACTCTGGGCAGAATGTTGTTCAGCAGATTTCTAAGACTTACTTGTCTTCCATAGTGCAGATATTTTTCGTGTTGAACAATAACACCTCATTCGCTCTCCAGCCAGAGCTTGACAGTCACTGTTCTCCATTGCTATGAATTTGACTGTTTCGGGTGTCTCATGGCAGAGAAATCGTATGACATCTGTCTTTCCATGACTAGCTCATTTCACTTAGCACAGTGTCTTCAAGTTCATTCATTTTATGATAAAGAACAGGATTTTCTTTTTTCCTTTCCAAAGGCAGAACATTCCTCATGGTGTGTGCATAACACATTTTTTAAAATCATATTTAAAAATAGATGTGTTTCTGTATTTTTGCTATTGTGAAAAATCACTGCATTGAGTGTATGAGTGTGGACATCTCTTCAAGATCTTGGGTACAATGAGATGGGGTTATTTTTAATAATCATTTTACAAATGCACATGGGCTTCCAGAGCTGGTCCGTGTCCCAGCCGGGCTTCAGTTTCCCCCACTTGTCAAGCGCTTGTGTTCTGGAAGAGATAACGCTTTCATACTTGAAGTCTTAACAGTGCCTGGCACCTGTAACCACAGCAGAAATGTCAGCTAATTCTATTAGTGGGGAGGCTGTGCCTCTGGCCTTAGACATTTTATTTGCCTCCCTTACATTTTCGTTGGATGCGGTTCTAAAGAAATAGATTCTCTGCTCTGAGACTGAACTCAGGTTCATTATAGAAATAAATTTACAGTAGCATTAATTCTGAAAACTAGTCCTAACCCTGGATTTCACTGAACTCTAGAGAGGTTTAGGGGCAAGTTTACACCCTTCTCACTGATACTTCATAAATGTGTTCACAAATACGAAAAGTGAAAAGAAGGGGCTATTTCTTGTACTAATAATAAAAAAATTGCTATCATTCCCTCTTTCTAATTAGAGTTCTAATTCCTAGAGATGATGCAGTAACACTATCTAAATGTGAAGCAAACTGGCCTAACCTCCACTCTGTCCCTAGGAGAAGGTCAGACCACAGGACATCTGTGAGACTTGCCACTAGCCCCATGATGAATAGCACTGATTGACCCTGGAGGGGCTGACAGGTCAGTGGGGCAAGTTGAAACCTGAGGGCCTTGAGCTGGTTGCACGAGCCCAGGGCCAGAAGCCCATACGGAGCTTGGATTTTGTGCCCCGCCCAGTCTGATTTTGGGAGGCTCTTTCCTTTGGGATGTGGGATGGAGCGGAGGACCACAAGGGTGCCTGATCACCCTGGTAGGCACCAACAACTGCCCTGCAGCCGGAAGTCAATCTGCCATTCCCCTCTTCTCCTCTCATCCCTGGGTTGCTATTTTTCACTGTAGCAGATATTCTGCTTCTTCTTTGTCACGGAAAATGTGGCTTTTCTCATCTGTAAGGTGTCTCAATTTAGTGGAAAATAGAATCGAGTCCACTGCCCACTCCCTGTTCCAGGAATGTTTTTCTCAAAATAGGAGATATATAGTGTGTGGGCTGTGTGGCTAGAATTAGGTTGGATCAGTATGAAACAGGGAGATTTGTTTGCTTCCAAAAAAAAAAAATCTCCCACTGCCCTTGGCTGGCTGCAAGGCCCAGGATAAATATCTGGTCCCCAAGCCGTAGAAATCGAACATCCTGGGTGGGTTATTGTCATGATGGCTTTCCTGGAGGACTCCCACATGGCCTTTTAACAAAACCTTTGTGACCAAACTGGCATTTCTACTGAAGTTTGAAATCCTTATATTTAAAACCTTCTCATTGATTAGGTCAAAAGAGAAATAAATGGACTTTCCTATGGAGGTAGACAAACCTTTTCTTTTCTTTTCTTTCCTTTTCTGTTCTTCTAATGAATTCAAGTATAAAGCTGGCTGTTCTCTAGGTAGCTCGATGAAATTAATTATCTCAGAATGGAGAGAAGGAATGCTGGAGGTGCAAAATGATTTCCCTGTTTCTTTTGTAGCTTCGAAGCACCACATGTAAACACATTATGAAACTGAGGACGCCCACCCGTCTTTGGATTTTTATTTCCATCTATGTGCTGGAGAATGAAGGCTTGAGTTTGTCTTCACTGTGCCAGAATACCACAGAGCAACAATGAAAACGTGAATCACTCAACTCCAGCTCCACGCTGGGGAAGAAAGAAGGGAAAAGGAGTCTTAGTATATTTAAAATTTCTAATGCTGATAGTTGAAAAAGGGGACCAGTCACAGGCCAAAGGAGAATTGTACATTTCTTACAGGCTGGAGAATTTCCATGCAAGACAACTCATCAGATGCATCTAAAACCTGTACCTTCAGGAAGCTCTTTTGTAAGCCCTCAAATCTTTCTATTGAAATTTCATTCTTCCATTAAAAAAGCTATGCTTTGTGACTTGCAAAGTATATTCCTTTTGCTTTAAGTTGAAGGTTAACGTTTTGCTTTGAGCCCTCAACTTAATGGGTCTTCTCAAAACTGGCAGCTTTTCCTTCATGCGGGAAGAAGGAATAATTCTGAATTAAGAGCCCCAAAATAGGTTAAAGATACATTATGTTGGGAGCTGTAGATGCTAACAAGCAAAGGAAGCACAAGTCATGGGCCTAATATAATTAAGGGCAACTGGGCAAGACTGCCAGCGACTTCATCCCAGTGACCTCACCTGTGGATGCCAGGGGTGACGCTTTCCGGTCTGTCTGCAATTGAGCGAGCCCTGCGTGTTTCTCATCTAGCTGTATTCTGATTAGCAAGTGCAGAGAATGCTTGTGTGTGTACTGTCCGCCTGCTCTGAGTCTTGGTGCTCATGGTCCTCAGCTATTCCTTTCCTAGAGAATCGTTGATAGCTGCTGCGTCTGTCAGGACCTGCCAACCCTCTCCTGAACCAGGGGCAGTCAGGAATCAGTGGCTAGACATGGACCCTCGGGCAAGAAGAGACTAGTGATTACTTTTGTGGTACGAGCTGCTGGATCAGGCTGTGAGGAGCCTTCATATAGGATCACATCCTTGCACAGCTGTTCTTCCCTCTCGTGCGACATACCCTCCCTTTTGGGCTTTCAGTCAGAGGACCCCATCAGTGAACTTCAGGCACTAGAACTATTAGGATAACCCCAGAACCCAAGATAGAGAGTTGGGCCAAGTATTTTAACTGGTTTTGTCCTAATGAAGTTATATAATCCATTATCATTGCTAATTAGAACGCTACTAGAAAACAATAGGCTATTCTTAACAAGTTGTTGAAAACTGTTCAGTTGCCCCTTAATAAGTCTTTGAATTAGAAGACAAGTCCCCAGCTTCTCAATGTTCTCTGCAAAGCCTTTCCCCATCAGCTTGCAAAGGAAAGCATGGCTGGCAGAGAATCAAAGCCGCAAAGGTTGGAAATTTCAACTCCATGACTAATTCCTACTCCTTTCCCCCCCAGTTTTGTTAGTTTGTCAAGCATTCAACTCTATTTATAGCAGTCCTCTTAAAAGCATGGCTTTTCAAGTAAGGATGATGTTCTGCCACAATAGGAATAATTATTGTGGCTTTCATATATGATAGTCAGCTGGGTGACACAGTGAAAGATTGTTACTTGCTATCAGAGTCCATCCAAGTCTGAAATGATATGTATTTTCTGGGGCCTCTGTAATTAGAAATGTGATTGTATAAATGTTTGAAAATCTGTTCTGTTTTAAAGAAACTGGCTTAAAGCCTGTTCTAATCTGGACATAAAATTTGCAAAATTTGAAGGCCTGCTCGTACTGCTACCAGCTAGAGGTATGAGGGTGGGCTGACTCAGCAGTGGGGAGAACAGCGCTTCCAGCTGACACGCACAGTCCCCCCGGAAATGTCAGGTTGACCCTACCATTTAGAAAAACAGAGGAGCGAGGTAATGAAAAAGGAGGCCAGGACGGAGAGACTGTGAAGGCATCATCATTCCCTGCTGGGGACAGGGTACGTGATTGTACGACGAAGGCGTTCAGATCCTTTACACAAGCTGTGCCTTCTACCAAACGTAGTGTCCAGACACGTTGATTGGAAGTACTGAACTAGATATTACTGATTCTCGATACTGCATTTCAGTCTAAAGAAACTGGCTCGTTTCCCACCGCGTTATTGCTTATTTATAATCAATACCTTCTAATTAATTCTAAAGCACTCCTTTTAGAGCAAGCAGGTGCTTGCTATTTTCTATTTAGATATCTGATGTTCATTTTGGTTCAATTTCTTCATGTTTCTAAATGATTTTTGCTGGATTTGTATAATGTGAAGTTGTTACCAGTTGCTCTTTGAATAGGATGCATCCATTTGAAGGTCAGTGCTGAAAAGCCAGGAAATTGCTTTTAATTTTATATAATTTATGATTTATTTGTGAAAGTCACACAATTTCACATTCTAAGACTATTTCTTGGGGATTCTGTTTCAAAAGGCCACTGCCTTTTAAGGGAAGATGAATATATTTTGTTGTTATTGACTTTTCCAAACAAAAAGCTTGAAATGCCATTTACTACTAAGAAAGTACAGGTAATTATTATAGCTGTTTATGTCTTCATTCAGATTCCTTTCCCTGCCTGCCACATGATTATTGTATCTCTTGGAAGAGTTAGGTAACTCTTATGGCTTAGACCTAAAATGTTCCGGAAAGGTCTCACACGTGTGGAAAATGATGGGCCTGGGGCACTGTACGCAGCGGTGACTGTGTTCTTGTCCTCAGTTCCTCTCTTCTCTCTCTGTTTCCTGGATCCCGTGGGGTGGGAAGCTTTTCCCTCCCGTGCCCTTCCACCATGACGTTTCTGCCTTGCAGCAAGTTGATCACATCTTGGCTGACCCAAGAGTCAAAACAAATCTCTTCTTTAAATTGTGGGTCTTGGCTTTTGGTCAAGCAAGGGAACATGATTAATATAGAAAATTGGTGTCATTGCTGTGACTTTGCCAGATTATGCGGATTAGAAGGCTTGGGAACTGACTTGTGGGGGGAAGTTGGGAAGATTTGGAGGTACGGGCTAGAGAAGTTACAAAATTCTATTAGCGGAGCCTGATGAATGATTCTAGTCAGAGCTCAGAAGACTAGAAGGCCCACAGGAATTTTTACAGTACAGGCCAGGCGCAGGAGGATTTGGTTGGAAATGAGGACTGCACTGGCACTTGGACTATTGGCAGTGTATGTTATGCTCTGGCAGAAAATTTGTCTTCATTTTGTTCATATTTTGATACTTTTTAGGGGACTGAGATTAAGGGTTGCAGACTAATTAATTTGGCAGAGGAGATTTCAAAGCAGGCAAACATTGGGGCTGTGGCACTGATACTGCCAGCTCTCTGTAGCCAGATATACAGTGAGAATGAGGAGCAAAAGCAGATGTGAAAAGTTTGCAAGGTCATTAAAAAAAAGAAGTGCTTGCAAAGTTGGTGCCAAGGAGAACTCTACTGCTAAAAAGATTAGAATTAAAATCAAGCCAAATATTGTGAAGCAGGAGAGTAGGAGAGGAGGCTTGAAGTCATCTCAGCCTTAGCAAAGCCACATGTGTCACAGGCTCCAGAGGACAAGACTGAGACTCTTTCATTTGAGAAGAGAGACTCAAGGTTGCCTAGGAAACTGGTTCTTCAGAATTTGTTTCCCAGTGCTCAACCATACTCAGAGGCCTCTGCAGCCATGATCCCAGGGGCCCTGGTTAGTGCTCAAGCTGATGGCGAACCTTGTCTTTATCTGCATGGTGTTGGTTCTACAGCCACACAGAGTAGAAGAGCTCTGGTAGCATGAAGGCTTCCACCTGTGTTTCAGAAGAAGACTTGGAAGGCCAAGCAGTGTACTTGTGAGACAGCAGTGTGGGAAGCTGTAAGAGTGAAGCCAAAAGTGCAGTAGAGACTTCAGGAAGGTAGAGATGCCAGAAATATGGAACTCCTCAGAGAGGCCACATTGGGTGCACCTGTGCACCATTCAACATTTTGGATCTAACGTCTTGACACTTAGTATCCCATGTGTTTGACTTGAACCTGCAAGATTTAATATTTGCCTGGCTGAATTTTGCTCCAGTTCTTTATTCTCCTGTTCCTCCCTTTTGGAATGGGAACAAGTCCCCTTGGTTACTGTATCATACAAGTATTTAACTTTGTTTTTGATGTTTAAAGGGGCTCACAGCTCATAACTTGTGTTGGATCTTAGAAGAAATTTTGGTCTTGGATTTTTCAGTAATACTGGAACTATTAGGACTCTTCTGGATGAACTAAATGAATTTTATATAAAGAGAGATACCCTGACCTTTGGGTGGGGAATGTTACAATTTAAATTAAATCAGCTGCCCCAAATCTCATGTGTTTTCAAGATGATTGGATTGTTGGGGTACTATACACACCAGTGCTGCGTCATCCTTTTATGAATGCGATGCAGAATATGCTGTGCAGAGGTGCTAACTGGGGTGTGACCCGGAAGGGGAAGTTGTTGTTCTGGGGTCCTCTCTGTCACTGCCTTCTGGGCCCCACGGGAAGAGGAGCTCTCCTCCGCCATCCCCTCGCACCGTGCTGTTTCTCTCTTGGAGCCAGATGGCCACACCTGGTCTGAACCACGAGGCAGAATCACGCCTTCTTCCTTGAAGTGTGGGTGGTATTTTGTTCCAGCGAGGAAAAGTGACTAATGGCGCAGCACAAGAAGGAGCTCTGGGATTCAGATGCTGTCTTTTCCATTTTGCTAGGACAAAAGCAGTGCTTGATGACTAAAAGAAAAACATGTGCAAAAACACCACCCAGAAAATCTGCATTAGACTCCACTCTTTCCCTATAACCCCAGTGCATTTCACAACTATGCAAATAAAGACCTGTTCATTTTAAAGAATAAGAATTGTGGTACTAAAGATAT
>NW_004524601.1:8557353-8558866 GCF_000260255.1 Octodon degus | reverse complement strand
CCAGGGATTGAACCCCAACCACTGTGCTTTGCCTAAGCAGATGCTTTAATCTGCTGAGCTGTCAGGCTGGCCCAGTTTTTTGTTTTTCTTTTTTTTGAGACAAGTCTTGCTATGTAGTTCAAGATACCTTTAGACTCACTATGTGTTCAAGGCTGGCCTCAAACTCACAGCAATCATAGTGCCTCAGCCTTTTAAGAACTGTGATTATCGGTGTACACCACCACACCCAGCATAAAGACGTAAATCTTGTTGTCATGCAAAGTCAGAAATGCAAAATAAACTTCAAGTTTGATATTTTCATTCATTAAGTGTTTTGTTTTCTAATTTATTTATTGAAATGGGGCTCGCTATGGAGTGTAGGCTGGGCTTGAACTTGCCCGTGTAGCCCAGGCTGTCCTGGAACTCCTGAAGATCCTCCTACTTCAGCTTTCTGAGTTCTGGGGTTATAGCCACGTACCACTAGGCTCTATATTAAGATTTATTGAAAAGAAATTCAATTTGAAAATTTAAGATCCCATGAGAAAACAGTTTGGATATTGATGAGCTTAATTATTTTCTTTTTGAGTGCTAGAAGCTTCTAAGGTGAAAAAATATAACCAATGGCAAAGAGCAAGATATGCATATCCTTTGGTAGTTATTTAATGTGTTGGCTTGATTTGTGTGTGTGTGTGTGTGTGTGTGTGTGTGTGTGTGTGGCTGGCTTAGCTGGTGCACATGCAGTGCTGGGGATCGAATCGTGCTCCCTGCCTGCCTGAGCTTGCCTAAGCAGGCACTTTAGACAGCTGAGCTATCTTGCCAGCCTGGTTTGAAATTTTGAACTTTGATCTCTTTCCAATTTCCTGTCAATGTCTAGAAATAAACCGTGCTTCGCTAACTAGAACTGGAACTAGCCTTCACTAGTGGCATCCCCTTCCCTTAGTTGATTGGTTGAATAATCACGTGATCATCAAGGCAGATTAATCAGTCATGATAAGCATTTTTGTAGTGTAAACAAGGGTGATGTATGGAAGAAGAACCATTGGTGTAATGGAAACCTTAATCTGCAGTTAAACCTTAATGTTACACATTTATAGAATGACAAAGACAAAAAAGATGACGAAGGCAATTCAACAAATGCTTAAGAAGTAACCTATATATGTTATTAATTTGACTAATCTGACTAATCATATTTTACAGAAGACTTCTGTCTATAATTAAAATGTTTAAGATAAATATCAAGATTAATTTTTATTCTCTGAATTTCTATACAGTAATGACATTGTGAAATCATCCAGATATACTCTGTGTAACTGATAATGGTGTCAATTTGGAGTGGATTAAGAAATGGCCAGAGGATTAATAAAACACACCTCTGGGTGCCTGGGTGGGCTATGGAGGAGTCACCTCGGGTAGCAGACATGGTCTCTTTCTCTGCTTCTCGTGTGACACTGCTTGGATTCCAAACCATGGAGAGGTGAGCAGCTTCTCTCTCTCTCTCTCTCTCTCTCTCTCTCTCTCTCTCTCTCTCTCTCTC
>NW_004524601.1:8513969-8556315 GCF_000260255.1 Octodon degus | reverse complement strand
TATCGTCAGTGCGTGGTTCTGGGCTGTTCCTCTCCCACCACGTGCAACACGGGTCGCACCGCTGCTGTATTCGCAGTGCCGCGGTGGGTGCTTCCGGCCCGATTTGTATCGACACAGTCTAGAGCGCCTTGTCACCTCAGGCTTCCAGTCCCATTTCATTAATTCTGGTTGCATCATTGCTCACGAGACCACTCGTTCCTCACGCCACCGCTGAGCACCGGGTCCCATAACTGTCTGAAAGCTTGTTAAAGCGCTCTGTTGATGACGACCCTGCATGCAAATCTTGGCCAGAGTATGCAGATAAATGTTTATTACAAGTTGAGTTGCTGGTTGTGTTAAATTTACTGTTCAGCATTTTAGAGCATCAAAATAGAATAATGATAATAGTTCTCCAGTTATGTGTTCCTACGAGTGCTTTAAGTAGAGGTCGCTGCATCCCTGAGATGTGCTCTCCTTCTGTGTTGACTCTTCTTCTGTCCTCTGCCATGGTGACTGGTGGGAAAGGCAAGTGTGGGACCCAAGGAGGGGAAGAAGAATTACCCATCTCTCATCCAGCAGGACTTGGGGCCATCGGGAGGCACTGTGTCAGCACCTGTTGTGAGGCAGCAGAGGACATGGATGCAAAGAGCACTGGGCATAGGGGAGTAAAGATCCTGGAAGCTTGCAGAGGAGATGAACGCGACCACCCCAGAAAATGACCTCACACATGGTGTGGCGGAAGTACAGTGATGGTTCCAGACCGAGGGTCCCGGGTGCCATCCTGGCTCCTTGGGGCTACTGATGGCAGGTAGAACTACTATCTGAAGAGCGTTACTCAGTCTAAGTGTGTGGCTCAAGCTCAGGCAACGGCAGAACCCTGAACTTGTTCTGTGTGCATTTGAAGTGAGAGTCATCCAGAGTCAGCATGTCAGGCCATTGCGGACACCCATTCTTTTTTTATTTTTTATTTTTTATTTTTTTTATTTATTTGAGAGAGAGAGAGAGAGAGAGAGAGAGAGAGAGAGAGAGAGACAGTAGTGTGTATGTGTGGCCAGCTCAGCCCACCAGGGGGCATGTGGTGCTGGGGGATTGAACCGCGGTCCCTGATGCTTTGCCAAGCTTGTTCTAAGTAGGCGCCTTAGACCACTGAGCCATCTCTCCAGCCCCCGGACACCCATTCTTCGTAATGCTTTCCTAATCCGGTGAAATGGGAAGACTGTCAGGAGCTGTGATTACCTCCTGAAGATTCTTTGCAGTTGTTACCCAGCTGGGATATGAGCTAGAAGCTCAGAGGCTCAGCGAGTGCTCTACAGAAAGGAGAAGCAAAGCAAGGGTTCTGGTCTAGCCTAAAGCTTCCTGTCCAGATGGCTTTGCTAGAGGGGCTGGTTTCAGGCAACTGGGGACATAGAAAAGTTCTAGGACATCATGCCTCCTGAGGTGCAGGCCCAGACAGGGCTCCTGCTCGCCTGGGTCTGAATGCAATGCAGGGTTTCCGTCTAGGTTCCCCATGGCTCTGGCTTCACTCGCAGTTGCCTCATGCAGCTCTGGGTTTGTTCTTTACCTGCTGATAAGTGACCTCAAATGTTTCTCTCTTGATGTCCCAGTACACAGACTTCAGAGACGCGCTTTCTGTATCTCTTCACAGTAGAGGTGAGGAAAGCTCAAATTTGAAGAGCCAATCCCCATCTCCTAACGATGAACACAAATCTGCAACATAGTGCAGGTGCCAGTCCAGCTCAATCAATGTCAGAACAAAGGACTGAGTGCTGAAGAATAGCTCTCAGCTTGTGCAGTCTGCACAGAGAAACAGCTCACAGAAGTTGGGGCTGTCCTTGTGCCTCGCTGTGTTTGCATTTAAATTGATGGGTGTAGAGCAACTTGTGGCCACAGTAGAAAAAGTGAATATGTGAGTTTCATGGGACTTTCTGGAATCACAAGTTATGATCAGTAATGTAAATTTAATTTTTAATGTCTCATTGTGTCAGAGAACAACAAAAATGAGTGGATGTCTCTTTGTCTTTTTGTACTCAGAAGAAACAGACATGAAGAGTCAGGATTCTAAGGCCTTAGATCCAACATTGCATTTTAAGAATTTTGGAATGACAATAATTAGGAAGACATGCAGCTCCTGTGAAAAAAGTAATGTCTTTTATTTCTTTGGTGTTGCCATGGAGAAAAGATGCGGTAATGATCAGAGGGTAGAATTTTATTTCTGCTCTGAGCATAGATGGACTCCAGACTTCAATTCAACTTAATCTGATTTCTTTTGCTTTTATATTTTCTTCCTTCTTCCCTCTTTTTCTTTTTCTCCTTCTTCTTTATGGCATCTGTCCTTCACATGTGAGGAAATCCTCTTGTGTCTAAGAAGTTCATTTCCCTAAAAAATCACCCTATATTTTAATTAAATTAAATTTATTTATTTATATATTTTGTATTTTATGGAAGGGTCTACAGGGTGTTCAGAGTCTCACTCCTAGGTAGGACTCATAGTGATCGTCCTGCCTACAGCCTCCCAAGAGCTGGGATTACAGGCACATGCCACCATGCTCAGTCTCAATCACAGTCTCAGTGTGCCCTGGGGGCGGGGCTGGCACGGCAGGCATGGGGATCAAACCCCCAGCCCCTGTGCCTGTTTGCAGATGCTTTAATCCACTGAGCTATTTGGCCAGTGTTTTTCTTACTTTCTTTCCTGCAGGGATGTATGAGAAAATTGTTAACTGTGGTTATTGCTGAAGCATAGAGTTCGGAGAAGTGGGAAATTCCTAGTAAAAACTTCCATTCTTTGCACCACTGCCATGTCCTCACTGTGTTCCTTAGTGGGGAAGGCAAAATGCTCAGCCCCAAACATGTCCCATCTCTTAAGGAAATACCAGTTGCCTGATCCCTAAGTCCATGAATGTAATGTCTTTTACTCTTGTGATTTTATGATGCTGGAAGGTACAGTTTACTTTAAGAGTAGTAGGTCTGATGTAATC
Source organism: Octodon degus (assembly GCF_000260255.1). Lineage (NCBI taxonomy): Eukaryota > Metazoa > Chordata > Mammalia > Rodentia > Octodontidae > Octodon > Octodon degus. Next base: position 8,553,361 of record NW_004524601.1, on the reverse strand, counting down.
CCAGAAGCCATTTAAAAGCTGATGAGTTCCTTTGACTTGTCCAAAAAGATGACAGTGAGTGAAGTCCGAGATCCTAAGCATGAAGTGGACCGGATGTGCTCTTGCTGGCTTGCAGGTGGCGAGGCCTCCAAGGGCAGCCTCTACAAGCTGAGACGATTCCCGTGCTGGGGGCCGGAGAGGAAGCAGAGCACTCATTCTTACAAGTATTGAAACTGAGCTCTTCAAGGGCTGGTACCATCTCAGCCTTGGGAACCCTAAGCAGGGGGCCCAGCCCTACCGTGCTGGATTTTGCCCTCACAGACCTGTGAGCTAATAATTGTCACTAAGTTTGTGGTCATTGTTGAAAGTATTAGCTTTCAGTGTTATTTGTATTTAAGCATATGAGTAGTTATAGTAGGGATTATCAGAGCAGTGAGATTATGTCTTTTTCCCCTACTTAATATTCTTAATTAAATAAAAAGCCTTAATGAATGGAATCCCAAACAAAAACTGAAGGATAGCTTTCTGTGAGGAGAACACACACTCTATCAGTGTTGGATGTAAAGTTATATCCAGAGGGAACCATTTTTCCTCATTGATTTTCATTATATCTTCATTTATTTATTGCTGCCTTATCCTAGCAAAAATATTATGTAGCATTATAAATTAGCAATACATTTTCAGAAGAGAAAACCAACTTGAAAGGATTTGGCAAGGGATGGGGTGAAGACAGCGTGCTCGAGGGCTGCTGGGACTCCAAGGTGGGTAGGTCAGAGCTGTTTGATTCACTCCTAGAACAAAGAACCCACTGCTTTTTCAGGCCTTGACCCACAGACTGTGCTCAGAGCTGACCTGTCCACTCAAACAAGTGTATGCGCTCACTGCCATGGCTGCCTTTGAAAGATGTCATAGGTTCTCTTCTGTGTGTTTTCTACTCACGCAAAGAAATTCCTCCTCTCCTGTAGGTGTGTTCTTTAAGGCCAAACCCCACATGTTCCATGGTTCAGTTTCTTTTCCTCTCTAACCTAGGTATTTGTGGTATCTGAGTGTGAGTGTTCATGTCCCTCCAGAAGGTGCAGGTCTCAGTTACTTTTCTCTCATTGCTGGGGAAATATCAAAATTCATGACAGAAAGATTTACTAAGCTCACAGTTAGTAGAGGTTTCAGTCCACACTCGGCTGGCTCCAAGGCAGAGTGACACAGTGCAGACAGCAGCCGTTCATGGTGGTGGAAAACAGCAAAAAGCAAAGTGAAGGGGAAGATCAGCGGTAGCGGTGGCAGAGGTGAGCCTCTCTGCTTGCAGGCTTTCTGCCCCAGGGAGGGTGCAGCACTCACACCCATAATTCCAGCTGTGGATCATGAGTTAGTCACAAACTCTGGCACTGCCCCCTCATGACTGCATGAGGCTTTAGGGGGACATCTAGACACAAACCTTACCAGTGTACGTTGAACTCTAATGCACATTGTGCTGGCAGGATTTGGCAGTGATAAGGTTTAGGGAGACTCCACCCTTCTGAGAGGGGTTAGTGCCCTAATAAAAGAGGCTTTTGAGAGCTTTCCTTGCCTTCCACCATGCAGGGGGATGATGAGAAGGCACTGCGTGAGAAGCGGGCCACCAGCGGGTGAGAATCTGTTGGTGTTTGTACCTTGGACTTCACGGCCTCGGACCTGCATGGATCAGTGTGTACAAAGCTCCCTGGCTGATAGTGTTTTTATTATAACTGCCCAAAAGGACCAAGACAGTGCCTTACAGGGCTCAAGTATAGTGTCTGAGTATCTGTACTGAAGGATGTTGATCACTGTCTTGAAAATAATTTCCATATGGCTGAGGGCTGAGTTTTCCCTTAAAGTTTCCTGTTGCTTTGCTACTATAAATCCAAATTGTTCCTATAGGCAGTTCTGAGCTCTTTCTCATTTACCAATAGATAGGCAGTTTCTTCCTTTTTTTTTTTTTCATTTATGTATTAAAATGGGTCTCACTATGAAGCTCAGACTCATAGTGATCCTCCTGTTTTCAGCCTCTTGAGCGCTGGGATTACAGGTGTAATTGGTCACTGGCTCAGTGCACCTGGGGGTGGGAGGCATGGCATGCAGACCCGGGGATTGAACCTTGGTCCCCGCACTTGCCAAAGCAGGTGCTTAGTCTGCTGAGCTATCTTGCCGGCCCTTGATAGGCAGTTTCTGGATGACAATCTCTCTCATTTTTCTGCTTTATTGGCATGCTGAACACAGAACCTGGCACATCCATATGGCCAGTGAATATAATAAATGTTAATAAAATAAACTGAATATCTACTGGGGAAATGTTGCTTGCAGATAACATTCTTTGCAACTATTCGCCAATTCAAGCGTAACTAATTTTATTTAATCTCTGAAAATTCCAGCTACAAGGTAGTCAGAAAGAATACTTCAGCTTCTGACAATAAAAAGAGTGATGGCAGAAAGAAAGAGGGAAGAACTAAAGAATGTAGTGCAATTGTACCCAAAGCATTTCACTCTCTCTGGTTGATGTCAGAGGCATCCCACAAGCTCTGCCACTGATTTTCTTCGTCTATCCACCTTAAGGGTGGGCTGGCTTCCTTTGACTGTATAAAGATTCAAAATCATTCAGCCGGCGAGGTAGCTCAGTGGACTAAGCTCCTGTTTAGGCAAGCACCGGGACCGGAATTTGATCCATGGCACCACATGCTGCACCTACCCTGCTCCTGGGTGCGCTGAGCCGGTGACCACACATTTGAAAGGCTTGAAAAGAGGAGGATCACTATGAGTCTGAGCTGCGTAGTGAGACTCTGCACAAAATACATAAAAATAAAATAAAATAATTGATTAAAGCCCTAGGAGATGTGTTTTTCCCAATAAAGTTGCAGTCATTACAACACACTGCCCTTCCCTGCTGGCAGCATGATTGTGGAAACAATTAAGATGCAATGCACCTCAGTGACAGTGGATCCTGGTGCTGTGGTAGAACTCCGAGCGGCTGCAAGCGTAAAGCACAAAGTTTCTCCTCAGCAAAGGGCATTGTGACCCTGTGCTAAATCTGTATCCATTTCTTTCCCCAACTCTGAGCTCTGAAGGCTCAATTTAGCATCCAAAAAATTGAGTCGTGTTCTTTCCCTTTTGTACCTCATTACCAACAATAAAGAGTTGAAGGACGGGAGTGTGGCTGGCAATTTTGCCGTGATGGATGGCAGAGCAGGATGCCGACTTGCTTTTTGTCACTCAGAACCTCCAAGTTATTGATAGGAATAGATATTTTTCAAACACACAAATGGTACAGTCACCGCCTATGCACAGTAAACCAAGAACACCGATCCCTTTGACATCCAGGGGTGCTGCAGCAGCCCCCAGGTGTCCAGCAGCGTAAATCACAAGGGGTGGCCCTTCCTCAGGGGAGAACAGAAAACCGCCTTTCGGTGTGATTGACTGCTGTCTCCCCGTGCGTGAGCGATGCAGCATTAACAACAGTGTTTTCATGAATTTGGGAAGCAACAAGAGGGAATCTTCTAAACGCTAGCAAGGGCATTTTTACATTTTATATTCGCCATGGAAGCCTCTTGTGCTTTTCCTTAAGGCAAATCTGAACCCATTACTAGCTTTCTATTGTAGGAGCTGAGACTCCAGGAAGGGCAGGAGGATCTCCACAGACGAGGAATCAGAAACTGGTAGCCTGTACCTGTTCCCTATGCAGCCAGAGACAGTTCTGTTTCCCCATGCACAATGTTTAAAATGATTTGAGCTGGTTGCCAAACAGAAGCCAAAGATTTTCATACAAAAACAAATCTGAATGTTGGCTCTTTTAAAAAGAAGTCTGAAATTTGGAAACACTGGGCCTGGTTTTCCACACGACACCTAGAGTTGGGTAGTCCATTCCAGAGAAGCTTCCAGGAAGGGTGTGCCTTCACTTTGTGGGGATTAGAGAAAGGCACTGTCTCTTGGCTGAGGGGCTCTGACTTGCCCACCTGAAAAGATACAGCCCACCTGCATGACTGGCCTCCCCAGTACCACCTTGAGTCTCTCTGCTCATGATGAGCCTTTAGGCATTTAGTTTGTAATCACTGCCAAAGCTTTTGGAGGCCATAGTTGCCTGGAGCACAGCTCTTGATGAATGAGGACTGGCCTGGAGGGTTTTCTTTGATTTCTTGCCCACAGAGATGGAGACAGGAGTACTTGTTTGACCCCGCTCCTCTTTTTCCTGGGAAGGAAGTCTCCCAGTGCTGCAGGAATTATATCCAGAGCTGTCTCATCCCTGCAGCGCAGCTTACCTCCCTAACCACCATACTCCCCTGCTCCCACCCAGGCAGGCTTGTCACATCCTGTTGTCATCAGCCTGTGTGAGGACTTAGTTGAGCAGAATGTAGCAATTTCTCTAGGTGACACTGGGCTGTGACTCCTCTAACACAACGAGTTGGAGGCAGACCTCACAAGCCATCTTGGAAGGAGCTGATTCCAGTATCCATGTCTGATGACAGCTTGCTCTTATTAAACCCTGTGCCCAAGTGAACCCTGTAGCCCCTGATAATGGATGATACCAAGGAGCCCAGGAGTCGCTCTGTGGCCTTAGCAGACCTGAAAAATAGTTTCTCTGCAACTTGTCAAGAACCCCAAGCTGTTTCTTTTAAGCGTCAGAATGGAAGCCATCAAAAATAATTCACGTAGCGCAGCTGCATGTGATACTGTATGTATAAGAGGAGATAAAATAAAGTTAATATTGCACCATCTGAGAGCTTATCAAGCAAGTCATGACCCAGGATAGTCACGTGGCAATGAGGAGTCTGCTTTGGCAAATAGTTTTCAAATTGGTGTTGAACCATAGCGCTGCCACTTTCTAGTTATGTGGACATGGGCCAGTCACTTACCTCCATGACCTTCACAGGAAAAATGCAATCGTCCTTCTGTATTTGTGGATCTGCATCTGTGGATCTAACCAACTATGGATTGAAAGGATCTGGAAAAGCCATTCTGTCTGATTAAACTTGTAGAGACCTCGTTTCTTGTCATCGTGCCCTAAGTAGTACAGTAAAACGTCTAGCTACACGGTGTACACAGCGCATGAGGCATTTAAGTAATCTGAAGAAGATTCAAAGTGCACAGGAGGAGGCGTGTGAGTATGTCAGTAGTGCACCCTAAGGTGGCTCCTCAACAGCAGTGTGTGTTTAAATAAAATTTATTGCGATAAAGACGCATTGTCCTTAGTCCCCCCAATCCTTCTCCCTGCTTTGAATATGCTTAGTCCATCATTCTTGCTATTTAATTTCTGATGCTCTTCTGGATTCCTGTCTTGTGTCGTTAAAGTTTTATCAAAAATGCGGTGAATACATCTGCCAAGTGTCAGACATCACAATGGCAGGGTCCTCAAATACGGCCCTGGGCCCTGAAACATGACAGCGGGTCCCCATTCATCTTAGTCCTCAGATCGGGCACTGTGTGACTTCTGCTTTTACCAAGGTCAAAGTGGCCAGGAAAGGTAAATGTGCTGAGCTGAATCCGGACCTCCCCAAGGCAGCCACCACAGTAAAACTGATGGCGTCATAAAGCAGGGCTTCCAGCACTACTGCAGAAAGTGAGGGGAACTGGGGGATCCGTGTGCTCAAAGCAGGAGTATTCTGAGGCAAGTGAATGGGGTGCCTTTTCTTGATGTGAGTTGGTCGAACCATCTCCCAATCAATACCCAGAGGTAAGACTTTATTTAAATTACAACATAAGTAGAACTAAGAGTGGCTGAGGTCTCCAGAGTTCTACTCTTCCTATGTCCTACTGGTTGGGGGAAATGAACTTCAAGTTTCAGGTCCTTACTTTACTAAAGTAATTTCTTACTTTACAAATAGTAATTTCCTAATAGAATTCTGTATGATGAAATGAGATAATGCCTGAGGCATGCACACAACATTGCTGGCTACTGGAATTCTTAGCCTGCCACAAAAGATCCAGTTCAACATATTGGTTCCTTTGTGTTCCACTTGTATCTTACTGCTTTCAGCAGTACAAATTCGAGCAAATATGAGGGACCAAAGGTTGCTGTGCTACATAAATATTTAACACGTTGATTTTTACTGGGGAAAGCATATAAATAGATGAACATCAAGCTGTTTTGCTAATGGCATGGCTGCTTAATTGAGGCATTTCTTATGGAGAGTTAAAAAATGATTTTACAGTTCTCATTGCTATAAGATAAAGCAATGGTTAAAATAAAAATAGTCTCTGCAATAGCATGCTCCTGTCCGCTCCCTTTAGGACTGAGTTCCTGGCTGCAGAGGACTTTGTGTAGACACTGAGATCAAGCAGAGTACAAAGGTCACAATGCCAATTTCTTCTGCAACTTGTTTTGCGGTGTCAGAGTCTTAGTATTTAGGGAAAGACGGGTGGTTGCTATGGAACTCTTAATAATGATTGCTGCCTGTACCTCCATTCTTCATACTCCCAATCTCCAATAAAAAAATCCCTTAGAACTGCGCTGTAGGGCAGTAAACAAACTTTCGAGCAGGAATTAACGAGGCCCAGGCATTAGTGTCTTAATGTCGGAAATAACTTTCCTTATAACCTCCGCTTACACTGGCCGTGCGGCTGAGTGGGAGCAACTTCTGGGGGAGCCCTACGAGGTTCCAACTTTGCTCTTTAGATGGGCGCTGCTAAAAGCAGCAGCATTTGGGGACTTTCATCATAAAATAAATATCAAAAACTTCTTGATTTGTGCAGAACTGGGTTTAGCACGGGTCTTTTTATTTTCGTGTATGAAAAGAGCTAGTAATTCAGCCGTATGGATTCCTAAGTGGAGAGAAGAAGCTATTCTTGATGAAATATTTATCTGTGTATTTTAAAAAATAAACTTTGTAGAAAAACGGACATTTTTACCATATTTCTGTGAGAGCCGTGCACTACGTAATAAATGTTTCTTACTCCTGAATTATTTTTCCGAGATACAGATCACAGTCCCCATTAATGTATAACTGATCTTTGGGGAAAAACTAATTGAGTTCTTGAGCTTCAGGCACATAAAGTTAGGAGTGGGTTATTGGATGGGGGGAAGAAGACGTCTAATTTGGGGAGTTTGCGCCCTCACCAGTATGCAAATAACTGCACAATAACAGAATAAACAGCTTCCGTCTTCCCCACCACTGCTTTCTCTGGGCCCTCAAGTATCTGTTTCTCAACAATTATCTGGCTTAATTCTCTGTTTTATAGCTTAGGATTTTAATGCTTCAAATGTGGAACACAGAATAAAATGTGATTGTCAGTCAAATTTAGAACGATGCCAGAGTGTCATTTTCCACTGGCAAGCAACTCGTTCATAAGAACAAATAGAAAAAGGATTTTTGAAAGGGAAGGTAACCATTGCATTAGCTCTGGATCCCCCCAGCTCGACAGTGACAGGAAGAGAAAACAACTCTGCCACTCTGGAAGGGTTAAAAGGGCAGGCATGCCTCGGGCCCTGTGCGAAATTAAGTCTTCTACCCAGTCTATGGCATGGGAGAAGACAAAGGCTGATCTGAATGAATAAACTGAACGTATAGTTCAGTCCACTTATTTTTTGCAGGACCATTTAAGGTACTAGAAGGTCTGGTTCCTTAAAATTCCGTTCAATAAAAATGCAGATGGAACTAGCAGATTCATCCAGCTACAGCAATAAATTCAGATGATCTCCAGAACTGGCCAAGTGATGTCAAGAAAGTTAAACTTGAAGAATGAGAGTTGGAGTTCTAAATGAGATCAGGGGAAAAAAAGCAGAGTTAATAGGAGAAATCAAGACTGAAGCAATCAACATTACTGCTGCATTTGGAAGGGAGTTTAAAAATCAATTCTTCCTGCTTGTAAAATTGTTCTGCCAGAAACTGGTGTTGTTGTAGACTTTTAAAAATTTTTTAGTTTATTTAATCTTCTTTTACACAGTCATTGTTAATGCAACAATCCAATATTTGTGGTAACATTAGTGCAAAGTAAGAACACAGCTGAATAGTTTATATCATCTATACACCTTGTCAATCCTATTCTTTTGACTCAAACCAAGCATAGTTGGTTAATGTTGCCTTGGTAACCTCTGCTCATATCTGGACTCACAGTGGTACCTACTACAGGTAGAGAATTTGCTTTCTGGCTCTACTATCTTTAAAGCACAAATTCACCAAATATTAGCATCTTGTCATTAAAGGTAGATAAAGCAATATTTAGTATAATGTCAGGCAGCAGCACATATGACCTTGCCTGAAGGAATGTGCACACACGCACAAAGCACTAGTATGCATTCAGAAGTTAGGAAACATGTTAATATTCAGTGAAATTAACGTATAAATAAAATATGATCTGGAATAAAATTACCATTAAGTGCAGAAAAGAAAAAAAAGTAGCTTCCTTCTCTTCCCAAACTTTGGTGTTTCAACATCTTATAAACCTACCTTATTCGGAGAATAAAGGTTATTGCAAATTTGAGAGAAATTAAAGGCTAGTACAATCCAGTGTGCTACAAGAAACATACATGTCAATTAGTTTTTGAAGATTTATATTCATTCCAGTGTTAGACAAATCTTCTGAAATTCTTCGGAGAAATATTTGTGGTGATTTTTATTTATGAAGGGGAAAACCCCCAGAGTTTTAGCACTATTAAATGTTATATTATTTAAAAATGTTAGAAAATAAAAGTACTGTGAGGACAGTACATGTTATTCCAGGATCTATGAACTCCTTTACTATTGTTATTTAAAGAGTAAAATAACTAAGCTTAACACTGCAAATATTTCCCTGTTAAGCTCATGCTTATTTCTCTTTCCCTTCAGTGTCTTTGGCATTCTTGCTTCCCATTTCTCTTATTTTCCAACTTTTTCTTCTTGGTTTTTCTTTCTTAAACCTGATCTGATTCCCTATCCTAGATCACTGGTTGGACAGGGCATCTTTCAACTTTTCCTTCATTGGCAGTAAAGCAGTGGGCTTCTAGTAACTGAATTATCTGCTGAACATTCCCTTCTACCTGTTGTAAGTGTTTCCTTCTTAAAACTATATAATTATGTTTTTAGCTTGCAAGTAGGTATAACGTGTATACACGTGTAGAAATCTCTCATTAGGTTCACAGAGAGACACAGAAATTCGCTGTATCCTTCATACACAATCAACGAGCTGATGGAATGAACAGGAGGAAACGTAACATTTCATCCCTGGTATCTTGGTAACTGAAGTGTCCCCCGACCCAGCCCAAAGGATCCCGCTTTAATTGTTCCATTCCTTTTTTCTGGGCAGTCTTGGAGGAATTATACAGAAAGGACCCTGAGCACGCAGTGAAACGCGAGCTCATGGCAGAGTGCTTGGTATGACTCATGCGTGGTGTGGCTAAGGTGCGGCCAGAGCTCGTGCCTGGCGAGGACAGTGTGGCAGTGTTGGGGACAGAAGGCAGGTGTGGGGTCTGGCTGTGCTCAGGCACTCTGGTCCACCTGCAGCATGGCCGCCCGCTCTGTCGCCTCTGGAGCCAGCATGCAGCCATCCTCCTCCTGGTGCTTCTTCTGGGCTTGTTCCAGGGCCGTTGGTTCTTCTTCCTCACCTTCCACGATGGTCAGGTCCACATTGCTGTCCATCCCTGAGCTGCTCCTTCTTGGGGCCACCTTCTCCGCCTCCCCCTCATCCAGGGCACTGGGCAGCGATGCTGCAGAATGGCCCTCTGCCAGGGAGCCCTCCTCCTGGTCATTGGATGCCATCTCTTCTGACTTGGCCTCGTTCTCCGCCAGGCTTTCCCCCTCTCGCACTTTCTTTCGCCCAAAAGTGAGGGGAGAAACCTTGAAGGGAGAACTTTTGCCCCCTGAGGATGTCTTCTGGTGGTTAGAAGTGAGGGATTTCTTAATTTTCTGTCTCCTTTCCACGGAGACGATCTTTGTGCCCAGTTCGGTCATCTTCTTTTCGATGTTCTGGCGGGAAAAGGCTTTCTTGAGGCTGCCCACTTTCCGGAGACTGGATCTCTTGAGTTTCTCTGCCCTGCTCTCCTCTGTCTTTTCCTCAGCACTGTCCTCCAGGGCCTCCTCATCGCGGGGTGGCTCGTCCTCCGAGGACAGGTCCACCTCGTGCAGTGTGTCCTCCAGTGCCTGGTTCTCGCCCTCCAGCTCGCCCTTCCCTTCCACGGCACTGGAGGCCGGCGCCTTCGCGAACACGCTGCCAGGGATCTCGTGTTCCTCCTGCAAAGATGACAGGTCAGTTTCAGGTTAATGGTGTGTGTCACAAACAGGCCGGAGCCACTGTCATGTGTGAATAGGCTCTGAGAATTGGAAGTGGCAGACTCGAAGTTTGCAGCTTTGGTTCCCTAGAGGGGGCAGTATCCATTCCACATCGGGCAAATCATTTTCCTCCAGGCTGAACCAAGGCCAGCACTGGCCTAGCAGGACTATCAAGAGAACAGCTGGCCAAGGTCCTATCAGTGACAGGCAGGGGGAAGTGAACTGTGACTCAGACAGACCAGGAAGCCACTTCGATAAAGGAGCTAAAGCAAATTACTGTGCAGTGAGCCCAGGGGCCCACTCTTCCGTAGCTCCCCTCTAGGTCAGCAGTCTCAGATCCTGCCCCAGTCTCCCTGCAAGATGGCCTGCAGGTCAAGATGCAAGACAAAGATGGGAGCAGGGCAGAAACATGAGAAGTCTTCAAGGGGAGCCAACAGACAGCCTTGGTGAGGTTCCTTCTCCAAGTAGAGATCGAGAGAAGGTTTGGTCACTGTGAACATGGGCTTGGAGGCAGCACTTGGCTTGCTGATGACATTCAGAATGACAGGAGAGAAGGGCTTGCCTTCCGGGAGCTATGCACTAAGCCTTGACATTTAGGATATCCTCTGTGGGAGGGAACAAGGGGGCCGGAGAGCAGGGTCCCTTGTGGAGCTGTGAGGAAAGATCCTAACAGGCGCAGCACAGGAAGCCCCTGTTGTTGCAGGAGGTTCTCCAGGGATGCAGGCTTTGGCCCCCCCTCATGCAGAGTGAGGTGCTCAGGAAGCTACCCTTCCTCTTGCCTGCACCCTGGACTCTCCACCCCCAGTGCTCACACAGGCAACGGTGTCCTGGGGCAGGGACTCAGGGTGCAGAGCCTGAGAGATGCCTCCAGACCTCAAAAGGGATGGACGGCCCTGCAGCACAGCCTACTGCGCAGATCTGAATCCTGACAGCCTTGGGGCCGCAAAGCATACGGGCAAGCCCATCCCACAGTGTCCCTGGGAGATGCAGCATGGGACCGGATGTGCGGCAGGATATGTGGCAGGATGCCTGAGCCTGAAGGGCTGGGTGGCTTCAGCAAGCAGCTTGGCCTCCTTCTTCCAGATCTGACCTGGAGGGTTTGACCTGAATCAGACGGCGTCAAAGAGGCTCTGCTCTGTAGCACCGGGCCACCCCACTGGAACCAGGGCCTGAAGGTGACCTGGGCTGCCCAGTGCACTTTCAGTTTGAAAAGTAACCAGACTTAGTGTACTGAAAAGTCCACATGAGCTCTAAACTTCATGCAAAACCCACATGAATGGTGAACACTTTCTTTCTCATGGTGCAAGTTTGATTGACTGATGAAAAGTCAGTAAAACTGGGTTCTTATTTTTAAAAATGCCACAAGAGTGTGATTGTATTTTTAATTTCTTGACTCAAAGTTTAAATGAACAAAATCCTCCTTCCCCACCAAAGCTGGGCCTGTAGAGTTCGGAAGGAAGACAGTCTTTGCCTCCCCTCACCTACACTCCTGTGGAATCCTTTCCAGGAGTGGTCAGACAGAAAGGAGAAAACCTCAAGCAGAAGTGAAAGACAGAAAGTCGGGCCCAGTGAACCCCTACGGGAGTGAAGCTATTACGTACTGTTTCCTAAGGTCTCTGCTCAGCAGCCCACCCTGAATGCCACGGAGAGAGTTAGGAACCCAGGATAAAGGACAGAGGAGAACAGCAGGGGAGCGCGGGGGTCCTTTGTGAATGGGACTTGTAGAGAGCGCCTTCTCCTGCTCTGGGCTGAGGCTGCTGCTGTCTCACCAGAATGGAGCCCTAGGAGGGAGGGAGGGAGGGAGGGAGCCATTGTCTCTGTTCTGCTCCGAGTCTTCACAGCTGTAGCTCTCCAGCCCCCTGTGAAAGAAGTACCTGTTGGGCAGGGTGGATGCCCGAGATGCCCAGAGGTGGCAGGAATGGAGGCTGCTCCTTGACAGGCAGGCTTGAGGCTACAAAGGGTGGGCTGAGTTTTGTATGTAGAAGTTTCTTGAATGCTGGTGCCCTGGGAAATCAGGAGAACTCAAGGCCCAAGAGGATAGAGATTGCTAGAGGAAGAATTTTTTCCTCCATAGATGAGTATCCCTGAAGAGGGACCGTCCGCAGTGGCTGCACTCTGAGGCTTAATCTGAGCAGCTTTCTTCTGGGGCTTGACAACCCTCAGGAAGGGTTGACAGATGTTGCAGGAAAAGAAGAAGCCAAAAGTTCAATGAAATGTTACTGAGAGTCTGCAGCGAGGAAAGCCAGAAATCGAGGCAGAAAACTGTAAAAATAGGGCTTGGTGCACAGAGAACAGGTACGGAGTAATCAAATGTAAAAAAGTAATCTGTAATTTCCCTTTCTTCAACCTTCACAGAAGCTAGGCCTATCAACTGTGCTTCCGAAAGGATTAACCTGAGGCTCCTTCCCAACGTACAGTTGCTGCAGAAGCTTAGATTGCTTGCATCTCTCTCACCACCAAACTTCGCGTACTGAAAAGTCCATGCAGGATCTAAACTTCATGCAAAGTTCAGGTCAGTGTCCCACAGAGGACAGTGACCAGAGGTGACCTGTGGTAGGTATGTCCCAGCAAGGGCAGGGAGCTGCTGAAGGAAGGTGGGGAACTCAGAAGAATGCTCTTGAAAAATGCCAGAGAAATTTATACGAGCGCCCTGGACGCCAACCCTGGAAACAAGCCCAGTGGGAACACAGACAGTCCTGACCGGGCTGGCTGTATGTGCAACTGGAAACAGGCGCAACCTGTCCTCCTGGCTCACTGCTGTACTTCCTCTGCCACTTTAATTACCCAAGCAGCGTTTCATGCCCTGTCTCCTGGACAGTGCTGATGGCTTCTTATGGCATCCACTCTGAAGGCAAGGCCTTGCCTTTCACAGAGCAGTGTGTGGCTGTCTAAGCACACGGAGCCTTTACCTTTCCACAGTGTTTGTTTAGAAACAGAAAAATAAGATGCTGCTCAAGATCTGTTTTCTTTCGAAAGACCGAGGCATGGTGCTTTGAGGCAGACCACTGTGAAGTGGTTCTGAGCAGGATTTAATAGTAACCAATTGACTTCCATGTTTACCTGTGAGTCTGTCCCAGGCCTAGGCCCCTGGCTGGACAGGGACAGAGGACTCATAGTAAGTGAACCTCTGTGAGTCCCTGTGATGGCCTGTGGGGTTGGTATGCCTCAAAGGACAAGATAAGGCCACAGCTGAGGACATTTGGCTCCAGCCCCAATTAACTAAAAGGAGGCTGCAGCTGCAGGCTCCACACTCCTCCAATAAATGCCAACCTAAGGATAAAGTGGTTCTCCTGACTGACATAACATACTGCATGGAAAATACCTCTCAAAGCCCTGCTAGATTCCCGAGTTGTCTTCACTAACTTCCTGTTACAAATTAGTTAGGTTAGATATACAGCCACTTTCTCTTAGAAGAAAGATTTGTACTAATAGTTTTTGGACAAGATATCATGTCTGCATCTTATACTATGAATAACTACTATGAAGATAACAATATGCAATGTATTAAATATTATAACTGTCCTACTGACCTGTTTTGAAACTGTCTCCTTGCTATTTCTTTCTCAATAAAATTAATTTTTTAAAAAGAACCAAATAAATATAGCACTGCCCAGAGAAGTTCTTTGTCAGAACCCAGAGGATCATGAATTCTTTGAGAGGGTTTGGATCCTCCTGAAATCCCCAAATCTGGCTACTTTTCTCATTTTCTTTAGCCCTCTCCATCCACTCATTTGGGAGACTGTGGGCCAGCTCAGCCCACCATAACTAAGGGAAACTATTAACATGACCATATGTTTGAGGATGAAGACATATTATAATGGTAAAAATTCAAGTTAAACCTCAGATAATGCATCCTCTGGACCTACCCTCCTCTCCCCAAAGGGCCAAGTCGCTCCTGAATGCCTGCTTTTGTATGAGTCTCTCTCTCTCTCTCTCTCTCTCTCTCTCTCTCTCTCTCTCTCTCTCTCTCACACACACACACACACACACACACACACACACACACACCTTGATATTTTGCACCCCCTGAGGGGGTGACACTTCTGCTCTTCAGCATCCTGCTGTCCTGCCCTTGATCTGCTCAGTCTCACAGATTCTGAGACTGGCAGCCCTCTCAGGGGAAGGAGCAAGCACACATCCCTACCTCCACCACTGCCTGCACTGCCCCGTGCCCATTTGTCTACTAGGGTTTGTGGCTCCTTAAAATGGTATAGGAGTCCCAGCGGGTTGCACCTTTTCTTCAGGCAGTTGTCTCTGTTTTCAAAAAGTCCTCAGCCTCCACTGATACCAATGTTTCCAGTTCTGACCTTTCACAAAGAGCCTTGGGAGGCTTTCAAAGGAGGAAGAAGTAATCATCACACTCTAAACATATATGATGGATATACTTGCAGCATAAAAGAGAGAAGGCGTGGAAAGAACTCTGGGGAAGTAGCTTTCCCCTGCATCTCAGCTTGTTTGCTATTTATTTTGATTCTTGTGAACTCACTGTCCCAGGCGTGCAGAGAAATAGCAAAGCACAGAAACTTGCCACTGTGCTGGGCCCTGCTTAAGGAAGCAAATCTCTGCACCAATGTAGCAACGCACACTTTTTAAAAAAAGACTCCATGACTAGTGTTAGAAAAGTAAATCAACTTAAGTCACGGGCTTGAATAAGGAGAGAGAAGCCAGCAGTTTGTTTTCCTGCCACTAACTTATCATCGTTGTTGTTAGACAGAAGTATTGGAGGGCTGAGAGGCCCCCTGGAGGGGTAGGAAAGTCATAAGTGGGTATCTTCTGCAGTGAGCTCTCAGTGCTGCCTACTGACGTGGAGCTCCCGCGCCCGCCCGGCACGGGGAGGGAGCTATAGGTCTCTTTCTCACATTGATGGCTTGCTCCAGTTTGTGTTCCCGAGGTCTACACTGCCAAGTGCATAAGGCCATTGACTCGCCCTGCACCCCCAGGGCAGCTGCGGAACCAGCATCAGAAGAATAAACTGCATTAGTTATAATCCCTGAGTGCTCATTCACATTCTGGAGGATTTAAAAGTTTCATTATGTTTCAGTGTTATCAAGGGCTCAATTTTTTTTTTTTTTTTAAGATCACACTGGTTCCTAGGTGATCTTTGTTACTTGTAGAAAACCAGATCACACTGAATTATTTAACATGTGATATAGAAGCACCAGGGAACGTGAACTTCACCACAGTGGGGTTACGGTGTTGGCTTCTGCTCACTTCACCATTCTCTTCCGTAGTTTCCGGTATTAATAAAATGGAACGTTGCCATCACTTGGCTTCCAGGCACTCCGCTTCTTTGATATAGAAGAGTTAAATGAAATCATTGTTAAGGTGCTGTCCACATCTCAAATATTTGATTATCTGATAGTAACCTGCACTCTACAAAAAGAAAGAATTAACAAATGGCAGAGGTTCGACCATGTACTTGTGTTAAAGGTGTTTTCTTCCACACAAGAATCGAAGCTGTAGGGCTAGAGCTGCTTTGCAGAGCACTTTTCACTCATTCATTCAACTCACGCAGAAATAGAAGACAAAATAGTGGAAGGGAAAATGTTGGTTTGGAAGAGCTGCGTCTGCCAAATAATGTGGGGGTTTTGTGCATCTTTTTGAGACAGGGTGTCACTGTGCAGCTCAGGCTGGCCTTGAGCTTATTTTGCAGCCAAGGCTGGCCTCAAACTTGCAACAATGCCCTCGCTTCAGCCTCCCGAGTGCTGGGATTTCAGAGGTGTGCCGAGGTGTGCCACCATGCCTGGATTGTACCAACATGCTCAGCTGTTTTTTTTTTCTTTTATTATATGAAGAAATATAATGATTTTTAAAAAAATATCAACAATAATCAGCTATTTTCTTAAAGTACCTTGGGCAATGCTAGCATTCAGTAAGTATAAGTAGTGATGGTAAGAGCAAATATCTCTTTATCTCATAAACTGAAAGGAGGTTGGTAACACGTCGAGCTGGACAGCCCCTCCTGGCAGCGTTCATCAACGTGACACAAATACAACCAGCTGTCATCGGAAGACATCTACGGTCATTTACATCTCCATTTTTTTTTCAAGCCTGTACAATTTCATAGCTCTTAAAGTACGGGCTTTGAAAGAAAGAGCATATTCTCTTAAAAATCAGTTTTAAAATAGTCCCAAGAGAGTACACTTTCAGCCCTTTGCTAACTTTCTGATTTCATCGAAGGGACCAAATGGTGACAGTTTGAGCATGTTTATGGGCCCAATTCCCCAGGGTGCATCCACCGCTAACATCTAACCTCCCCATACTTTTTTTTGGCCCAATTTCATAATTTTTATGTATAGGAAAATATAAGTGGTCCAGGAGGACTCTCATTTTAGTCTCTGGATTAGAAAGGATTCCCAAATTGCTTTTACAAATAATCATTACTAGGACCCAAGAGGACATCAGCGGACACCATGCCTTCTGGGTCAATCCCAGGGGAACATCAAAGCTCTTCAAAGACCATAGACAATCCACTCTTAGCTGTGATGTCACTGCTGTTCTCTAGAAACTTCACTTTAAGTAAGAGATAGCTGCACTTGCAGGCATCGTTTCAGGGCTGGTCTTCTTCAGCATTTGCTCCTTAGTAATCAATGCCTGTCCGTCTCATTGCATTTGGTCTGGGTTCTGTCACCAGATTTGGAATCCAAGCATTGGTCTGAAGTTCTTACCACAAAATGAAAAGGGAAAGCTGGTGAGTTTAATTAGGACTCAAAAATTTTATTTAATTGTTGAAAGGGAGATGAATGTTCCCCCTGTTGGAGATGCTACTGGTTATAATTTAGGTAACAGCTAAGGAATTAAAGTTTATTAGCTACAACATTGTTGTCAAGTTCAGCACAGAGTTCAATAAATAAATATATGACATGTTTCAAATAGACTGAATTCAGAACAAATTAAAAACTGTTTTTTTTTTTTTTTTTTTTTTTGTCTTTTGGAGATAGGGTCTCTCTATGCAGTTCAGGCTGGCCTTGATTTCACTTTGTAGGCCAGGCTGGTCTCAAACTGTCAACGATTTTCCTGCCTCAGCCTCCCTAGGCTGGGATTACAGGTGTGTGGCATCATGCTCAACAGAAAAAATTGCAGTGTGGAATGAAAAAGATACAAATATGTAACTATCTAGCCAACAAATCAATACACACACGCACACGAGCACACACACACACACACACACACACACACACACACACACCACCCCTGTAGACTTCAGAGGCCATGATAGGATTCATAAAATAGAAAGGCGATTCTCTCAGTGTTATGGTATTATGCATGTTCAAGACAAGGAACAGCTTTTCTTTTCTTAATTTCACATATTTTTCTTATTTTAAAATAGAAAATTGATGGATTTTAGTAAGGGGGATTCCAGCGCAGCATGCAAGTGGTGTGGGGCAACTATTTGAAGGGGTTCCTGATAGACTGTCTGCCTCCTCACTCCCTGCAGAGCTAGGAACAGCGGCCTCCTCTCACACTGAAGATCGTGCTGCTTCTGCTTTCATGGAGATGTGACATAATGCTAATGCTGACATGATAGCCCGCGTGTGACATGTGGTGGCAGCAGACGCTGTGGTGGTGGTATGTTTTAATAAGTGCCAACTAAAGAGGCATAATAAGCATACTTGTTTTGAGATCCCGGGAAATCTGGGGTCAGTTTTGACACAAGACCCATATAGTGGTGCCTCGGTTCACAAATTTAGTTCTCTCCACCAATCAAGTCAAATTCTGAGGCTAGGTTCAGTATTGATCTTGTGAGGAACTTTGGTACAGTTCTTCTCCAATGTGGTCTGTAGTCAGAATTGTGGACAACATTAAGTTTATGAACTGAGGCACCACTGTGGTTTTTTTTTGTTTTGTTTTTTTAAAAATATATTTGGGACAGAGTCTCACTACGTAGCTTGCACTCATAGAGATTCTCCTGTTTTCAGCCTCCCGAGCCCGGGGATCACAGATGTGTGCCACTACGCTTGGACTCAATGACCAGCTCAGCGCACATGAGCATGAGGTCTGTACGGCCTGTGGTGCTGGGGATCAAACCCCGGTCCCTCTGCTTGCCTAAGCAGGCGCTTAGTCCACTGAGCTATCTCACCGGCCCTACCACTGTGCTATTATCCAATAAAAATATAGCATCTTTTCTGAGCAAATTATTCCAGATCTGGCATTTGTACAGGGGTCGCTTACACCATGCTAGACTGTGCTATTATAAATATTATTTCTTTGGTTCCTTACCCAACAGGACAGAGATGACAGATGAAGCATTAGCATTTAAGAGCCCATGCGTGGGGTCCAATTAAATATGGATCTAAGTTCTCACTTCACAATGTGATTATTAAATAAGTATAGGCAGGCAAGTTATAATCATTTCTGAATTTCATCAGCTTCATCTGCAAATTAGGGACAGAAGACTTAAGGTACAGAAAGCAGCTTAGAAATGTGTGGAGGGCTTCAGTACACATTTTTTTTCTCTTCTTAGCTTCAGTGCATATCTGTAGAATAGACTGAAGAGACTACAGAGTAAGTCCAACATCATATAGTTGGCAAGTAATGAACCTAGGATTTGGACCAGTATCTGTGTGACTCCAATATTTATCTCTAAAACCACTGTGCTGTATGAATCACTCTCTAACAGAACTTGCTGCTTCATCTGTGGGCACAATTACTACCTTACTGTGAGAAATGAAACAGGCACCTTTCCACTGAGGGCTCTGCTTGCATTTGTTTTTCTAAGAGATCATCAGATCCTTGAGCACTGAGCTTTCTCATGTCCTTCTGCAATGAGGGGTCGTCTATGAGTCAAGAGCAAGCTTGCTTCCAGCTCCCCACCTTCCAAGATGCTTTTCCAAGTGTCCCAGAGGCCAACAGCGGGGGCCTCGGACAGAGCCTGATCGCTTTGCTTGGGATCCTCTTAGCTTCCCTTGACTTGAGCATCAGCTCAGCTTTCTCTCACTGCGTGGAAAATTCCCACTGTTTCTGGCTGTAATTTCACACCTGTCAACCAATGTGATGAAACAGGTGACCACGCCAGACCCTCAGCGTCAGCACCTGCCTTCAAGTTCCCCAATGGTTGGGCTTTTTTTTTAATGTCAGATTCACAGTTCTCTTGTGCTCTTGTCACCCTCCTCCCTCGTCCCACCCCCAACATCTGAAGAACATCCATGGCAAAACAAAACAAAATCCAAGCCTGATACTCTGTGATTTTCCTTGTCTAGATAAATGTATTTTCTTCTCTCCTTAACAGAATGAAGGATGAGACAAGAGATGATCTCTCTGATTCATACTGAAAGGAGGGATGTTCCCTTTGGCTGGCCTCTGCACTTTGGCTTTATTTGGAGATCATTATTTAATTGAGGAATAGCCTGTGAAGTGAGATTTCTAATCTCCTTTAGGCTAATAGAGTAAGGATCTCATATGGCTTCCCGTATCTGTTTTCAAGGAATCTGGCACAAGAAAACCTACCGCCTGTACATTAAAGGCCAGCAGATTTCCTGGCTGCCAAAGCCCGCAGCCTACAGGAGGACACTGGCTGCTCAGACTTTTCCAACCCTCAAGAGCAATGTAGGGAGGACAAGAAAGCAGTGCAACGAGTCTTTCCTTTTATGGGGATGGGAAGGCTCAGCTTCCAGTTTGACAGAGGGGATTCATTTAGAAAAAGAAGGCTCCCTTGATTTCAATCCCAATCCCTAAATCTCTCTTGGATGAAGGCTTTCCCTGTGTGCCTTTCACAATCAAACACTTGGCTATAGCCTCTCCCCTCCGTGGCTTTGAAATCCTCCCCTATTCATGCGGTCCCAAGGAGACAGCCCTGCGGCAGGGAGGCGGTGGCTTCCTGGCCTCTGTGTGGCTGGGTTCCTCCGGCGGAAGGGCTTCCAGCTAGCAGGGCTGCCCTTGGAATCACAAATGCCCACCACTCAGAAGAACAACAGCCCCATGCTGTCTCCCTGTCCCCAAATAGCCTCTTGCTACATTAATTGCATCACTGATGCATTAAAAAAATTAAGTGCCCTTTTTATTCTGAGGCAACCGTTTGAAAGGGAAAACATTCAAGACCAGCCTTTGTGACCGTAACTGATAACCCTTATTCGATTTTCCTTTACAGTTGCGGTCTCTGCATGAGAGGCACATCTACTATATTTGTAAGGAGTTTATGCACTGCAGTTTTTAGGGTATCATTTGCCAGGAAAGAACTCAGGAAGACTGCTCTGCCCAAAAGAGTCTTGAAAGAACAGGGCTAACTCAACTCTAATGGAATCAATCCTCCATTTGGCTGGTCCCCAAACACCCATGGCCCTTCTCACAAGGCATAGGTGAAACAGTTAGGAGTCTGACTTTTGGGTTAAGACAAAACAAAAAGCCTCTATGATTACCTCATTTCCACAAAGAGTTAATTAAAAACCACGCAGTTAACCTGCTAGGCGTCCCACTAGCTGTCAGCCAGAGTCCCGCGGTCCTAAAGCAGGGCGCGGGAGCCCACACGCGCAGGTCTGTCACCTGCACACAGGGCGCACAGGTGCTCACTGGGAAGGGCCAAGGTCTGCTAACCCCAGGGCCAATTGCTGAGGTGAAGGCTGCTGTGGCTGGGAGATTCCCACAGCTGTGTGTGGATTTCACCCTTGCCTGTTGCTGGCGGACAGGGGACAATGCCTAGTGTGCGCGGTGCAGCGACAGACAGGGCAGATGTGAAGCGTGCTAGCGGGCGCGAGGGAGTGCATGTGGGCAGGCGCGGGACACCGACCTGGAAGATGAGCACCTTGAAGTGGTTGCGACGCAGGAGCTGGGCGTGGTTGCTCTCCAGCCGCCTCACCTGCGCGCTCTGCCTGTCCATGCGCTCGCGGACAGCGCGCGTGTGCGCGCTCACCTTGCGCGACTTCTCCAGCAGCTTGCCCACCGTGCTGCTGGTGGAGGCCTGGCACTTGGAGAGCTTGGCGAGGTCGCCCTGGATGCCCTTCACCCAGCCCTCCAGGCTGATCTGCCGCTGCTCCATCTTGTGCTGGTTCTCCTGCACAGCGTCTAGCATGGTCACCAGCTTGTCCAGCAGCGTGTGAACCGTGACAGCATTCACCTGCGAGTTGTCCCTGATAGCCTCGTCCGTGCACCCCAGGTTCAGGCTGGGGCTGGGCGTGGAGGAGGGCATGGGGCTGGGGCTCGAGGTCTTCTCGGGGCGTAGGTCGGAGCTCGGGTGCTGGAACCTTTCGGCCTGGGCGGCGTCCTCTCCCATGGCTGGACAGGCTGGACAGGTGCGCACGGCCTTCCTCCCCGGAGCTGATCTGCTGGGGCCACACGGACAGAGGACAGGGTGCAGAAGGAGGCCTGCGGGTTTAGCCCTGAGCGTGGCTGTCCAGGACTGGCAGGGGTTCAGACAGGCACCAACTGGCTAAGCGGATCAGGGGAGCTGCATTCCAACTGCTGCGAAAGGCCCTGCTCCACCCAGTGGGAGGCGAAGGTCACAGGCCGAGAGCCACTCAGCAAGCGAGCTCCAGCTTGCACACACACTTCCTCACCGTCCAGGGCCCGCCGCCCGATCTCCGAGCTGCAGGGTTACGGGCCTTTCCTACTCCCCTTCCCTTTTTAAAATAAGTTCAATGCCATATTTCAATCATGACTTCATTTAGGGGCGGAGGAAAACATGCTCACTTGTCCCACCTCCACCAGCTGCAATTGGCTAAGGCCAGTAAACTTTTCTCTGGCTGCTATGCTTGCTTTAGAGCCTGTTTTTTTTCCTGGATACAAGTTATGGAAACGGAAAGTATTGTTTGCATTTGCCCTGGAACTGACTGATAGGTTGTAGAACTCGCGGGCCCTCCTGGGAGGGGTAGAGTTCAAGGGTGCTGGGCAGCCCTGTCTGTGCTGTTAGCCTCTCCTTTGCAAAAGAATGGAAGTAACTCTGACAGTGAGAGGCAAACTGTGCACTTATTATCCTGTTTCTCATGGAACACGGATGCAGAGAAAGCTGAAGGAGACTGAACTTTAGGCTTGTTAAGTAATGTTATGCGCCATTCCCGTGGGAAAGATGGGACAGTTTTTGTGATAGTTTTAATTTTTAAGAAATTAATTTTTTATTAGTGCACTTTAGAGGTACATAATGATCACCCTTATCACATGGCCTTTGAACTGCGCGTGTGACTTCTTCATGTCTTCTCCCCATTCCCTTTGCCTCTCTTCAACCCCTCCTTCCTTACAAACCTTTGTTTTCATTTTTTCCCTTTCTCTCCTTTTCTGCTGTTGTTCCCCTTTCTTCCATTCCCCTCCACCTTGCCTTGTTTCCCTTCCCCATTAACATTTAAAGATGAAACATCTTTTTTTTTTTTAATGTATTTGGTACGGGGTCTCACTACACACCTTGAACTCGAAATGATTGTCCTGTCTCAGCCTCCCCAACACTGGGATTATAGGCATGTGTTACCGTGCCCGCTCTTGGTGGCCAGCTCAGTACACCCGAGGATCCACTGAGCTATCTCACAGGCTAAAGATGGACCTTTTCTGAATGATCACTTATTTTAACTATAGGGCATTTTTGGGTTGTTTTTAGGACCTAAGATTGGCAAGTGACGCCTGTCTTCTATCCATATTGACCATTCCCACCACGCTAGTTTGTTTCAGCTGATTTTGAATCCACGCTGAGGAATTTTCTCAGATGCCTCTTCCTGCCTAGCATTCACTGACAGGCCCAGCAGGGCGACTGACTGCAGGACAGGTGAGCACCTCTCAGCTTTGACATTCCCAAAGCCCTGCTCTGTGAAGTGACACACCTGTTCTCAAATGTGGCCCTCCTCACCCAAGCCTTCGGGATGTTAGGCCCATCTCCAAGTTTCCATGCTTGGGTTGGTTTTAAATGTATCCAGCCTTCGAATGTGCTTTCACCAGGAAGTTTTTAACAGGACTTCTATGAACAAATGCAGCCAATATTGGATCAAAGATTGATCATGGGACAGTGTCATTCTTCAGTGGCAGCATCTTCACATGTGCTCATCAATCAACAGGTCCTTTGTTGTCACATTTATTGGATTCTGGCCTCTGTCTATGCAGGATCCAGAGGATTTTTACAAAGCAGAAGCCCCAGTCACGGCCCTCAATAAGTATCTCTGCTAGTTACGAAGATGAATTAGAAACATTTACAGAGACCCCCAATTTCCTCAGGTAACCAGCCTCTGCAAAGTTAATTTTAAAGTGAATTTTTTAAAAATAGAGATCAAAAATACACGAAAAGATTTGGTTGGGACTTTATCTTTTTTTTTTTTAAAGTAAAAGAATTGTTAAAATTAATTTGCCTTATATTTAACAAAATTTAGTTGGTCAGTGATGTGTTAAATGTTAGAACAAAGGATGAATCAAGTGTTGATTTTGAGAAGTATAATTTGCTAACAAAATTGCACAGTAGCATGATATCATGTCCTTTTATATTTGATTTCTATGGGCAAATCATAGAAAGTGTCATTATTTCAAAAATATTTGAGGGCTTCATCAATTTGCCAAGAGCCTCTCTTACATTTTGACATTCTAATCTTTCCCCTTAGAAACACTTATTGTGCCATCCTCCATGTGGATTTGTTCTTACAAATGTTAACTGTGCCAGCTGCAGAATTTCATTTGTTGGAGGAGCTGTCTGTGATTCAAGGGCTCCTCCGACACCACCTTCATCAATGTCCTGATTTCCTACATACATTGCCAGATCTGCGACTTCACTTTATAATCACTTGCCCTGATTTTGCATTGATTTGCACTGATTTTGCATTGCATTGTTAGGTACTGAATCATCAGCTAGATGATTACAGACATTAGACATTAGAGACCTGGGGCGTGAGGCGGAGAACGGAGAAATGCTCTCTAAAGAAGAAGAAAGGCTTGCTTTGAGTTTATTTTTTTAAAACCAGGTTTGAATAGCATAAAAAACATATTGGTAATCAATTGCTGTATAACAAATATCCTGCAGCTCAGTGCCTTAACTAACAATAACTCATGATCCTGATGTGACAGGCCTCAGGTGGTGGAGTTGTCCCCACTGAGCAGGTTCTTTCAGCTGTAGTTTGGAATGAGGAATCCAGCATGATCTCGTGCAGGTCTGGGTCCTCCGCGGGGCTGGCTCCTCCATCTTTTACCCTCCTCAAGCTCCCCATCAGATCTTTCTAATAGGGATATCAGACTTTAGATGGTGCCTTAGGATTCCAAGGGAGCAGACGCAGGGACTCTTAAGACTAGACGCTGGAAGTCTCTGGGTGTTCCTTCCACCATGTTTTACGGACACGGTGGGCACATGCTGGCCAAGCTCAGATTTACAGGGGCGAATAGACTCCGTGGATTTAGGAGAAGAACAGCAACACCAGAGCAGCGTGGGAGAGGCTGTTGTCGCCACTTTGGGAGATCACGTACATGATGCAAACGCACTCTTCTTTCAAAGGATGATTACAGATAAAGCGAAGGCCCCTTTGATCATCATCTCCATTCCTTTCTCTTTCCTCTCTCATCAGAGCTAATAATTCTTGTGGATTTAGAACACATTCTTTTGGAAACCGTAGTGGGAGTGATCGACTCATGTGTGGGCATTTTAATGCTGAGTTAAAGCTTGCTTTGTTGCATGGCCTTAAGATCACGGGAGCTACGAGGCTCTGTCCCTCCCCATCCCTGGGTGCAGCAGAATACAACTAAGGAGAGACTGTGATGCCAGCGCTCAAGACAGCAAGCTTTAGTCTTTACCTGGCCATCGGCTGCCCGTTGCTGCTTCAGGTGTGCAGTCCTCTACGCAGAGGTCACTTCAGGAGAACTTTTGCTTTGCTACTGGCTGGGGCTTTGGGCCAAAGGTGTATGTGGTTTTGCATTGTGAAGCATAGAAGTCTTCCTTAGCTCTTCGCCATCATTCTTAAGCCAGAGACAGTATGGAGTAGTTGGTACGACACGACAAGCAGCATGTATTTAAAAGACCAGAATGACAGGCCTCCCAAGCATGGCCCTAGGATCACACATTGCTATCTTTAGTGTTGTTGCTTAGTTCAGCATATATAGTTAGTCAGGGTGAGAATCCCCATCTCTGACAAAACTAAACAAAAAAAGGGGATACAAATGAAGGACCATTTTGTAACTATATATGCAAAATAGTTAGGATAGGTATACAGCTACTTTCTCTTAATTCAATGAGAAGAAAGATTTGTACTAATAGTATTTGGACAGGATATCATGTCTGCATCTTGTACTATGAATAAGCACTAAGAAGATAACAATATGCATTGTATTAATTATTGTAACTGTCCTACTGACCTGTTTTAAAAAAAAGAATAAAAATTATAAAAAGACTTAAAAAAAGAAAAATACAAAATAACTACCATTTTCTCTTCATTCATTGAAAAGAAAGAGTAGTGATAACATCATTTGGAGAACTTTTTTTGTGCCCATATCTTATATTCTGAGTATGTACTTTAAATATGATACACAATATATTAAATATTGTTATTATCTTATTCTTTTGTTCTAAATCTTTATTTTACTTTTCCATAAAATAATAAATACAGTTACCATTCAAAAGTACTGATTTTCAAAAAACAAAAAAATTCTTAAGCCAGAGGCAGCCATGTCCCACACATTGTCCTGGCCTTCAGGGTCTTGCTACCATGACAGCAAAAGGAATCCTGGAACGATGCACCTGCAGAAAGGATGGACCTTGTTTCCAGCAACTAAAGAAGCAGAGAAAGCCAAGCGAGTCACTCTGTACGTCTTTCCCTCTGGGCTGCCGTACTGGAGTTCAAAAGTCTTTCGAGGACTGGGGTAAGAAGCAGTCCTGGGGTTGTCTGAAAATGCTAACCATGTGAGCAGAAAGAACAATAGAATGACACATTCACTTGTTTTATGTCACTGAATTTGAGAGTGGTTTACGTTCCACGATAGCTATCTGGGAATATGTAATTTGCAATGAACATGCAATTCTTTAAGAATTATCATTAACAGTGTATAGATTTCTTCCCAGAAACAGTCTAATACCTTTTATATGCACTATTTTTCCTAACGCTCGATGCCTAAGACATCATAAAGCTAAGAGTTTTGTGTAATTACTCTTTCTTTAAGGAGATTTGAATTCTGGGTTTAGTACCAGAGGTGACAGGATACAAGCATCCTGCCAAGAGCAAACACAGCAGGCAGAGAGGCATGCGGGGCTGAAGGGTGGTCTGACCAGGCCCCGAGAACCTGCTGAACCCACCTTATGTGCGCCCTGCAACGACTGCAGGTGAAGACGCGCTGCAGAAAGCCCCAAGGGGCTGTCTTTTTTGTATTCCCTGCTGAGATGAGGTGGAAGAAGTGTGCTCCTTTCCCCAAGAAAGGTCAGTGAAGAAAATCTTGTGATTCTGTGCTTCTAGCCTCTTCTGACCCTAGCCCCCTGTTGTAATTTACAGGTGACATCAGTGGAGCAGTGTCTGAGAAAGGCCCAGGCAGATGAGGCCCAAAGCCACCGTCAGCCTCTGAGCCCTCACACCAAGGCCCGTCCTCCTCCCTCCCCTTATGGCATCACCTAGAGAACTCCAGGCACTTTGAAAGTCTCGGAAGACTTGCACTTTGGTTTGCAGGCATCGGTCTCCTCACCTGCCGTTTCTGCTCTTGTCCGTGTCAGCAGAAACCCAGGCCCTTTTCCAGGCATCACCCAAGCCCCTGGCATGGGTATTCATCCTACAGTGGGTGCTAAGGAAATCTCGGGGTCACACTCAGGGTGCCTTCCTTCTGACACTGTGAAAGTTCTTGTCTTCCTCGCTGTCTGTCTTCTGTTTTCTCCTTACCTGTATACTCTGGTTCATGATGCAGCATTTTGCTCAAATATTAGATGTTGGGCTTTATTCTGTACCCCAAGAAAATACGATTTCAGCATGGAAGATAGTTTCTCCCTTTCCTGAGATGAATTCCGGTGCTAGTTAAGGTCACTGATCCCTGTTACACCTAGGATCGCCCCTAACACCACAGGCAGGGAAATAATTTAGAACATCATTCATTTTTCAATCATTTCAACAACAAATACTAAGTATTAGGTGCAAGGTATATAACAGTGAACAAGAAAGGGTTTCTGTTTTTGTAAACTGTGGAGCAGGTGCAGATAATAAATAAAAATAAAGTGTAATGACACACAGTGATCTGTACTAGGAAGAAAATTAAAGTACACTAAGAGCCAGAGAGTGACCAGTGTGCTTTCATAAATAGAGAAGCCCAGGAAGTCCTCTTTGGGCAGGGCATGTAAGCAGGCATGTAGCAGGAGTCCCCAGGAGGAAGGGACTACTATAGTAGTGTGTTTTCCACATCATGATCAAGTTGTACTTAAGCATGTGCGCACTCAGCCAAAGACAACACTTCCCACCCTCTCTCTGCGCTCTTGTTACTGAGTCCTGTTCTGTGGCCAGGAGAAGTGACAAGGTCCGTTTCCAAATGCAGCCTTCAAAGGGATTAGACAGACCCCCAGCTGAGGCTCAGAAAATACACCCCGAAGTCTGGTGATTTGTTGTGTTCGGAGGCCTTGGGAACTACCTCAAAATTGAAGTCCCTCTAACCGTCTTTTGTGGTCTCCACCTCCAGTCAGAGGGCAAGGCTTTCTGGAAAGTTCTCCTGACAGACCTGGCAGGATCCATGATCTTTGAACATGATTGCTCTCAGTCTTTTTGCTGAAATGTCATAACAGAAGAATCACCTCATGCTATGTAAGGAAGACGGATGTCTGTCAACACCTGGACAGACCTTTGCCACGCACCCCTGCCCCTGCATTTTGACCCCATCCAGGATGATTCACATCCCATTGTCTGATCTGTGGGCAAGGGACTTTGCTCCAGATCATTATATGTTATCCAAGCCCATTAATGTCTCATAAAATATCATTTACTACTCTGCTAAATATTGTCTACACTCCCATCCTCCCTGTCTGATGTTGAGAAAAAGAAGAGCCTAAGTTTCTCAATAATGTTGAATAAGTAGGAAGTCACACCCATGATTTTTTTCTCCTGTGTTATGATTTTGTTCCTTCTGAATAGTAATAAATCTTCTTCCCCTCCTCCTGCTCAACCCACAAACCCAGGGAGGTCAGTGAGGAAGTGCCCTTTCACCCCTACTCTGCAGGGGTCACCACCCTTTCCCCCCATATTTTCCGTAGGGGACAGTTGAAGATGACTGGGTGCAGAAGTGGAAACTGTTGGAGGCTGAAGACAAGCGACTCTTGCTGTTGTCCTCCCCTCGTTCATATTCTTTGCCTCCCCCTCTCCCCTCAGTAAACAGAATAATATTTATGAGCTTGATCCCTCAATCCAGATGTTCCAGGTTCAAATTCTGGTGAAAATGTATGATCTTGGGCAAATTGTTTTTCCTTTCTAGGCCCTAATGCTCTTAGTACAAAATGAGACCGATAATAATAATCCTTATCTTATTGTGGGAAGTTGCTATGAGGCCCGAATGAGTTACTGCTTGTGAGATGTTTGGACCAGCGGACAGACCTCAGTAAGCAGCAGACCTGCTAAACCCACTGATGTGTACAAGCCTTTAATAATATAATAATCCAGTGTTGCAGGCTGATTTTGAGGATATGATTTCATCTTTTCTCAAAAACATCTTGATAGCTTAGTGCTGCCTGTGCCACATTGGAGACTGCTTCTTCTCTGCTGCCCTTCTTTGTGCCCGTTGTCCACAGAGCGCTGTGCTGCACGCCTTTGTACACTACCTTCCTTCCAGATAGGTCGACACACTCTTGAAACGAACTGCCTTGTGCTGCCCATGGGCCTGGCCTGGGAGACATTTGAGCAAAATACGGAACACGGTCTTCACCCCAGAGAAGTCCAGTCTTTGGGGAAAAGCAACATTTACACACAAGAGGCAACCAGAAGGTAGCGCAGGACAGAGCCTAATGAGGTGTCAGCGTCACCCCTTTCCAGTCTCAAGAAACCCCTTGTCACACTGTAACCTTAGCTTTTGCTTTTCTCTTTGCAGAATATAAGAGCAAACAGGAACCATGTAAAAGAGCTTTAAATTAAAAGGCTCACCTTGTAGTAATGCTTTTCTTACAATACAGTGTTTTTCAAGTCTGCAGATATCATAAGACCTTGCAAAACAATACTTTAAGGAAGTGGGTGGGTGTACGTCTGTTTTTCATGACCAAATTAATGTTTAGGGAAGTCTAGGGCTCTGGAGAGAACACCGAGATGAACAGATTGATATGGCCTGCTCTTCCTTCCCTAGTGAGATAGGCTTTTCCACTCTCCTCCTCAGCTTTCCTGTCTTCTGTTTGTGGACCTTAAACCTCTCCCATGAAGGAGATTCTGGAGGTACCTTTGGTCACATGTCTCAGAGTTGAATAAGTCTTACTTTAAAATTGTTCATTTTGAAAAAAAAAAATTGTTCATTTTGAGCTGCCCTGTGAGACTTTGTTCCTTAGAGCCCTGTGAATGAATGCCATTCAGTTTTGACCTCTACTACAAAAAACAAAGAACCCACCAAAAATCAAAGACAAAAACAAAATTTCTTACCTTGCTTAAAGGGAGGAAGTTATGTTAATTTGAAAGCTTGAGAGAAGGAAATTCCAAAACCATTTTGGTAACCAAGTCCGGTATTTGTCAGGAAGTTCTTCTTCATAGATAATTTAAATCCTTTTCGTAGTAATATAAAACCATTTCCTCTCATTCTGCTCTGTTTTTTGAGTTAATGAACATTCACATAATGGATTTCTATAAATTACTTATTAATCACCTTTCTGTAATTTCTATATATTCATGTTAAATGTTAGGCTCTCTGATTAAATCCAGGATGTAGCTGTATAAAATCCACTGATATAAATGCTCTTTATCAAAAATATTTTGGCAACGCAGCATATTTCAACAGTAAAATATTTTGCAGGCAAATAGTGTAGCAAGAGCATTTGCTTGGTGATTTATACTTAGAAAGTACTTGAACTATCTTGAATTATCTCTGAATGTTAAAAATGCATGATTTCAAATTCTTTTCTCTCTCTCTCTGGGTTCACCCTTGTTGGCTTCAAAGAAATGTTTTCTTAGTGGGAACTAGGGCATTATTTTAACAAAAAATAAATAATATCAAGTGAGCCAGAAAGGCAGGTAACAGGCACAGGTAACAAGAGCTCACAGAGCAAGCGCTTGTTCTCTCTTCTCATGTGTAGGCTGCTTCATTAAAACATAGTTTGAGTTTCTCTTTCTGCAGCAGTTTGGGGCTTTCGTGCAGAGAGAATTGTATTGGACCTGATAAGTGGCTGACATCGTGAAATGCAAAAGGAAGTTGGTGTCTTCATGTGTTACTTTCCTGATTTGTAAATGTGGCGTATTTGATTTCCAAGGCCTTTTCCAATGGGAATGTCTTAGTTATTTTTTTTTCTCGTTGCTGAGATAAAATACCCAACACCCAAAGTTAAGTGGGTAAAAGGTTCATTTACCTCTCAGTTTGCAGAGGGGTCAGCTCATAATCAGGTCGCTCTAAGGCAGAGAGAAACAGTTCATGTCCGTGGGAGGCAGAGAAGGTGACAAGAGAGACAGACAAGCCTGCTTGTTCCTTCTAGCACAGGCTGTCACCCTAAGGAGGGTGTAGCACTCACACCTTGGACCCGAACCAGAGTGCAGGAGCCACACCAACATGGGCACTGCTGTAGGAAGCACACACCCTTCGCCTTGACTCACGCACTGTAGACTCAGCTACTTCTAGAATAGTGCTATGACCGTGTTACCATTTGTGGCTAGCTGTCTCCTGAATGACTCATGTCGTCACGGCGTGGCTCTTGGAGTCTGTGATTGGTTATCATGGGTGTGGGCTGTGAACCTGCCCTGGGGCAGATAATTTGTATTACAATGTAAGGAGGGGAGAGAAGCTAGCTAGCTGCTGGAGCCGCTGTATTTCCCCTTCGCTCTTGCTCTTTGCAGCCACCATGACCCGGTGCTCTGTGCCGCCAAGTGCCACTCTGCCTTGGAGCCAGCTGAGGACGGACTAAAAGCTCTGATAGCTGTGAGCTAAATAGACCTTTCCTTCCTTAATTTTGGGTGTCAGTTATTTTGTCTCTGCAATGAGAGAAGAGTAATGGAGACAGACTGCATGAAGCTTTGGCAGGATATTTAGACACAAATCATAACAGGGACCATCTTACAATGTAATGGACACATTGAAATTTTGAGCAGTAGTTTGTATCTTCTACTTTAAAAAATACACTGTTTTCTGGTTCTCTGACCTAACCGCTGCTCACAGCCAAGGTGGTCTGGCAGTGTGGCATTTGAGAGGACTTAGAAATCAAAGGACTTAAGCTTAATTTCCTAGTTCTGACTCTGGCTGATGCAGTGCACTCAACCTTGTGGAGACTGGGTGTCCTCATTATATATAAAGGGCTTGACTATGTGATCAAATTCAATTCTATAAATATTTATCAATTGTTTTCTACATTTAGGACCCTTTATTTATTTTATTTTTGTGGTACTAGGGATTGAACTCAGGACCTTGTACTTGACAGGCAATCGCTTATACCACTGAGCTATATCCCCAGCCCTTTAAGACCCTTCAGTAGGACACTGGTAGGGGAATGGAGCTGGGGGAAACTCGACCATATGGATGGAGGGAAGCTCTAGGAGAGGCAGCAGGGGGGTGAACATTACAGTAAGAAAAACAAGCAAAGTTCACGGAGCACAAAAGAGACCAGGCCATTGAGGGCTCAAATATTACAAAAGATGATGCCCTTCAATCCCCAGTTCCGCAAAAAAAAAAAAAAAAAAAAAAATGATGCCCACCTCCAGCGAAGAGCCAGCCCTTCAGGAGAGGTGCATTTGCTCTGCATCCAGGCATTGCACAAGTGCGCTACTTCATTGCAGGCGAGACTTAAAATCACGACCTACTGTGCTGAGCATGTGTGTCTATCTCTCACTGCTAATTTCCTCCCTCTGGAGGGTATAACAGAAATGAAAATGTTGGAAGATGGAGGATTTTCAGTTCATGGACTGACCTTTACAAGAATCATGGGAGAGAAAGAGAGTGATAGAGCCAGGCAAGGAAACCAGTATAAATATCGCTAACACAAGAGTGAACCAATTTAGTTCAAATTTAGGAAGTCCAACCTAAATTAAAAATAATATTTGAATTATATGATTTTTTAAAAAAATATGTATTATACACACACACACACACACACTTTTTTTTTTTTTATGTTGCTGGGGATTGAACTCAGGACCCTGTGCTTGCCAGGCAAGCACTTATTCTACTAAGCTATCCCCCTGGGCCAGAAATGTAACTATATTATTTTTAAGTATATGTGTGAGTTGAACCCACTGTTAGAAAAGCAGCTCTAGAATTAAGTGGTACTTAATCTTCTTTTAAAGAATAGGTAAGTTTCGTTTTTGATACAAGTCATTCATTCATTAACGTGTTTTGAAATGAACTGCCTAATTGAGCTCCGTGTTGCTGATTTGTTTAGTGGCCCTCTGATTTTATAAACAGTTCAGAGGTAAAGTACAGGCCAACCATGGCTCTAGTTTTCAACTCTCATTCTCATCCACTGGAAAGCACTTCACTACAGTCAGATCTGGAACTGCCATCCCCCCTAAATTACAACTAATAGGGACATCAGAGAGGGAGGCCAGCTGGCTGCCCAGGCTGTCACATGCTGGGACACAGGGAGGGGTGTGAGGACGAGCTTCAGCAGCTCTTCCTGTCGCAAAAACACTGACAGTGATTGGAAGGTGGGAGTAAACACGGCTGTCAGGAGAGCCGCTCTGCACCTGCTCAGGGTGGGCCTTGGTGCAGCCGCGAAGGAGGTCAGATCCAAGAGCGTGTCAAGGAGATGCTAGCCAGGGACAAGATGTCTACCCAGGTGCCACGGGGAGCAAGGAGCTGCTGGGTGCTGTTCTGTGGAGCGCTGTTCTGGGACTCAGGCAATGTTGTGTGAAATTCGGGGTCATCGAGGGGAGCAATCATACAGGCATTAGGATGGGTATCTCGAGCCAGCCTTTGCCAGCCTCTCAGTCACATGGTGTAAGCCATCAGGTCCCCAGTTCGTGGATCTGGAAATGTGCTCTTATCCTCTCATTCTTAGATGACAAGATTTGGAGAACATGGGTCCACATCACGCAAATTCACAAGGGAGCCATTTACGAACCCATGTGTCTATGTATTGGTTAACAAACACAGGGCTGGGGAGATAGCTCAGGGGCCAGGGAGATGGCTCAGTGGAATAAGTGTGTGCTTGGCAAGCACAAGGTCCTGAGTTCAATCCTTGGTACCATTAAAAAAAAAAAGCCCAGCAACAACAACAACAACAAAAACCCAAAACACAGAGCTACCTGGCCAATGAAATGCCATGGTCATTCCTCCACTCTGGTTCTCTGTCTTGGGTGTCCTACCTCCTGAGGTCCAAATGATATGTCAGAAGCAAGTGCTAGACACCCCTAAAAATGTTTCACTGAGGTGAGGGGCGCAGGTTGTACCACTTCTTCTCATTTGGGGGGTATTTGTGTTTGTCATTCAGTGCCTGGCTATGCAGGTTTCATGAATCATAGTAGAATGAGAAAGAAGGAGGAGGAAGAGAAGGAGGAGAAAAAAAGCCAGTGGATTTACTATACAGCTATATTTAACTTAAAAGGATATGGTTTATTTTGTGATGAAGGTTATAGTTAAATGTCAACATTCTGATTTTAAGAAAATTATATTAGTAATATCTTCAAAGTGCAATTAAAAGTTTTTTATTATTCCTGCTTTGAAGAGTAGTTTAAGGTTCAATGAAATACCAACCCTTGAGTATTATGGTAGATGAGAAAATTTAAATAAGATCAGTAGAACAATGTCTTTCAAAAAGACCCAAAGGAATTACACTGTCATATCTAAAAGTACATGCAGAGTAATATGGATAGATAAATAAAATGTGGATATATAAAATATATGAGTATATAATAAGGATACATATAACAGGAACAAGTTTCATGAAATAGTACTTAAACTTACTTCATACAACACACTTTGGTCTATGTGTTAAAAAATGTCAGTTGCTATCCAAGAATTCAATTTCATGACTTATTAGTGGGTCACAGCCCACAATTGGAAAAACACCTCTGCAACCCAAGTCCTCTCTTCCTGGGATAAAGCTGAGTAAACAAGGACAGATGTTTCCTCTTTGCTTCTCCCTTTCTAGATTCCACACAGACCATCTCCCGCCTGTTACGGATGTGTTTCCCGGGATGGTTGCAGTGCTAGGGGGTAAATAAGGCAGTTTGCTCACCATGATCCTGTGCCAGGGACGTACCCCACCCCCTTGCCTCAATGAGAAGTGCTCCCCACTTCCTTGGATTTAGCGATCATCTTGGTACTCTTTAGAGAGCAGAAGCAAGCGCCTCGGCCTCATTAGCCCTCCATCTACAGAACGCTTCTCACAATAGCTCATTCTGCAGACGAGTGATTCTCTCTTGGCTTAATTGATTCTATTAGCCTCAATTGTGGAGCATGACATTTCTTCTACAGCTCAAAGCTGAAATTTGGGAGAGGCAGAGGGAACACCTTACTCCAACCCTTGAACACTGTCCAAGCAATGGACAATAATTAGAATCCAGAGGCAAAAAGAAAAGGCCGCCCAAGCTAATTAAAGCCATTCATGATTCAGAATAATTTAAGACGGCCAATGTAGTGAGTCTGGCGATGGAAACTTGCTAACGAAGCTGGGCACATTTCAAAGTTGTTATTTCGTTTTGGGTCATGGTCTGCTGCCAGTGCCCTGGTATCGTGTGATGGCTGACAGTGTGTGCTGGGGTGCAGACAGTCTGGGATAGAATCCAGTGTTCCGTGTTAACTAACTAGTTAATTAACTAACTAACTAGTGTTCTATGTTCGAGCTAGGGGACCGAATCCCAGGTGAAGTAACTTTGGACATGTTTCTTAACCTCTTGGAGGTTCCGTAATAAAATGAGTTGGGAAGTGAGCAGGATGAACCCACCCGCTTCCCGTAGCTGTTCTGTGCGTTGGCTTTAGGTAATATATGCAGCAAGGTGAGCCCGGGCCAGCATGGGGAAATGTACACTTCCTAGTGGTCGTTATTGCAATTATCCTCCTCAGCAGTTTCTAGGCTTGGATTTAGAGTTATTCATCTGGATTCAAAGCCCAGATTGCTTACCGTTTGTGTAATATTGAAAAAAAATCACTTCATCTTTCTTAGTCTTAATGTCTTTATGTAAAAATTGTGCTAACAAAAATACAAAAGTGTCGCTTGATGTTCGTGGGCTTACTGACACCCCACAGTACCTGTTTTACATGGTCTTCAGGTACTAGGCAGATAGGCCAAGCTACCAATTCCACCTCTCTTTGCAGTCTGCTGATTAATTTATTACAGTCCTCCTACTATGTATTTAATAACTGAGATCTTGATTTATACAGCGAGGTCTTAGAGAGAGCACAATTTCATTACTCTGTGTCGTTACATCTTCCTGATGGGGAACAGCATTGTACACCAAAAGAATCAAACAAATATGAAATTTTAAGTAACGTTGAAGCATGCTCTCTAATTCAATTTCTGTCCTTTTGAATTTCCACTCTGTGCTAAGGACTGTGTTCCGTAAGGAACATTTCCGCCTGGTAAAGGTTGAAGAAAAGCTGAATTTAAAAGGCTATATAATTAGAACTTTTGCTAATGGCACTTAAACTGATTAATGTCCAATAGGACCTACTCTACTGAAGCATATTTTTTAGGCAGTTATACATTTATATTAAATTAAACATCCGTTGGATGAACAAGCTTAAGCAGTGTCTCCATGTGGCTCTTGGTAGTGATGTGGCCACTGGAGCCGAGGCCCTTCCTTCCTGCCATCTTCCCTGCCTGGAATCTTCTTCCCCTCTCCTCTTGCTTGGCAGACTTTCTTCTCAGGCAGGGTGTCCCCTGGGTCATCCTACCAGTGACAGGCTACAGCCTGTGTTCTCTCCCTAACACTTGGGCCCATATTCTTCATGTCACTAGTTGGAATAATGCTGCTTACTTGGGAGCTGCTTGGTACTACGTCTTCCCTGAGTGCTGAGGCTCCATGAAGGCAGCGACATTGTCTATATCCACGCTTTGTGTTGTTTTTCTGTTATATGTAACAAATTTCCATAGACATAGCAGTTTCAGATACCATACATTGAGCTCCTCACAGCGTTCCTGGGTTGGACACCATCTGGGTGTAGATTGGCTATTCATCATCAGGATGTTTAGAGGCAGAAAGCAAGACATTAGGCAGGCTGTAGTCTCATCTGAGATGGAGCACCTCCCAAGGGAGCATCTCCTTAGCAGATTTCAATTTCTTC
The DNA here is from genome assembly GCF_000260255.1 of Octodon degus. Taxonomy (NCBI): domain Eukaryota; kingdom Metazoa; phylum Chordata; class Mammalia; order Rodentia; family Octodontidae; genus Octodon; species Octodon degus. The sequence continues at coordinate 8,516,966 of NW_004524601.1, read as the reverse complement.
TGGTTGTAAGGCCCAGGTTTTTCTCACTGGCTGTCAGCTGGGCTGGAGGTAAAGTGCTTTAGTTCCAAGGAACTTTGCAGAGTTCTGGTCATGAGGCTTCATTACGCGGCAGTTGATTTCTTCAAGGTCAGCATGAGTGCCTGATCTCTAGTCCCTCCTTAAGACATTCACCCAATTAGGCTGGGCCCACTGAGGGTAACCTTTTGATTAACTCAAAGTTAACTGACTGCAGACCTTGGTTACATCTTCAGAATCTTCCCACCTTCACTATATAATGCTCCTTCATCCCAGGAGCAATCTCGTACCGTATTCAGATGACTACATTCAAGGGGAAGAAATTAGACAGCGTGGGTACATTAGAGCTGGGAATCCTAAGAAGCACCTTCTGATTAGGCCCACCACACTGCTGTACCACTGCAACCACTTGACACTTACTATGTAGTACATATTTGTGAATTAATAAATGGATAAAAGTGAGTGATGAGCTGAGGGCTCAGCGAACAATGAAGACAGGCAATCCACATCCTGATGTGGGGCTGGCTGGTATCTCCTGTAGAATGCAAAGTCAGCCTGTGCTTGGCCCATCTGCTTCACTCACTGCCCTTGCTCATGGCTGTGAGCATTGCGGTGTCTGGAGCGTCTGACAGCATCTGGGGCACGCCAGCTGTGAAGGCTCTGCAGCGCACCTTGAGTCACTGTTCTGCTGCATGGCGTCATGCAGGGGAAAGTGCTCGGCCTACAGAAGCCACAGTGGCAGGCGCACAGATGCCCAGCCAGTCAGGCCCACGTCAGGGCTGCCTGAGCTCAGAACATGGCTTTCTGCCATCTCTTGGTGAACACCTACTATTCTACTGCTTCCCGTAAGCCAGAAAGGAAGAAAGCATTTTCATTTCTAGGGGGAATGATGTAAAACGAGGCAAAGAAAGGTATCCTGACGATACCTGAGATGCTGTGTGTGGAAAAACTCGTGAAAGGACATAACGTGTAATCAGTCCTATTATTTGAGGTGTGAGAAACAGGAAGCATAAGGTAGTATCATGCTGTTCCAGCCGAGTAACAAAATACCACATAAGGCCAGGCTTCAACAGAAGACCCTCACATTCTCACAGTTCCGGAGTCTAGAAGCCCATGACCAAAGTGGCAGCTACTCCTCCTGCTTGTGGTCAAGGGTCTTCTACCTGTGTGGGCAGCCCCCCTCACCATGTCCTATGTGCCTGACCACAGTGGTCACGCATGGAGAAAGCTCTGCTCGCTTCCTCTTCTTGTAGGAAATCAGTCAGATTAGCTCAGAGCTCTACCTGATGACAAGGACCTCACTTAACTCTGTTCACATCCTTCTAGACCTGAACTCTAGGTACAGTCGCACAAGGGGTTGAGCTTCAGCATAGGAATTTTGAGTGGGCACAATTCAGACCATAACAGAGAGAGTGGGAAGTTATGGAAAAGGAGAGGAGGAGCTCAAAAGGAGACAGATGGGCAGACAGCGGTTCAAGGCTTCAGCTCTGGATCACAACATCAAGTTGCAATTCTACCTCTTGCTTGTGCCAAGGGCAAATATGCTTCTTCTAGGGCCTGGAACGTAAGCTGTTTTTGAAGCCCTCTTTAAGACAGAGAATGCAAAATGAGGTAGAGTCTTGGAAGGGCACCTCTATAAATAAGGGGCTCTGAAGCTTCAGCCTCATTAATTTTAGTAAATTCATCCTTCTTGTTTTTCTTTTAGGGAGGAAACTAAATCTTTCTGCCCCTCAATTTTTCATCTGTACAACAGATAATTATCTTATTTTAAATTATAGGAGTAGAGGGATGATTAAATTAGTTTACAACTAATAAGCTCTCCTCATTAGCCATTACTGTTGCTACCTTTATTATGATTGTCACCTTCTGTTATCATTATTTGGTTTCCTCATTTTACAGAAGAAGAAGAAATATGGAGGAAACCACTGTATGTCTTACGGTCCCTCCACCACCAGTGGCACCAGGCCCCTGACCTGGTTCCACTCTCCCCAAGCCACAGTGATTAGACTCCAGGTTGCCATTTGTAGAGATTTCTAGTGGGAAGGCTCAGCTTCCATCTCCATTTGTTATAAAATTAGGACTTAGAAACAAGGAAGCATCCATGGCCTGTCCTCTGGGAGCCGTTCCCGATTCCCACATGTGCAGATTCTTTTAGGGACATCACATTTTCCTGGGAAAGGTCTCCAGAGTTGGTCCCAGGGACTTGTGCCTATTCCTCGGACACTCCAGATGACACGAGTTGGCTCTCGTCCATTGCCTGTGCAGCTCTCCATCTCATCCGACTGCGGAAGGGCTCTGCAGCTCGGAGCAGCTTCTAGCACTTCCAAGTACAGATAATGTGCACGCCCAGGTACCTACACTTTTCGTTTGTCTCTGTGCTCTTTAGGGACTCTCTGCATTTGTTCTGGCTTACTCACCGGGCTCAGAAGGGCAAGTATGGTTAGTGCCGAATCCAAACACGCTAGTCCTTAAAACTGACGTGGCATGAAAGCTAAGTATTTCACTCGGGGCCCTAAACTTGTGGCCTCGGAGTCTGCACGGAACACAAAAACCTCTAATGCCAACCTTCCGCATTCTTCTTATTTTCAAATGTAGTACAACTGTAGACTCTCTGTGAAACTATCAAAACAAGCCATGTAGCAACCTAACAGAAACATCACACTTCACATGTGTACGACTCAACCAGCACGGAGTGTTCCAGAGTTGCTATTGGCTACAGTAAACATAGCTCAACTATTTAACCTATTGTTTTCATTGGTGTGCAAATAACAAGAGGAGGCTTGGAGTTTTCTGGAGGAATGATGATCCTTATCTTATGGTTAACATTATTATTATTATTATTATTATTATTATTATTATTACAAGGACATACAGCTGAGAGTTTGGCTTAAGTCTCAAAGAAATTTGACTTGGAATTTTCAGCAGTGATGACACTGTGTTAAGACTTTGGCAACAATTAGATATGGACTAAATGCATTTTCT
>NW_004524601.1:8477928-8513869 GCF_000260255.1 Octodon degus | reverse complement strand
GCTTAAGTCTCAAAGAAATTTGACTTGGAATTTTATTATTATTATTAATATCTGTCAGAAGTAATGGTGACAGTGCAGGGATAGACAGCCAGTGCTGATTTTTTTGCTTGAGGACAGCATAAACCTGTTTCATCCATCTGCCAGGATTGCTATTTATTATACACGGACATGTAGCAAAACAGGACAACTAGCGAGTGACAGTGGGCTGAGCCCAGCTGCTGCAGGGGCCTTGCTTCTTCTGTTCTCTTTATTCATGGCGCATGACGGGAGGTTGCTGGGCTCTTCCCTGGGCTCTGTACCCTTCTGCTGCCTCAGTTGAGCCACGATGCTTGTCCCTCCATCTCAGCCCTGGGCACCCTCGGCTCCCAGGACTCTGTCTTCCCATGCTCACTGGGAGAGATTTGCCTGGCACCAGCTTCTGCTCCTCTGACCCCTGTTTGCTTTAGCACCTTGTAGTAGCCTGAGTTAAAAGGTCTGAAGGTGTTAAATTTCTGGTAGACAGAAAGATGAAACACACCGATAATTAGGATGAAGAATCTTCTCTTTGTGCTCTTTTTCTATGATAGAAAAAGACAATAAATGATGATTTCTTAGGCATAGCAAGTCAACACAGTTTTTTAGATTTACATGAATCCAAATACTATTTTCTCCTTCTGGGCTGCTCATTGCCACATTACTCTGTGGGCTGCTATTTGTCCCCATGATGTTGTTTACTTCCTGACATTTGCAAACAGAACACTGGTCCTAGGAACAAGACCTTCTTGGAAGTGAACTTGGCATGGTGACCACGTCAATCACAGAACACGTATGTGCTGGGTTCTGCTGCACTTGGGATAACACAATCAGCACGACAGACCATGAGCACTCACCAGTCTCTCTGCCTGGAGGGCACACATTTCCTGCTTAGCATACATGTGGGAAGAAACAGGTGAATTCCTATGATTGCTTGTTCCCTGCAGAAATTCTCATATTTTGCCTGTGGGATGTAGCAGTTTGTGTTGTACAGGAAGTAGAATATCTCTTGACAAAGCAGAGTTTTGTCACAGGCTGGCTTTTCACACTAGAGAGTGGGAGACGCTCTCTTCCTCTGGGAAGCGCTACCACAACTTTTATCTATACCTTTGGGGAGAAATACTGCAATCCCAATTCAGTGCTGCAGAAGCTAGGGGGAGTCAGAGTCACCAGGCAGGGTTTTCAAACATGTTTCTTTCAACAACCCAGGGTTCAAAAACAACTCAAAAAACAACAATAAAAATACTCACCAAGAAGTAAAACAAAAAGCTATATGGCCACCTTTCTACAAGTAGCGAGTAGTGGATCATTATTTTCAATATTAAGAATAAACAGTTTCAGAGTAGGCTTTAGATCAGGTGTGGAGAATTGTCATTGCATGTGGAAAATAAATTATTACACTTGGTTTGGAACAGACTTATCAGACACAAGCATGCACACTGATGTATGTATGTCGGCCTGTGGGAGCTCGGGATGGGAGGATAGAAAGTATTTCCCACTTTAGTACATGAAATCTCGAAATGCTTTATAAATGCAAAGGCTGCCAACTGGGTTGGGTGCTTAAGCAACCATGTTTGCTGACATGGCTGTAAAATCGCGTGGTCCAGACAGTTGACAATCAGCTGCACGCCACGGAGGGCCTCTGCTGTGGGTCCCGGTAGATATCAGAAGGCACTAGCTTGCTAAGAGTGCATCTGCTATCCCATGCCCCGATCTGATCTGCCTGTGGTTGCGCCTCTTACTAGCCCCACCTCATCTTTCTTCTTCCTCTCTTGGGAAGTCAGGAAACCAGATGCCAGAAGGGCAAAAGGTGGTTTTGGTGCCCCAAGCGTGGTTGATTGCATGCCCCTGCCGTGTTCCAGGTTAGCTCTCCCCCACCCAAGACTGACATCAGAACTGATTTCTGTCAGCTCTAATGTGCCTGAAAATATCTGTCATAGCAGTTTCCTCTTCTAATGCCTCCCAGGGGAATGGGTAGGAGGCCACCGCAGGCTTGACTGTGGTAGGATGTTCCCCTGGAGAAGTCTTGTATGAGAAGCAGCCGTCACATCTGTTGCTTTCCTAACTTAAAGTCTTTCTCATTGACTGATCCTGGAACACAGCCCAGGGCCCTGTCTGGACTCGGAGGCAGCCATACTTCTTCCTTGATGTCAAAGCTCCTGAAACCCTTGGTGGCATCGGGTAGCCCGTCTGGAGAGTGTGGGAATGCCCCGCATTTGCTTTCTGACTCTGAAGTGTGGTGTTTCATTTGGGGCCTCCTACTTCCTAAAGGGGCACTGGTAAACTGGCACTTGGCCACCTGAAAGCTTTTCTGGAACAAAGAGAAAAAAATAATCACATTCATGTCTGCATAACTAATATGTGGGCAGAGGAGGGTTGAATGAATGGTGAAGGGTTAACAAGACAGTGTGGGCAACTTTTTAAAAGCAACAGAGATGTTCAGCCCAGCAAGACCAACTTTATTATCATCATTTGGGGAGGAGGGTGGTGGGCATGATTCAAATGTCTAAGAGCTGTCAGGATGAAACTACAAGTTATTTTCTTCTTTTCCATTCAGTTCTACTTGGCAGAACTAGAGTCAATACATGGAATTCAAAGGTAAATAGACTTTCACTCTACATGAGGAAAAGCATCCTGCTTATTAGAGCTACGCAGTAATGGAATACAGGTGTGGAAGCAAAAGCTGAGCCAGACTGGGAAGATGCCTTTCCATAAGGGATTCTTGTCCTTTTTCCCTCTTGCCTCCTTCCTTAGGTGGTGCTGAGGGTCCATCCTAGGGTCTCACACAAATGCGGGCTGCTGAGGTACACCCCAGCCCCCATAGTTCCCTGCGTTGGAGCTTCTTGTTCAGTTTTCATTGAACAGAGCATTGACGGGAGGCTTAGAAGATCTCGATCTCTCTCTCTCTCTCTCTCTCTCTCTCTCTCTCTCTCTCTCTCTCTCTCTCTCCCCCCTAGAGGGAAAATACAATTAAAATTAAACTTATTCTGTGAACTTTAAATAGTTGGTTTTACATTTATTTTTCAAAACTTTATTTTCTCTTTTAGAGCGCATAATTCCATCTGAAGGAGAACTCAGGACCTGAGCAGCGTGCCCACGGATTCTCTCTACAGCATCACCAGCTTCCGAAGGTCGAGTTGTGCTTTGGCATCTTGGTACCTCCGTGCCTCACAGGGAACATGGTGCTCTTGTCTACCCAGCATGCATCAGCAATGTCCCTGAAGACAGCACCCCCTGTTTTAAGGGACTTCACACTGCTCTTACCATGTGTGGCAGGTGATTTCCTCCACTGAGAATCCTTGCCTTTCCTTGGCTGAGTTGCACCGAACACCGAAACCCAGCCAGGCCCACTCTCCACTGGAAGCTGACTGTTGTTCTCTGTGCTACACACACAGAGAAAGCTGAAGCTCTTTCCTCCAGCTCTGCGGGAGAATATCCTTTAGTTCTTGTTCCTAGACTCATCTGCAGGCAGCAGGTTGACCTCACAAGTTGTGTGTGTTTGTAATATGGCCGCATCGCTTGATCCTAGGATGAGAAATCTGCACCAAGACTTAGAACATGTGACCCCGTATGTTTACATTGACAAGGGAAACTGCTGTGGATGCACTGAGTACAATGAAGCATTTTTGGGGAAGGGATTTCCATGGGCTCCTTTCACTGGGGGCTTTAGGGTGTGAGAATTCCTGCTTCCTGAAGTGTTGGGAAGTCAAGGTCAAAGGCTGGCTGTGTTTCAAGTTCTGATACAATACCATGTGATTTCAAAGCAGGCATTTGTGTGCGTGTGCATGTGTGTGCATGCACGTGTGCGGACAGAACTGGGGAAGGGGCAGCCCCTAAAACTCTGCTTTGCAAGATGCCAGATCACTGAGCCGCCCATCTGTGGAGAAAGAAGTATTTTGGATGAAACCCACCCTTTTGGTAAACAGCAGCGGCCTATCCCCTCCTGCCCTGCCTTTGAACTTTTGTTCACATTAGCAGCTTCCCGCACCTTGGCTGTTGAACTTCCCTTTGTGGTGAAATTCACAAGTGCTGAGAACTGGCACGAAAGTGATGGAAAGCAAGGGTGTGTTGGACGAACTCGCATTTTTCCTGAACACTCCAAAATACCAGGATGTGTGCAGCATGAGTCACCACTTTCTGTTGGAAACTTCCCTGACCTTTCCAGAGGAGCCCACGTCCGCCCAAGCTGTGCCTCTTCACACCCCTACGTGACCGCGAAAGGGCGAGTCCATGGAGGCGGAAGCAGACTCCTGCCTTTCCCTGCAGTCTGTTGCCCAGAGTGATTCTTCTGACACACTTGGCTCCCCTGACTGTACGAGTGGTGAAGAGGAAGGCCAAGTGTGACAGACGTACCTGGCTGCCTCTTGTGGTTGTGCAAGCCCAGAGCCCTATAGAAAGGAGACAGAAGAGAAGGGGAGAGTGCTCTGTGGAGGATTTAGGCAAATAATTTTACTGTCAGACAAATGCCTGAGGGAAGAAGGCCACACTTGAAAAAAGGATACACAAGCTCAAATATTGCATGGTTCTCTTATGTGAGAAGCCCAAATATAAAGTGCAAAATAAAAGTTGGAAAATGGGAAATACGAAGGCCGGGGAGATAACTCAGTAGAATAAGTGCTTGCCTGGCAAGCACAAAGTCCTGAGTTCAATTCCCAGTACCAAAAAAGAAAAAAAAAAAAAAAAAAAAAAAAAAAAAAAAAAAAAAAAAAAAAAAAAAAGAAAAGAAAAGAAAATAAGAAATAGGGAAATCTTTTGCAAAAGGAAAGAGGTCCAAGAGCTGGAGGGGGTGGGGAGGCAGGGGATGAACGAACGGCCTGAGATGTCCTAAGGCCTTGTACCAACACCCCATGACGAGTGATCACTACAAACTGCAAACACGTGCCCATAAAAATAAAAAGGTAAAAAAAGAAACAATGAATAAACATCAGACTACAAGGAGACATAACTTACAAGATCCAGGGAAAAAGGTAAGAAAGCCTACCATATCCTCAAAATGCAAAAAGAAACAAACACAGAACAAAACACAACAGTGAGTTCCAGTTATCTGGCAAAGTCAAAGGTGATAGGATACACTGTAACCCGTGGACCTGTGGACCTGTGGGCGTGCTGCAACAGGGCTCCAGCCAGTGGCCCTTCAGTCCTGGGCCACTCAGCCCCACAGCTCTGTTAGCCTGGAGGACGTCATGGTCTCAACCACTATTGTCGATGGCCAAGAGCTGAAACTACTGAAGAAGCTTCATGGCGCACATATCTTCACCATTCGGGAGCTACAAGTGTGGGACTCAGAGCAGGCTGGGAACGTTCACTGGACCCAGCAACTTTGAGTTGAAATTCTTTGCCCTTGAAGACATTGGATGAGGAAGAACTCAGCTGTCCCCCTTCCCCTGCCCTTTTTAGACTATGGGACTCCTTTATCTTTTAAAAATCATTTAGAATGGAAAAAAAAATCTATGCAGTGAATTTTTCTTATCTAGAGCTTATACCTTGAAGGCCTCTGGCCACTTGTTGCTTCAATAAATTTGAATACTAATCTTACTAGCGTGAAGCGCATACTTCTTTGCTTTCTGTATCCTTTCTACGCATTTTCCATTCCCTGCTTACTATCAGATGCTGGCTGCCACGTTGCCTGGCAGCTCCCCTCTCTGTCCCTATGTCTAATTTGCTGCCCCTAAATGGCAGTGAGCAAAGCTCCACACGGCTGAGCTTAGTGATGCGCTTACATTGCTGATGCATGTTTCTGAAGAGGGTGGGAAGAAATCTCCAAGACAAGCGCGTGGACTGTAATGTGCCCGGGGACACACATTTCTGCTTTTTGGAGACCTTTAAAAATGCTTTCCCCAAACTTTTCTTGTCTATCTTGATTCTCAGTGGTGTCTCAGACATTTGAAGTTAGCAGATAAATATCCCTCAGATAACCATAGAGCCACAGACTGACTGTTCTCCAAAGGTTAGAAAACAGATCGAGGTTCTCCATGGTCCAGCTGGGAGTGGGGGTCAGCCGCAGGGCAGCAGGCAGTCACTTAAATCAACAGCTTCATCACCATTCCTAGGCCACCTGTATGTGGGAATGCAGCATAGGGGACTGTGTCAACAGTAGGGGGAGCAGCAGATGGCTCTAGGGGTCCAGGCACTGGGGCCGGGTTGGATGTGTGGCACTTGAAGGTAACAAAGAGACGTCCTCTACAGAGGGAGGAGGTGGACCAATGGGTGACACTCTGAACTGCAATTGAACTGTCTGTAAAACCAGAAGGCCCATTGTTTGGAGCTGTATTTGCCAACAACTCAAATGCCTTGTAAAACTTGGAACAGTTTGGAAGTGGCAGGAACACCCCAACACTGGCCCTTTTATTTTAGTAAAAGCAACCCAAGCTGAGCAGAAGCTTGTGGGGCCTCAGATGAGTTGGCGTAAGCACCCAGAGTCTGCAGCTTCACAGCACATGACACTTCTTCCCACCCCATAATTCTTTCAAATGTAAGATGTCATGAATGCAGGCAAAGGCTTTCTATGGGGAGCAAGCTTACTGCTAGGTTTTGGGTGTAAAAGTCCTGAAGTGTTGGGTAGTTTTCCATATTCAAACAGAAGACGCACTAGATCATTTGTCATTGGCCAATTGGTATAATGGCCACGTGTTTTAGAGAAGTTGTTTTTATCCCTCTTATTTATCAGTAGATGGCAGGAGATACCATCACCTCAAGACATGGCAAGGGGCTCCGATGCTGGCATTCAATCATGGTTCTCAGTACTGCCTAGAAAACTTGGTATCCAGGGCCAGCACTGTGCTGTCCTGGCACTGAGGGGCAGCTGCTTTTTAACATAGATTTGGCTTCAGTTACCCACTTCCCCATTTATCTGGTGAGATTACAGTTGGTTTAAAACAATAGCCAAATGTTGGAACTAAATTTACTCTCTTTAGAAAAGACACCTGGAGAAATGATTTATCACTCATGTTGCTAAGATTAATTGGGCATTATAATTGTGTTAAGTGGATTCACACACCATGTAGGATTCCAGGAGTTTCTTACTTGCTTTATTTTCTTTCTCGCTCTTTTTCCCCCTTTAAGCAGAGAAAAGAAAACAGAGCTGGCTAACTCCAGTGTGAGCCGGGGCAACCCAGTCACATAAACAGTTTTATCTAAGATTAATGCAGATAAAACACTACAATTATATAATCCTAAATAAACAGAAAAATATTTTCAACAGGCCTTACTTGACTGTGGTTCCATGAGCTGGTATTTTCCTATGCAGATGAAGGTCATCTTAAGATTAAATTTGATTTTACTTGGGTTTTTTTTTTTTTTTTTTTAGTAACGAATGCTCCCAGAAGCCGTACTGCTCGTGCTTTCCTAATTCAGAGACGACAGAAAGGTGACACACTCATGGGATGTTCGAGAACTGAAGCTTTCCAGTCCTCAGGTGTGTTGTTCCCATTTTATCCGCTTGTGGCCACTTAGCTGTTTAGGCTTATGATGCGAAGCTCTTGAGTCAACTACTTTAAAAAGCCTCTCATTTGCTTTCTGTATAATTCATGAGAAAAACATTTAATCGATATATTGATTTTTTTCTCTTTTAAACAACAGCTTAACCCCAAACCGCACACAGGTGGGGAAGGCTGAGGGCAGGAGCCCAGGGCAGCCTCCGCGCGGGCCGGCTCCGCAGGCTCCAAGGGCGCCAGCCCCTGCGGGCTCAGGAGGCCTCAGCTCCCTGCAAGCAGAAGGCGCCGCACTCGCTTGCAAGCGGACTCTACCTACTTTTCCTTGTAAATTTCTCCACTGGGGAAAATATTTTACTCAAAAACACATTATTTTCTCCTTCACAAAACATCCGAGCAGTGGCTGCTACCAAAATATGCTATCAGAGAATATAAAAAAGTCTCTGAGTGTCTCTGCTGCGCCAGCTGAGATTCCCACACTTGACAACCTGTCAGCGTTACTGAGCTTGGCACCCTGCTGCGTACTGTGGGAGGAGGCTCTTCGGTGCAGGCGAGGGACCTCCAAGAGAGGAGACTAGAGAGCCACGCAGTCCTGCGGCGGGCACGGGCAGCCAGCACACCCTGCTTCGGTCATCTGACCATTTGCTCTATGTGGTACGTCTCCTACGCCTTATTTACTTCATCATCTGACGACACCCTTTCATAGCAAGAGGTGGCAGTAAGTTACATGGCCACCCACGAGCACCCCCTTCTTCCCGAAGAGTCTTTTTTCCTGCTTTGTGCGAACCACCGTCTCCTACAGAAGCTCAGTTGCTAGGCCCGCGATGCGTGTTGTTCCCCCTGCTGCATCCAGCTTTCCCAGTCATGGCGAGCTGGCCTCGAGGCACGAGCGCACGGGGGCAGGGGCTGGCGGAGCCAAGCTGCTTAGCTTGCGGTAGCCCGAAGCCGTGCAACCATGCCAGAGAGCAGGGTCGGGGCCATGCACTGAACCCCAAGTCATGCCTACGTGACCCCCACACACAGCCGGAAGTGGGCGTCACTGATTGCCCCTGTGATCCCAAAGCCAATCAAATCACCACTTTTCTCATGCCACATCCCACTCCTTGTCAAGCTCACACCCAACCACACCTCCTTCAAACAGCTTAGCCTCCAGAGACCTTGCCATATTCACAGTCCCTCCTAACGTAACACAACTCTGCTGCATAAACCAGACATGCAGTGATTCCTTCCTCAGAGCATCTATAATTTTAGCATTTTTTGATGTCAGCATTTAAAAAAATATTTTTATTTATTTATTTGATACAGGGCCTCGCTATGCAGTTCAGACTCATAGTGATCCTCTTGTCTCAGCCTCATTTTTCAGAAGACCAACTCAATGTTTCTTCTCAGCTTCAAGATAAGCTCTTAGCTGTGGGCCTCTGCTAAAAATAAAATACAAGCTGTACAAACACAAGATACATTGGCATAGGGTCGACATTTCTATTCCAAAAAATTAGACCAAAGCTAGACCCAAAGCCAGCAGTCCTGTAGCTTGGTACCCAGCATCTGGGCACTTGGTACTAAGGTGTGAATGCCAGAGTTTGGGTGGCCCCACCCAAAGGGCTTACTGGTTGTGTCCCAGATAGTCTCTCTCGGGGCTGGCTCCACTCACGGCCTGCAGCTGTCCCTGGTATATGTTTCCCATTACAAGAATATTTGACTTTCTGGAGCCTCCACTATGCCTCTGGTTTTATTCCTACAGCTTCCTGTACTCCCCTCTGAGGGGCTTCTTGCCTGGTCTCTCAGGTTTTCCTTTGATGTCAGGGTGGAAGCTTCCCCAACCTCACAACTCTTGTATTCTGCATGCCAGAAAAGCCAGCATCCTGTGAAGGGTGTCAAGGTTTGCACCACCTGGAGCAGTAGCCAGGCCCCCTGGACTGTGGCTACAGTGGCCTCTGAATAACTGAGCACAGTGAAATTAATCCTGAGGAACTAATTCCCTAGGAAGCCCTTCTTGAGCAGCGTTCTCAGTCTTTGGCTTCTCAGAAAGTTTATGCTTTTGCACCCAGGAGATTCAATTAAATTCTGAGATGCCCTGAGATCATCTTCCTTCTTGTTCCTGTAGGGCATATTTGGTCCTTTTTAAAGGAATTAGTCTCTTCAGGAATTATGTTGCTTTTCAGCCTCCAATTTACAGGTGTTTCTTTTGGGTCAAAATTTGGGTTTTTCAAGAAATTTAATGTACTCTTTTCCTTACTTGTCACCATAAATCTGCCTAAAAAGCAATCAGCAATGGGCTGTCTTGAAATTTCCTCTTCTAGTCCCTGCCTTTAATCTGTCTTCCACAAAAGTCTCAGAACATAAGCAAATGTAGATATGTAATATTTTGCCATTTTAGCACACATAGCCTGCGGTGCAGCTGCCGATATAGTCCTTATTCCCAGCTGAAACCTCCTGAGCCCAGCTTTTGCTGTTTGCCTTCTTACAGCATTTGGATCTTCTGAACTCCAATCAGAGTCATCCAGGAAGTCCTGCTTATAGCATCCCAAGGCTTCTCAGCCTGCATCTTCAAACTTGTCCAAATTCCTCCCCCAGCCATTTCCAGACTTTTAAACCACATAGACAGGCAGCTGCGCCACTTTGCTGGTACTAATCTTCTATATTAGTTTTCACATTGCTAAGACTCAATACTCTACACCCTCAGCTTAAAGGAGGAGAGGTTGAATTTGGTCCGTGATTTCAGGGACCTCAATCCATGGGGCTCTATGGAAGAAACATCCTGCCATAAGGGTGTAGAGAGCGAAGAGGCTTAGTTTATGGTGGGCAGAACGCACTACCAGAGAAAAGGGGCCAGGACCTAATATCAGCCCCAAGCCCGCGCCTCGTGGCCTACCACGGCACACCTGGAAGTGCGCTCACCAGTCCTCCAGGCACAGCCTCAAGTCGATCCAGATGAAGCTCCACTGAAACTACCACTGTCAGGGAACGGAACCTCCAGGCAGGAGCTAGGAAGGGGTGAGCAGCTCTGTGATGGGACGGAAGGTAGTCAGCGTCGCCCTATTTCAGTAATTTTGCCATTTATTGTATTGTTGTAATCTACTATATTTATTTTATTGTTCCATGACACCCTTTCAAATTCCAAAGTGACAATAATGTACAAGGTCACCTTTATGGTGTTCTGTTTTCCCTACTTCCCTTCCAAAAGGCTCTGCTTTGCTGTTTCATGTGTACCATTGTCTACTACTCTCAGCTGTTAAAGATATATGATGATATTCTTGTCTATCTAAACTTGTTTGTGAGAAGAACCTTATAAGTCTTTTTCACATAATAAATTACAAATTATTGATAAAGCTTAAGCACTATCCCTCCTAAATGTATATTCATTGTATTAGAAAATGAATATCTACATCCAAAGATATTCATATTTAATGAGATAATTGTTAAGAAGACTGAGATTTTATCCTACTTAAAAGATAACATATCAGCTTGCTATATCTTCATAAGCGTTTGTAAAAGATGTTAGTCTTCTGGGTCAAAGGTAGAGGACACTTTATTTGCTCACCGAAATTTTAGAAGCCAGATATCTGTCACTAGGCAATGTGCAAATTATCAGATGATGCCTCCCTCTCAGTGATTGTGCTACACAATTTAGTAAACTTAAGTTTTTCAGGGTGGGTAATAGATGGCTATGCTTTGCTTTGGAGGGAAACAACTACACACTCCAAGACTCTTCATTAGATAACCGTACTGGAGAAAAACAATGGTAAGTAGACGCAGGAGAGACCTATGGAGATTTATCTCTTAAAAGCAATTGCAAATGTCATAGTGGGGATGTAGTTTTGGAGAGTTTTAAGTCATACTAGGTGCAGTTGTGTACAAAAAAAAAAAAAAAAAGCAAAATCTGTATTCAGTTTTGCAAATTATGCCTCAAAAGTGTTCCTTTTTTAAGTGTCTTTCTATCAATAAATATGTAATTGCAATTTTGTTCTTTTCCTGGGAAAAAAAGTAACGCATGGTCATTATAGAAAATGGAGAAGTAGAAAGAAGATATAAAAACGAGTTACAGTTTCATCACTCAGGATTATTACAATTTTATCACTCATTAAAATACTGACTTTTAAATGTTTCAATTCATATTTTTTCATACAAATTGAGATAATATTATTTACTTATGTATCTAGTTTTGCTTCTTTATATATGGAGAACATTATACAAGGCCATGAATTATTATATCAAATTATGATCTTAAAATAATTGCATAATATTCTTTCCCTAATATGCCATTGTTAAAATCCATTCCTTCAGTGTTAAAAAATTTGCTATTAAATACTACAATGATGAATATTCTGGTACATAAAAGCTTTTCATTGCCATTAGCTAGATTTCTATAAGAAAAATTATGGAGTTAATGTGTCTAATTTTATTGTAAGGTTCTCTTTCTATTTGTAGACTGCTTTCAAGAAAGATTATGGCAATTTATGTACACAGCACAATGTTGGAGATGGTTTTTCCCTGAACATATTCAATACAATTGAGTGTTTTAATTTGAACAACTGTTAATAAGGTAGTTGAAAAATAAATTTCTTACTTAGCATTTTTTGTTTACTAGTAAAATGCAATTGTCCCTTTATATACAGGGAATTTGGTTTCAGGACCTCCATGAAAACCAAAATCTGCTGGGGCTCTAGTGCCCTCTATAACAAGGTGCAGCATCTGCTTGCAGCCTAGGCTCCTCCCTGAGATGCCTTAGATCGCCTCTGAATGACTTATGCTGCCCAATGCAATGAAAATATTCTGAATGTATTTGTGATGCTGTATAGCTTAGGGGATGAAGATGCAAAAATAAGTCTGCACAAGTATGCCACCATTTTAGAAAAGTATTTTTAATCCAAGAGGGATTAAATCAATGAGTTGTAAAACCTGTGGACATGAAGACTAACTGCTATTTGTACATGTGTTATTTTGTAGACCCTACAAAGTTTTAATTTTTTTCTTACTAAAGAAAATCTTAGGGCTGGGGAGATGGCTCAGTGGAAGAAGCGCTTCCCTGGTAAGCGCACGGACCTGAGTTCAATCTCTGGTTCCGAAAAAAAAAAAAAAAATTAAAATCTTTCCAAAACCTTGCATGTAACATTTGGTGCACTAGAATTTTATAAAATGCACCCCTAAATAGCTTATTTTTAAAATTATATTAATGTTCTCTTTAGATGTGCAGAAAGCAAAAACTTGTCTAATAAAGTAACTAACCATTAGAAGAAGGCACATGCCTTTTTCTATTGCCTGAGAATTCTTGACCAGTGAGGAGGTTAAATTTACTACATTTTCCAGGCATTTTATAATACTCAGTTTTAAACTATATTTTCAGGTGTGAGCAAGATAGGACATTTCTTTTTCATGTTTTCTTTCTTTTCCTTTCTTTCTTTCTTTCTTTCTTTCTTTCTTTCTTTCTTTCTTTCTTTCTTTCTTTCCTTCTCTTTCTTTCTGTATTTGGTTGTTGTAGCGCCTTACTGCAACAGCTTGGACTCATGTTGATCCAACTGTTTTCAGCCTCCCCAACATTAGGATTACAGGCATGTACCACCATGCCCAGACTCTATGGCAGGCTCAGCCTACCCTGGGGTGGGGCTAGCACAGCATGTGGTGCCTGGGCTCGAACCATGGTCCCTGAACTTACCTAAGCTTGCCTAAGCAGGTGCGTTAGTCCACTGAGCTATCTCGCTGGCCTGGGACTCTTCTCTTTCTAAGAAGCCCATTTTCTTACAATGAGGCAGCCATTCCTCCCTTGACTATCTGGTTGATATCCTAGTCCTTGTACTAACTAGAATGTCTATAGCATGCGGTGTTAGAAGGGTATTCACCTCTCTTTTTCTAAATTTATTACAGTATGACAGTCTTGCATTGGATACAAGCTATAACCTATTTATACTCATCTCTGAAGGACTGGCATAGCTCTAGTTGAAATATTTTGTTTAATGTATTGATCAGCACAAATGAAATAACATAGTGCTTGTGTTAGTTGATACATTGTGTCAACTTAGCTGAATCAGCTCGGGCAGCATGGGGGCCTCACCCTTCAGGGCCCAGGAATTGAGAAAGGCGGGAAGGCGCCCTGCCTGGTTTCCTGCTGCCCCACCCTGCTTCCGTGGAGAAGTCTCAGTCTTCGGAGGAGCTTGATCTCTGCAGCCGGACCACCTTGGAGCTCCGATCTTCACTGTGGAGCGCTGGTCTTCGCAGTCAGCGCAGAAGGAAGAGAGAGGCTTGATGGACGCCGCCGCAGCTGCTGCTCCTCCTCTGCTCTTCATTGTTTTCTGCCGCATGAGCTGCTGTCGTTTGCCTTGGAGCCAGCTGACTATGGACTGAACCCTCCAGTAACTATGAGCTAAATAAACCTTTCCTTCCTACATTTTGAGTGTCGGGTATTTGTCCCAGCAACGAGTAAAAAGTAACTAAGACAGTGCTTACTGTAATTTCGACATGAAATACACACTTCTCAGATGAAGACATACAAATGAGAAATAAATATATGAAAAAATGTTTAACATCATTGTTCATTTGAGAAATGCAAATTAAACCAACACTGAGATTCCATCTCACCCCGGAAAGAATGGCTATCACTGAAAAATCAACCAATGGGCCAGCCAAATACCTCAGGGGATTAAAGCACCTGCTTAGGCAGATGCAGCAGCCGGGGTTCTATCCCCAATGTGCCGCACCCCCCAGGGTATGCTGAGAGAGCAATTGAGACTGGGTGTGGTGGCGCAGGCCTGTAATCCCAGCTCTTGGGAGGCTGAACACAGGAGAATCACTACGAGTCTGATCTATGTAGTGAGACCCTGTAAATCCTGTAGATCCTGTAGACCTGTGTTAAAATACAAACAACAACAAAACCAAAACCAAACCAAAACAACAAGAACAACAAAAACAACCAATAACAAATGTTGGTGGGGCTGGGGGGCAAAAAGGAACTCTTCTCCACTGTTAGTCAGAGTGTAGTCTGGTATAACTACAGTAGAATCAGTGGGAAGATTCCTCAGAAACCTAGAATTAGAGGTCTCATTGGATACAGCTACTTCCCTCCTGGGTATCTGCCTGGAAGAACTCAAAATGCTGTACCGCAGTGATGTATGTGCGCCCTTGCTTACGACACCACAATTTGCAATAGCTAAATCTTGGAAACAACCCAATGCCCATCAGTTGAGGAATGGATAAAAAAGATGTGGTATTTTTATGCAATGTAATACTATTCAGCTATAAAGAACAATAAACTTGAAGCTTTTATAGGTATAAATGGATGCAACCAGAGACCATATTCATAAGTGAAATAAACCAGATGCAAATGTGTAAGAATCATATTATTTCCCAAGAGTAAGAAACTAAAAGAGTAAATAAGACCTGAAAGGTACAACAGACATTGTGAAAGGGAAAGAAAGTGCTCAAAAGGAAAGAACAACTGGGATAGGGGAAAGGAGAGCAGAAGGAAGGGGGAGAAAATATATATATATATATATATATATATTCATACATATGATAGTTAAGATAATTATATTACTAATTTCTATTAGCTCATTGAAAGGAATGGTTAGTGTTCACATTGTTTGATCCATTTTATAAGCCTATATCTGGTAATCTGAGCAACTACCTTGAAAATAACAATATACACTATAATAACCATTGCTAATTTTCTTGTTTCGAAATTCAGTATCATTTTTGTTTCTAAAATTCTCTTTAAAATAAAAATATTAAACTTAATATCAAAAATGTAAGAATATATTTGAGTATAGCTGTTTTTTGGCCATTCTTACATTTTTAGACATTTGTAATTTGTTGAAATTTTCCAAAATAAAACCCTAAACTGTATTCTTTTTTCATGACATAACCTGCTTTAGCATTGAGTTGCTACCCATTTAGTAAAGAAAATTGCTCTTTGGGTAACATAATTTTAAAAAAAATATCTTTTAGATAGTGAGAAGTGTTGGTCAAGGTCCCCTAAGAAACATTTTATACTCTTTGGTAGTGGTATTGGCGGAGAGGAATAGAGAGCTGGGGAAAGATTGAACTTTTTACTTTCTCCCCTTCCAGAGCCAGATAATAAAACGCAAAGCCTGTTTCATGCAAAATCAATGGGGTTGAGTTATTCTGACAGAAATTTGCCATCCTTCACTGATCATGTGGTCCTCCAGATAATAAATACTTTAAGCCAGCACATTACTGACAATTTATTAGGCAGGGCACTGTAATGAAAACAATACAGAAGGCTAGAGAAGAAAACAGGCAGGAGCAGCAGAGGTCCGTGCAGGTGGTAGCGTTTCCTAGAGCTTTGCAATCCGAGGTGAGCAGACAAGAGCATGCTTACGATGTAGGGCTCTGAGTCTGCATGTCTATTAAAGTTACCCTCCTCATAGGTTCCAGTAAATATTATTCTTTTTCTCCGAAAGAAAAAACAATCCAAAAATACTTTTAAAAGTATGGATCTGGTATGCAGATTTTGCTCTGTTTCATCTCTATCTCCCTCCAAATCTAGAAAGTGAATTTGTATTTCTAAGTGCATGTGCTGCTGATGAAGATCAATGTGAAAATTCTATTTTATGCAGAAAATGGAAACGAAAGAGTCTATGGAACCTATCTGCTATGGTTTGTGTCTGGTTGTCCCCCACAGCTTCATGCCATCATGAGGCAATTTCTAGACTTTGTTATTAATTCTTGATCCAATGCCGGGATTGTGGGTGTGGGTGCTGCACTCTCCCTGGGGAGAATGATCTGCATGCAAATAGAGGGAGGGGAGAGAGGCTTGCTAGCAGCCTCAGCTGCTGTTCCTCCTCTTTTGTTCTTTGTTGTTTTCCACCTCCATGAACAGCTGCCCTCTGCTGTGTGCTCCTGTGCCTTGGAGCCAGCTAAGCATGGACTGAAACCTCCACTGACTATGAGCTAAACAAACATTTCCTTCCTTAATTTGGGGTGTTGGGTATTTTGTCCTGGCAATAAGAGAAGAGTAATTGAGACACCGTCTTTAATGGTTTCTTTTAAACCCAGTGGGTTATCAGCTGCAGAATCCTGCATTGGGAGGACACAGATGCTTACGAGATGATTGGGGTGACAAGTAGCCTGTGCTGGAACCTGGGATATAGAGCAGGGCCTTCAGTTGGATCAGAAAGCACCACAAGGCACCACAAGGTTTGTCTTTCAAACAAATGCATATCCCAAATACTTGGAAGATTTTTGATAATTTCCTGGCACCTGAGAATGAGTGGAGCTGTGACAGTTGCTGCACTGTGACCTTGGATCGCAAGTCCTGTGTAAAGGAGGCAAACTGGATGTTAACACACCACAGAGGCAGCTGTTCTGTGTGGTCCCAGCAGAGAGGCTGAGGGACACTGATGGAGGAGCGAACCCTGGATGTTAAAGTCCTCGGGTCTCACAGACTACATGGGTGGTTGCCACACATAGGGGGCTTGGGGTACCGGGCTTTCAAAAAGGTAGATGTAGTGGTAGCAAATCTATGGCACACGTGCTACAGTGTTTTTCTTTTAAGACAAAAGATGTTAATGTAGGATTTGCTTTTTCTAGACTAAACCCCATGCTATAGCTTGAGTTGTGGTGCTGCAACTCTGCAATGCTAAGTGGGCTTGGGGTTACACTTTGAAAGTCACCATCACTGTAGAGACCAGCAGTCAGGATAACTGTGTGGGAATTCAGTTATGTGAGCATGCAGAAGTTACTTTCAGTAAGGATGTCTTCAAAATAGTTGGTGTGTTGGTTACTTTTCTTTCCTTGCTGGGCAAAATACCTGAAACCCAAAGTTAAGGAAGGAAAGGCTTATTTAGCTCACAGTTCGTGGAGGTTTCAGTCCGTACTCATCTGGGTCTAAGGCTGAGTGGCACAGGGCAGAGGGCAGCAGTTTATTGTGGCAGAAAACAGCAAAGAGCAAAGGCAAAAAGGAGGAGCAGTGGCAACAATGGCTACAGAGAGCAAGTCTCTCTCCTCCTTCTCTTGCCCTCAGGCTCTCTGCCCAGGCTGAGTGTAGTGCTTACACCCATAATCCCAGCACTACCCAGATCCATAATCCCAACCTTGATCACAAATTAATACAAACCCTAGAACCTCACCCCCGTGACTGCCTGAGGCTTTGGGGGAACACCTAGACACAAACCGTAACAGTGGATGATGTAGGATTAGAAAGAAGCAGAGAGAAGAGAGAGGGGATAAATGAGAATCATTTTAATATTATAGTGGCTCTGCCCTTGGCAATAAAGAACCAGAGATGCAGAGGCTACAGCTTGTCGCCTAAAAAGAATCACCTTTGGAAATTCTGTTTTCAATGACAACTTTTGGTAGCAGTGAAAGTATGTTTTAAATCAAATTTGGAAATTTCCTCAAAGCTGCATCTTCAAAGACAAATGAGCCTCTTGCAAGATGTCTAGTTAAATAAAATAATCGATGTGAAAGGCTTTGCAAAACACGGACATCCTATATAGATGGAAGGTGTTATCATCATGTACTGAGAGTTAAAAGCATGCAGCACAAATAGATCACTTTTTTTGGGCTAAATAGTCAAATATGGGCTGTGTGACAGCCCTGGGGAGAGCAGTCACAACTGATGAATGTCCGTAGCCAGACAGGGTTGATGGATGCGTGGGTGCTCACTTGGGAGAATGCTGTGGGTGTGATGCAACGGAGTTCTTTGTCGTGTTTTCTTCCTTTGCCCTTTTCTTGTATAAACTATTTTTTAGAGGGTTAAAGAGTATTTATCAAAGTTAATGCTAAGTTGTACTTGCACAGGGAGGTAGCTCATATGCACCAACTTCAGGAGATACTTTTCTCTGAGTAGGCTGTGACTTGTCTGACCCTGCTGATCTGCTGGCAGGCAGTGTTAGGACAGCCACTAGTCTTGAGATGGTCTAATAACTTGCCCCATATACAGTTGGAGGTGGCACTTAAAACTAAGCAATATGAATCCAGAGATTGGGCACCAAACCCTTTGTTTATCATCCACTCAACTTCAACAGTGCCCACACTTACATATGGAGCTAATCCCGTGCAGTGTAGAAATGCCGCTTATGTCATTGTCATAATAACGCTGTGACATAGATACCATGATTGTCTTCCTACATAAACACAGAGGCACACTGGGAAGCTATGTGCCCTGCCCAAGTTCACGGAGTTGGGAAGTGGTCTCAGGGCAGCTGTTCTGGCTGTGGTGTCCAAGTCATTAGCACCGTCTTATGTGATGTCAGCTCTGTGCCATGTGCTCTTCACTAAGGGGCTCAAGTTCACAGAGCTGGGTGTGCAGTGACCCTGCCTTCTGGAGCCAGAGCATCTTCTGCAGTGTGAAGGAAGCAGCAAGCATGGTGAGTCAATGTTCTTTTGACCTACCTTGGAGCATCCAGGCATGAAGGCATCGGCTGTGATGCACGGGTTCAATCCTAGGCCCCTAAATCCTCGTCTCTGGCACTTCCTGCCAGACAGCATTCCCCCCTGCATAAAATATATCCTTATTCTCATTACATCTCCCCATAAAACTTTCATCAATTTGGAAATTGTAAAATGCATTCCTTTTTATGCAGACATTTAATTTATGTACGGTTAAATGACAATTGAGCAGTATATCCTCCTGCACCCCCACATACCATCCCAGCACTGCAATTTGAAAATAAATTGAGGGTCTTAAAATTGGCATAGGATTTAAGGAAATGGACTCTTCTCAACCTCGGGCTTTAGAGGATGCTTGTCTGCCAAACAAATTATGGGAACTGCTTTGGCTTGGCCAGCAGATCCTTCTTAGCACGAGATTCAGGGGGATCCTCCAGCTGCACAAATCTGATTCAGATTTCTCTGCGGCCCAAATGGTGTGTTTCCTCTTCATGTGCACGGAAGGAGCCAGCACTTTCAACCTTTCAGCCTCCCCACCTCTCACTCTCAGAAACACTGAAGTTTAAAATATAAAGGTGTTGTTTTTGCTTCACACCCAAATGTCAAGCTAGATGTTCTCATTTCTCTTGATTGGCTCCAGGTGATGTTAAGTGGAATGCAGGAAATTATCAAAATCAATCTATCTTCAAAGACTTTCTTGGAAATTACAGGATCTGAATCAAAATGTAAAATAAAATTTTTCTTATTCTGAACTCCTTTCCATGATTTTCATAGCTTTCACACTACTAAGGAACAAGGAAAAGAGTGTGTGTGTGTGTGTGTGTGTGTGTGTGTGTGCATTCAACCCCTAGAAAGGTGGTTGGTAGAGCTTAATATTTTCTGAAGAAGTAAAATGCGTGTTAAGTAATCTGCCTCTTGCTTATAGGGATTTATAAGAATTTAATTACTAACTTTCTGAAGGGTTAAGAAAGAAAATTTCTCCACATGAATGGATCAGCAAAGTGACTGATATATTAACAATAAAATGCACAGCATGAATCAGGAGTAAAGATCGCCAGTGTCATTGGGAATGGAAATACATGGGCAACCATAGTCGTGAATGTCAAAATATTCAAATACTAGCATGTCAGAACGTTTACATGCCAGGACAGTAGGGTCGTGGTCGAAATCCAAGTCTGGGAGAAACGAAAACCATAATGTTGAGATACCATTTAATGTCTGCATGCAGCAAATAGGATCCGAAGACCCACAGCAGTGACTTTTCCTCGGGAACTTATTAGAAATGCAGCATCTTGAGTCACCCCAGACCTTCTGAACCACAATCTCATTTTTATCAAGATCTTCAGGTGATTCATATGTGCATTAAAGCTTGAAAAGCACCACTTTAAAGTATTTTGTGAATGGAATTATGTGAATGGAATTGCTGTTCAAAACCAATCTATCTTCAAAGGCTTTCTTGTGAATGGGATTATTGTTTTCCAAGGACGATGTCACACCCTAAGAGTAATGGTCAGCTTTATTTTGTAATGGGGCCATCAGAGCACAGTGAGAAGAATTCTCATATTCTCTTGCTCTGGCAAGATAATGACTAACACTGAATTATTTTTTTTTTCCTGGAGGAGCAAAAGCAGCTTAGGGGTAAAGGCAACTATAGGGAACAGATAGCAGCTCATCATTTTCAGTAACAACAAATGCCATTTTGACCCTCATTGTTATTTCTGACACATCACCTTGCATTTCTTGTCACATTATACCACTGCATTCTTTCCTTTCTTTTCCTTTTTTTTTTAAATTTGAGTTAGAGACGGAAACTGACCTAGAGGTTGCTGCAGGCGTTTGGAAATATGGTCTCCCTTGTCTGTTCCATTCATTTCGAGGCAGCTACTGCAGTGGTTCTTACCTGGGAGGTTATAAGAGTTCATCAGTCATGTGATTGTGAAGATCCCAGAGCCATGTGGCAGGTACCTCTCCTGGGACATGATAACGGATGTCAGTAGCAACAGGAAGCTGTGACAGCAGCCAGCAGTGGAGAAACAGGCATGGGAGGGTGTGCTGAGAGGGTCAGGAGAGGGTGCCAGGGCCCAGCCAGGGGAGCTCTGTCCCCAAGCCCCTGAAAGGAGGTGCTTCCTTCAGATGGTAGGCTGCACTCCTGATGGGAGGAAGCAGCCACCTGGCACTCCCTGACCCTTCTTGCTGCCTCCAATCAAGTACAATGCTGTGCCACCCATTCCCTTAGGTGTTGTCTCAGAAAGGGCTTAAGCTGGGCTTACCAGGAAACTAGACGAGCTGGCGCTGTTACCCACCAGGATGTTCTCCTTCCTAACTGCTCTCAGTACCAGCAAAGGAGGGCAATTGGCTTTTAAGATTGGGAATCATGTGAGCTGTGAGTTGAGAGTGGAAATCCCAAAGGCTGTCCACTGGCACAGTGTCACTCATGCCATCAGTCAAGTCACTTACAATACCCTCGCAGCCCTGCTTGGTGAAGTTGACGTCATAGCTGAACTGCTGAATAACTCCACCTGACTTTCCTTTGCATACATTCTGGGCAATATAATTGTGTGTCTACAACAGATCAACTGGCAAATATGGAAGTTGCCCTTTGGAAATGTTGGGGGGAAATGTTTGGTCTGTTCTGCCTAGGCATAAACACCCTACGGAAGCTCGCGCCAATCTCTTCCTGCCCTTGTGACAGCCACATTTGCCACAAACTCCCCCAGCAGGCCACTGCCCCCCCTGTCCACAGTCCTCCCTGCATGGATTCAGAGGTGTTTCCACCCCTGCCTCTTCCTGTTCCTCACCACTTCCTGTTGGCCCTCCACGCAGCAGTTGTCTTCAATCCTCTCATGGAAGCCAGGCCAGGCCACCCCTCTGTTCTCCACCGCCCCTGTTTTCCCATCCCAAGGTTCTAAATGTGGCCTGCCGCTCCCACCCTTAGGACTGAGGCTCCGGTACCTGAGTTCTACGTCCTTTGCCTTTGCCCAGCCAATGTCGCCTTCCCTCTTCCTAGACACATCTGGCCCCAGGGTCTGCCTGGGTAATAATGCCCTGAGATGGATACTTAAAGGACTCTTTACTTATTTTAAATGTCTGCTTAGGAGTTTTCTCATTGAAGAAGCTTCCCTGAATATCTTTTATGGCCTCCATATTATATACTTAATCATGATCATTAATTGTGATACGTCAACAAAAGCTAGCATAGTCTGCTCATTGCTGGACAAAACCATCAGGGAGGAGAGGCTCATTGTGGCTCATGGTCACCTTTATTTAGCTGGCCCCCAGGCACAGTGATGTGACAGAAGGGTCTGACGGAGGAGACTTGCTCCCCTCATGGGGAGGGGAAAGAAGCCGAGCATCAGGGGAAGATCCAGGAAGGGCCAGAAATCATCTGTGCCAC
Organism: Octodon degus; assembly: GCF_000260255.1. NCBI lineage: Eukaryota > Metazoa > Chordata > Mammalia > Rodentia > Octodontidae > Octodon > Octodon degus. The sequence goes on along the minus strand of NW_004524601.1, from coordinate 8,491,687 downwards.
GCCCTCGGCAACCCACCTCTGAGGACCACAGTGGGTCATTATAGCCCCCATAACCCACTTCCCTTCCAAATACATGCTCTCGGCAACCCACCTCTGAGGACCACAGCGGGTCATTATAGCCCCCATAACCCATTTCCCTTCCAAATACATGAGGTTTTGGGGCCCTTTTAGACCTAAACCATAGCACATACAACTGAAAACCACTTGAGATGTGGTTCTTCAGTGTTTTCCCTGTATCTCTCCCCGGAATGCAAGTCTGTGGGAGAGTAGTTGAGATTATTCAGTGAACTACTGTCACCCACTCTTGATGAGTGTCAGAACTATGTGAAGGAAAATGCTCACTTGATGTTTGTGCAAGCACTGAGGATCGGTGTCGGGGAATGCATGTCTGTCCTCTGCTTGCTTCCTCAGCCCACTGGGCGCAAAGCCCTCTCCTAACTTCCTGCTTTGGCCTGGGGACCTTCTGCTCTCTGGCATGGCCTTCTGTTTCCCAGATCTGCAGGGGCAAGTTCTGCTTTTCGGCCAGTCTTACACTCTCTAGGAAAATGTCTCCTGAACATGTTTTTTGATGTCTTCTGCCCTTCCGGTGTGTCTCGGGTCTCTGTCTAGCAGCAGACAGATTCATCTTTAAGGATGGAGAGTGGTAAAAGAGGGCCTTGCTTGATTTATCTCTATCCCTGGATGGATAAAAACTCTTCTTATTACTTCTTATGTAGACAGTGCTCAATGCATATTTGGTCAAGAAATACTACTGATTTTTGACAGTAGAGATTGGATGGCATGGTAAGTGGGGAAGAAATGAAAGTACAGGGCTCTCTCAATCCCGTAGCTGCTGGTTTCCAACATACGCTCTTGAAGACTTTCTGGCTTGGATTTTTGTGTGAGATGAGGAGGGACAGAAAATATCTTGCTTTTGAGTATAATCATTTTGCTTCATTTTAATAGCTGTTGAAACAGGAAGCATTCATGACAAAGACAAAATACCCAATAATGAGAATGCCATCATCTTGCCCTGAGTTCTTAGTTGGGTTAGAAGTTGGGGCGGCAGGGTATTGCAGGGAATTCCTTTAGCCTCTTCCACTGCCTGGGGAAATGCTTTCTGTACCTTTCCACGACCAACTTTCCTATATCCTAGTACAGAGAATCCGGAACAGAGAGTGGCTATGTTCAGAGCGACACCTGTTTAAAAATATGATTTCTACTAGCACAGAGTTTCGACTGCAAATTTCCCAGATTCTTCAGCATTGAAAGTTTACAGTGAACTTCTACGCAGAGCCCCGGGTCTAATGGGGCAGGTTTTGCTGCGGTGACATTAGGGCTCATTAGGACTTCTTTTATCAATGGTGTGAGATGTGAGACTTCACCAGGCTGAGGGTTTAGATTCTAAATGAGAAATATAGATTAGCATTTTACATGAAGAGATAATGGCTTTCAGTGTTACCTTTCTGGTGACAAAAACAGGAACTTGAATCCATTGTATGGGTCCTTGTTTAATCAATAAATAAACGTGAGATGCAGAAGATTTATTTCTTCTAAAGCAAGAAACACCATCATTTTTCTTAATTATCTTCAGGTTTGCCTTTCCTGTCTTCAGATTCTTTGCAAGTAAAAATGCTCTGTACATTAAGAGGGGGCATCCTCTCTCTCTCTCTCTCTCTCTCTCTCTCTCTCTCTCTCTCCCTCTCTGTCTGTCTGTCTGTCTCTCTTTCTCTCTCTGTCTCTCTTTCTCTCCCATTCATTCTTTTTGCTTTCATACCCCCGTCCTTAATGAAAACTTAACAAGGTCAAAGGGTTCACAAGGCTGCACCAGCCACCTTAGAGATCAGAGCTTCCAGCTGCAAAGGAGAAATATCGAGGCAGCTGTAAGAGAGAAAACAAATAGTTTGAACTTTGGATCCACAGATGGTTATGCCTGCCAACTGTTACGAGCCAATGAATATCTGGCCTATCATTTGTCATATTTATTGCAGTACATAATGCTGTAATTTCTCATGGCATGGTTATTTATCTTGCTGTGTTCTCTGAGCAGCTAAAATTGCAGCCATGTTGGAGCATATGTATACCTTTTGGGTTTCATCCTTAAATAGCAGCCGTGCAAATTGCCGCGGGCCTCCTTCTGAGGCCCAGAGTTATGAATGCTACAGAGCAACTAACTAGAGGGTGATGGGACATTCAGATGACAGTTGCACCCTTGTGCTTGACCCCAGAGTCTGAAGGGTGCAGGGGCTCTCCACTGCAATTTGGTCCATTAGAGGCACCTAAATGTCTTGCTGATGTGGCTTCAAGAGGGCATAGTGTGTGCTGCAGCTTGAAGTCTCTATGGAACAGCAGAGGTCCCTCCAATGCTGTAGTGAGGAGAGGGGCTTGTTGAGGAGAAAGGGGGTAGGCTGGGGGGAGGAAGGCATGAGGGTCTCAGTCTCTGGGTCCTGACAGCAGTTGTGGGGCTCTGTCACATCCTAAGGAGCAGCAGGAACACCTGTCTCTCCTGGCAGTCCCACGACCAGCAGTGATGAGCCAGTGTCTGTGGCTCATGAAGCCCGACAACAGAAGGTATGACTCCCAGGTGGGCCGGGAGCATCTTCAGGGTGCCGTTGCTCACCTGCCCATGTCAGCAGCCACGTGCAACTTTGGCCAGATGGGGCTTGGACATGAGTAAAATATTAGTGCCTGTGTGGCCTGCATGAATGGCAGGTGTGGAGGCGTAGGCACCTCACCTACACACTGGTTGGTGCACCCACCTCCACTGGGAAAGCTTGCACTTTGCTCTAGCGTGTTCAGTTGTTTAGGATAAAAGGACTCTGACCACGCAGCTCTGAGGAACACCAGTCTCATTTTAGCCCTGGGCATTTGTCACCATGGCTTCAATCAGAAGTATTAACAAAATTGTTTTTCCCAAAGAGTCCTGAGATAGAGCTCTGCTTTGTTTTCCTGCCAAGCAGACAGCACCCAGGGGTCAGCAGAAGAGAAGGAGCCCAGAATCATTCTCCTTATCAGCAAGGCTGAAATCCAAAGGTTAAGAATCAACGTCCTTGACCTCTGGCATAACCACCTCGGTCTACATGAAGAAATGGAACTCAGCCCTGTGGTGCATGTCTGTCTGTCTTTCAGTTCTTGTGCTCCTTCCTGTCTTAGAGTTGTGCTTGGGAAAGATCCTACAAGGCAAGATAACTCCGAAGAGAAGGAAGCCTCTGAAACTATGATTCTGACAGTGTATTCTGGATGGTCTCCTTTCCTCATGAGAAATGCAAAGGGGCTCTCTCTGGAGGCCCTGAGACTACAGGAGAACCAGCCACCCAGACTGTCTCAAGCTTAAAATGAAGGAAGAAGAAGCAGATGACCTTGTACAAGAATGCAATGCACACAGGACCTGCATGAAAAAGTCAAGAAGGTGAAGGCTTAGGAAGAATGGAGACTTTTGAAAAATCCTGAAGAGGACAGGAAGCTTTCAAGTTATTGTCAGTGCTGAGAGCACTGGACTTGCAGAAGCCCTCTGAGGTCAATGGAGTGCATAAAAGCTGCTGTTTCCAGGCTTCTTTTGCGTCTGTCTCCTAGGCAGATAGAATGCCTCTAAGAGGAGGAAGGGTGGAAGAACAGTGCGTTAGAGAAAAGGAAGAAAGGTACTTGAAAAGATGCTCAAAGTGCACTGTTCCAGTTGGCAGGTCCAGAACTGCGCCCTGAGCTAGTTCCCAGGGGGACATGAATCCCAAGTGGTGAGTCTCCCTTGACAACGAGGACAATTGGGGAGAGAGTAGCAGCCACAAACTGAGTAAATATCCCAAATTTCTCAAAGGAAGAGGCCATTATTAAGCAACTGGTCTGTGTATATTTAGGAAAGAATACTGTAGTAGTGGCCAAAGACTGGAGCGTTAAGGGGCCTAGCAAAGTGACAGAAAACTGAATCATCTAAATACATTAATGAGAGCACCAAGGAAAGTAACCTGCAGCATGCAACTGTTATTTTAGTAGGTAGGACAGGGTGTACAGGGTCTCACCGTGTAGATCGGACTCATAATGATCCTCCTGCTTACAGCCTACCAAGAGCTGGGATTACAGGTGAGTACCACGGTGCCTCGCCTCAATTTTGTCGCAGCACGCCCGAGGGGTGGGGCCGGCACAGCAGGCCTGGGGATCAAACTCCCAGCCTCTGCATCTGTGTAAGCAGGCGCTTTAATTCGCTGAGCTATTTGTCCTACCCTACAATTGTTATTTTAGGCCTGGGTGGAATTTGAGAGACACACTTTCTGGTGCTCCTGGAATTCTGCTAAGAGGCTTCTTCCACCCACTAACATACCCAGACGTTAGAGCGGCCTTTCTAGGGCACCCCTGTCTACTTTGTCCTCCTTGCTTTTGATATCTCTCACAACCTAACTTGGATTGATCAGGTTTGTAAAAGGGTTATTTTAACTGGGAAAAAATTGTGAATGGTTTGCTCAGCAACTGTTTTCTGGGAAAACAGCTGAGAGAAGATTTGAGGACCCCGAGCCCATAATCGGCTCTGACCCTCCCTTCTGTCTTGGAAATGAGAGCAGTACCAAGCAGCGACTGCACAGCTCCCTTCACTGTGGAGTCCCGCCCTCCCTCTTGATCTCATGGGCTTCCCATTAATTTTCCTTTTGTCTTATGACGCAGCAGATTTTAGCAGGTTCTTATGCCTTTCATTTCTTGACTACTTAAACAGCAAACTCTCTGAAATCACTGAAATTTGACAAGAAATGAAAATACAGTAGAAATTCAACCAGAGTGAATTATTTCTACCTGTCCACTGCTTAGGCTACTGTGCATAATCTCAAGGTGCCCTCAGGACTGTCACTGTTCCCCAGAGCAGCTGATAGCCCATGCAGCACGGGGAAAGACAGGGACCAAATGGAGACACGGCTTCTAGCAAGAGCTCGGCCACTAATTAGCAATGTGACTTTGGACAAATCTCTTTATGTGTTGGCAGTGTTTCCTCATCAGCGCAGTAAATAGGTTGACCTAGATTGTCTCCCAGGTCCTTTCCAACTCCAGAATTTTAAAAAGCTTGTGATTTCAAGCCAAAAACTCTATTAGGGGAGGAGGTAACAGTGTGGGCAAGTGCAAGTTGATTAGGGAAATGGCATAGGATTTAATTTTTTAAAATAGGCTTTCATAATAATGAATCATGGGAGAGGAGAGCAGAGGAGAGGAGAGCAGAGGAGAGACAGAGAGAGAGAGAGAGAGAGAGAGAGAGAGAGAGAGAGAGAGAGAGAGAGAGGCCTAATGTAAGTGTTCAAGGAAGCACAGCATATTTCAAACAATGGTTCACAATAACCTTTCCTTCTTTGCTCTTCTTTTTTTTTTTTTCCTTCTTTGCTCTTCTGTTTTTCCTGATGGAGGCATAAAGTAGACACAAAGGCTGGCTGGTGGCTCTTGTTCCATTTCACGTCTCCCTTCATGCTGTATAGGGCCTCTTCCTGTGGCAGCTGACATGGCAGGATAGAGCACAGCACTAAATGAAGACTGAACGATGTGACGTGGCATGCTGGGAAAAACCCTTACCTCTTGCAGCTCACTTAGCATTTAAAGGCTGGTATTTAGAACCATCTTGAGGTAATTGAATATCTCTGTATCTCTGCAAAGGAGGATGTCAACCCGAGTTAATTTTTTTTTTTTTTTGCTTATCAGATGTGATAAGACAAGATAACATTAAAATGCCTGAAAGAAACTCTCCAGAATGCATACTTTAAAAAAATAAACAAGCACATCTGTAAGGTGCTTATGCATTGCTTGGACTGATTTCCTGCACCCATGGAAATCAAAGAATGAACGATAATTATCACAGACAATTGTCCAGGATGACTTCAGATAGCTCCTATTGTTCTCATCTGTGTATCACAGTCTTCCATGAGATCACACTCTTCCAGTTTTGACTGAAATCAAATCCTGGGGAGGGAAAAGGGCTTTGGCATGACTGGGGCTTACCCATATAGTTGTGAGGCTTTCTAATCTGTGGGCACCTGACCGGTACTGTTGCAGATTTTACAGCCTGTCACTACCACCTGTTCAAGCCACATCTGGGGTTCCCCAAAGTGATGCTCCCAGAGTACTTGGGAATGTCTAGTCAGCTGCTCTGTGCTGTCCTCTTCTCCTGTCAGGGGGTGGTATCTCTTGATGTGTACATGAGGGGTATGGTGAAGCCAGTGATGAGGCTCTTCACTATTGCATTGCAATTCTTTTGGGTGCCTAAACTGGTGCTACGCAGCCCTGTCCACAATGAATTCATAGAGAGAGATCTGAGATCCTCTTTTTTCTGGGTAACAAGAAGGTACACACAGAGGAGGGGAGTGGAAGAAGTGGGTGCTGACCCAAGCCCTCTGTCAGCAGCTTTGGGTCCTAACTTCCCTGGAAAGTTTTTCATCTCTTCAACCCTCTGGCAGGCCTCCTCACCAGTTTGCGTGAGATGTGCGAACAGTTTTCCGAAATACCTTAACAAAGTGGGTTTGTGCTGGGAGCCCTGATCCTGTTCCTCCAAGAAACATTTCCTAACAGTGTCACACGTTCGATAGCTTTCATTTCTTCTTTATTCTTCTCCTCCCTAAAGAATTTGTGTTCTTGTGTACAGACTCATTTCAATAGCAGAACTGACATTTAAACTCCTCTTAACAGAGGCCATGAAACCATTTGCAAATAAGACCAAATTAGTAGAGAAAGACTGGCTTCCTTCAGTTAGTGCCTCCATGTACACAGAAGGCTGCTGTGAATTTATGTGGCTGCTTAGGGATCTTTATAAAGGAATAGCACCATGGTTTAGCTCTAAAATATCTTCCAAGAGTCTCATGTGCTTGGAAGATGATTGTGTTTGGGGTGGTGGCATGTTCATCTGAGAATTAATCCATTGATGAGTTCAGTAGTTGAAAGTGCTATTAGGAGGGGCGCGTGCTCTGTGGCTCCTCTGTTCTCACTCTGCGTTGTGGCTGCTGGGAACAGCCCTTCCCTACCGTGAGCTTCCACTGTGTTGTTCCTCCTTGGAGCCAGCAGATCATGGACTGAATCCACTCAAACCGTGAATCCAAATGGGCCTTTCCTACTTCAAACTGCAGGTGTCAGATGCTTTGTCCCAGTCTGGGGAAGCTGCCCAAGGCAAACACAAATAGCTAGAAGAGTGCAAAAGTCTTCAAGCTCTCCTAGAGGAGCCAATGCCTAATTATTCACGACCTAACTTTCTCCTTATTGAGTAAATCTATGTTTGCACAGTAAACGCATGTTTTGATTGTTTTAGAATTAGTGGACAGGGCTGGGGAGATAGCCAAGGGGCAAAACTGCCTGGCTGGCAAGAGCAAGGTCCTGAGTTAGATCCCTGGTACCAAGAAAAAGGAAAAACTTGCTGGGTATTTTTGTTGCTATCTTTGCATCTGCACATTGCATGTAATTTTCATGAACAGAGTATGTAATATTTTCTCCTTCATATGTCCTGTTCCCTAATGACCTCTGTTTTTCTGTAATCACAGACTTTCCTAAATTCCATACTACCATTAGCGGGCTACATTGTCAGTTCAGAAATGCTTAGGTAATGCCATGTTTTCCAAAATTGTTCACATAACATTCTAAATTTCAATAAAAGGCATATTCTTTAATTGAATATCTGTGATATGACAGATATTCCTTCATATTAATGGCAAAATACTGATGCTCTTCATGTTTGGAAATAGAATTACAGAAAAAACACAGAGGGATGTATTTACTAGATCAATATGTGATCAATGGTTTGCTGCCCACAAAGTGGAAAATGCTATAGACTCTGCTGACAGAGTCTGATGTTGGTTGTAGCTACGTCCTAAAGTTAGGGGTTCCATGCACAAATCAGTGTATGGGTTCAAGTGATCACTCAAGTGTTAGTCTACCTGATACGTTCAGTATCCTGGTTCTTCATCTGATTAGAACTTTGTTTAAAAAGATGTCCTGCTTCTGTTCTGTCCTCCTGAGCGGGACATCTTTTTCAGTTAAAGAATATGCATTTTGCTGAAATATACATTCTCATAAATAAAGCCAAGCCATGATGACCCACCGAGACCAAAGGAGGGCCTTGATACAGGCTGTGCTAGAGGCTGCTGGGAGCCTCTGACTGCCTGGAGACACAGAGAGGTCAGATCAGCCAGCCTGATGGTGCTTCCCTGAGACCACATCCATTCTTGTCTGCTGTCTCACACCAGGAGCTGTGCAGTGCTTCGCCCTTGTTCAAGGTTGGATATTGAGCTGTTTTTTTCCATTCCATATATTTTCCTATGTCCTTCCCATAATTTCCTTTTTGGAGCAGTTGAGAAATGGCTTGTTGCTCTTCCACTAAAGAAATACAAGCAACTGGCCAAATAGCTCAGCAGATTAAAGCGCCTTCAAGCAGGCACAGGGGCCAGGGGTTCAACCCCCGGGCCTGCTGTGCTGCCCCCCCCGCCCCAGGGTGTGCTGAGACAGTGATTGAGACTGGGCATGGTAATCCCAGCATTTGGGAGGCTGTAAACAGGAGAATCACTACGAGTCTGATCCATGTAGTGAGACCCTGAATACTCTGTACACTCTGTCCTAAATATAAAAAAGAAAAGGAAAGAGAGAAAAAAATATAAGCAGCAGTAGAAACAGATAAAGAACCACAATGTAAACATAGTTGAGTTCTACAGAAAAAGGTTGTCCAAAATGTTGTGCCCACTGGATGAACTTTCATGCAAGGGTTTTTATCTACTACTGTTTGCTTGGGGAACCACGTGCGATGATTCCAGTGGGTGCAAGGTTTCCACAGCACAGCTGTCAGGTTATTTGGTTGGAATTTAATTTCTTGGATTTCTCATTGTTTTATTCTGTCAATAATAGTAATGATAGGGTGTAATAACTGTAAAGTTAGAGTTTTGCAAATTTTGGTATTAAGGAACAAACAAGTATAGAGAGTAAATAATTACATGCACACTTGACAGCTATTTCAGTTTATGTACGAATTTAATTGCAAATACTTTCAATCTTTGAAGATGAAAAGTGCTTTTCTGCAGAACACAAGACCCACACTTAAAGAAATCTCTGAATTCTGAGGATTTTGAAATCGAAAATATAGTCATGACTAACCATCAAAACGGATTACACAGGGTCAGCCAAATAGCTCAGCAGATTAAAGTGCCTGCAAGGGCTGGAGGTTCGATCCCCGGGCCTGCTGTCTGGGTCCTGCCCCTGGGGCACCACTGAGACAGCAATGGAGACTGGGCCTGGTGGCATGTGCCTATAATCCCAGCTTTTGGGAGGCTGTAAATAGGCGGATCACTAGGAGTCTGATCTAGTAGTGTGACGCTGAATACCCTATAGATCCTTCCTTAAAATACAGAAAAAAAGAAAAGAAGAAAAAATCACACAGACACACACCTTTGGCCTCAGTGAATTTAGGATACTGTCTTTACAAAAACCAAATAATTTTAGTTTAAAAATTGTTTGCTACTGAATATTTTAGATGCACAGTATGTATAAAGAACATACCAGTGAATGTCCCTGTGCTTGTGACTCGGCTTCACCAAATACGAATCCATGGCCAATGTTATTTCTAGATCCACCACCTATTTCTTTCAGCAGACTATTTTAGAACAAACCCTGACCACCATACGAAGCCATCAGTAAATACTCTGGAATGTATCTAAAATAAGAATCTCCTCTCCTTCTTCCCACTTATAAACACACAGCAGTACATTGAGCACAGTTTAAAAAGCAAAAGCCCTTTTCTGTGTACGGATGGCACTGTCAGGGACCCCACTTGAGGTGTGGCCTTCTGTGGAGAGCTCTGGTTCCCCGGAGCCTCACGCTGCCTGGCTTCAGCCTCATGGTTCTGTGTGACCTCAGCCCCACACGGTGTGGCGTCCTTAGCCTGTGTCCCAGTCTTTCATACCTCTGGATGTGGCTCCTGATGCAAGTCCACGGATGACACAGGGAAAATGGGGACCAAAGTCTGTGGATGGGGTTCCTGCCTCCGATCCTTCATGGAGACATTCTTGGAAGCATGCTGTGTGTGTCTTGGCCCAGGCGGAGCGGGCCCCATGGCTTACGTGGCAGCCTTCCTGAGGCACCATCCCACGGGCTCTGCTTCCCTCCCTGACTGATTCCCTCAGTCCCCCAGTTCTGTTTTCTAAGGTTGAATCTCAAGTCCAGGGGGATTACAAATGATAAGACTACAAAATCCAGGTCCACATAACATTGCACACATTGACATCATCTTAACTCTTGCCCCCTCTCCGTCTCTCTCTTTCTCTTCCCCTCTCTTTTCTGAGGCAGGGTTTTGTGGTATAGTCTAGGTTGGTTTTACTCACTGTGTAGCTCAGGCCAGCCTCCAACTCACAGTACTCCTGCCTCGGACTCCTGAGTGCTGGCTCTTAATTCCCTTTTAAAATCGTGATAGAACACAGCACACGGTTGTGCTGTAGTCGCTGCCATCCACCTCTAAATCCCGCTCCACCTTGCACAGCTCAGCCTCTGTGTCCATCCAAAGGGAACTCACCATTTTCCGTCCTCCAAGCCTCCGCCCATGGCAGAACCATTTGATTGGATTAAGAGACGCTGCTGTCTTAATCCAATTAAGTAATCCAGCTGGATTAGTATCGAACACTACACTTCTGGGAGGTATTTCTAGAGATGACCGATCGGAAAGCCAGCAGAGGAGGGGAGGAAGGAGGAAGCGCCTGTGCTGATGAAAGAGCAGGAAGGAGGACCGTGGCTGGTGTGGAGAGCGTCACGCTGCGTGGGCAGGTGCACTTCGCGCTGCTACATCCTGCGTGGACTTCGTTCTGGCTTCTTCAGGCCCCACATGGACTCACTCAGGACTCCGCGGCGAGCCTCCCGCCCTCGCGTTCAGACTGGAGCTGCGTTCTGCGTCCTTCTTGGTCTGTACCTTCCAGCTTCTCGGACGCAGCAGCTACCGACCCTCCGGCTCTCAAGCGCGCAGACGTACGCATTCTTTTTCTTCAACTTCTATATTTTATTCATCCATGTCTGTAGTACATAATGACTGCATTCCTAGTGTGAAGTTACCGCAGGCACACGACACACCTCAAGTATTTTTGCGTCCCTTCCCTTCCCCCGCTCTCCTCCTCTCCATCCGCTTCCCGTTTGAGAATGATGCATCTCCCTACTTCCTGTCGCTTTCATTTTGCGTTTTATTTGTAATTTGGTTTTCTCATATAAGGGAAACCATGGGATTTTGAAACTTTTCTGTCTGATTCGTTTCACTTAACGTTACTGCCTCCTGGTGTACTTGTTGTAAGCTGGCTGAATCAACTCCATCTTGTGACAAGCTTTGTCACTTCTGTTTGTAAAACCTTGATTTCTTTTGTGAACTCACACTCATGTCTAACTGCAAAATGTGACTTCATGTACAGATAAAAAAAAATGTTTCTCAGCACACTGAGAACTGAGTTAAACCGTCACCAGATGTCCTTCTGGCTACTGGAACAAAAACAATGCTTAAGCCAAGTAAGGACATATTCCTGTAGGGTTTGCAAAATATGACGTCCTCTACAAGAACAAAGAGTTAACCCTGGGTCATGACTGACTTTGTAAAACTCCCCCCTCTTCCCCCTACTTTTGTGGTTTTCTGCTTTACAAACTGTGTGTCACTCCAGCTAGGTGTGCACTTTTGTCAGTTTTCTGGGGAGAATGTTGCCGCTGAGCTCAGCTAATAAAGTGCTCCAAATTCTTCCTTTGGTTTTGGTGTCTATTGGTTTTGCGACATGCCACAGTACCCTCAAATGGCTCGAGCTAACCCTTTGCTGTGGCAGAGTAGTACCCCACCGTGCATAAACACCGCATTTGCTTTTTCCATTCATCTGTTGATAGACACAAAGCCCTTTCCAAGGTTTAACTTGTGGTTTGTGTGGCTGTAGGCATGAGCATCCTCGAATCCCTGTGGTACAATGTCTTTGACTTTTTCTAGAAGATATCTAGAAGGGGAATGGCTGGGTCAGGTGAGATTTCTATCTTGAGTTTTTGAGGAATCTCTCTGTCTTGATTTCCCCAGTGCTGTACCGGCGTACTCTCCCACCAGTGGTGCAGAAGGGCTCCGTTTTCCCTATGACTTGATCAGCATTTGTTGTCGGATTCCCTTCTGGAATAAGGGGAGCTCAGTGTTGTGCTAATTTGCACTGCTCTAATGACCAGCAATGCTAAACGTTTTTTTTTTTTTTTCATGTATTTATTGATCATTTGTGCTTTTTCTTCTGAAAAGTGTCTATTTCAGTTGCCCATTTTTGTTTGGGTCTTTTGTTTTAAGCGGTCTATTTTTTGAGTTCTTTATATACTCTAGATATTAGTCCTGTGTCTAACAAATAGCCGGCAAATTTTTTTTCCCCTGTTCTGTAGGTGGTTTCTTCACTCTGTTGATGGTTTCTTTTGTTGGGCAGAAGTTTTAAAATGGACATAATCCCATTTGTTGATTCTTTGTACTGTTTGTGCACTGTTAATCTTCTCTGTCTGCCACACCTATGTCTTTTTTTAAACGTATTTGGTATGGGGTCTCACTCTGCAGCTTGGACTCGTAGCGGTCCTCCTATTTTCAGCCTCCCCAGTGCTGGGATTGCAGACATGAGACACTACATCCAGACTCTTCTCTTTTCCTTCATCCCAGTTTGTTTTTCCTTTTGATCAGTTTCTTTCCCTTTCGCAATACCTATTGTACCTTTCGGATTTTATTTACCCTTTCAGATTCTTGCCCTAGAGAGGCAATACAATGTTTACACAGGAAAATACTTCTATTTGCAAACCAAACTGTTTGTCAACAAGAGTTCTTTAAGTGAGGTATGACTATGTAATGGTTCTACCTATCCAGGCACAGGGGTATCTTTTCACTTTCTGATGTTCTTTTTAATCTCTTGTTCAGAGTTTTGTAATTTAAATTGCAGAAGTGTTTCTCTCCTTTTGTGAGGATAATTCCTAAGAGTTTACTTTGTCTTGATGCTAATGTTAATGGTATTGCTTCCTGATTTATTTTTCAGCTACAGACAGTCATATATATCGATGTTGTTGATCCACGAAGCCCTATCCACCCAGCCCCTAACAATCACCATTTAATTTGAATGTATCCTTGATGTTTTGTTTTTATTTTATTTATTTATTTTTATGCATTTACTAAGGGTCTACAGGGTCTCACTACACAGATCAGACTTGTAATAACCCTCTTGTTTTCAGCCTCCCAAGCCTCTGGCATTACAGGTGTGCACCACCACACCCAGTCTCAAGCGCCATCTCAGCACACCCTGGGGGTAGGGCCGGCGCGGCACCCCTGGGATCAAACCTTGGTCCCTGCATCTGCCTAAGCAGGCACTTTAGTCTGCTGGGCTATCTGGTCAGCCCTCTACATTCTGTCTTTATTAATTTGGCTACTCTGTGTGCCTCAAATCAGGAATATCATACAGTATTCATTGTTATGCACTTGGATTATTTCACTTTGAATTATGTCTTGAGGTTAGAGTTTATGTCAGAAGCACTTTTCTTTTTGAGGTTGAATAACGTGCTATTGAATGTTTATACTGCTTTAATTCATTGATGGACACTTGGCTTGCTTATTCCCCTTGGCTACTGGGAATAGTGCACGATTGTACACGTACCTTCTGGAGAGGCTGCTGTTGCTTCTTTTGTGCATGTACGCAGACTATAACTATGGGATCACATAGTAATGACACTTTACTTTCCCACCAACAGTGTGCAAGCTTTTTGATGTTTCCACATTCTTGATAACAGTAGCTATTTTTCTTGTTTGATTTTTTTTTTTTTTTTTTTTTTTTTTTTT
>NW_004524601.1:8451761-8477828 GCF_000260255.1 Octodon degus | reverse complement strand
TTATTTATTTATTTATTTATTTATTTATTTATTTGGTATAGGTCTCACCGTGCAGCAAGGATTCATAGTGATCCTCTTGTCTCAGCCTCCCCAGTGCTGGGATTACAGGTTTTGCTGCCACAGCTGGTTTCAGTGGCCCATACTGCATGCCTGGGGTTCAGTGGCCAGTGTGGCATGTGGTGCCAGGAACAGAACCCAAGTCCTGTGCTTGCCCGGCAGGCACTTAGACCAGCAAGCTATCTTCCCAGCCCTATGAATCTATCTTAAGTCTTTTCTCATGATAAATTTCATTTGTTCATTCTCTCTCTCTCTCTCTCTCTCTCTCTCAAACAAGATTGTCTTGTTTTTCCATAATGAGGCTTGTTTTTCCTGAATAAATGATTATACTGACAATACATGATGGCAAAACTTATGAAAACAAAATCTTTTGTTTTGGTTCTGAACTAGAGCTTGGAAATATCTGTGTGTGTCAGACAGATTTGATGTTTAACGTTTTTTTTTCTGAATTACACGTTTTCCACCGTTGTTCGTGGTGAGGGGCGGGAGCCAGGACTCACCCAGCAGTCTGCGGGTGCTAGCCACCTAGCGGCCCTCCCACCCCAAGCTTGTGGACTGAAAAACCCGTTTGCACTCAACTCAACCTTCTTGCAGAGGAAACTGATTTCAGGTTAGGCGAAGAAATGGCACAAAATAAGATGGAAATCTTGTCCTACTTGAAAGCAAACGCAGTATCAAAGACTGTTGAGATTATTTTGAAAGAACTCGGGCGCCAACTGGCAGGAGACGAAGTAATTTGTGCATCAGTGAAGATAATAGCTTCAGCAAATTGCAACGTCTCTCACGTATTTAAAGAAGTGAGTTCATAATGGAATGAAGATATGGAAAGAAAAGATGTATTAGCCATCACCTTTGGAAAATGCTGAGGGTCCAAGCATTTGTTTAGAACAATTTTAAGGACATCAGAAGAATCAAGCTTTTGTTTTCCTTTGGTGATCATACCTAGACCAATTGGTCACTAATAAGAGGTTGTTTTTCTTTACAAAATAGTTTAGTTAATTGGTGAAGAAAATAAGAGTACAGTGCGGTAGTGACTCCAGTTCACTCGGAGCTGTGCTCTGAGCACTGCGTGACTAGTGTCCAGCCAGCCAGGCACCGTGTGCTATGGAGAGCCATGCGGACCGCAACTCTGGAGTCGCCTTGTTAAGGAAACAAAACTTGAATCACACCAAGCCTGTAGATTTACCTACCAGCTTACAGGAAATGTAGGATGGGGGAAGCATTTATGTTTTTGCTTCAAATATTTTATATAATTTCTCAAAAATAATAGACATTAAGACTATGGCTAAGTGTGCATTCACTGTACAGCGTAAGCCCAGATTTCTCCAGAATTTCACACAAAAGCATCCAAGTGTTTTCCTACTTAAGATTTTTGTCTTAGGAAGGGACTGACATTAATGGCAAAGGAGGCTTTGAAAAGTGTTTGACACAATGGGGGTCTATTATTTCTCTCTTACTTTGCTTTTGGTTTTATGCAGTAAGATGAAAGAAAATTATCAACACTCGGTAGCACTGTGTATTTGATTTTAGCAAACTCAGCTTTGATTTAGATTTTTAAAATATTTTCTTCTCTGAAGAAGAAAAAAATGACTCTAATAAGGGAGAGAAAGGACACTTAAATTGGACTCTAGTGTTCACCACTCTGACTACAAAAATAATCCAATTAATTAGTCTTTCTTCTGACCATATGTAGTTTAGATTTTTTGGTACAGTTCCTCTTGACTATCCACATTTTTAAAGGAATATTGAAAATCTGAAGATTTTGAAATGCTAATATAAAAGTTATTTGGTTTACTGGGAAATCAAGACAGTTTTAGAAATTTTCCAGTAATGTGTGGGTTTGATCACTTTAATGACTAATACAGAATTATTTTGTGTGTGTGGATGAGTCCAAAACTACAAGATGACTCACAATGAATCCCCATCTGAAAACTACTTATTGTTCCTCTTACATCAATTCCTAATTCAAATTGGTCACTGAAGATTCAGTGTGTAGTATCAATTAATTCCTTCAATTGTATAATATCATTTACTTATATATACTGAGCAGTTGGAGTATATGAGGTCCTGTACTGGGTCATAGGACTATAGTTAAAAAGAAGAACTATAGAGTTGCTCTTCTTGAGAATTCTGGCTTGGTGAGTTTTCTAGAAACACATATGCCAAGATGAAATTAGCACATAATGCAAGAATCTGCATGGAGGAAGACCCATGATGGATGACAGAGAAGAGCTGTGGGCATGGAAGAGCAGTGGCTGTAGCTCTGTTGATGTTACAGGAAGAGAATATGGAGGGAGGGTTGGGTAGCAAGGACTCAACACCACTGAGCCCCCCAAGAAGGTCTCAGCCAGACTAAAGGGGGGTTCCAAGCAAACACTGCCCTTTGGAGGAGCTTCACATTCACCAGGCAACTTGTTTGTTTTTGAAACAGAATTAGAGATAGCTCAGGGGTCTAACGTGCCTGCTTAGGTAAGCTTAGGCAAGCGCAGGGACTGTAGTTCAATCCCGGGCACCACATGCCATGCTAGCCCTGCCTCCAGGGCAGCCTGAGCCAGCCACAAACCAACAAACAAATCAGAATTATAGCTAAAAGTACAGATTGTGGGGCTATAAAATTGAGTTTAAATTCCTATGTGCCTGGCTGTCTTGGATATATGACCCCAGGCAGTTTGCCCAAGGTTTCCTGTATTTCAATGTCCTCTTTTATAAAATGGATTTAGTAATATCTTTTGTGGCAACTCAGAAGTCAGTAATTAATATGTCCAGGTAACTCTGTTCACTATTACTCTTTTCATATCATGCCAGAACTTTGCAGAATTGACCTATGCTAATGTGTCTTCCCAGCTTCAGGTGGAAAGGATCACAGTACATAGGGCAGAAACTGTACTATTTTCTTTCCAGAATCTAAAGTTTCATGGGAGAAGACCTGTACATTGTAGGTCACCTTTTATTTCTTACCTGTACACTTGTGGCTTTCTTTTTCAAGGTAGAAAGTCAATATTTTACTAGGATAGTCACATTGTTGGTCATTTTTAATAACTTTTGCTTGTCATACTGTGCTGGTATATGAGTTATTTTTGAGCTTTGTTTACTTCTTCCTATTAGGAATGATCAGTAGCTCCCCGTCTACTATGTACTCTTCACCTCCCTCCACCCCTTGGCTTTTGTTGTCTGGGCCTCATGTGGAGCAGGCCAGAGTCTCCTTTACAAGTGGCACTAGGCTTTATTTTAGGATTGACACAGTTCTGAGTCAGTTGACAATGAGCCCGAGATCTCTATGAATCAAAGAAATGATAAAGACTTACCCAGGTCAAGAAACTCAAGTTGATTGGCTCATACTGAAGGTCCAATCTCTGTGATTCTTGGGCTACATTTGGAAGGACAAACTCAAGCCACCATAAAGAAGCATTTCAGGAATGAGTGCCAATTCAGCATGGCCTTGACTTTCCGAATCATTGACGTTCAGCAGTGCCGAGCATGCATTTTTATGACAAACTAGTTCGAGCCTGCCCTCTTCCTCCTCATTGTGTGACCTTCAACCAATTACTCAACTTCACAAAATTCTTCAAGCTAGCACTTAATATTTTTTCAGGTTAGGAATTTGGGCTACTGCTCTCATATTTGGCTCCTCAGGAAAACAACCTGCAATCTGGATGGGAAATCAATGAATTGGACATTTGCAGTAGCATTCAGTTTTTAGCAAGAGAAACCCAGAGGAGAGTGCTGGAAGAGTAAAGCACTGTCTCTGAAATGGCTTCGGACTGGGAGATTGTGCTCTCCTTCAGGAAGATCAATTATCCAGATGCTAGAGTTCTGCCACTCGCCCTTCTGCTTGATCCCTTTTCTCTGACTTTTTCATTTCTTTTTCCTTTACTTGCACTTTTGGAAAAAGTGCATCAATTCTCTTTCCACACCTCAGGCTCAGTGTTCTGCAAGGTCAGTGTAGCTCTTTATGGCTCCAAGAGATATTTTCAATAACATCACGATATTGTTAGTTGCTTAATATGTTTTGTGTTTTATTCCCTGGTGGAGTCAACTCCTTTTCAAAAATGTCTTCCCATATCTTATCTTTCATTTAAAAAAAATTATAAAAGCACTGCTCTAGAATATTTGTGTCTCAGAACAAACCTGTGTAAAAATACATTCTTCCAGCTTTATCATGCTATTTTGATTTTGTTGCCAAAACTTTTAAAGCACTTAGCACTGTTTATTTTGTGTATTCTTATCTTTCATAGAAGGCAGGTTTATTTTGATCTGTTGTTTGAATTAAAAATTAACTTGTTACTTCTCTTTGGATCTGTTCACTGTTCAGTTGACATTCTTCATTCCTCCTCTGGTATTTTATGATAAAAAGAGTGGGTGGGTAGAGATTTATAGTCATAGTTTGACTGTTAAGCAGACAGAGGGGGTAAGGAGAAAATTGAGGAGTGGCGGTCCCGGGAACATCCAAGGGAAAGTAGAAGTTTGAGCATTTGTTAAGGTAACCAAGTTCCCATGTACAGTTTCCTTTAATCTAGCGATTGCTTTTAGGTGAGTGACATCATCTGCTTCTTGTCTACCTGCTCACTGGGGCAAACATTTTGTTTAGGAAAATGCACGTGCGTCAGTAGGAATATGTCCTTTGGAGGAAGCTGTACTTTTCATTATGATCTTCTTTTCCTGGTGAAGCTCTCAAACCAACTCTACGGTAAAGGGATCATTTTCCCTACAGTTTTCTTTCTTCTCTCATTCTTTATCTTTTAACATAGCATGCTGATTAATTCACAAAAGCATTCTGTCCCGTTGAGAAAGGTGATTCATAAAGAACATCTGGGTAAGGGCTGGCCAAATAGCTCAGCAGATTAAAGCACTTGTAAGCAGGTGCAAGGGGCAAGGGTTTGATCCTTGGGCCCGCCATACCGGTCCCGCCCCTGGGGCTCACTGAGATGGCAATTGAGACTGGGCATGGTAGTATGCGCTTGCAATCCCAGCTCTTGGGAGGCTGTAAACAGGCAGATCACTACGAGTCTGATCTAGTAGTGAGGTTCTAAACACCCTGTAGACCATTCCCTAAAAAAAAAAAAAAAAAAGACCCAGAAACCGGGGTGAACAGACACCCCCAGCCCTTTTGTTGCTGACATGATAGCTCTCTCAGGGCCCTGATTCAAGGGTTTCGTTCTTTTAGCTAGTTGCGTGATAGTCCATCGCATGGATACTCCACTTAACCAGTCTCCTCTAGATAGGCATTAGGAAGGTTTCTAGTTAATCATTCTTACAAAGTATTGGCCATGAGCAACCTCTGCCATTATTCATTTTTTAAGCGGCACATGTGTCTGTACACCAAACTCAGAAGCAGAAGAGGCAAGGCACGGTACTTGATTTAGTGATACTGATTGATATTGCCAGATGTCACCCATACGATTTTGACAGTTTGTATTCCTATGGATGGAAATTTAAAATGTTTCCTTCTTGAAGGACTGACTAACACAGCGACTTAGAAAGCTGTGAGATTTTACCTGTGCTGGTTGTGATATTACACTGTCACTTCAATTTGTATTTCTCTTATTATAATTGATATTGTCTTTCCACATGGCTATGAACCATTTCTATCTTACTTTCTATGAAGTCCATTTATACCCTTTGTCTATTTTCTTGGGCTAGTGGTCTTTAATAGTTGAAATAATTTTAGGAGGATCTTATATATTACTGCAGTTGCTTAATAAGTAGGCTATAAATACTTTAAAAAATTATTTTTTGGGTTTATTTTGTTTTATCATGTAAAAGTCTTTTCAAACATCAATCAAAATTATCAGTCCCTTATGGCTTCTACAGTCTGAATAATGTTTGGAAGAATTCCTTGAGACACAATTCATAAAGGACTTCTCCTGTCTTGTTTCTTATTTAATTATCTATTTGGAAACCTTCAATTGATTTGGAATTTGTCCTCCTATACCGTATAATGTATAACTTATGGATTGTATTGCTTTTGTAGATGGTAACCTTTTAGAAATGAAAGCGAGATACCCATGCCACTCATCTACAGTGTGATTTGACATAGTGCCTGAGAGTGGTTCATGTAATTAGACAGAAGACAGGGAGATGGTTCAGTAGAATAAGTGCTTGCCTGGCAAGCACAGGGGTCTGTGTTCAAATCCCTGGTTCCGCAAAAAAAAAAAAAAAAAAAAAAAAAAAAAAGAAAGAAAGAAAAAGACTGAAGAAAGAGAACAGAATTACAACCATTTCAAAGAAGAAAAAAAAAAGTAGTGTTTGTAGGTGACATGATTGTATACCTGCCAAACCCAAGGGAATAAACTGAAAAAAAAAAAAAAACCTGAAACAATGAGAGATTAAATGAAGTAGTATGGTAACAATTTTATGTGTAAAATTCTGTAACTTTCATCTACAAATAACAACTAAGTGAATGATCTAATAAAAGAAGAGGTCTCGTATACAGCAGCATGAAGAGTAAAATACCTGGGAATAAACTTACTATGTGTGTGTACATTTTCTATAAAGAAAAGTTTAGAACACTACAAAAAGGCATAAAGAATCACTGAATAAATGGAAAGATATATCATGTTTAGCATAGGAATAGCCAATAAAGATATTCTCCCTAAGCTAATTTATATATTGGCATCCCAACAAAAAAAATCAATAGTATTTTTTGAAATATTTATGCTGATGCAGAAGAAAACGTGGAACAATAAATATTAACGGGTAATAAAATTATAAAATGAACATTTGATTGGGGAGTAAGACTACCAGATATTAAAGCTGCAATACAGCCTCAGGATTTAATGCCTTGTGCTTCCAGTGCATAATGAGACATGTCACAGGAATAGATAGGAAGGACGGATTTCAAAACATGAAAATTTTTAATTGATATAGGTACATTCTTGACCAAATACAGAAACGTGATGTTGGACCAACTCATTTATTTTAAACAGGAAGAAAGGCATCTCAGTATAAATGTAGTGAAATGTCTGAGCTGCACCACACAGCCCCCATCCTGGAAAAGTGGATGGGGTTAAACACGCACACTGGACCTGACTCCTCCCACAGCCTCTGTGAAGAAGTGATTGTTCTGTGCCCAGAGGAAGCATGTCACTCAACTCCGTCCATACTGGTGGGCACCAAGCTTGTGTGGACTCTCTATCCATTCCCCAGTATTATGGAAAGGAAAGGGACTTGGTCTTTGTACGAAGACAAAATAGCATAGTTATAATTTCTAGGAATCATTCATAAGAATTGCTTTTTCAATCCTCCATGTGTTTATTAAGGGGACAAACTGGTAAAGTGCTTGGGACAGTTTTTTAAAATACCTGTCTGATCGAGTGTGCCAGCAATGGTAGGCTGACGGAATATCTGATCTTAACTGCTTTGCAAATAGCTTTTGCTTTATTCTGACACTGTCCCAGGGAAAGGCCTGCAGGCCGTTGAGAGGCACCAGCATGCAGGATGGGCAGAGGCCAGCTGCGTGCGGTGCTAATGGCCTTCATCAGGGTTCAGGAGCTCAGCCGGCAGCTGGGGCTAGGTGCGTACAGCGCCAAGTCTCATCTCCAGGTGTTCTTATTCTAGGCTCCTGACTTTATCACTTCCCTTGCCTAATTTCACTTTCACCCATTTGCTGGGGTAAATTGGAATAAAGTTTCTGCAGATCTTCCTGCAGTATTGGGTGAGAGAGCTATGTTGGGGAGGTTAAGTGATTCGAGGTCTTAAAGTCCCTTGATTCAGGGTGCAATATAAATGCAAAGCAGGATGTGTTGTAAAGCAAAATGCTAATTTTTGGGGGGATGCAGATGCTCCTTTTAAAGGTACCAGCTGTGTATGCTCTCTGAGTAGCTCAGGCTGGCTCTGGGAGAGGAGCGGGGGGGGGGGGGGGGGGCCGATGGCATAAACTGAGGAGAACAAATCACTCAAGAGAATAAAAGCCACTGAGAAGAGCAAACCGAAGGGCGCCCATGTCCAGGAAAGTTGGAAGAGCACCTACTGGGAGACATCTGGGTCAACTGGGCAGCAGAAGAAGTGGGAAAGACGTGGCTCCAAAACACCGAGGCCTCATATTCTTGTTTGCTTTCTTTGGACATTGCTGTGAAGTTTAATAAGAGCTGGGGAGGCTGTATGTGTACACCATTCATTCTAAGTCTTAGAAATTTTCAAGATAGTTTTTCTTTGTTCCAATGTAGGCTCAGGATTTCAAGGTGAACCTGGGTGTAGTTAAACAGATTTATCATTTATCACAAAGATCATGGAAACCCTGAGATGATCACACAGAACCCACCGGCTGTCACCCACTTCTGAGAGTAAGCCAGTTTATTTATCTATTTATTTGCGTCCCACGTCCCACAAGGATGCTTTTAGATAGAAGAGGCATATGGAATGTATGTGGGAATGGGAGACAGATGCCCACCATGAGGGCCACCCAGGTGGCTCTGAAAGAGGACGAGGATTTCTCTGCAACAGTGTCAAAAAAGGGGGCTGAATGCATTGCATAATTTTCATTATCAGGATGGAGGGATGCGCTAGTTCTTCAGGAGAGATTATTGTAACCTTAAATTCTGAACACAGTTTAATACTTGGCATCTAAGAAACAGATATCTAAGCAACATAGTGTACTACATTTTTGATGAGCATTTTCATAAAGAAGAAGAAATTTGTACAACAAATTTGGCTCCATTTTGAAAATTGTAATTTCCTCTTAAGGAATATAAAAAAACAAAACAAAAGAATGTGCAGCATGCCAAATATGCAGTGGTGGGCTTTAGTATCTAGTAGCAGATTTCTTCATGTAGATATTAAACTGATAAAACAGATTCTACTCTTGATCTTAGCCAAAAGGCCAGGAAGCAATCTTCTTCACACAGATATCCCAGAGACCTCAAAGTCTAACATGAAAATAAAAATAGACACAAGTATTCTAGACTATTCTATAAGCTATCCTAGAGATAAGTATCTTGTCATTTCAACTAAAAGATGTGCATTACATTGGGATGATTTCTTGGTTGCTTTTCCTGATGTGCTCCATTATCTGCATCTGCAATTCTATTCTTTAATGTTAAATGAAATAAATCAGACACACAAGCTTAAATACTGCATGATTTCCGTTATACAAGAAACACAAGGTACAAATAAAAAGCAAAATACAAGGTAGGTAATAGAAGGCAGATGGGCCTTCTTCACATTGGAAGAGGACAAGGAGATGAAGAGTGTGGAAGAGAAGAGATGGGAGGGAGGGAAGGTGCACTGTGCATGCTGACCAGCGCCTTACAAGGAGTGTGATCAGTGTGTACAGCAAACAGGCCCTCGTTTAAAAAAAAGTGAAAAAAATTAATAAAAAAGCATGAGGTACAAGTCAGAAATGGATGAAACCTAGGACTGAAGCCTGAACCTACACAGCAGCCACCGAGGTGGTGGAGGCGAGGGACCTCCGTCTCCCCATGCTCTCCGCCTGTGCCTGCCTCTTGCTCACTCTGCAATGACTTTCACATGTAAGGAGTTACTCGGAGATGGCCTTGGCTTCTTCCTATTGCACCTGTCCCTTTCCTGAGTCTGTGCTTCCCATCACTTCTCCTTCCCACTGGCCATCTGGGCGAAAGCCTCCCTCGTCACCTGGGTTACTGGTGTCACATCCTGGTTCTGCTGCACGAGGCCTTGTTCTACCTTCATTGGTGTCCACCACAGCCAGATAGCTTTGGTAGAAAGGAAATGTGATTGTGTTGCTTCTATGCTTAAAAACCTCCCAAGGCTCCCACTCCTCCTTGCAGAAGCTCAGGCTCCTCCACCCACTCAGCAGAGCTCTCCTGAGTGCCTCTCATTTTCCTCCTTAGCTCCACCTTATCAGAGTGCACCAGCTTCATTGCTCCAACCCAGGGGTACAAAGTACAGTCAGGGGCACAAATCTGAGCAGACTACTTAGATTCCAACACCAACCTTGTCACTCAGAGACACCAAGATCTTAGGAAGACCGCTGAGCTTTTTTTTTTTTTTTTGTTTCAAAATTCAGTATTTACTTTGGAAGACCAGCTTATTATGTAACTCATTTTTGTTTGTTTGTTTTTTTGTGTTTTTTTGGTTTTTTTTCAAAGTTTTATTGAAAAACAGATAGCAATGAGACAGTTTCAAATCAAACCGGAAGTACAGTTTCAACAAATAATACACTGCATATATTCTTCTTAGTGGTTAATTGCTGTACAAGATGCAGACTTGTGATCCTATTTACAAACACCATTAGAACAAATCATTCTATTCATTAAGAGAATGCAACTCGATGAATGTCCATTTTGTATCTGTGTAGACCACTGAACTATTAAGTCTCACTTTTCCAGTTGTGATCTGGGATGGTGGTGGAATTGCTGTGAGGATAATGAGTCAATGGGTGTGAAACACTCAGAAGAAGGCTGGCCATAACTGGGAAACAGCACCCCTTATCAGCATCACCACTGGCAGGCAGGTCTTCAGCCCTGGAAAGATTACCAAGGGGCCCCCCCATCTTGGTGAATTTAAAATAAAAACAATTCAAAATTGTAAAACATGTTATAGACAAGAAAGTCTAACAAAGATTTTTTTTGCAATTGTCTTTTTGGAAAAAAGTGCTAGATTGAGAAGCAAAAGCAAAAGAAATATTGTTGTTCTTGCCTTGTTGGGGAATTGATACCCTATTGAATCTTAGTCTTTGTTCCATGGAAGGATTTTGCTTCTTTCTAGAACATTCTCCTGACCCATGACTACCTCTTTTCCAGCAAATTCTATTGTTCTGTATGGTCTTGAGTTATTGGTGAGCTGGGCCTTTGCACTGTCTGCACACTGTGCCTCCCAAGGTTTTTAAATGTGTTTAGTACAGGTTCTAGAGGGTCTCACTACACAGATCAGACTCATAGTGAGTCTCCTGTTTTCAGCCTCCCAAGTGCTATGATTACAGGTGCATATCACCATGCCCAGTCTCAGCGTGCCCCAGGGGTGGGGTCAGCATGGCATGCAGGGGATTGAGCCCTGGTCCCTGCACCTGACTAAGCAGGCACTTTAGTCCACTGAGCTATCTGGCTGGCCCACCCCCCAATTTTGTCCTTAACATCCCATGTCACAGTTTCCTCTGTACTTGAGTCTTTCATTACTTTTATCTCAGATCCATTTTTATCCTCTCTGCTAGCCATAACATATACCAATCAGCATATCAATGTCAAGCATTATCTCTCCAAGACTGAAGTAGTGGGGGCTGGGGAGATAGCTCAGTGTTCTAAGCACCTACCTGGCAAGTGCAAGGACCTGAGTTCGATCCCCATCACTGCGTGCTGTGCTGACCAGCAAACCCGGGTGTGGTAGTGCATGCCTGCAATCTCAGCACTGGGGAGGGTGAGATAGGACAATCTCTACAAGTCTGAGCTGTGTAGCAAGACCCTGTACCAAATAGATAAAAAATAAATAGTAAATAAATGATTTTTTAAAACTTTAAAAAGACTGTACTAATGATAGTAAATCTGCCTGTTTTTATAAATCTTTATGTGTTTATTTCTTCCTTCTGATTTTATGACTCTGTCCTAAGCATCTATTAAAACCCAAAGTGTTACTAGCACAGCATTTGCTTTTTTCAGATTTCTCTAGGGAGGCTAAGAGTCTTCCAATACTTTTGAAACCTTTCGAAAATGTGAAGGGGCATTTTCTCTGTGCAGGGTTAAGAAAAGTGGGTACAAAGTCGTCGCTTTTGGATCTGTGGTCCTAAGTCTACTTTAATGACGGGAATCTCAACCTGGACTTCACTGGTAAACAAAGAATATCCAGGAGCCCTTCAAACTGTGGTCTTCGGGCACTTATTTGTCCCGCACAAACAGAGCAATTCCTGTGTTTCAGACTCAAAGGCCCCTGGGAAGGTCCCGATTCCCTGTCTGGTAGTTAGGCACTGAGATTTCATCTCACCACTATAAATTATTCAGCAAACATCCATAAGTTCTTCCTGGGAGGTTTGTACTAGTGCCTGCAGAGGCATTATGTGATACACACAGACGCGGGCCTGCCCTTCAGAAGTGCAACCCAGACAGCACCCGCTGCTGCCAAGAGCCTGGACCCGCGTCCTCCGGGAAATCCAGTGCCCGCCTGAGGAGTTCTGCAGGCGTCTAGGGACTTCTGCTTCATCTAATCATCTTGGGCTCTGATGTTTTCCTGACACTAGATTTTTATTGCTTATTTTGTGTCTGTGGCTTCTTTTCTCTGTTTGCTCTGCTGTGGATTCGCCTTAGACAGGACTCCATTTCTCCACCACCACCCTCTCCCTCACACTCTCGCACTGGCACTCGGGGAAGCAGCTGCATGTGGGAGCATTTGACTGGAGACGTAAGTAACTGAGAGAGAAGCCGTAGGATATTCCTGAGGCAGGGGACCGGAAATGGAACCTCGGGTCCTTTAACGGCTCCCTTAGCCATTTCCCCCAGCGTGAGCTCCGGAAGTTTTTGATGATTCTTGGCCTGCTCTCTCCTTCCTCTCTGGGTTGCTTTTGAGCCATTACAAAATGAAAAATAATATTTTCATGAAGTCACATGCACTGAGCGATCCAGTGCTCGTCACTCTGTACCCACGAGCTCTTCCGAACTTCCTTTTATGGCTTAGCAATGAATTCTGCTCAACCAAATACCAACTCTGCCACTCAAGTCTCGCACGCCCATTCTTTTCGTTTATTTTTTTTATTTAATTTTATTGAGAACCAAATATCAATGAGACAGTTTCAAAACCAATTAGTAGGACAGTTTCAATAATTAATACATTGCATATTGTTGTCATCATAGTAGTTATTAATAATACAAGATGCAGACATGATATCCTGTCCGAACACTATTAGTACAAATCTTTCTTCTCATTGAATTAAGATAAAGTAGCCATATATCTATTCTAACTATTTTGTAAATACAGATACAAAATAGTCCTTCATTTGTATCCTCTTTTTTTGTTTAGTTTTGTCAGAGATGGGTATTCCTTTGCCATTTAAATATTGTAGGTGCATGAATTCAGCAAAATAATCCAATATAGTCCAGTAGTCCATAATAGTAGTGGGTTATCCATAGGACTGGCAGTGTCAGAAGTTGTTGACTTGAAACTTCTTATTATAGCAGAAAAAGTCTTGGATAAACTCTGTCCTTGATAATTCTCTAATCCCATATATTATTCCAGTTGGACATGGACTGGAATTGCTTCTACCCCTCAAATGTTTTAGAACTGCCCCCTCCAACTACTTCAACACAATGAATGTTTTTATAATCTTCATATACTATAAAACATTCTTTTTTCCCCATAATTTTATTGATAAACAAATAGCGATGAGACAGTTTCAACTCAAATTGGTAGGACAGTTTCAATAATTAACACATTGCATACAATCTTCCTAGTGGTTAATTGCTATACAAGATGCGGACATGATATCCTATTTACAAACACTATTAGAACAAATCCCTCTATTCATTAAGAGAATGTAACTATATATCTATCCTAACCACTTTGAATACATAGATACCAAATGGACATTCATCTGTATCCCTTTTTTTGTTAAGTTCCGTTATTTGAATATTATAGGTGTGTAAACTCAGCAAAATATTCTAAAAGAGTCCAGTAGCCCATAATAGTATTGGGTCTTCTGCTTGACTGGCAATGTCAGAAATTGTTCACCTGAGTCCCCTACAGCTCAGCATAACAGCATGGCTTTACTTTTTATATTTCGTTTTTATACTTTTCTACTGGATGGTTAAGACCAAGGTAAAGCAGGACCTATGCAACAAGAGTTGTAGCTTTTGGGTCTGATAAGGTCAGTGAAATCCCCTCAGGATTTATCCTGAGATCCTGTACTCAGATTGTAGAACCCTTGTCAGTGTCAGCCATGTGGATGAGTCACGGCCATTGCTTGGCCAATGTCGCACACCCATTCTTTTTCACTCGTTACATGAATTCTTTCCCCTACCACCCCTGCCTTGACTCCTGTGATGGGCACAAACTGACAGAGTCAAGCTTGGTTTCCACAGTATTGCCTCCTATTTCCTTCCATAGTCTGAGAGCTAGGAACATGTTGGAAGAAGAGTTCATTCGTTGAATTTTTCCCTTCAGCACTCAAGGGCTAAGAGCCAAGCCTCACTCACCATTGTATCTCTCTCACCTCCATCTAGAGAAAGCCTCCCCCAATATTTATTATGCAAATGACTTTGCAGTTTCCAGGAGAGCTGAGCTGAAGTCAAATGTGTTGATTTTTGCTTTAAATAGCATGGCAGCACCTAACCTTCATAGTATTATCTCATCCACACTGGATTCTCGTTATCGTTTCAGAGCACCATTAATTGGACAACAGGGCCGGTTCATCTGCCTCCATTCTGCTCCCCACTGATGTCTGAGGCGTAACAGCGAGGATCTGGCAGCACATCTCCACTCTGCAGACTGCGGTGCTGTTCTCTTCAGGTGCGCGGATGCCAATATCCCCAAGACGGAATGAACTTTTGACTCTGGGCACAGCAGAAAGCGTCCAGCTGCTCCCTGTAGGAGCAAAGAGCTTGGATCGAGTTAGGGAACTCAGTGGCTTTTGCAAAAGCTAATTTCAGGCAGCTTCACTTCTCTTTGCAGCATGAAGGGGGTCTCCACCAAGGTGCACGCAGGACAGCCAAGGCTGGTATTGAATGCAGCATCCAGGAACCCTGGGAATCCAGGTGTTGGAACCAATGGCTTGCAATTGTTTGTTCCTTAAATAAACACTGGTGCTTCCCCACCAGCTGCTGTCGTCTGCCTCTGAAGGCATCATGTCCTTGAGTGTAGTCTGCCTCTTCTTGTACATCCTGTTTATTTTCTCAGGTGGAATAATTCCTACAAACCATTTTCACTTAATGAAATTACCAGCCTGGATGCAAACGCTTTATGTATGTTTGAAGGGAGCATTCATTTCTTTCCCAAGTAGCTTTACAATGAAAAAAGTGATGGTGATACAGCTGTGGACCTTAGAGATGCAATATTTGCCTTTGCACGCTGTGCACTTTCTCCAGAGAAAGTTATGCTGTTTTCCTCCAGTGAAAACTGATGGAGCCTCACAGAGGAAGCAGGCTTTGGATTTCACAGCAGCAGCAGCAGCAGCACTGCCTCCTCCAAGTCCACCATCCATTGCTGGCATTTGGTTTGGAAGCCAGAACCTGGGAGCTGCTGGGACCATTTGAGCAGATTTCTTTGTTGAGCTCGTTCTCATTTTGAAAACCCTAAGAATTGCTACTCAATAAAAGAATAACAGTCGAGCTCCATTTCAGTGCTGGGCCGGTGGCTCCAGCAGTGAGCACGGCAGTGTGCTCTGGAGGAAGCTTTTAGGAGTCTCCATAATTTCTTCCTGACCCCAGCTGGCGATCAGTTTATATCTTGAAGCTTGCGGATGAATAGCCCTTATAATTCCCATCCTAGTGCGGGCACATTCTAGCCTGCCCCATCTGAAAGGTGACAGTATTTTGAAATGTTATTCTTCTGAAAATAGGAAGAGCAACACCTTAGATTAATAGCAGTCTTCTGTACTAAAAACAGAAAACATTTTGTGTGTCACATTAGAACGCAGTTCAACAACTCTAACCTATTACAGTGTTTACAACTCTAACCTATTAGGGCATTCACGGTCCATTTGTGATTAATGTGCTCTTTTCCTTGAAGATATGATTTTGCTCATTAAATCACATCATCATTATATGATATTTGTGTTCTTTTTCCATATTTAACACCTTTTCTGTGCAAGATGGCTGATATGGTGGTTTATATCTGGATGTCCCACAAAGCCTTATGCTCTCAAAGTTGGGGGCTTGGGGGTGCTTGGATGATGGGGCTTTAGAGCCAAGTGTGATGTGAAGAAGTGAGGCTTGATTAGAGGAGGTGGAACAGTGGGGCAAGGCATGTTCTCTTTCTGTTCCTGCTGTCAGTGGCCTCTGCATCCTGTCACCCACACCCTGTGTAGCTCT
The DNA here is from genome assembly GCF_000260255.1 of Octodon degus. Classification (NCBI taxonomy): domain Eukaryota; kingdom Metazoa; phylum Chordata; class Mammalia; order Rodentia; family Octodontidae; genus Octodon; species Octodon degus. The sequence goes on along the minus strand of NW_004524601.1, from coordinate 8,461,848 downwards.
CCTCTGCCGGGCCGTGTCATGCTGCTTCTGCCTAGCACCAGCCAACCAGAGGAGATGCTTCACCAGTGCAGCCTAAAGAGGGCTCTTTTCCCTTGCATTTGGGTGTTGGGTATTGTGGCTCAGTGGTAGAGCGGCTGAGACACTGGAGGATTGGCCCTACCATCTATCTATAGTTGTTACACTTTGACATCCAGGATTTGCAAGGTGCTAGGCAGATAAGAATGGAATATAGATGTATTCCATACAGGGGGATTGAGGACACTTTCCTGATTGATACTTCCAGAAGCATTTCCAAATTCCTTCCAGCTAGAGTATCTGATTCAGTTCACAGGGATACCACTTACAGAGCCGGAGGCAGGACTCACATCTTACTCTTTCCTCCTATGATTGCAACTCTGTCATCCTAGTGCTGCTTGTATTTATCTGGCTCCAAAACCACACTTGAAGGATACAATTGCTTTTCTAGCAATGCTGTCAAGGAATGCACAAGATTTTGTTTCATCCTCATACACCCCTCCATTGTCACTGAAGTTGTTCATTATGGTGCTTCTTTAAGTGGTTGTTTGTTTCATTTATCCTGAGACCATTTGGACAAAAAGGATAGATCGTAATTAGAATGTGTACCAGCAAGTGTGGATGCCAAGCTAGATTTCTGATTGGGTTGGCAGCAAGAGACTAACAAAATATTCTAAAAGGTGCCAGTTACTACCATTTAAAGTAGGTGTAGAGAGAAACTTATCCCAATTCTCTAGAAGATTTAGGTAATTTACTTTTAAGAAGGGACACAACAATCTGGAGCAGATTGTGCTGGTCATTTAATCCACAAAGGGGAAAAATCAAATTATATCTCCCAAATAAACTTCACTTTCAATTATGATCTCTATGGTCGCTTCCTGCTGTAAAATTCTATGATTCTAATTATGTTGTCTGTGAATGTGTTTCAATTCTTTAACAAAAGAAGGCCTGAGACTGCTTCTCTGCAACTCAGGCTAAAGTGGACATACAAAACTCCCAGTTCACATGACGGATATAGAATGTGAAGCCAAATAGTGGGTTTTTTTTTTTTTTCCTGGCTTTTACATCATGAGTACAATCTGGAAGAGGAGGTACAGAGATGAGTCTACAATGGCAGACACAGCAGAAAAGTTATCAGCTGCAAGGTATTCCATCTCAGGTAGTTAGGCAGACTTAGGTTACCTAAAACTATCAGATTTAGAGGCTTTTATTTCCTTGCAAAGCTTACAGACCTGTGGTGCGGGTGATGTTACTATCAGTATGAGCTATATCAGAGATTCCGAAAGCATCTCTTTTTTTCTTCTTCAAGATGCTCCAATGGCCTGGTACCCTAAGTCAGTAGCAGTGCACCTGGCATCGGTTTCCCAGCAGGAGGGCTTTCTACTCACTCCAGGATATATGTTGCAGATTCGAATCAAGAAATGTGCTCAGTGGGACCTTATGCTGCCCCTGACCTCTTTCAGTTGCAAATTATTTCTAACTGGTAACTCCCCTGGATTAGCTAGGAATCCTGTAAGTATCAAAGGACTTGTGAGGATCCCTTCACACTCCAAGTGGAGACGCGAGGAGTGAGGGACACTGGGGAATGTGCTTTTCCAGCTAGTCCCTACCTCAGGACAATGTGGGTGGACACAGAAGCCACGGGGCAGTCTCACAGAAGGACCCCTCTGAAGAAGTTGAGACTAATGACCTCCACATGTTGTTCCTCCTGGTCAATTGACTTTGGTTGCTGAGCCAATCATGAGGACATTGACTTTTCATTTATATTATAGGGAAGACTCAGTACCCTTAGCTGCATGTGGTAAGTTCCTAAATCCTTGTAGACATGAGACTTGTCCTCGTATTTTCAAAGCAAAAGCAGTCTGGAAAAATGTGGGAATATCAACCTCCAACGTTCCTCAGGGCATCTGAGTTATTTATTCACCTGTGGGAAGACCCTGGAACTACCTGTGTAAGGGTGCAAGATGTGGGCAGCTTTGAGGGCTGGAGGGTTTGACAGGAAGATATTTATAGTTAGGACTGTAATGCATTCTAAACATAAGTGGTTGTTGTCTAAGTATATTTTTTCTTGGGCAAGGAAAAGCAATACTGAGTGGCTGGACCGTGAGAATATGTGTGGGAAGAGGAAGAACCAGACTGGCTCCAGCCATGTCAGGAGAGGTTTTTGGGACCCAGTTAACCACTGTTTATCCATTACACAGATTCATGACAGAAAGTTCCCTAGGGCCATGCCATGGTTTCTAAAGCCAATCTTTTTAGTGCATATAACAAAATCCTAATAAAGATTCTTGCAGTACTCTAAAAAGAGTTAAGGGGAAAAATTAGGATTTTAGCATTGGAGATACTATCTGAAGATAACATTAGGGTACTATCTGCAGATAACAAATATAAACAAGGTGGATGAATAGGCGCTAGATTTGGAATGGACTGGATACAAGCCCTAGATATCGTGCAGAGTCAAGGATGAATGGAAGTTGGGTGGTCACTTGGTTGTCTGGTAGGTGTGTACACTGTGCATTTCCAGTGGCGTAAGCTCTGTTCTGTCTGCAATGTGCTGCTTCATTCACGTGGCTCCGATGTTCAAAAAACATGGAGGGAGCAGCAAGTGGAATCAATGCAAGAGACATGAGAGATTAATCTACAAAATTCATGTCAAATTGGATGCAGAAGGCAAGAAGATGATTCTCAGGTTTGGCACCAGGCGAGTAATGAGATAGTGGTGTTGTCTGTGGGGACAGAAACATAGAAGGAGGTATTTGGACCAGTGGAATTTGAGCTGGTGGCTGTGAGTCAAGGCACATTGCTTGCCAACTCTGCGGACATTATTAGTGTGCCCCAACAGGACAATGAAAGCCTGAGTCCATGTTTTGTAACTACCTTGGTCACCATCGTGGTAATAGTGGAAAGTACGAGAATAGATAGGAGGCGCTGCGAGGGACATAGTTGGATTTGTGAGAATGGTTGGGATGTACTGCCCAGTACAAAGAGGGAGGGAAGGAGTCAGGAGATCTTCAGAGAAAATGCAAGAGAAGTTGAGTCGATGAGTATGCTGGGTGGGCTTTGTTACAGGCAGAAATCAAGAAAGGCCCCTCTGAACTGTGCAGCTTGCCTAGAATCACAACATCGCGTAGCAGGGAAAGGAATGCGCTCAATTATCCTATCTTGGTTCCCAGTTTTAAACCAAGCAGGGCAAAGGTTTTGATTTGTACAAGTTCTCCATTGTCAATCCTGCAGTCCTGGTGTGGTGTTTATTTTCTGCTGGGTAATATTTTCTCTTGTAAAGATAAAAAAAAAAAAAAAAAAAAAAAAAAAAAAAAAGAAAGTGCTGGAGCTCTGGGTTCCTGCATGGGAAGTACCTCTGCTTGTTTGTAAGAGGCTTGTTTCCCAGTTTGTTTAGCTGTTGACCTCCAACTTGATTCTGAAGAAGTCGTATTCTGTGCAGAATAAGAAATGATTCATTTCGGGCTCGTCGCTAGCCTTGGGCCTGCTCCTCCATGAAGAATTGCTGCGTGAGCCTGACGCGATTCAGAGGCCGAGAAGCCGGTGCTTCCAGGAAGTGCGCGCTTACTCATTTCGCTCGGGACCTCAGCCAGGCACGGCCACGAGCCTGCAGGGGACAGGCCCAGGTTCTCTGTCCGGGCCGTCTCAAGGGACTCCTCCCCTCCTGGGGCTTCTGTGGACGGCTGTGTGCTGGGCTCCCTCTTCGTTTTTCTCGCAGGATGTCCAGTGCGGATTAATTGGCACCGCAGCTCCAGGCAAGGAGGCCGCGGGGCCCCTTGCTCCCTTCCTGCGCCCTCAGGGGCCTCTGGCGGGCGCCCTGTCTTCCTTCTTCCTTTCTGCAGTTTTATTCCCTTTCCAGAAATCTTCCTCATGTCCCTCCTGAGGCAGGGACGGTGGAGAGAAGCCGCTGGGCGCAGGGCCCTGCCGCAGTGGAAGCCTGCCCGGGCGCCCACAACCTGGCCCTGACAGCGTTTTCATCTTGTTCCTTGTTAGCCTAGAGAATAATTACTTCAAAGACTGGCCCCCACGCCCGGTATTTCAGTTTATTCTATTACTCTGGCTTTTTTGTCAGTCCACCGGTGATGCCAGAAATCACATCAGGGTCTCTGGCAGGCCTGCCGCCTGGTGAGTTCCGCCTCTCCACTGCCTGGTGCTCCGATGGCTCGCTGAGTGCAAACCCTGTCATCATCTCCTTTGAATTAGCTGCGCCTCCCGAAACGGCACAATGGCTGCGCGGCGCGTTGGTGTGGAGTCCTGCTTTAACTGTCTGTCAGAGCCCGGGCTCAGGAATCCCATTAGCATACTAGCTTGCCAGCTCCGGGAGTCCAGAAGGAGTCGGGCAGCCAGGCCGGGCTGGCAGAGCCAGCTGCGGAGCTGCTGAACGCCTTGGTGGTGGTGGGAACTGGACTCCAGCTCTGGAAGCGCCCGGCGGGGGGGAGGGATGCAGAATTAGAAAGCTTATTTGTTACCATAAACTCCCGCAGTGGACAATGCAATGAGAGATGGCACTTTTTGATTCTGGGGCCTACCTCAAGCATTTTAAAGACTACCGTTGCCTCGGGAGAGCCCCGAGGCGATCATAAATTAATCTTCTATTCTCTGGGAAATTAGAATGTATGGAAGCAAAGTATGCTTTCCACATGACTTTTTATAAAATGATGACTTGAGATGGTCATTTGACATGAATTTCATTTTTAGGGTAATGGCCAGCAATTGGCATTGTTGCTTTAGTAACTGGGCATCATCATTAAGGCTTGCTTTGGGGAGCAGTTGGCACTTTAACGACCAGCACACCATCTTTTTAATGCTTCTGTTGAAACTCAGCTCCCTTGAACAGCGCCCACAGAGTTATTAATAACAGAAGGAGTGCATTTTGCCTAGTAAATACAGACTTGAAATGAGTATATATTCATCCCTGATTTTATATTTGTGTTTAGCATAAACTTACAGTAAGTGCAGGTATGTAGTTGCTAGGCAACCAGCGAGGAAGGGTAGGCCCAATCGTCAGCTCTTAAAGGGGATGCTTAATGGCTGGAATCTTCAATTTAGTTTGAGATTAATTTTTAGAATGTATAGCACGAAATACTTTATGTTAATAAACTTTTAAATTTTGCAAACATGGTATTAACATTAAATGTGTGACAGGCACTGAATTCTAGAAATTGTATTAACTTGTGGTTAGAACTAAATTATTCTGCCCACCAAAATAACTTTTGAATAAATTAACAGATTGATTAATGTTGTCCTCAAAGATTTGGTGAAAGCCTGCATGTTTCTAGCTAAAAGATACTGCAGACATAGCAAATGTAATTGTAAGACTTGTCGCTGAAGTTGAATCTCTGGTTGTTTTTATGTAAAGCTGTTGCTACTTGTGTTAAATATGATCACTTTTCAATCTTTGCTGTCAAACAAAGACAAACATGGAAGAATTTTGACTTACTGTCTGATATAGCACTGAAATTCTAATATTTCTTTTGGGAAGAATGTCTGTAATAGTGGAACATAGTATGGCCTGTTTTTCAAAGGCTATGGTGCTTAAAATGTTATATGATCTTATTTTAGTTTATACTCTCATGGTTTTTTTGATCAAAGTATATTTTATTTTTATTTCCTAAAAGGTAAACAGAATTGTGTCTCCTTTTGTAGAAATGTTGGATCTGGTCCTCATCTGAGACCCTTTGAAAGTGTAGTGAGTTAAGTAGGCCATTGACTATTGGGGACAATAGTGGTTGCTCACTTCATAACAGATCTTAGTTATGTTTCTTCATCTCCTGATTCCTTTTTTTTTTTTCTGATTCCTTACTCAGAACCCCATTTTCTTTCCATTTCTGAAGAAGGGTGGTGTAACAGGATTAATAATACAGAAGTTAGTGTTCTGTCAGGGATAAGGACAGTGGTCTCAGAAGGGAGTCAGGAAGCCCAAGATGGAGTCTGCTGAGTGCAGATCCTCTAGAGTTCTTACAAAGACATCTCCAGGTGTCCTCTCCAGAGCATTATCAGGCAAGCCCTTGCATGGACCCTGCAGGAGTGATGTATAGATTGAACCCTAAAAAACATGCAATTTCCCATAGGGTAGAGATCACACTGCTTACACAAATAGCCCTAGATCCCAGCCAGATCCATTTATGACCCCAGGTAAAGACCCCTATGGCTGTTCTGCTCAGGACCCCTCCCGGCTAGTGACAGCTGCACTTCCTTGCTTTTCTAGCTTTCACTTTCTTGCCTTTCCACCTTTTAAGTAGATTTGTTTGCCCCCTACCTTCTCTGTCCCCCATCTCATTCCTTGTTATGTGGGACACTGACCTCAGCATCCCAGTAACACTGGGACCTCCCAAACCTTCTGGAATGATGGCTCTGCTGAGTCTGTGGTTGAGCAAAATCACGGGCACTTCAGTTCCTATGCTTGTCCACCAGCTTAGGAGGGCCACATGATGCGGCTCTGGCTGCAGACATGAGGAGAATGTGGGAGAAAGCCTGTGCCTCCATACCCTGTTCAGCATTTGGATATTGTGTGATTGTGCACTGTTTGAATGATTGCACTAAATTCTAACCACAGACAGGCAAACTACAACAAAAGTCTGAAGGCAGAGGATCCAAGACATATTGTTGCTGAACTGCTGAATTAATCAGCTCTGGAAATTTGGGCTTCTGAAGTAAGAGAATATATCTTTCCTGTTGTTTAGGCAACAAACTCTTCATTTCTTGTAACTGAGACCTTGTAATTCATATTGCCTTACCATTACTTTATCTTTAGTTAGGATTTGTGCAGACTGCTCTTTCCAATTTCTCATATGAGTTTCTTATGCCATTAAGATTGTAGACAAGGGACAATATTTCCCTTTGCTTCAACTGGCTGGCTCTGCTTGGTGTCTGCTTTCATTCTTAACTTCAGTGCAGCAATCAGATGAGCTGACAGATCGATGGTTCTGCTCATCAAGCCTTTGTGGCAAGCCTCTCTTCCATCTACCTAGAACAGCTACAAAATACAGCAGCATCCCTACACACAATATTCAAGAAGACAAAACTACTTCTTGGTACACTCTAAAAGGTCTACCTTGCCTGAAGAGTATAGGAGGATAACAGATAGGGATCAAGGAGAAAAGAAAGAACATAATTTGTATTTTCAGCAATAAAGACCTGTTCATAATTAGATTTTCATAGCTATGCATTTGCTCCTCTATTTGGTTTTCTTTTTAAGTGTTCCCAAGCAGAGTGGGCAGAAGTGATGATGAGGGAGAACTGGATTCTGTTTGTGTGACAGAGATGCTGTGGACCAGGAATGACAGGAAAGGATAAAGATGGAGCTACTATAATCAGACTTTCAATTTGTACCAAAAATCACTCAACTCAGAGACCTCTAACAGATCCATCTCTTTAAATAGTGCGCAGTGAGCAGGAGGGTGGACAGTATGTGCAGGCTGGGGCAGGGCTTCTGTTTTCAGTCCTACCTCACCAGTCTATTGATATTCCTGACATGCAATGTTGCCCGCCACTCTCCCTCTTTGGGTGTGTTATGGCCTTCACAGGAATCTCCAGCTCACCTTCATTTATTCTTCAAAGGCATCTCAGGGACAACACCTTGGCTATCACCTTCTGTAAGAACTTTAGGACCCTACCCTTAAAAAAATTGATAGTTTTTCTTTCTGATTCTTGGCTCCTCTACAGTACTACACTTTGCTTATGCCATGATAATGATTGGTTTTTGACTTTTTTCCCCATCACTATGGGACAAAAATCTCAAGGTTTGCTCATTTCTGAGTTGCAGTGCCTTGCAGTGCCAAGCATGTAGTGGGCACCCTTCACAGGTTGGCCTCATGGTGTGAAGTGACAGAATCACTAACAATGAAAGAAATTCAACAGATAGCACTGGGAAAACTGGTTATCCACTTGTAGAAGAATGAATCTAGAACCATGCCTCATCCTGTACTAAAATGAAAATGGATCAGGGACCTAGATATAAGAACAGAAACACTGAACCTGCTGGAAAATAAAACAGGTGAAACTCTTGAAGACCTAGCTAGAGGAGCGGGCCTTCTGAGCAAATCCTCACGTGCACAAAAATAGCACCAATGTCATGGTCGATTGATTATGTCCACTGGAGAAGTTGGAAAGTTTAACTAGGTTGGCTCAGCAATTCGACACCAGAGCAGGTTGAGGACACACCCTTAGGTGGCTCCTTGCCTGGCAGCATAGGGGAGAAACGAGGAAGTGTGGAGTGGCTTCTGTTCAGAGGAGCACCAAGCTTTGCCTTCAGCTCGGACATCAGCTCCTGGTTTCTAGCACAGACTCTTTGGCTTTTGCCTTGCAGCCTTCGACCTCCGGCACAGACTCTTCAGAGTTCTGGGGAAGCCCCGTTGGCCTTGGACTTGCCTGGACACTGCAGCGATCCCCAGAGGGCAGTTGCCCCTGCACGCGTCCTCTTCTGACACTGGCTGACCACTGTGAGTCAATCTTATACGTTTCTATACCTTGTCTATATCTGTTTTTCTAGTAGAACACTGACTGATACAACGACAACAATCAACAGATAATATTATGCCAAGCTGTAAAGCTCTGCACAGCAAAGGAAACAACCACAGAGTGAAGAAACCACCTACAGAATGGAATACGTTGTGAGCTACTACTAATATCTAGAATATATAAAGAACTCAACGAAATGTGACTCCTCAAAACAAAAGATCTAACAAAGATTGGTAACTGAAATGAATAGATACTTTTCAACTGAAATGCAGGTGGCCAATAAATACATTACAAAGATGTCCAGCTTCTTTAGCCATCAGGTAACGCAAACCAAACAACTCTGAAATTCCATGCTACTCCAGTAAAAACAGCAGCACAATTCATAATAGGAAATTTTAGGAAAGGCCTGAATGTCCACCAGCAGATGAAGGAATGGAGAAACTGTGGTGTTCACGCACCATGGGACACTGCTCTGCCATACAGGGAGGGCTTGAGTTACTTGTGGGCAAAGGGAGGCACCTTGAGGCCTGGAGGTTAAGCGGGGTAAGTCAGACACACGAGCTTAAATATGGGCTGGTCTCTCCTCTATGGGAATCCCAAAACGTGAGTAAGGAACAAAGTAAAAGAACAATAATAGAGAGTAGGGAGATAGATCTGTCACCAGTGGGAAGGGGACCAAGGAGTGGGGGAAGGGAAAACTGATTAGGGCAGGAGATGGACACAGAATGAAGCAGCTACACGGGCGCCCCAGCTCCATACCAGGGTGCAATCACTGTGCACTTCCAGCATGTACTCATCAAAATAAAAAATGGAAAAGTGGCTGCTTGTAAATAACAAAGGCTCTACTCTGTCCTCATTGCTAGCGTGGATGGAAATTTGTGAAACCACCGTGGAGACTCCTCACCCAGCTCAGGACAGACGTTCCATTTGACTTAGCTGTAAGTCTCCTAAGTGTCTTCCCCGAAATGCTAAAGTCATATTACAACGATATGAGCATACTCATGTTTTCATAGTAGCATAAATCACAATAGAAAATTTATTGAACCAGCCTAGGTATCCATCACCAGATGAATGGATAATCTAATATATATATATATATATATATATATATATGAGTATTACTCAGCTATAAAGAAGGACAAATTTGAGTCATTTGTAGAAAAAAATGAATAGATCTTGGGGTCAAAATGAATGGATGCTGAGACCAAAATAGATGAATCTTGAATGAAATGAATCAGACACAGAAGGTTAGATATTATGTGGTTTCCCTACTATGAGAACAAAATGAAGAGATGATAGAAGACAGGGAAGCAGACCTTTTGGGGATGTGGAAGGGAGGTTGGAAGATCAAGAATGGTCAGGATACAACATGTAGGTACTAATCCCCCCATGAATGGAACTGCTGTATATCCCAAACATACACTAATTTTAAATAAAAATTCCAGTCTCGTTGTTCCGCCGGAGCCTGTGCCCGCCTTCAGCACGCTCTGCGCGCGCACGCCGCCAGTCTGGGCTTGATGGGCGTAAAAACGCAGCGCGTGTTCTCGCGTCTGTCAGGTCCGTGCCTCGCGTTTCCGTGCTTGCCCGGGAGCCCTCGGGGACTTCAGACATC
>NW_004524601.1:8446762-8451081 GCF_000260255.1 Octodon degus | reverse complement strand
GCGGGGCGTGCGGGGCAGGGGCTGCCCCCAGCCTCGGCCCCCTTCCAGGCCCTTTCTGGTGGCGTGGCCGCCAAGCCTGCCTTGTCACAGATAAAAAGAGCAGTTAGGCCCGAATGAGCTGAGAAATGAATACGAGAATATTGATGCCCCACTATTTAATTGCCTCCTAAATCCATGGCAAATTTTTTCAGTGATCTTAAACTCACAAAGAATAGCAGACTCATTGATTTCTGTAATTCATTTATTTAGGGATTTCTATTATCAACTGAGTTTGATTGATAGCTTCATGACAAATAGCTGTGTGCTCAGCGTATAGCTGCGCTCCGTAAGCTCGCTCAGCCATAAACAATGTGCGCTATAATTCTCGGGTCCTTTTGCTGAGTCTGTGCCTTGCTATTTGGGGAATAGCTGATTGAGATTCCATAAGTGAGTAAGGGAAAATGAAATCCCCACTTAGTTCTTTTGGCTACACACACACGCACACACACATACATTCGTATGTGGACACTGAGTATTCTAGAAGTCTTTTTTGAGGTTCTGTGGCATTTTACTCCAAAACATCAAGCCCTCTCGGATGCTGTATCAGAGTCTCCCGCGCGCGTGCGGAGGCGGGTATCCCCCAAGAGCCAGGGCAGTGCCAGGCGGTCCTCCTCAGATAATAAGGAGTGGTAGGTAGTGACGAGCTATTTTCATCAAAACTTAAAATGGCACCCCATAAATCTTTTTAGTCTGCTTTTCTCCTAAAGGCTTTTGATTCACAACTTCTACGTGCATGGAAAGCAAGTGCGTTTTCTGCTTTAGAGCAAATGAGCGGTTGTTACATCAGACGCCAGACCTGAAATCATTTGTACCAGTGAGGTATGAGTGACTCTATTTCTTCCAGACTATGTTAATTTGGATTTGTGATATCCATTTAAAATATTCCTGATACTTTTCTTGATTATAAATTAAGTAATCTATATCAAGGAAATTAGAATAAAATCCCTAGCTGGAAGACCTCCCTGTTGATCCTGCAGCTAGTTAGCTGTTAGAGCTGAGAAATTTTCTTAGGACACCAATCAGTTAAATGCCATTGGATCAAGGCTAATCTTGTTTGTAATGATGACACTTCTAGATTCCTGCTGTTTCCCTCAGCTCTACAAGCCAGGTGGGGATGGAGCCAGGAGCGCAAGCCTGAAGCCATGCTGTGGAAGTTGACTTCGTGTGTGGCTGGTGCCAGGACCAGACTTTTTTCACTCCTGGTTTGGGCAAGAAATATACCTACCACCGCCGCGTGCTGCAAGAGACATGGATTTTTACTTTAATCACATGTTTGGCTTTGCATTTATAAATTCACAAATAAAGATTTCAGATAAACACCTTGTGAACCTGTGAGCAGGCAGAGCGGACAGAGATGAAGAAATTGTGCTGTCTTTTCAAAAGTAGAGCGTTAAAGTATTTAGTCTTAGAATGTGGCGATCGATTCCCATAGCAGAACTGGGAAGCACTGTGTGGGGATTTCACAGTTAGGTAAATAGGCAGATTTTGAAGGACAGCTTTCAGTTGTTATGTAACTTCTATTTTACATTAGTTTCCCTGAATGTAAAATAACTGCTTTTAGTTATATGATGAAATAAATTATGCATTTCACACTCAGCTCTTTGAGTTTTACAAGCCAGTGAAACTAGTAAAATCTGAAATGAAAAATCTGAATAATAATAATCTCTGAGAAGCACAGAATGTACTTTTTGGAGGGAGAAAATAATTTAGTCAAGAAATGTTTGCAAAATTATTAAAGCTTTTAAGGAAAAAGAGTAAAGAAAATAATTTGCTAATGTTGATTTTCTAATTAGCTAAATGAATCAGCTAAAATTTGTGTATAAAATTGATAAACTAAAAATCCAACTTTTAATGAGTACTTTTGTATATGTGTTGTGTTTTACTGTCTTATCATATAGTGAAGTAGTGGCTTGCAATTCGGGTTTATGTAATTGAAAGATTGGTAGAACAGTTAACATTGAGTGAAGACGGTGAGAAATGTGACCCCGCGAGGGTCAGATGGATGATCCCGGCAGACTTGCGTGGCTCTCCGCGAGGCCAGGCCCTGAGCTCGGACATGCTGCCAAGAGGTGCGGTAGTGTATTCATATTTTCTTATCTTCTCAATTTCTTCTTTATACCAAAAGTGAGATGCATGTGCCAGGACCAAGGAGCCTCCTGAATTTCTTCCAAACAAAAAGAAAAACAGCAGAACGGTTATCCTACTAGCACTCTGGGAGGCTGGACGATGACCAGTTTGAGCCCAGCCTGGGCAGTGTGGTAACGTAGCAAGATCTTATCTCAAAATTAAAAAATAAATAAGAAAAAGGGACTGGGGGTGTAGCTTAGTACAAAGATTCACACACACACACACACACACACACACCCTCACACACACACAGAAAGAGGGTATGTTTTCTAAGTATCCATCAGCAATCACTAGTAAGGTGGATGTAAGTATGTTTCCATCTCCTTATACTTTTATAAAGTTTCAGCTCTTCCCTGGCATTAATACCTCCTTAATGTTTCCCATCCCTGTCTAGCGTCCTGTTAATTTTGTTTGAGTGCTAAAGCTGTAACATTTCAAAGAACAGCTCTTTTTTTCATGTATTTGGTACAGGCTCTCCAGTGTGTACAGGGTCTCACTAGGAGATCAGACTCAGAGTGATTCTCCTGTTTTCAGCCTCCCAAGAGCTGGGATTACAGGCATGTGCCACTGCACCCAGTATCAATCGCCGGCTCATTGTGCCCTGGGGGTGGGGCTGGTAGGGCACACCAGAGATCAAAACCTGGCTGCTGGCTCTGCTTAAGCAGGTGCTTTAGTCTGCTGAGCTCTCTGGCTGGCCCAAGAACAGCTCTTAATTCCAGGAATTGGTGAAATAAGCCAGATTCACCATTCTGTATGCTTTTTATTCAATAAATATTGAGCCCTACTCAAGGTTTGTGTTTCTGAGTTGAAAATTTTTAATCGATTGAGTCTGTTTTCCTGTTCTCCTCAAGATTCTTTCAGATGCCGGGCCTCATTGTCTAGATTTTATTTGTTCCTACTGTACTGTCACAGCAATGTGTTGCAGAAAGGCAGGTGCTGCTGCTTTAGAATTCCTACTTGTGGAAATCATTATTTATAGAACGTTTGACCCAGGATTTATTGCTTCTGTTTCTCTTTACTCACCAAATTAATATACAGTTATTTGAGGAGGAATCATTCGTAGTTATTTCTAAACATTTATTAAAAATTTTAGTAACTGTCACAATTTTATTTTCTATGTGTCTTTCCATATTAGTTTTCTAAAGTTGTTTCTTAACATTGGCATACATTAATGACAAGGATCAGTTTTATATTTATATTTTTCTTTAAGCAGCAGTGGGAAGGGTTATGGAGAAATTTGTTTCACCCTGTGAATTGGGACAGCTCACTACAGAAATTGGTTTTTTCATTTTTAAAAAAACTTGCAGGATTCTGTTACATTGGTTTATGATCCTGTCACTATGAGCACTTTACACGGAGACATTCTCACTTGTCTCGCCCATTTGCCCTGGCACTAGGGGCAAGTCCTGTTTGTGGGAAACAATTTATTTTAAGGAAACACACACATACACACACAACGTTGAATGTGTATGTGTTTGTATATTTGTAAAATGTTAGTGTGGAACTGCGTCAAAGCGTTTTGAAAGTTTAAATTCATATAACTTGCTGGTTTTCCATTTATATGTGCTTTTCAATTTCTGTATTGCCACTTTGATTAACTTTTATTTTTATTATGAAGATTTTTTTAACAAACAAAAGTAGGAAGAAAAGTATAATGAACTATTGTGTACCCATCTTACCAACAGCTTTTCCTAGCTTTGGTTTTGTCTATCGTTTTCCCTGACTTACTCTTTTGGAATTATTTTAATTGATTCCTGTGTACTACATAATTTCATCCATAAATATGTCAATCTGGTGCCAGGTACAACTCAAAAAGTTTTCAATAAAATTGTAAGAGTTTCTCAAGAGTTTGGTTCAAGTTTCCCAAATTATCTTAGAGTGACCATCATAGGTTACTAACCAACACTGCCCCTCCTATAAACCGTAACTCCCCTAGGTACTGTGTCTTCAAACTTGGTTATCTTACCAAGATTAGAAATCAGACCTGGTGAAGAGTGTTCCTTTGTACCATGTTTGCTTTGCCCAGTCATCACTTATTGGACAGTTTGTTTCCATTTCTTAACTATTGTGAAGAGTGTTGTAGTAAACATGGGAGTGGTAGTGTCTCTTTGATGTATTGATTTAATTTCTTTTGAATATGTCTCTCTCTCTCT
>NW_004524601.1:8431350-8446625 GCF_000260255.1 Octodon degus | reverse complement strand
TTTTATGTTTTATTTCTAAATTTACTAGTCATTTGAATTGATTTTTGTAACTGGTAAAAGACAAAAACCTTGTTTCATTTTTTCTTGCATGGGGATATTCAATTTTCTCAACACCCTTTATTTAGGACTCCTTTCCCCAGGGATTCTGGCAACTTTGTTGAGAATGAAATGACTGTAACTTTATGGGTGCTGAGTTCTAGGGTCTCTGTTCTGTAACGGTAGTCTATGTCTCTGTGTCAGGCCTATATAATGTTATTTTGATGCTGCAGCTTTGTAGTGTAATTTAATATTAGGTTGTGTAATACCTGTTGCTTTGTACTTTTTGCTCAAGATAATTTAGCCACTTTAGCTTTTTTGAGTGCCAGCCAAGTTTTGGGATGCCTCTTTTCTAGTTCTGTGAAGAATGTCATTAATATTTTGGTAAGCATAACATCAAGTCTGTACATCTGTGCTAGTATGGACACCAAATTAACAATATTAATTCTTCTATTGTCTGAAGATGGGAAGTATTTCATTTATTGTGGTCCTTTCCAGTTTATTTTATCAGTGCTTTATAGTTTTGCTATAGAGATCTTTTATACAATATTGTTTACATTTAATTCTAGGTATTTTGTTTTATATAGCTATTGTAAATATAGATTTTTTGGTTTCTATTAGATAATTCACTATTCACCATAGCATAATACTGATTTTTGTGTATTGATTTTGTATCTTGAAACTTAGTTCAATCCATTTATTAGTTCTAAAAGATTCCCTTTAATGGAGAGATTTTGGGTTTTGTGGCTTTCCATGTGCAAGGGAAGAGTATTATCTCCCAACAGTGGTAGTTTGCCTTCCTTTGCCCTCCAGTTCTGTTGACCTTTGCTTCTTTTTTGTGATTGTCAGCTCTGCTAACATTTTAGTACTATGCATGTATAATAAAGTGTGCATCTTTGTCTTTTTCTAGATCTTAGAACATTTTTGGCTTTTCTGTATTTATTATGTTAGTGGCTGTCTTATTCCATATTGTGTTTAAGGTATGGTCCTTATGTGCCTCACTTGCCTAATGCTTTTATCATAAAGGGCTGAATTTTATCAGAAGCTCTTTCTGCATCTGTGGATAAGAGCTCTCCCCACCCTCCTTCTCCCTCGCTCCTGGTCTTCTATGTAGCCCAAGCTGGCCTCAAACTTGCAGTTCTCCTGCCTCAGTCTCCTGAGTGCTGAGGTAGAGGGTTACTAGGGCACTTGGGTCGTACATGGTTTTTGTCCAGTCTACTGAAGTGTAATGTCTTGTTTATTGAATTGTGTATGCCATGTCTAGTTTATTGATTACGTGCCTGGGATGAATCCCACTTGATTATGGTGAATCACCCTGTCATTCACATCACCGCGGATGGAAACAGAGCTCATTACGTTAAGTAAAATAAGCCAGGAATGGAATGACAAGCACCATCTGATTTCATTCTTCTGTGGACTGGGCCCAGGTGATGTCATAGAAGGTGCTTGTAGGATGGTGGTCACTAGGGCTGGGCATGGCTGGGCAAAGGTTAGTCAAGGGTGCTGAAGACGAAGCTGTCATTCGCTATTGCACAGTAGTGTACTGCAGTTAATGTAATGTCTCTATATAGAAGGAAGGTGTTGCGCATGACCTCGCCAGCAAGGAAGACGCAACACACAGCTCTTCCTTCAGCGGTTTATTCAGGCCCCTTACAGCAAGCTTCTTCTTCTCCAATCCCCCAGCCTTTGGCTAATATATACTCCCGAGCCCAATCCCAGTGCGCCACGTGGGGATCGCCCATGGGTCCAGCATATGCGGAAGTGAATCATGACTGCAGCCCTGGCCATATAAGGAGTTGTTGTGCACAGAGAGCGCTCACCCACGGGGGTGGAAGGCGGAAACCAGCGCCATCTTGTAGGCGCGGTCCTTCGTAGCTCTCCACAGGAAGGATTGGGGGATATTTTCGTCATAAAGAAATGATAAATTATAAATGATAAATGCTAGAGAAAGTAGTACTATGTGTGTGTGCATGTGAATGTGCTTGAGATATATATATATATATATATATATATATATGTATATCCACAAGCTACATGGTAGCCTCTCAGTATGTATACTTTAATTTTTTTTTCTTTTTTTTGCATTTAGTACAGGGGACACAGGGTCTACAGGGTCTCACTACGTAGATTGGACTCATATTGATTCTCCTGTTTTCAGCCTCCCAAGCAATGAAATTATATGCACACCACCATGCCCAATCTCAATCACCCTCTCAGTGCACCCCAGGGGTGGGGCCAGCACAGCACACCAGATATCAAACCCTGTCTGCTGTGCTCTGCCTAAGCAGGTGCTTTGGTCTACTGAGCTATCAGGCTGGCCCTACTTTTCTGTTTCTGTGTCGGTTAAAATAAATTTCACTTAAATTAGAAAAAAAATTAAAATGGCCTCCCATTTATTAAAAAAAAAAAGAAGAAGAACGTTTTGTTTCTGGAATCTTCCATGAGCCCTTAGGAGTGGGAGTCGCGATTGCCTACCACTCCTCCCCCACAGTGGTGGAAAACAACTGTAGGTTACACCTTTGGCCAGCAGGCCCCTATTTCACCCTTGAGTTCCTTCTGAAGTCTGGAGTGGGTGCCATTTTATTTATGTTTTATTTTTATTTATGTTTCATTTGTGAGCTAACTGTAGGAAAACCCTTTTTTTTGCCCTGTGTTCTAACACCTTTGACCTGTGTGCTTTAAAGCAGGTTGGAAGTGAAGCACTTGCCCAAGTCTTCTCTAGCAAAGACCAAAGCAAATCATTGATTCCGCCCTCCCCTTTCTGCCTCAGTGACCTGAGCCTCTCTAGCTGGCTCCCGGACTTTGCTATGTTAGAGAGGCTTGTGTTCCTACTGTGGAGACCTTCGTGAGCTCTCCTTCGATTCCATCATGTCCCATTCGTTCTGTATTTGGCTCTGACCTGCTGTACGCTCCTTTCTTTAGTAGTAGCAACTTTTACATTCCAACAACTGTGTGGTCTTTATACGCTATCAATGTTTGTTAATATCTTTTGTTTAAGTGTTCTTTGTTTTGGTTGGTGCTGTCATTTTTCCTGGGCCTTGCAACAAGGTGTGTTCATTTATTTATTTGTTTATTTCCATTTGTTTATCTATTTTGATACAGGGTCTTGTTACGCAGTTCAGACTCAGCGATCCCCTTGTTGCAGCCTCTCCAACGCTGGGATTACAGGCACGCATCACCACGCCTAGTTCCAGGGCAGGGAACACGGTGCTGGGTCCTCATGCCTGCAGGCAGGTGCTTACGCTGCTGAGCTATTTCCCCAGCCCCAAGGTGTGCAGAGTCACAAGCTAGAATCTAAGGCTTTCCTTGTCCCTCTTGAGGGCCTGGAGTACGAGGGCATTGCCATGAAAGCTTGGTCCCCAATATAACATTGCTGGCTTTGTTTCTCAGTTTGCTGCTGAGAGTCACACACTCATGCCTCCTTTGGCTCCACCCAGTCCTCTTATTCTGCAGCTCTGCCCAGTGGGCTGCTGCTAGGACTGGATTTCCCATTCTTTCATTTAGCTAGTGGGACAGTGAGGAAAGGTAACTATGATTTTAGAAGGAACCAGTTGTAAGTTATCATTTCGTGGTTTAAGTTTGCTGCTTACTGCACAGCCAATTAAATGTTTTCTTATATATTGGGGAGATGATACAGAATAGCAACACTCAGTAGAAATGTCACATGCACAGCATACGAAATCTAGTGCCCTCTGGTTACCGTATTTAAAACAGTAAAAAGCAAACGTCAGTGAAATTAATTTTAACAATATAGTTTCATTTAAGTCAGACAGTCTAGATGTTGTTATTTCAATATGAAATTAAAGTACAAATTATCAGTGAGATATTATATACATTTTTGTGAGTATACCTTCTGTATTAAACCTTGGAAACCCTTCCTGTACCTTACACTTGGAGAACATGTCACTGTGACGCAGCCAGCCTCAAGTACATTTGACATCACACACCATATTGGTCAGTACGAGTCTTTTGGGGTCCTCCTTGGAAAACAGTCATTCAGTCATTTATAGCTTGAGACGCACCTCAGAACCTGTACACATCATTTACTTACCCTGTGACAGCACGTCAGAGTACCAAACTCTGAAGGAGATATCTGAACTGACAGGGAGAAGGTTGATGAATATATTTAACTGTATTACTCTAATATACTTGGTGTGTCTCCTCTAATTAAAATAAGATTATCTCACAACTTATGAAATGAAGATCTGGCATAATAGACTCAGAATGTGATGAAAATGTTTTTATTAAGTGCAAAGACACCCTGCAAGGCATGGCATTTCCTCTCAAGTCTCTAATAACATTAATATACCCTTTTAATCTCCGACGCATTTAAGACTTAATAGGAGCCCCTTAAAGAATGACAGGATTGTAAGACTCACAAGGTTGCCTCAACGTCGAAGTGCTCACGATCTTCCACACTTCTGAGCTACAAGTAAAAGTCTTCTCTGTAGGACTCTATGAGAACAGCTCTGCTTATTCCAGGGCACGATTCGAGGGC
Organism: Octodon degus; assembly: GCF_000260255.1. NCBI lineage: Eukaryota > Metazoa > Chordata > Mammalia > Rodentia > Octodontidae > Octodon > Octodon degus. The sequence continues at coordinate 8,442,091 of NW_004524601.1, read as the reverse complement.
CGTATATGTATGGATAGGTGCAGAAGACGGCAAGTAGGGCTTAACGGGCTTCCCGGACACGGGCCTCGCTCAGGGCTCTGTGGGTATGAGTTGGAAACGTGAATGTGTGATTTGGGAATTTTATCATCACTTTACACAGCGCCTTGTAGGAAAACTACCGTTACTAATTCGCATCCTTCTTCCACAACGTATTTGGCCGTCGTGTATCGATTCGTTCCCGTCCTCTAGCGGATGAGCTGCGTATGGACATCTCTAAGGCGGTAGGTCACGTTTTCGATTCGAATCACAGAAAGTAGCACTGAGATGCTCTTTGCAGTCTTTTATATTGTTTTCCAGACATGATTTTGACTAGATAGACCAACATTTCTCAGCGGGTCAGCAGAGCTGCCCTGAGTCCTTCCTGCCCCGGCTCCCTTGTTGCCCTGATGCGGACTCTTGCAGCTATCCTGATGCAGCAGCCTGGAGTTGTTTGGGGTAAAGCTGAGACATTGACCCGACAGACAAATACAGCAACATCTTGTTACTGTGGTAAAAAGTTATGCTCTGTAGCATTTTCTCAGGTGTCTCCTTCCTAGACCTTAGGCCGCCATGGGCCTATAATGTATCGTCCTGTAACTTGAGGTCTATAAAAGTCATTTAGTGAGCAGTCTATTGTCCCATGAGAACCACCACTCTTTGCCAGATCCAATAAGAGTTTTCAAGGAAAATAGATGAAGGCACTGAGATGAAGACACTAGGATCTAATTGGTTTAAATGAGATAGGAAGATGGGGGAGGAGAGCTGGATGAAATACACCAGAAGAGCCATTTACCCAGCGGGGCTCCAGATTTAATGCATGAACCCAGAACAGCATGGGAGTGCAGCGCCGTCCTTAGGGGTTCATTCAGCACTTCCTGGTGAAGTCAGAGAATCTGCCTTTGAAACCGTGCAGTGGGTGAGTCATAAATTCAGCAACGCAGAGAACTCTGCTTGGGAAACATTGCCAAGGCCAGAGAAAGACTATGAGACTCTTACCCTGATTCCTGAATACTAATAGCTGAGTCGTGTAGAGGGCTTTCTTTTTTAATTTTTTTTCTTTCTTTTTTTAATGTATTTAGTATAGGGTCCACAGGGTCTCACTACACAGGTTGGACGTTAGTGATTCTCCTGTTCTCAGCCTCCCAAGCATTGGGATTACGGGGGCAGGCCACCATGCCCAGTCTCAATAGCCATCTCAGCATGCCCCAGGGGTGGGGCCAGCATGGCTTGCTGGTGATTGAACCCTATAACCCTGGTCTCTGCGTCTGCCTAAGCAGGCGCTTTAGTCCCCTGAGCTATCTGGCCAACTTTCTTTCTTTCTTTTTTTAAGTGTTTTAAATTCTTTTGTTCTTTTAAAGAGAATATAAATTAGAATTAACACTGAAAAAATTACAAGTGATACAGATTTTCACTTAACAAAGTTATATGAATTCCACAGTATTTGTTGTAATACGTAGTGTTACCTTCCAACCAGTTATTCATATTACTAGATATATGTATGTAAAATTGGAAGAAGAAAGTAAAATAGAAAGAAATGTACAAGAAATTCAGAAGAGAAAAAGGAGATGGAACAAATTAAACATTGACTGCATTTCTGCTGGTCTCTGGAAAGATGGCTTTTTTTTTTTTTGTCTTGATATCTTTTCAATTCCCATGGACTTTCTGGCTACAACGACTACCATTCCTCCTTTAGTCTCAGGTGAACGAGTTCATCAGCACCTGTTTCCTCGTTTTGGAGCCCCGGTCCACACCTGGCTGACGACCAGTTCACTATGTTGTCTCCAGGCTTCTCCAGGAGCCCTGCCTTTCCCTTTCCCCTTGGTCAGGTGGATGTGCATCTATCATTCAGTGAAATCAGATCCATTTTAGCATCCTCTTTCCACAATACCCAGCATGCTTTGCACCTCCCCTGCAAAGCATGCTGGGTATAACAAACAGGCTGGCTATGCTCCGTGGGATTTTAAATTTTTAAATTTAATTTTGAGCACCTGGTTCTGGTGGCTGCAGAAGGACCAAGGAAGGAGGCAGAGCACACCAATCTCAGCATCTCACATAAACACTTCTGCTGATAACACCGTGAAGGTTAAATTGTGCTGATGCAGATTGGAGGCAGCAGGGCTGCAGGTCTCTGGCAAATTGTTTGATAACATCATTCTTAAAGCAACTGTCTGTGAACTTGGTATCAATAAAAGGTGCTGCTATGAGATGAGTTTTCAAACATTTTAAACAGTAACTAGTTCTTTAATGGCATGATTTTTCCTTCTCCCGTATTAATACTTAGAACCCTTCTCCTCTACTCTCCACATGCTTGCTGTGCCTTATCAAGAAGCCGAATGGAGACCCAGGCTGAAGGCCGCAGGTACTCTCGCTGCCCTTTCCTCCTCCTGAAGCTTCTTTGCTCGTCTCGTCTGCTGGTGAACTCTCCTCTTTATTCAACATGGGCCTTGAGGTCAGAAGCCATTGGTGTGGTCTGCTGACCAGCCTGGCAACGTGATTGGGTTCATACGCATTAGGGGGATTGTGTGTCTATTCAGTCAAGAACTGACTGGCTCAGTTTTTCTGGGATTGCTTGGACTTTTTAGGTTGTGGACAAGGAGACTTTTTTTTTAAATCAGTTATCTGTAGGTTCTTATTAAATATTTAAATTCCCAGGCCTACCCTGAATCAACTGAATCCAAATTTATGGAACTAAGACTTTTACAAAACAAGTTTCTCAGTTGATTTTCATACCCACAAAACCCAGTTCCGCCATGACAGTTGCCACGTCTCTTTCTTTTTAGAATTTGAAATTCTTCTGAGACACTTCTCCAGTGTGCAGGACACGACCATGGTGAGCATTCTTCTCGCTCAACTTCACGTGCGTGCTGAGCACGTCGAAGCGAATGCGGGGCACCCATCTGTGTCATCCCTGCCTTGGCTAAACACAAGCCAATCGGCGCCTTCTCGGACGTGGGTGAGACTCCTCACTGCTCCGGCTGCCCTGGACCTCCCTGGGCCGTGCACCTGATAAGCATGCGGGAACTGTTTATCTGCAGGCGCTTACTGGGTGACCGAACCTTACTGACAGTAAAAAGATGAAAACACATCTATAAAGGAAAGCTCTACTCTGTTTTTAATATCAGAAAGTGTCTCCTGTGAACTTTTCTACCGACGGACCCCTGACCGCAGTATGGTGACAATGAGTGTCCCTCAAGAAAATGAGACACCATACCGCATGGTTTAAAGCTTAGTTCGACTTTGAAACCCATAAGTAATCATCATAGTAAAAGATCAAATTGATAACTGTTATAAATCATGTGCAAATGTAACTCTATGGGCTATGAAATTGGCTTATGTATATTAGATGTGGAAAGCGGATCACATTGATGAGTTATAACTTCAAAGTTTAAAAAGATTTGGCCATATTAGAAAGAGTAGTGGGTTTTGTTTTGGCCCATTTGTATATGTATTTAACATACTTTGATCATTTGTACCCTTGTCATTGTCTTCCTTGCCCTTCCTTATTCCCTTCTTTTATCCTCCTGCCACCTCTGGTCAACAGTAAGAGAAAATGTGACATTGAATTTCTGAGACCTTTTTTTTTTGAGACAATATCTTGCTTTGCAGCCCAGGCTGGCCTTGAACTTGCAGCGATCCTCCTGCCTCAGCCTCCCATGTGCTGGGAGTACAGGTGTGTGTCACCACACCAGGCCCAGTCTGGTTTATTTCCCCTAACGTGTTCCACCTATCTTCCGGAAAAAAGACATGCTTTCATTCTTCTTTGTGCCTTAAACGTATACATATATATTTCATTTCTCCCGTCATCTGCTGATGGGCTCGTGGGCTGCTTCTGTAGCCTTGCTGTTGTGAATTGTGCAGCCGTAAATATGGATGGACAGAAATCTCTATCACATGCTACCTTTACTTCTTTGAAAAATCACCAGGTGGAGGTAGAGCCGGGTGAAATGGTATTTGCGCTGCCTTGAGGAACCCCCACACTGGTTCCCACTGTGACTACTTACATTCCCACTAACAACGAGTAATGTTCTTTTCCCCCAAATTTCTAGTGAGCATTTAAAAAAAATTCTTAATTATAATCATTCTGACTGAGGTGAGTTAGGATCTCAGCGTTGTTTTGATTTGCATTTACTAACTGGATAAAGCTGTTGAACATTTTAATACACTTATTGTACATTTGTATTTTTTTGTGTGAGAAGTATCTGTTTAATTCATTTTCTCACTTATTGACTGGGTTACTTTTACTCTGGTGTTAAGTTTTTGAGTCCTTTATATAGTCTAGATATTAATATTCTGCTGGAAGATTAGCTGGCGAAGAGTCTCTCCCGTTCTGCAGTCCGTCTTTGCGCACTGCTAATTTAATTTCATGTAATCCCACCTGTCAGTTCTTGCTATCATTTCCCATGCTAGTGCCATGCAGGGCAGAAAGCCCTTGTCTGTGCCTAGGACTTGAAGTGTTCTCCTTCCAGTGAGATGAACGAGATAGCAAGTGCTGGGCAGGAAGTTTTGATCCTGATGAGAACAAATGGGAGGAAAAAGAGTGAAGCAGGAAGCCCGCTGGGTAGGCAGCCATGCCCCACTGGGCTCCGGGGTCTGGTCCTTTCCTAGGAACCTACATGTGCTCCTTACCACACGAAGCTTGCAAACTCTCACTGCTGCAGGGCAGGCCGGCTTAGTCAAGCCCCACTAATCAGATTATCTCTCAAAACATGAGCGTGGGGGCTAGGAGATCAGAAAAGGAAGCTGTATCTAGGTTATAGGAGAGCTAGAAAGGGACAGCCGGCTCAGGCCTGCCGCTGACTCTTGTGGGTCCTGTCTTTCCTGGGCTTTTTTTTACACACAATCTTGAATTTCTGAAATTCAAGATGTCTGACCTTACTACAAATGCAAGGTCTGGCCAAATGCTTTCTGAAGGCTATGAACTAAATACACAAGGGGTCCAGGAATTGGAGCAGCCCAAGGGGAGGTGGGGGGACAGTTGCTGGCCCTGCGCAGTGTCCCTCAGTGGATAACCAGCGTGGCTGCTGCTCCATTCTCTCGCTCCGATTTTCCCACGTGACTCACAGAACTGGAACCTATTCCAAGAGTACATGCCCCCAACTGTGCTCATCTAGAACCATTTTCAGAATCAGAATCTATGTAAATTAATTACCACTGCCTATCACATGATCCAAAACTTAGTAGCTGTAGACAGCAAGCATTTATTCATCCATAATTTCTGACAGCCCCTTCGCTGGGAGGTTCAGGCTCACTGTTTCTCACAAGTGGCCATCAAGGTCCCAGGGAGGACTGCAGTCCCTTGTGGATCGGGGTGGGGGGTGAGGAGAGAAGTCCCACCTCCAGGCTCACACCAGTGGTCTCAGAAGGCCTCAGTTCCTTGCATTACACAAGGAACTTTTCATGGGGCTACTTGAGACTGTCTCCTGCAACTTTTGATTCCTTTTCTTCCTGTTTTGTGTGAAACTCGAATTGTTTGGAAGGCAGCTATGGGCACCACTATACAGCCAACACAGGCAAAACCTGAATTGTTTGCTGCTGCATAAAATGAAGTAAATCTTGCATGATGTGATAGAGTTGCAGTAGTCTTGAGAGAGAGAGAGAGTTTGGGTTTTATAATGACAAGGATAAGAGACTAATACAATAAATGCTATGAGATTAGAATTGATTATCTTGGAAATCCTGGGCTCAGAGCTAGAGAAAATGGCATTGTACTTTGGCTATCACGTTTATGAGATCGAGAACCTGAGGCAAGTTCTAAACCATTTTTAAATTGCAGCTTCCTCATCTACAAGAGGAAATCAACCTCGAGGAATGGAAGGAACGTTGGAAAGGGCTTAATAAAGGGGATATTTGCAAACATATAGGCAGGGTAAAGGGAAAGAGCAACAGACAGTGGCATAGAGCAGTTCCTGTCCCTAGACCTGAGGAGCAAAAGGTAGGAAATGGGTGCCAGTTGGGATTTTTGACAGGAAGAAGAAAAAGCCCACTTGCTTTCACAGGATAGGAAAGGAACAATGCCTCCGCCTCATTTCTCTGCCGTTTACTAAGCTACTCCAAGTGAATTGCGTGCAAGTTGCACTTCTCCAGAAGCCTAAGGCAGGGGTCCTAAGGAGAGCAGCCAGTCTCCGGGGACAGAGGAGAGGGCGCAGAGCAGGGCGAGGCCACGTGGAGAGGAGCTCCGAGGGAAATGGGAGTGCCTCAGCCTAGTGCAGGAAGCACTTAGCACCACGCACATCAGGGAGCAGGTGCTCAAGTAACGATTATTATAATTGTCATTGCTTGCTAATGGGATCGATGCATGTTGATAAAGTGGGTGAGAACGTGTGTGTGTGTGTGTGTGTGTGTGTGTGTGTGTGTGTGAGTTTCAAGATGAAATCCCAGTTTTGTGCCAACAGCCATTGAAGCTGTATATCTTAGCATGAGGGGGTTCAGGCAAACTGGAGTTTATTGAATTCCACAGCGTCATTTATGTGGGTCATGCTAAAAGAAAGATCTCCCTTCCTGCAATGCTGCATCCACTGACCCCTCACAGGAGAGCTCCTCTGCATTTTCCAGTCATTGTGGAACGGTGGCAAGCATTCTACAGTGTATCTTTGAGCAACTCCCAAGCTAAGCTGTCGGCAGCAGCTCTAGAGCCAGTCTTGCTAGCACAGCCTATTGCTCTAGAGAGACTGTCATCCAATTTTCCTCCCACCCAGCTGCCTGCCTCCCTTGGTTCCAACAGCCACAAAAGGTGCCACTCCCATGTAATTCAGTACCGAGGACTCTGGGGTTTCCTAAGCACCAGGTTGGCAACTTAGCAACAGATGGCAAATCTGTGTAATCCTGAGTAGAGGTTACAAGAAGAGGTGGACCACAAGGAGGGTAGCCAGGTGGGCAGTCAGGGCGATGGAGATTCCAAAGCCGGGGGAGAGCTCTGGGAGCCAGAATGGAAAGACTCCTGGGAAGTGGCTGGCTTCACATCTCCACCACTGCCCTGACTGCCCTCAAGCCACCCGTGAATGAGGTGGCGATGTGCTCTCCTTTCCCTCCAAGGTTGAACATCAACAACTCTATTGAGCCTTTCTGGGAGAAAGCAACATGATGCAGATGGTATTTTAAACATATTTGTTTCCGTGTCATCTGTTCTGAACATAAATATCAATTCAGTAGCTTCACTGTTGTAAGTGATAAGTTGAAACATCATCAGTTGTTTTTTAGTTAAATGACAGTAACAAAATGAAAAATCACCATTGAAAAGGCTATATTTGCATATTTTTTATGCTGTCAAAGAACATGGCACTAATGTAGCATAAGGAGAATTCTTAAACAGAAACACTACAGTTTTCAAAATCGAAGGAAGGTTTAAAAATGCTGAAATTTCATTTATAAAAAGAAATAGGGAATGGTTATTTCACTGGCAGAATAATAAAAGCACTTTCTAGTGACATTTTTAATAGCATATTAATTCAGAATTGTAATTTTGAGGAGTAATTCCATCTACATAAACACCAAATGTATTCTAAATGCTTGGCATTATCATAATGACTAGAAATTAAATTAATAACGATAGGAAAGTTAAATTTGACATAACCTTCTTGAATTTTTGTATTTGTTCCTATTGAATTTTCATGTTGAACTTCCTTTGTTGTTTTAATTTTTTAAAAGGGCTGAATAATTCTTCAGTTTGGGGAGTGTTTCACTTTCGGAAGTTATCTTCAAGAGGCACTTTTAATGATTTAAACCAACTGAGCATTTTAATAATTACAGTGCCTTAGTGGTCAAAGACACAAACATACGCAGATACAGTCGTAAGATCATCAGAAACCTTCCACAGTGTTGTGCGTTATTGACATGGCTGAGCAACATGGTTGCCGTTTTTAATCTTGAGTGGATGGTGATGGAGGAGTCTTTTCAAGTTAAGTTATGACATCTCAACATTTCATAAAATAAAGACATTTGTAAGTCAGGGAAAGTGGTTTCCATCTCTACCTTAAGTAAGACTGTGAAAGCACTATAAATGGTTTTGTAAAGGGATTCCTTAGGGAGAGCTCTTCTTTTCTTTTCTTTCAAATGTACATCAGGATGGTGAACAAGTCTAGTCCTGCTGATCGTAGGACCTTTAATGAGACATAGGGCAGCGGGCAGTCTTAGCTTGAAAAGCTGTGTACTATTTATGGCTTCTTAGACTCAGAGTCTAACCTAGAGCTTGATTGTCTGATGCATGCATGTCTAGAGTAACCCAGAGAGTGGACAATTCTCCCAGGAAATGTAAACACTATCCGAAAATCTAAGCAATATGCTTTCTCTACCACTTTCCTAGTAAACGAGCTTTTGCTATTATTGTATGGGTCATTGGCTCTCTCTCTTTCCCTACACCTTAAAAAGTCATTAGGGTTGGCAAGTGATTCTGCAGTACAGCGCAAGTGGGCAGACTATGCCTCACGCAGCATTCTCCTCCAATGCCAGAACACCAGTGTGCTGCAGCCATCTTGGCCATCTCCATGCCCAGACAGGCCTCTTCAAAGGGTACACAATGGTCACCTTGCTGAACATGGTGTTTGTGCTCAGACTTGAGTCATCGCCCTCCATTCACCTGGTCTCCTCCAACCCAAGTCCCAAGAGTGATACAAGGCTGGGGCTGTGGCTGCTTAGTAGAGCACTTACCCAGCAGGCACAGGGCTCTGGCTTTGATCCTCAGCATCACAAACTGTCTCAGTGACTTCTCTCATTGCTGAGGCAAAATAGCAGACACCAAAGTTAAGGGAGGAAAGCTTTGTTCAGCTTGTATTTTGTAGAGGTTTCAGTCCCTTGTCGGCTGGCTCAGAGGTGGGGTGGGGTGGCAGACAGAAACAGTTCATGGCATGCAGAAGGCAGAAAAGCAGCAAGCAGCAGGCAGCAATAACTACTGTCTTTGTGTCTCTTATGTTCTGCCCAGGGAGGGCCTTTCCACTGCCCACCCCCAGAACTATACCAATCCAATCAGTGGACTAATTTAATAGTTGCACAGCCTGGATCCCAGCATCACACACCATGAAAAGCCCCACTTATGACTGCAGGAGGCTTTGGTGGTGGTGGGGGTGGTGCGGATCTAGACATGGGCCATAACACAAACAGAATGAAACTGGATCCAAGAATGCAAAACTCATGGGCATGCTAAACTGCAGAATTCCCCAATCAGTTAGAAAGTATTTATTCTGAGATGTGTGCTCCACTGGAAAACTATCCACATGCATAACATTCTACCTGGTTTTCCTACATCCCTTATAGCTAGTCAAGACTGTTCTAATATAATTATGTTCCCAAAATCTCTTTCTGGGATATTTCATTGGATCCAGGATTGAATGGATTCAGTTCAAGTAAAAACACAACACAATTAAACATCACCAGAACTTCCTGCTTACTTTTCTTATACCAAAAAGGGAAAAAGTAATCCAATTTTAATAATAAATGTACAAACATGTAACAGTAATACATGGGCTTAAAAAGAGTTGGTCTCCTGAAGCATCATTTAGATTTCTTTTGCAAGCATAGCTAAGGCTATCTACTAATCATTTGTGTTAACCATTAGCTAAGGGACTCTTTTCATTTGCAATTTTGAAACAGGCAGGGTTTGCAGTGTGGGAACATAGGTCATTTTCAATAGCTTTTCCTCCTCTGCCCCCTCAACTCCTCCATATGGTACTGGAAACTTGGCCAGTCAAATCCAGAGCTGCCTGCCTTCCGCCACACAGAGGGCTCTCTGCTCATCTTTGCCAGTGGTAATTTATTCTGCATACATCGCTTTCATTTACGGCTGACCTCATGGAAGGAAAGGTTCATTTTACAGTTTCTACCTCAGCAGCTTTGTACTGATCCTAGAGAGCTAACAGTTTTCTTTTTCACTTGTGTCCCTTCATATGAATGGCTAATGACAGACTTGAGCTCACGTCTTGAACAAATGAAACAGGACGAGGCACCCTGGGTGCCTTTGCTCCTGCCTAGCATTATTTACGGTTGAGTTTTTCCCTACATCTCAGTTCACCTTTTTGGCCTTCCTGACCTCTCCGACATGCAGAGCCACTTGCAAAGTTTTTTTTCTTTGAACAGAGGTCAGAAAAACGTTATATTAATAAGAAATAAAACAAGGACATATTTAAAGCTTGACAATCTTGACTGCTCAAAGGTGTCTGTGCGACATCGGAAGATGCCAACGATGACCTAGCAAGCCCCTCTTTCCCTAAATGAGCTTTATGAGGCCTTGTGCTGGCAATCAAGGTGGTTATGCTACTTTGTCTCCTTACGCTGTGGGGTGATAGATCCTGGAACGACAGGAGGAGAGGCACGGAAAGAGAATGGTTTTTATAAATGGATCTGAGAGTTCAAGTGCCTTTAAAAGCAACTAATCATTTTAATCTGACAGCTCCTAATTAAATTGATTGCAAGATAAAATGCCCCCAACAAGTGTCAGTCTTACCATAAGTTAAAAAGCTTGGTGGGTTGCAGAAAGCATTGGATGCTCCTAAAGCTTTATGCAAGTGAATGTCCTTGAGAACGCTCCTAACAGTGAGCTAACGATCCCGGCTGGGGGGCTGCTGACGGTTGTAATCGCTATCACTTATGGCACACCTGCTCCGTACCACCCTGTGTCCCACCAGGGTGCTGCCTGAAGCTAGCCTCATGCAAGACCAGAAAAAAGAAAGGGAAAAAAGCTCCTTCAGGAATCTCTGTGCAGTGAGCTTACACTTTGTAGGCTCTTTTAGAGTCT
>NW_004524601.1:8427684-8429492 GCF_000260255.1 Octodon degus | reverse complement strand
AACACCCTGTAGGCCCTTCCCTAAAGAAAAACAAACAAACAAACAAAGAGATATGTTTGTCTGGTTTTCAGTTTTATGAAAATAAGATCCCATTTGACTAATTTCAACGTAGGCTCATTTGATCAGAACGCAACCTTTTCAGAGTAGATCTTGCAGGTTCTTGCGTTTCCTGGGAGCTTACAGGTTATCTTATCTCTCCTTTTCTCCTTCAAAATCTTTTCTTTTCTTCTAGAATCCAGCTCTTCTGTGAGTCGGGTGACAGGAGGGTCGATGATCTGCCAAAGTGAAATTTGCAGCTTTTGTGGTGAGCTGGAGTCTCGTCCTGGAGGGCTTTCTGTACAACTTGCCTGAGCGCATCTGTTGGCTCCCCCAGAACAGATGAGGATGAGATTTCAGTCCCTGTTGCCTTCAATCATTTCCTTATTATGTCAGCTCAGTGAATTTCTCCAAGTGCAGCTCTGCACCGAGACTATGTCTGGCGCCAGCGATGGAGGACACACAGACACACACACACACAGACACACACACACACGCACAGTCACACACAAACACACAGACACACAGACACGCAGACACACACAGTCACACACACAAACACACACACATGCACACACAGTCACACACAAACACACAGACACCCACAGACACATGCACACACACACACAGTCACACACAGACACACAAACACAGACACACAGTCACACACACAGACACACACGCACACACAGTCACACACAAACACACAGACACACAGACACACACACACACACAGTCACACAAACACAGACACACAGATACACACACAGACATACATGCACACACAGTCACACACAAACACATACACAGACACACACACACAGACGCACACACAGACATACACAAACACACTTCTTGGTGTGGGCTGCAGGGCACTTTGCTTTTAATCTCTTGCTCATGTTTGTGGCAAAGGGAGTCTGCAGAGAAGTGACAGATGTAGGATGAGGGAGGAGGCGGCCTTTTATCCTGTCCTCACAGCGGCTCGGGGCCCCTCAGGAAGGCGTTTTCTTCGCTGTTTTGGCCACACCCAAGACTCATTCCCTTGCCCTTCGCAGATTGCTTACCCAGAGGAATAAACTCCACAGAGAATATAAAGCTTCTGAACTCCAGACGCTTGCTACAGAGAACCTAGTTTATAGATTCACATTTCAAAAGAACTGGCATCCTTTGCTCTAAGTAAACAGAGACGTCCACGATTCGGTTTACACAAAACCCTGATAGAAGGAAACACAACACAGGGCTGGTGCAGAGTCCGCGTTGGCTTCGCCCGCCGCCCCACGCCTGCTATTTCAGCGGTGCCGCAGCTTCGACTGTTTACAAAGTGAAGGAAGCCCTTTCTCCCCTTCCCTGCGTGATTGTAATTAAGCAGGAGAGTTAATTTTATGTAAATCATGCATTACTGTAATTGGGCGCAAGTGCACATTCGTGTACATCTTATTTAAAAGTGAAATATAAGGCTATTATGTGGCTGCTGGCGCGGCGGGCCCGGCCCTCGGGGGACGTCGGCAGTGCCGAGGGCTGCTTCCCGCCTCGCAGCTTGGTCCGTGAGCTGAATTACAAGCCGGCCTTCTCAGCCCAGGCTGCCCGGGAAGAACAGAAGCAGCGAGTGGGGAGGCGCAGAGGCGTGCAGCGGTGCTCCCTCCCCACTTCTTCCGTAACGTGTGCTTCTGCAGGTCCTTTTCCTCTTTCTACTCCTCTTCGCAAGCTCACACGACGCTCCCCAGCGCTGGCGTGCCAGGTCTGCCCCTTAGGTCTCCGGGCAGACTGTGGAC
>NW_004524601.1:8417276-8427304 GCF_000260255.1 Octodon degus | reverse complement strand
GCTTTTCCTTCTCAGGAGGCCTGAAAAATAATCTTGGGGCTGTGCTTTGGCCTCATTCTGCCCAGCTGGCCAAGGCGGTCCCCTGTCTGCAAACTCCAGTGCCCTGTAAGCCAGCTCCTTTGAGGCCTTGCTGGGGGCCCCCCTGCTCCCCGTTTCCGGCTGCCAGTGCAGGTAACTGTAGGCCCTGCCCAAGTGCGCAAACTCCAGAAGGACGCTTGGGAAGGCCAGCTCTTCAGTTCCTTTCCCTTAGCCACCTGCTTGCTTCCCGCTCATCCCACCAGAGCGCCCGAGGCTGTAGATGCCTCCCTCAGCACTTGCCTGTTCATTTGTTTCTGTCCTCGTCCCCTATGTTGTCATTTCCCATCCTGAGACTCCCTCCGTGACACACCACTTGTCTGTCTACAGGTGATGCTGTGCAGAGGTGAGGTAACTTCGGGATCTGTTTCTATTTTGCTGACAAGTTAACAGGAAGTAGTGTGTTCCTACTGGCCACAGTTTTCTCCTTGTCTTTGTTCTTCTCAGAAGGCTCCTTGCCCCATGGAGTGTTGTGGCATGAACCTGTAATCCTGTAATCCCAGCACTTCAGGAGGCTGGGGCAGGAGGATTGCAAATTTGAGCCCAGATTGGACAATTTAGTAAATTAGTGAGACCTTGTTTCAAAATTTTAAAAAATGTAAAGAGGGCTTGGGATGCAGCTCAGGGTGAAGATCTTGGATTAAAACCATACTGCCACCAACCCTGGCAAAGAACCCTGCCCCCCCCAAAAATTATGTGATAAGGCATGTCAGTAATTTAGCATTGGCTGCCAGGGACAACTTTGTCCAATACAGTTCATCCCCCTTTTCTGTTAACCAGCTTCAGGAAAGACACTGGAAGCTGCCTTGTGCATTCATTTCAATAACCTTGCTATATTTCGTTTTATTCATTTAATTTTACACTGCATTCAAGTTTGAACAGAGATCTATAGAAATTATTTGAGATGCTTTCCACAACTACCGTGCTGTTTTTCTCTTGGTCTTGCATGATTGTTTGTCTGTGTTTTCCAATTTTACTAGAGAATCAAGTGTCACCTATTGATATTTTTAATTATAACTTGATATTCAAAGTGATGCTTTTGGCTATTATTCTTGGTTTTCAGAAAAATACTGGGCTCCTGAACAGGCCTTGGTGCTCAAGTTCAAAGTCGACAGGGAGGTGGGGTGCAGGGCAACCTCAAAACGCACTCCAGAGAGTGGGCTTGCACTCATGGGCGCTGAGAACCACAGCTTTTGGTGATTTCTGGGCTCACACCTCATGGATGGAGCATCTGGCTGGCCCAGGAGGGCGAGTGAAAGACCATGTGGCAGGGTTGGCATCAGCAGAGGGGCAGGCTGGCTCCTGTCCTCTTCTACCTGACCTGGGCTTCTCCTTAGACTTACATTCTTGTCCTGGATGGAATTTGGATTGGAAAAAAAATGGAAAATATTGTTTCTTTCAGGTCTCACCTGGTGCCAGAAAAATAGTCAAAAGTGATGAAAAATGTAAAGATTCACAAATAAACCTTTAGCTCATTTACTATTATGGAGGACCGATACCAGCTAAGGGCCCATGCCCAGGCCAGGTGGACCCCAGGGCAGGTGGCTGTCCACAGTGATGCTGGAAAGCGACTGTGTGGGCAGTGTGTCAGGGCCACTGGCAAAGTTCTGCGCTAATTTGTGCATGTGGTGCTTAGAAAACCAATCATGTTGTATCATCCTTCGTCCTTTATCTTCTCTTATAAGCTTCCTGTGGATCCTCATATAAAAGTATCAATTAATTAAATGAAAACCTCCCATTATTGGCCTCCAGATGTTAATTAGGAAGGGAAATGTCTGCTGTAATTGAGGACGTGTGGTCTGTCCAGGTGCTGCCCGACTTGGGCGCAGGAAAACAGCATCTCAAGGTAAATGGGAGCTGAGAGTCCAATATGACTTTGAAGAAATCGCTGTCACGTTTCAGTAGTCTGTGCAGACTTCTTCTCAAGGATGCATTCAAATAAAGAGTTTGGTTCTGCAGGCCCCTGCGATACTGATTCAGCCTGCATTTGGAAACACATGAGGGCTTAATGGCCGTGCTTTTTCAGGGCAGACCTATTTTAAAATAAAAGAATGTTCTTCATTCTTGTTCAGACACAATACCAGGACGCCTCTGTGGAAAAGAAAGTAACTAGAGAAGCTGGGTTGTTTTATTTTTTTAACTCTGCCTTTCCCATTTTTTTCAAAACTGCATGCAGCTTTCTCGCTTTGGGAGGCATAGAGACCCCCCAACCCCTTACAGGAGCTCGGTCCTTGGGTCGCCTCTCCCCACCCGGGGATTCTGCTAAGCATCACTTGGCTGATGAAGGCTTGTATTCTTTACTTTTACAAGAAATATGTGACCCATCGCTATAAAATAATTTCCATATCATGGAAGTTTACTTGTTATGTCTCTGTTTTGAGCCCAAATGCCAGTCATCTTGTTTTTGTTCACGCCAGCGCTGTAGGTTATGGAAAGTACGTTTCTCGCCATCTTAAATGAGGCAAACTGTCCAAGACTTAGTAGTTGACAAAGAGAGCTGAGGGTGAGCCCCACACCTGCCTTGTTTAGGAGCCTATATTTTAAACATTTAATGTGGTACCCAGTCTCCTAGCCATGGTGGCACCTTGAATCATCTCATCCAATTTGTAAGTCTTACAGCCCTTAACATGGCCCAGTTTTTGTTGTACAGCAGGGCCTCTCCTCCTGCCCACCTTCCCAGCCTCTGCACAACGTGAGCCAGAGAGCGGAACTATTTCCCCTATCACGGCAACATCACAGCTCCTAGGAAACATGTGTTCAATAAGTGGAAAAAATTGGAAGCCATCAGTTTTCTGGCATACGACTGATTGCTTCCATGTTGAGGACAAGAGCAACCTGCACGATCAGTTAGGGACTGAGTTGGAGAACACTGTAGCAGAACTAGCAGAATGCCAAAGGAAGCCTTACCGGAAGTTGGTGGCCAAGGGAGGCCCCTCTGAAGGTCTTGTTAGTCCCGGTTGTTGGAAGGAGGGTGGCGGGAGTGCCTGGGGAGTAGGGGACCTTTAGGCATCTGAGAACGGGTGCAGCACGAGAATGCCATTCTGCGTATCTTAGTGGAAGAAGCACATCTACCCAGCCTGCAGGTTATCCTTCAGGGTTCCCAGGCATGACACTGACCAGTAGCATCGGTTCTGTTATCTTTTCTATTTGCCTCTTCGTTTCCACCCTTCAGACTGGCAGAATTTTGATGCACAAAAAGCAGGGATGAAGTCACAGCAAGTTCTCTCCAGGAAGGGACACTTACTGATCTTTGTCACCTACTAGCTTAACACAGATCTGGCACATGTGTGATACAGATAGTGCTCAATTCGCTACCGGACAGAGCACAATGAACGCAAGGGTGAGTCACGGTGTCTTAGCAGTTTTGTTTAAAGAGAGTTTTGAATTTATGTTTGGGGTACACTAGGGTGATGTGGGAATTCTTGCGTGGCGAGGTGAGGACATGAAGCATTTTTCACCGAAAGGAGAAAACACTTGTGGGGTGAATGGGAAAGCACGAATCCTTTGCTCTAGACAGCAAAAAATACTTCTTGCGGGGGGCGGGGGCACCACAGAAAAGTGAAATTGTAACTCAGTATGAGGAAGAATTACTTGACAAATTAGAATTGCCTGAGAATGAAATTCCAAAATGATCAGAAACTTACAAGCAGTGGCTCGCTGATTATTTATCAGTAGCAGACTGTGAGGTCCTTCAATGGGAGAGGCTGTTTCCATTGTTCTTACCTAGAGCCTTGGAGAGTGCTTGGCACGTTGTGTTTGTTCACTGAATATTCATTACACAACTTTTAAAAGCGATTTCTCCCTGAGGTGGTGCGCTGAGGCAGAGTACACTGAAGACTCTGCCAACACATGGGCTCATGATCTTTGACAAAAATATGCATGTGGCGATGTATCAGGGCCTAACGAAGCAGACTTTCACATCCTTACAGCAAAGTCGGTGGAACTGTTGCTTCTCTTAAACTCTAAGCACCTCTGTTGCTGTTACATTTTTTTTCTCTTCCTTTAGGAGGAAGAAGGGTTTGACACAAGTGTGGATTTACCAAGGATGCCAGGGTTATGTACAAAGCCACACGTGCTAATTAAATCAAATTTCTACATAGGAGTTTAAAAGAAATCCATCTTCTAGAACCATCATGGGTCTGAGTGGTGAGAACACTTGGGTAATGCTCGTGTGAGTGGATTCAAGCTTTCAAGCGGAGGAGAAAGCCACTTTTCGAAGTCCTATTTAGGACTTTAATTTCTATTTTATCCCTTTTATATGTTAATACATATCTAAAATACACTTCATAAACTTATACTTCACTATTTTATATTAAGAACCTGTTGATTTGCTTTGTGTCTTTTTTTGTATGTTATTTCTTTTAGTCCACTCAGAGGTCTTTTGAAAGAGACAAAAAGAGCTTTATTTACAGTTACTTTATGAGTCAAAGAAAGTTATGCAGAGATAAATGATAATAAGGCAATTACTTGATGCTGTTTTCATCTTATTTGAGAATCTATACAGTTTCTTTTCCCCAAGTAATCACAGCTATTTGTATAATCAAATCCAATGCAACTTGACACCAACTCTCCACTAAGGGTCTTCAGATGCTGCAGGATTCTTCCTTGTTATCTCATCATATAAATATACTCAAAACACATTTCTGATTCCGTGAAGTACTGCCACTGACTCAGCTCTGGCTCATGTAACAGTACTCGTAAGATACGTATGGTGCACGTGGATATCAACCTTACTTCTTTTAAAAAACACTAAACACAGCAACGTGCTTTGGAGAAGCCATGCTTTTGGCATTTTACATTTAATGCTGTCGTTCAATGCTTCCCGTAGCTGTTAAGTGCCCTCATTTAAATGGAACACATGTGGATGCAGCGCTCTGTGGATCTACTCACAGGCAAACTTGCTCAACATGCCCTAGCTATATAGGCAGCTGACTGGGAGAGCCTAAGATGCTTTCCAAATAAAAGCCAGTAACTTCCTTCCCTCTCTCTTATGAGCTATAAAACACTTTCCCTCTTCTTGATTTAATTTGTATGCTAGAGATTTTTCTGCTCTAGGGATGAAAATGGAAGACCAGGGAAGAAAGTAGATGAAATAAAGATGATTCAAAGATTTGAAATATTTTATCCTCACTTGAGATACAGTAAATTATTTTTCTCCTTTCAGTAACCATCATTGCCCTTGATCTTGAAATCACTCAAAGCCTAGCCAATGGGTCGCGTGTTACGCCGTGGAGAGAGATGAAGCACTGGTGCCTGAGCAGATTGCACTAGATGGATCATATTTACACTTATGAAATACCGCAAATGTAAGAATGCCATTTTTTCTCATCACTGAGTATTTATTATATATAACAAATACATGGGAAAGAAAAACTATATTGTGTGATATAAATAGTTTATTTACATTACAGAAAAAACATCAAGACAATGTATACTATTTCAAATATATCCATACATAATCAAATATAGCTGTAGTACATGTTTTCATTGGTGTAGATTACCACAAATGCAAGGCAACATGTGTAGGTCTCTTGTCTTACTCTCTTGTCTACAATACTGTACTAAGCAGTCCCGGCTCATGGCAGGCAGCCACTGTGAAGCGTGCTCCTTCAGATCAGCCTCGTGGATGCTCTGGTCGTGTTGTCGGAGCTGTAGTGGCCTGTGTTTTGCTTCTGTCTGTGAATTCGGTTGCTTCTGGGGCATTTCCTAGAAGATAGGAAAAGTTTACAAACCTTAGGCCAGTGCCATCGCCTAGAGTTTGGTCCTACACTAACAGAGGGAGGCTGTGGATGAAGCAGACCATGAGAGCATTTTAGAAGCAATCACTGATGACCCACAGGAGGGGGATGCTTTATGCTCTGCTTCTCCCATGGCTCTCCGCGCATCTGGAGAACGCACGGCAGTGGCCAAGGCTGGCGAGGAATGCACTGCCTCATTCTCGACTGCTCCTCCTTAATGCACAAGGATGGGGGGCGGGGGGCGTGCTGCAGGGGAGCAAGCCTTGGGCCTGCCACATTTTACTTTAAAAGTCTTCAACAATTTTATGTTTTAGATGTTGAGGATAGATGGTTTATTCACATTTCAATGGTACAAGTGAAAAATCTTATCATGGCAAAGAATAAGCCAACTGTTAATAGATCAGATATGTAATAGAAAGGGAGGCTGTTTTGGTTGAGTCGAATGCCATTTTTGTCCATTAATACTAGAGACATAAATGGGTCCTAATTGCGTAGCTTCTATAAAAAGCTAATCCTCAATAAAATTATCTGAAAATCACTGTTCTGGTGTTTTTCTTATGTAATAAAACATGCATTTGATCACGCAAATGAAATAATGCAAAGTTCATGTAAAGCCCTATTATAACAAGCTGAGAGGGATGGTACATGCATACAGCATGGATAACGTGTGTGGATATTTGTGGTTTGGTGGGAGACGCATCTGTGAAAAATGAACAGGAGCTAGGAATCACATTCCTGGCAAGTATGTGCTAGACACGAAGTGCCTGGAGATCTGACTGCTCCACAGGGCCACTTTAACTTTGGAACAGAACTCTAGACACCCGGATGTGACACACACTTTTTAGGAAGAAGACAGGCATTTGATTAAAACATAAAGATGAAAAGAAATTACCAACAATAAAGGAAAGAAGGGGAGTTAAGAGGAGAAGGAAATTTAAAAATGAAGAGAGGTGAGAACAACATCACAAGAAAACTGTAAAGAACAAAAGGGTCCATGCTGGGTGTGATTCTGTCCCTGGATATTTTGGAACAGACCTCAACAAACAAGGGCTGTCCGGTCACCAGGGAAGAATGGCTCTGGTGGGTGAGGTGTGAGCTCGTTGTAAAGCCTGATTTCCAGGCAGAGTATTTTCCAGGGAAGGAAGTGAATCCACTGTGGGATGTGGTGCATATTATTGAGGAGCATGACGCTTGACAGGCTTTGGACAGCTTAGTGGTCCAAGCACAGATTTATGAAATACATTATAGTGATGCTGATTTAGTTCATGTGCTTTGTCTTTTAAAAATAAACAGAGCATAAGATAAGTTTTAACATTGAAAATGAAAAAAAAGCCACATATGCCTTGAAAATACAGCTTCCTCCAATCTGGAGTTTGGTGTATCTAGTCTTGGGCCTGGGAGTATGCCAAGCCGTGGCCGGCCGCAGGCCGTCTGCGCAGGGGCCCAGTGGCAGGCGGTGGAGGAGCACGCCGGGGCACTGGCATGTCCCTTGTTCCCAGCTGTGTGACCTCAACGCTCTGCCCCGCTGTGAAAAGGAAGCTGACTGTCCATTCATGTAGTTAGCGTGTGTATCTGTCTGTGCACACACACACACAAATACAGAACACACACCTGTATCTGCACAGTTCCTTGCCGGGCTAGGATTCTAGGTATGCTGCTATCCTTAGTGCGTGGAAATGACGCTGGGATTACCAGGAGAGCTGAGGCTTCGGCTGAAATATTTAGTCTTCCTTCCAACACACAAAACAATAAGCAAAGCATTCTGCCATTATCCCCGTTAAAGATGAGTTTCGGTTGCCGCGCACTGGCGCTCCCTAGACCTTAGAAAGCTCAGTTCTTTAGAGCAGTGCCCTGCATCTCGGATTCTTGCTATTTTGCCGCTTTATACTCAGTATTTTTGGCTTCTTGAATTTTCTTTGTGTTCCCCAGGACTATCTGAACATAATCCACTGACTCACTTGGCCTCGAAGCGCGAGAGTGGAGCTGATGAACTCACCCTGTGCCGAGCAGCCCGGGGCTCCTGTCATGATCTTCCCTTAAGCCTTTAGGCCCCGCCAGGATTTACGAACCACATTTTGTCTTTTTCAAGAGCAAATGCCACACTTGTCCTCACAGAAGACAGTGTGTTTCAGATACAGAGACCGGCTTTATTTTTTAAAGATATGCTTTTATTTTCTTATTTTTTAAAAAAAGTTATTTTGGGAAGCATTTGGATTCACTGGGGCCTGCACAAATGAATAAAAATCTAAATGCCCCAGAGATCTGGCGAAAATCTTAAACAGCTTTCTTGGAACCTTTTAAAGGAGAGTGAAAACAGGTCAGAGAGAGGTGCTTCCATAGCTTTTCCAGTGTGCAAGGCAGAAAGGCCACGTGCATGGTTTTGACTCTAACTCTTAGCTGCCGCAGATTGGCACACGCATGAAGTTAAGCACATCTTGAGCTTCGCCTCTCGCCTTGCCCTGGTGCCAGACATCACTAGTCAATCAGTTTGCTTTCTGGATGAAACCCCTATTCTCTTTTACCTGGTTCTCTCATCCTGGATTGGATGGGAGCTCGAGATGAAAATCTGTTGTGACATTTTCTTTCTTTCTTTCCTTCTTTCTTTCTTTCTTTCTTTCTTTCTTTCTTTCTTTCTTTCTTTCTTTCTTTCCTTTCTTCCGTCCGTCCGTCCGTCCGTCCGTCCGTCCTTCTTTTCTTTGTATTTTAGGGAAGGGTCTACAGGGTGTTCAGGGTCTTATTACTAGATTGGACTTGTAGTGATCTGCCTTTTTACAGCCCCCAGGGGCTCGGATTACAGGTGCGTCCCACCATGCCCAGTCTCAACCGCAGTCTCAGTGCGCTGGGGCAGGGCCGGTATGGCAGGCCCGGGCCCCTGCGCCTGCTTGCTGTTGTGACATTTTCTGCATGTTTTCCTTACCATCCACATTCATTTACTATACCTTAAAAGTCTTTCTCATTACAATTCTTTTTACTGTGCTGTTCAGGTTAGGGAGACACCTCAGAAGTCTAAGTGCCTGCCTGGCAAGCCCAAGGATTTGAGTTTGATCCCCAGTACCACATGCAGTGCCACCCTGGAACCAGGCGTGGTGGGAGCTGGGGAGGCCCAGAGCTGGGGAGGCTGAGACAGGAGGATCACTATGAGTCCAAGCTGGGTAGTGAGACCCTGTACCAAATAAATAAATAATTAAAAACAATATGTTGTTCAGAGCTACTCTGGCATCTTAGGGTAAAAGTATTTGTTGTTTATACCAAGTATATCAGGTTTGGCCTTCGACTTGGAAATCCAAGTGCTATGTGTGGCCGGTATGATCCAGTGACTTCCTCAGCCTTGGGGAAAATTCACCTTGACCTCTTCTGGAGTACTGATTCAGGCAGCTGGGAATACAGTGTCTTATTAAAAGGCTGTCAGCACTATGAGTGAAGACTGAGCTTTTTTAGAAAAGACAAAGGCATATTTAAACCAAGGTTGAAATTATGTGTTATAATACTAGAAAATTAAGAACATAACTCAGAAAACAAATGATCTCAATCATAATGCAATGATGACGAAAATAATTTGCCTCATGAAAATCGGTGCTTTTCCACGCTGGCTGCTCAAATGCTCTCCTGAGGAGGAAACGGGACTTGCGGAGAGTGGGAGGCCGGGTGTTCACAGTGAGCCGCACCGCAGGGCGGGCGCGATTAAATACAGGCCGCCGCGGCCTCGCCGGAGCGGCCGCCCGCGCAGCACTGACCTTGTGATGCAGAGGACAACCACGCAGATGACGGCGATCTGAACCGTTCCGATCACGGCCGCGATCAAGACGTACTGAAAGCGCACAGGCCCGGGAACCACGTACAGAACACTGTAGTCCTTTTTTTCACAGTGTTGTCCAGTGTAGCCGGCATCACACCTGGAAGAGATCAGCGTCCGAAGGCCTGCAGCAGCCGGCAGGCTTGTTGGTCTGGGTGGCCAGCAGCACCGAGCTTCACCCGGCCCGCAGGGGGTCTTGTTTCTTTGGTGTCAATTTCTAAATAAGGACTACTTTGTAGCTACGGTTCTCAACTGTTTATTCCCAACAAGATTTTTTGTGCTTGTGGGACAAAAGATAGAGAGGTTTGTATCTACTCAACTGTGAAGTACTCAACTGTGAAGACAAGATTGCTAGATAATTTGATTCTGACGACAATTTAGACAATGATGTCCAAGGGTAATATTGTTTCATTTTTTGTAGG